>NC_041394.2:10797681-11467681 GCF_900747795.2 Erpetoichthys calabaricus | reverse complement strand
AGCACGGTTATTTATTGTAGCAGGATCTACCCCTCTCCTATACACAGACACAGCAGTCAGGCAGGGTCGGGGCAGGTCAGTGGCTGAGTTATAATGTTCCCTGCATCAGCCATTGGGCGACCGGTGCTTTGCACATGGCAGCAGTCAGCTTGTAGTTGTTTCTGTGGCGTTACAAATCTGCGGTAACCTTGGCGATGGACAAGCAACCCTCTCCAGACGCTTCTGCTTGTCATCCCGTCTCTGAGGGTTTCAAAGAGTTCAGAAGTCTCACAATATACTATATATATATGTCACTCACATGCGATTGGGAGACAGTTAAAGGGCCTGAATAATGGTAAATACATGCCAGACCAGGGGGTGGCGCCACTGATGACATCACTTCTAGTTCCAGTCCCGATGACATCACTTTCTGTCAAGGCCTATAAAGCCGCCATCTTTTACAGCCTTAAATGAGTTCTGTTTTGGACAATTTTCCTTATTGCAACAAGGGCACCATTTGGGGGTGGTTGCCCCAAACCTTTTTTTTGATGTCTTTTGCCAATTTTTATGACAATATATATAAATATATAAATAGTAGGAAAGAAGGAAGGAATCCCAGCTGGGATAAAGGAAGGGTTCATACTCAGCCAGGAGGGCAATAATGGAAGGACTGGGCTTACCAGGAGCAGGTCTTTCCCTGTTATATGAATGTTGTTACAATATTGAGATTAATTGTCACTTTATCTGTTTAAACTGTATAAATTCATTTCTTTTCTGTAAGCATGCAGAGCTGAGACAGATTTAGCATAGAGTGTCTGTATTCAGAATTGCTGGGCCAAGCATTAGGATAAGACAAACAGGGACAGCTGGAGGACTGTTGTCAGCCTGAAGGAGAACTGTGTGTTATAAAAACTTACTGTCTGATGTCAGCTAAAAGTTTGTACCCTTGTTTGGAAATGGGCTCTGTGCCATCTGGGGGCTTGCACGTGGAGAAATACTATAAAGCATCTTGGAGGATTGCCAGCCATTGGGAGACTTGACGCCCGGACTACAGGAGACTATGTCGACTTGGTCCGAGAAATCCTTCCAAACGCTGTGACGATGACTGCAAACTCCATACGCAAGGTCCCCACTCTTGGACTGAGTACTGCGGTGTGTCTTCCCCGTTAATTATGCAGCGTAAGCCGTTATTAAAGAACTAGAATTATCCTAACTTGTCGTGTAAGCTTGTAACCGCCATTGCATGCTGAGTGGGGTAATACCATTTTAATTTATAATTCAGGTTAATTAAAACGCCGCAATATAAAAGAACACATTTCCAGAGAGCGGATACCTCTCTTCAGGAAACATTCCCCTACACAGATTGTGGCAGTGTTCCTTAGGGCAGAACCCGATTAGGATGCCTGCAGGGTGTTATGGGAATTGGAGTCCAGAAATGTGGTCCTGTCATGGTGTTAGGGTGCTGCCAAAGGATGCTGTCTGGGAATGACAATAGTGGTTTTCTACATGACTTGGAAGTGCTCCCCACATGCAGTGTGGTGATACCTGAAATAGTCCCAGGTCTTACTTGAAAAGGAGCCCACTACCTCACACCGGGACATCAGAGTTGGGAGGCAGCAGACAACACTCAATATCATTATGCACAGAAGTTCAATATGGTGTCCCGCAGGGCTCAGTACTGGGACCTTTAATGTTTTCACTTTACATGCTGGGCGGCACGGTGGCGCAGTGGGTAGCGCTTCTGCCTCACAGTTGGGTGATCTGGGGACCTGGGTTCGCTTCCCGGGTCCTCCCTGCGTGGAGTTTGCATGTTCTCCCCGTGTCTGCGTGGGTTTCCTCCGGGCGCTCCGGTTTCCTCCCACATTCCAAAGACTTGCAGGTTAGGTGGATTGGAGATTCTAAATTGGCCCTAGTGTGTGCTTGGTGTGTGGGTGTGTTTGTGTGTGTCCTGCGGTGGGTTGGCACCCTGCCCGGGATTGGTTCCTGCCTTGTGCCCTGTGTTGGCTGGGATTGGCTCCAGCAGACCCCTGTGACCCTGTGTTTGGATTCAGCGGGTTGGAAAATGGATGGATGGATGGACTTTACAGGCTTCCATTGGGATCTCTCATTGGAAAACATCGCGTTCATTTTCACTTGTATGCACCCAGTTATTCCTTTCTTTTAGACCAAATGAAGTTTCTCCGATGTTGTCTTCAATTAGTTGTGTTAGTGAATTAAAGAAGTGGATGGATGAGAACTACTTGTCTTTAAACACCAATAAAACAGAGATGTTAATTATTGGAGTGAATGATGCTGATTATAACAATATTCTGTCATCATTTAACTCAGTTGGAATCCCCGTTAATTTTACTGAATGAGCCCGTAATCTAGGAGCTATCTTTGACTCTAGCATGTCATTTAATGCGCATATTACAAAGTTGTCCAAATCGTGTTTCTTCCATCTTAACAATGTTGGGAAATTAGGCGCTTCTAAATAAACAGGATTCTGAGAAATTAATTCATGCATTTATCTCTAGTAGGATTGACTACTGCAATGCGGTGTTCACTGGATGTTCAAACTGTTCTTTATACAGCCTCCACTTAATCCAAAATGCTACTGTAAAAATTATTACAAGCAGAAGAAAATACAAGCACATAACTCCAGTTCTTAAATCCTTACACTGGCTCCCAGTTAGGTTTCAAAATTTCAAAATCCTACTTTTAACATATAAAGCCTTAAATGGCTGAAGTCCGTCTTACTTATCTGAACTTATCATGACTTACAAACCAGAGTGCACATTAAGATCTCAAGATGCCGGTCTGCTTAGGATACCAAGGATTAATAAAATAACAGTGGGAGGTCGAAGCTTTTAGATACAGGGCCCTAAACTGTGGAGTGGTCTGCCTGCTACTATAAGAGATGCCCCTTCAGTCTCAGCTTTCAAATCCCAGCTGAAGACTCACTACTTCAGTTTAGCACACCCTGACTAGAGCTGCTGATTAACTGTACAGACTGCATCTCTGTTGTTAGTCATTAGCAGTAAACCATAAGTAACATGATAGTTAGAATTGGATACTAACCCTCACCTATTCTGTTTCTCTTCTCGGTACTCAAATATGGCACTTGGTGCCATTGCCCACTTGCCAAGTTGTTCTGCCTGTCAAGGGTAAAGTCATCTCTGATGGAGAATCGAAGAAATCAGTGGGTAGAGGGGTCCTTTCATCGGATTGGCTGGCCCAGTGCTGACTCAGCTGTGGAATAGCTAATAGGGGGAGGCAGCTTGATGGATGAGGTCTCCAGGACTCTGAACAAATCCAAATCTTATTATGTGATATCATCTACTGCTGAATTCTTCTCTGTACTTCTCTGTTATACTATATTGAGGATGAGTTGTGTTCTGTTCTGTGTATTGTATTGTATTGACCCCCTTCTTTTGACACCCACTGTATGCCCAACCTACCTGGAAAGGGGTCTCTCTTTGAACTGCCTTTCCCAAGGTTTCTTCCATTTTTTTGGGGAGTTTTTCCTTGTCTTCTTAGAGAGTCAAGGCTGGGGGGCCGTCAAAAGGCAGGTCCTGTTAAAGCCTATTGTGGCACATTCATGTGTGATTTTGGGCTATACAAAAATAAACTGCATTGTATTGTATTGTACTCTTGACGAAAGGATGGAAGAAGAAACTGAATTTTGGATTTGTTATTGATCTTTGCTTGGGTGATTATTAAAAAGTTTTGGCAAATGAAAATATATCTCTTATTTAAACCCAAAATACTGCTGGGCATTGCTGTGTCTGCAATTTGGGGCTCAGGAGCGCCCCCTGGTGATCTGTCCACCAATGGTCTTCATCCAACCTGACAGAGCTTGAGAAGATCTTTAGAGAAGAATGGTAGGAAATCCAGCGTGTGTCGTTTGTCACATCAAACCTAAGAACCCTGAAATCGCTGAATAAGGGGCTTCAAGTAAGGACTAACTAATGTGTCTAAATACTTGCGACAATTGTATATTTCTGCTTTGTTATTTTTTCATACATTTGCAGGTAATTCTGTTTTCACTTTGTCATTGTTGGGTATTTGAATGTTGCAAAAGGCAAAATATTTATACTGTGGATAGAAATTCTAAATTGGTGCACAGAAGAAATACAGAAAGTTCTGAATGCATGGAGTTTCTCCCCTTGAATTACAAATTCACTTGGAAATATTTTTGAAAAATGCTCCATCTCCTGCTAAAGCGCTTATTTGTGGCAATGGGGGGATCTTCAGGCAATGAGCTCATTATCATCATCATCTGCAAGAAATAAATCCAAAGAAAATTGAATCAAAGCAGGTTCACTGATTACTTTTGGATGGCGGAGAAGAAAAAACAGCATTTAGGGTTGTGGAACGAGTGATGAAGTGCCCTCCATGGGATGCAATTTGACTGGTCTGACGTGGCAGAGGGTTTTCAAGTGTCAGTGGTGTGGTGTGTGTGCTTAATGTATTTATTCTTCTTCTTACTCATTTCTTATTTATTTTCTTGCTTCTCTTATTTATTCATGTAGATGTGCATGTATGTTTTATTAATTTTGTCACAAATGCGCGTTGGAGGATCAACTTTCAAGTTTATCAGAGGTAAGCGATAACAGCCCGGAGCAATAGGGGGCGCACTCGATAATATCTTTGTTATCCTCAGCAGTGAGAAGATGGCCACCAAGGGCCTAATGGGGACGCCCAGGAGAATGTCACCTTGCGTTACAATCAACCCAGACAACTCTATCCAGCAGGGGGGCGCTAGCTCCCTGGTGGGAATAAGTTCTTTTTTAATTGCGGCATGTTACATAACCAGAAACTATATAGATATAATATTAAAGAGTGATACATTAGAACACTCTAGATTAGAACAGGCCATTCAGCTCAGTAAAGCTCGCCAGTCCTATCCACTTGTTTCTTCCAAAAAACATCAAGTCGCTTATTTCAAGTGTCTATAGTTCTCTGTGTAAAGAAAAACTTCCTAATGTTTGTGCGAAATTTCCCCTTCACAAGTTTCCAACTGTGTCTCCGTGATCTTGATGAACTCATTTTAAAATAACAGTCTCAATCCACTGGACTAATTCACTCAGGTCTCCTCTTAATTTTCTTTGCCTTAAACTGTAAAGGCTCAGCTCTTTTAATCTTTCCTCAAAACTCATCCCCTGTAGCCCTGAATCAGCCTAGTTGCTTTTCTCTGGACCTTCTCTTGTGCTGTTATGTCCTTTTTGTGGCCTGGAGACCAAAACTACACCCAGTACTCCAGATGAGGCCTCACCAGTGTGTTATAAAACTTGAGCAGAACCTCCTGGGACTTGTACTCCACACATCAAGGCGCTATATAACCTGACATTCTGTTAGCCTTCTTAATGGCTTCAGAACACTGGCTGGCAGTTGATAGCTTAGAGTCTACTACGACTCCTAAATCCTTCACATAAGGTGGACTCTCGATTTTCTGACCTAACATTTTTACTTCCTATGTGTAATTCTTTACATTTACTGACATTAAATTTCATCTGCCACAAATCTGCCCAAGCCTGTCTGCTGTCCAAGTCCTTCTGTAATGATATAACAGATTCCAAATTATCTGCTAATCCACCTATCTTGGTATCATCTGCAAACTTAACCAGCTTGTTATTTATATTCCTATCTAAATCATTTATTTATATATTTTAAAAATAGCACCGGCCCTGCACTGACCCCTGCTGGACACCACTCTTAACATCAGCCAATTCTGATTTGGTTCCTCATACCATCACCCTCTGCTTCCTGTGTCTGAGCCAATTCTGCACCCATCTAAAACATCACCCTGAACTGACACTTCTTTAAATTTGATGCCCAACCTCTCATGTGGCACCTTATCAAAGGCTTTCTCCCTTAGTGATACAGCAGTAAGAAATCACATAGGAGAAATAACTTAGCTTTCTTTAATGACAATTTACGTGGCATAACAGACGAAGGAAGCCATGACAGGACTATTATCGAAGTGGGAGCTTGATGTATACAGTCTGCCATTTTCATCGCTGCGGTGGAAGGATTTCCAGGATCGGATGACGTAAGCTTCCATCTGTCTGTTGGCTTCAAAGGTATGCCAGGCAATGTTCCAAGGATTTATACTCTTTCTCCATGTGCAGACCCTCACTTAAGTAAATTATGCCATTCCAAACAAGGCAAAGAGAAGATATAATTTCATGCTCACTCTAACACACAAAAACAGTGCACGTTGCCCATTTCGCAGTTGTCCTTAACACTCGAATTACCAGAGCCTATGAAAAAACTCGTAGATCCGTCCCACCTTAAATCCGTTCACACCTCTCCGCCAGCGTCTTTTGTCCTCTAAATGTGCTGATAAAGACCGGCTTGTCTTTGTCAGCACATTTAGAGGAGAAAAGACGCTGGCGGAGAGGTGTGAACGGATTTAAGGTGGGCCGGATCTATGAGTTTTTTCGTTGGCTCTGGTAATTCGAGTGTTAACTTGTTTTGTGTTAAGGTGCTTGCCTAGAAATTCTAAATGATGAGCCCCTGTACTAAATCTGGCTTTGTGTTAGCTGTACATGTGAGAAGAAAAGAAAAGCAGATTTAAAATATTTGCACAGAGCACAGTGACATGTTAAACTTATATCCCGAATACAACAATCCATTTGACTTCTATTACGAGAAGACTGAAATTTCAGTTGAAGTTTGCTTTGAGATCTGACTGCTTCAACACCTTTCAGCCTTCTTTTTGACATGATGTGTGTCCTTTCAATCATCCACAGTGTAAAGTTTGTGAAAAAAGCAGTCTCGACACACATAAAAAGGTTTGGGGAAGCCAGCCATATATTGTCCCTAGCTGCAAAAGGGTAAAGAGATAAGCCAAGATGTGCTCTTGTTGACTTCCAAACTGAACTGATCTAGTATTGAAAAGATGGCGGCTTTATAAGGCGGAACCAGAAGTGATGTCGTCTAGGGCCGGAACCGGAAGTGATGTTGTTCTGGGTGCCGGAACCGGAAGTAACATCAGTGATAGGTTTTCCCGTATTTGGCCTGCAGAGATAATAGAGGTAGGTTTAGTGCACCCCGCCACTCCCAGGCCTGGAGAGTAATTACCTCTACTTGCTCCACTCAGCATCCCTCCTAATCGCATGTGTGTGACAAGTTCTATAAAAAAAAATGTGACCCCTTCTAATATCCTCTTTTATGACATATTTTTGACCTCAAGGGCCTCACATATAATGCCTTGTGTAGAATTCACACTAAAACAATGCGTACAGACAAAACTGGAAATATGCGTACACACAAAAAAATCCAGATGCATAAAACTGTGCATACGCCAAGTTCCCCACACATTCCCTTTATAAATCCTAATCAACGTGAATTTTAACGCCTGTGCACGCGCCAACAGCCCCGCCCTGACTCCTCCCAGAATTTTACACATTTGAACATGCAAATCAATATAAGTAGCTTTTTCCGTTCAGTGCTTTGAGGGCTGAATATTTTTTTCCAAAAAAAAAGAAAAATCTCAGTTTTCTGAAAAGCAAACAAAGCATTGGTTTCACACATAAATCAATTTAAAACATCTATTGCTGCTGTTGGCTGCCTGTTCGTCTCTGGTGGCTGCATGGGGTTGGCTCAACGACCAGCAGGAATGCAGGATGGGCTAGTTGCCTGGCTGTCTTTACTTGGCAGATGGGTGGGGGTGGCAGTCGCAATGCAATGCAATTTGGTTTGTACTTCTTGTCATCGTAAATGCCAGTACCCTCACAGGCTGGATACTACACGAATGTGGTCAGCACCATGGTCAGCTGATACTGGTACCTCAATTTCGTTTTCAATCTCCAACTCCAGATCCACCTGCATCAAAATCAGAGACTGACTAAGTCAGAGTCCAATTCAGTGATAATGCGCAAAGCGAGACCCGCAAAGTATTTTGTTTTGCACATTCGCATTGCTCTCTCGTCAGATGTCGATGCCATTTTAGAGGTTTTTGCTCTATGCTACTCATGCATGCGCAGAAAATGGAGGTCAGATCAATTCAATATAGTTAACTTTCCTTCTAGCAAAGAGTCAAACTATAATGTAACAGTGAGTTTTGTCGCCGTTTACAGCCGATTACCGTCATCTACCCCTGAATTTCGACAAAAGTCCTAGAGAAAAGGGACACATATGTAAGAATGCTCTTTATTGACTCTAGCTTAGCGTTCAATACAGTTGTTCCATGGAAACTGTGCAATAAACTTGTTTCCCTTGGACTGACATCATCCCTCTGAAGCTGGGTGCTGAATTCCCTTACAGACAGACCAAACAGTAGGCACAAGAACAATCAGCACTGGCTGCCCCCCAAGGCTGTGTGCTGAGTCCTCTGCTCTACACCCTGTTTACCTAGGACTGTGTGGCCTCTCAGAACAACACCAGCATCATTCAATTTGCTGATGACACTACAGTCATAGGGTTGATTACTGGGGGGGGGGGGGTGCACGCAGAGGTGGCAGGACTCGTGGCCTTGTGTCAGGAAAACAACGTCTCCCTGAATACAGATAAAATCAAGGAGATGATTATCGACCCAAGGAAGAGGAAGCTGCAGCACACTCCCATTTACATTGGTGAGGCTGAGGTGGAGAGAGGAAAAATCTTCAACTTCCTTTGAACCAACATCAGCGAGGACCTGACTTGGTCTTACAATACACAACAACTCATTAGCCGAGCACCCAAAAGACTGTTCTTTCTGAGGAAGTTGAAGAACTTTGACATGCCAACCAAAATTCTCACCAATTTCTACAGGGGTACAATACAGAGTATTATCACCTGCTCTATTATTGTATGGCACGGTAACTGCTCCTTGCAGGAAAAGAAGGCACTCCAGTGTGTAATTAAAACTGCACAGCACGTCTCTGGTGTAAGCTTCTCCTAACTACAGGACATCTACACTATTAGGGTCATCAGGAGGGTGAGCAACATAACTAAAGTCAATACTCATCCTCAACACACGCTTTTCACACTGCTTCCCTCTAGGAGGTGCTACAGGAGTGTGAAATCACGCACCACAAGACTGACGCATATCCACAAGCAATCAGACTCCTCAACAATGCTGAAAGTTAAAGTCAATCCAAACCACAACTCATCTATATTACTAAACCACAGTTTAATTTATGCACGGGCACACCGAAACGCATGCGCACTGCGCTCAAACGCAGCGGCTTCCCACAGTCAGTAGGTGGCGCCCACTTCAGACACACCAGAAGCAAACACGTCACGGCTCCACAATGAAAGAGCTCAACTAACGGAAATACAAAACAAGCCCGTATGGATAAACACAATGAACTAACGCGCCCACAACGCGCTTCGCCCATATGAATAACAACAATGAATGAAGGCACCTACACAAAGAAACCGCTGTAGTACAAATGCGTCGCGGCGCCCCAGAGTCAAACGCAGTGGCTTCCCAGAGTCAGTAGGTGGCATAACAGAAATACAAAATGAGCCTGTATGGATAAACACAATGAACGAACGCGCCCACAATGCACTTCGCCCATATGGATAAAAACAATGAACGAAGGCGCCCACACAAAGAAACCGCTGTAGTACAAATATGTGTAGTTAAATTTATGCACTGAAGCGCATGCGCACTGCGGCGCCCAGAGTCAAACGCAGCGGCTTCCCAGAGGCAGTAGGTGGCGCCCACTTCAGAAACACGTCACGGCTCCACAATGAAAGAGCTCAACTAACGGAAATACAAAACAAGCCCATATTGATAAACACAATGAACGAACGCGCCCACAACGCGCTTCGCCCGTATGGATAAAAACAATGAACGAAGGCGCCCACACAAAGAAACCGCTGTAGTACAAATATGTGTAGTTAATTAAATGAACCCTTTACCATGGCTACGACCTGTGAAATACACCTGAGGTTGTACCAGATGATTCACAGCTCCAAAAAGAGCCCGCTTTAGTACAAATATATTTATTTCATTAAGTGAACTTTCCCAGGACGCACCCAACCTCCATGATATATCATCCCTCCACGTATCAAAGGGAACAACAAGTGATTGCCATTCTTGGATTTGCAATTCTTTCGAGAATCGCAGGCTTGCTGGTAGCCTCATAAATGGTACTGACAGCTGCGGTATGTCATCAGGCACTGTGCACCTTATTTCATAATCTTATAATTGTAATTGCTATTTGTTTTTACAGTATACTTCTTTTGTCTTTCTGTCTTTGTATATGAAGGTGAGCAAGCAAAGTAAGAATTTCATTACATGGTTTTAACATGGGGCGGCACGGTGGCGCAATGGGCAGTGCTGCTGCTTTGCAGTTAGGAGACCAAAGTTCACTTTCTGGTTCCTCCCTGCGTGGAGTTTGCATGTTCTCCCCGTGTCCGCGTGGGTTTCCTCCCACAGTCCAAAGACATGCAGGTTAAATGCAAAGGCGATTCCAAATTGTGCTTGGTGTGTGTGCGTGTGTGCGCCCTGCCCGGGGTTTGTTTCCTGCCTTGCGCCCCGTGTTGGCTGGGATTGGCTCCAGCAGACCCCCGTGACCCTGTAGTTAGGATATAGCGGGTTGGATAATGGATGGATGGTTTTAACATGTGCTTTTACTGTGTATACGACAATAAACTTCTTGTATCTTGTAAAAGTCAACATCTGCCCTAATAGAGTTATAAGACAATGAGTCACCAGGGATGAGTCACCAATAGTATGAGATGGCATTTCATTGGCAGTGGCAAGCTGGCAGTCACAAATAGAATTCCATCTTGCTCAGCAGCAGTGAGCGGTGTCAAAGAGCCATGTAAGGAGCAAAGGGTCCATTCTGGCACTTGGCAATGGTGCTGCATTGGTGTCAGCAGTGAGATGAAAAGAAGACCAAAATTTGCAATTTCCGCAAGTGCTAAGTACAGCAGAGACCATACTGGTCTTATTTGACTTTTCTAGTGTTGATGGGTGAAATTCGCCAAAGCAGTTTTTGAAGCAAATACGATGTATTCACCCACGACTTTGCTTGCCATGCCAACCTGCTTAGAAGAACTTTTTTTTTTCCCAGCACCCCAGGCCAGCGTGACATCCCAGACCTACTAAATCTCAGTGATGTCACACTAGCCTCACAAAGCTGTAGCATCAGGAGTAGGTGAGAGCGCCAACCTCTGGTCTGACTGACGAGCCTATAAACTGTCCCCCATGCACACATGTGTGACACCAGGCATGCAAAGCTTGTAGAGATATACCCAAGAAGCCTCAAAGCTAGAATTGCTATTAAAAGGGGATTCTGCAAAGTGCTGAATTAAGGGTCTGAAAATTTCTATGAATGAGAGGCTTCAGTTTCTAGATTGTAGTAAATTTATAAACTTTCTGAAAAACATGTCTTTGCTTTGTCATTATGGGTTGAGTGTAGACTGATGGTAAAACAAGGCAAATGTATCCATTTAAAATAAAATGTACAAGAGAATAAAGTGTGCAGAGAGTGAAAGGCTCTGAATCCACCATATATGGGATCAGCCCAGGAGGTAAAAGGCACCCGGTCACCTTAGGGGCCCTCGCACTGAAGTGTCTTCTCAGTGTGTATGGAGTCAGCCCTCTTCATTTCCAATATATTTTTAATTTCCAGGCAGTAGGAGAGAGCACTGCCACTTCTGAATTGTGACCACGTATTGTGCTGCCATTGCACACCTGCTGAATGTGTTTATTTGTGAAAAAGAAAAATCAAACCCCCCTGAGTAAGTGGCAGGAATCCAAAAAAAAATAAACAAAGGAAAAACACACCTGGAAAAGCAGTTGTTGGCTGAAGGAGCCATCAGCAATTCAAAACGGGGAAAAGGAAAAAATCCTCTACTCGCCGCTTATGAAAAGCCCGAATAATAGAGCAGACCCATCCGAACAGGGTGGGCACACTGCTTTGGGAATCATTACACACTGTATATGTGACCTTTTTGAAAGGTGCTATACCTAAAATGGATGGCTAGCTTTGAGAGCAAATTAAATAAAAAAGATGGATTAATTTGGATAGAGTTTACAATACAATACAATACAATTATTTTGTATAGCCCAAAATCACACAAGGAGTGTCCCAATGGACTTTAACAGGCCCTGCCTCTTGACAGCCCCCCAGCCGTGATTCTCTAAGAAGAGAAGGAAACACTCCCAAAAAAATCCTTGTAGGGAAAATAAAATGGAAGAAACCTTTGGAAAGGCAGTTCAAAGAGAGACCCCTGTCCAGGTAGGTTGGGCATGCAGTGGGCATCAGAAAAAGGGGGTAAATACAACACAATACACAGAACAGAACACAAGTAATCATCATTACAATACAATAGTGCAATAGAAATATTACAAGTACAGAGCAGAATTCAGCAGTAGATGATATCACATAATAAAATTTGGATTTGTTCAGAGTCCTGGAGACCTCAGCCATCAAGCTGCCTCTCTCTATTGGCCATTCCACAGCTGGACCAGCCAATCCGATGAATGGACCCCTCTACCTGACAATTCCTGCTATCCTCCATCAGAGATGGCTTTACCTCAGGCAAAACAACTTGGCAGGTGGGCCGTGGCACCAAGTGTCACATTTGAGTACTGAGAAGAGAAACAGAATAGGTGAGGGTTAGTAACAAATTCTAACTATCTTACTTATGTTTTAGTGCTAATAACTAACAACAGAGATGCAGTCTGTACAGTTAATCAGCAGCTCTAGGCAGGGTGTGCTAAACTGAAGTCATGAGTCTTTGGATGGGCAGCTTTGGACAGAGATTAGCAGCTAAGCTCAGTTTTAAATTAGTTGTGTAAATTAAAAATGGTAAATACGTTGCAGTAATGTATTACTATGACAGGCACTATACAAGACAAATATATATTTATTTCTTGTATAGAGATTAGCGGCTATGCTCACTTTGAAAATGGGAGTATAAAGACTAATATATGGCTTTATAAGGAAATTGCAGCAGGGTACCACCATGAAATGCACTATACAAGAGAAAGATGGATGAACGCTTTGGATAAAGATTAGAGGTTACGCTCGACATTAAAATAGCTGTACAAATTAAACCCTGCCTGGCTGGGATGCCTGAGGGACAGAAGGACCGGGGGAGAGAGCATGTTCAGAGCATTATCCCCCCTCCCTGGCAATGGGAATTTGCTAAAGCCCTGCTTGGGTTCCGTGGGTGTCGGGCTTCCTCCACACCCAGGAGTACTTCTGGAAAATTCTAATGGGCTACCTGGAGTGCTCCTGGGTGCAGCATAAAATGAGCCAGCTGCCACTACTGCAGGGACCAGAGCAGGGAGTGAGAGGACGACGCTTGCCAGAAGAGGTATGGAGAGAGAAAGAGGGAGATAGAGACAAGAAGAAGGCAAAGAAAGTGTTGTGCTTTACTGTACTGTGCTGCTGTGGGAAACAGTTTGGGGAAGCGTTTCCCACTTATAAATAAACGTCTGTTGTGCTGAAATTGTGCCTGGTGTCTGTCTGTGTCAGGTTGGGGCTGATGATGCACCCCTGCAGGCCACATTATGTATAAGCTTTTTTTAATAAATATACATAAGTGGCTATAATCATTTCCATCCATCCTTCCATCCATCCATTCATCCATTATCCAACCCGCTATATCCTAACTACAGGGTCACGGGGGTCTGCTGGAGCCAAACACAGCCAACACAGGGCACAATGCAAGAAAAAAAACCCAGGCAGGGCGCCAGCCCACCGCAGGCTATAATCATTTTGAAAATAAATTAAAGAGGGATTTATGGCTTTATAAACATCTGGCCTGAATCCTTGTTAGGAAAGGCTGACTAATTTGCACCTGAACAATGGCACGTCACATCTGGGCAGAGTCCAGAATAAGCACACTCTGCTGAGAGCCATGCATTTGTACGCGTTTCAGTTAGCCAGGGCCTCGGATGGCATCCTGGACTTGGATTGGCTTGCAGATAGCCGGGGGGTGGGGGACAGTGTGGAATACGGGTCACCTTTGACCTCAAGTGAGGTGGAACTTGGGTGGTGATGAATGAAGCGACAAAAGTACAAGCTGCTGGGAGTACATGGTGCCACTAAGAACTTGAGAGACAGTCAAAGATGTCAACAGGCCCTTTTAGGCTCACTCCAATCGACGTTAAGATGCATTCCTCCGTCTCCCGCACCCCCGGGTCGTTACAGTATGTAAACACACTGAGTGCCTGGGAAGCCACCTGGTACATTCCTCAGGCCACATTCGAGCAGATTTCTTTATGTCATATCCTAATTACTTAGCCTGGGTGCATGAGCAGCAGCAGCACTCGCCATAAACTCGATTGAGTATTGGTGACACTGCAGTGAGCTGGCATCGCTTCATTCAGATAACAGTGTGGAAAAGATTGTGTATTTTTGGATTACCTTGGTACAGACAAAAGAAAATGTCTCTGTAGATAAAACACTAGCTGTATCATTTTTGCTGCTCTAGATGATGCTGCAAATTGCCTAAACTTCTTTCTAGGGCACAGGCTTTTTTAAGTATGTTTGCGTATTATTCACTGAGTACTTATTGTGAAACCTCATGTCTGTCTGTCTGTCTGTCTGTCTGCATGAAAAAATGGACAACTCACCCTCCCCAACTGTGGACCAGTGTTGTTGAGATGTGGCACACGTATTCTTCAAAGAAATTTGTCGAGACCTTTTCATTTTCGTTCAGATATCTCAAACAGATCACACACTGTATGAAGTTTTAAAATGTCAAAATTTCCCCTTGAAAAACATTTTGGGAATTTGAGAACTTGTCCATCTTACAAAGGGGAAACATTTGGTGCATCCTTAACTAAGACTGAGTTTACTGTTCCAGTTTTACCTTGAGAGCGGCTGCTTGAACTTGTAGATTTTGTTGATTTTCCTCTTTTGCTCGTCTGACAGCCACTCGGATGCCCAATGCAAGTGAGTCGGACGCTGAGCAGAGCAGAGCACAGACACAAACGGCTCACACCACAGCGCCCTCTCCTGGTGCTTCAGGTAAGTTAACTAATAAAGGACAAAAAAACACTTTCTGGAAATAAATGGGAGGGGAAAGAAATTGTGCAAAAATATATAAGACTGCATTGTTTGAATAATATTATCTGCAGATTATTATTGCAAAGAACTGATATTGTCAACCTTCAGCTAATAATAATAATAATAATAATAATAATAATACATTTTATTTATATAGCGCCTTTCCCATGCTCAAGGCACTTACAAAATATAATAAAGAACGGCAACGTATACAGTATATAGCATTGTACAAAGCAGATAAATAAATAAAGAAGATTAAGACAGTGAATTCTGAAAAAAAAAAAAAGAAACAGACAATATAATTGATGGTCTCGCACACACACACACACACACACACACACACACACAGGTTACATGAGCATCTTGACAGAGAAGTAAACAGAGAAGGGTAATAAAGTCAAGTAGAGCTAAAAGCCTTCCTGAACAGATGAGTTTTGAGTTGTTTTTTAGAAGAATTCATGGAGTCAGCTGACCTGATTCATTTCGGTAGGTCATTCCAGAGTCTGGGCGCTATACAGCTGAAGGCCCTGCTGTCACCCATGGAGTGTAGATTAGTGAGGGGCACAACAAGATTACCAGAATCAGAGGACCTTAGTGGGCAGACAGGCACATAGTGATGGAGAAGGTCACTGATGTAGTTTGGCGCAAGGTTATTTAAGGCTTTGTAGGTTATTAGTAGGATTTGATATTCAATCCTGTAGGACATAGGGAGCCAGTGAAGATGGAGCAGGATGGGTGTGATGTGCTCGCTGCTGCTGGTTCAAGTAAGGACTCTTGCAGCTGAATTTTGAATAAGCTGGAGCTGTGATATAAGATTAGAAGGGGCACCTGCCAGTAGGGAATTACAATAATCGATGCGGGATGTGATAAAAGCATGGACATGCTTCTCAGCGTTAGAAAAGGAGAGGAAGGAGCGGTGAACTCATCTCTCTATTATAATAAAAAAATCTTGGGAAGAGAGACGAGACGTGACTTTCTCAGAGAGACACTCTCATGTCCCGCGAGACGAGACTTTGTGCCAAGAGTTTTAACCACCAGAAATAAAAGACAAAGAGTAGATGACAAAGTAGAATGTCGTAAAGAATTCAAAAACGTTGGTGTGATACACATGCAGAGCAGGTTAGAGATAATGGAAGTACGAAAATCTGAAAGTCTCAAAAAAAGGATAGTAAAGATCGCATTAGCGCAAACAAACGGAAATTATTACTCGGTGAAAGAACAGAAAAGCAAAAAGAGATCAAATATATTATTTGGATTTAAACTTTAAGTCTAATTTGTGTTGCCCTCAGGGAAAAGTAGTGTTTCTTCCCAATGAAGAGGCGTATCCGAGAGAATTAAAAGATTTGTTGTTTGGTGAAAGTGAAATCCCGAGAGAGAAAATTTCAAGCCTCGTGAGATTTGAAGAAGCCCCGCCCACATCTAAAACATTTAAAACCACGCACACGGTCCAATCATTTCTCATTAGTGTGAATGTTATTGTTAGACACAGTTGGTGTAGAGAGAAAGAAACGCTATTCACTCAGGGCAGTTATACTTTGCGTTGTCACAATGTAATTCCAAACACGGAATCAAAATTCAATGCGATATTGACGAAAAGATAAAAGAGATCGAATATATGGACATAGGTGATATGACAGAGGACGGCATGGTGGCACAGTGGTAGCGCTGCTGCCTCACAGTTAGGAGACCTGGGTTCGCTTCCCGGGTCCTCCCTGCATGGAGTTTGTATGTTCTCCCCGTGTCTGCGTGGGTTTCCCCCGGGTGCTCCGGTTTCCTCCCACAGTCCAAAGACATGCAGGTTAAGTGGATTGGCAATTCTAAATTGGCCCTAGTGTGTGCTTGGTGTGTGTGTGTGTGTCCTGCGGTGGGTTGGCGCCCTGCCCAGGATTGGTTCCTGCCTTGTGCCTTGTGTTGGCTGGGATTGGCTCCAGCAGACCCCCGTGACCCTGTGTTTGGATTTAGCGGGTTGGAAAATGGATGGATGGATTTCCTCTGGGCACTCCAGTTTCCTCCCACAGTCCAAAGACATGCAAGTTAGGTGGATTGGTGATTCTAAATTGGCCCTAGTGTGTGCTTGGTGTGTGGGTGTGTTTGTGTGTGTCCTGCGGTGGGTTGGCACCCTTCCCAGGATTGGTTCCCTGCCTTGTGCCCTGTGTTGGCTGGGATTGGCTCCAGCAGACCCCCGTGACCCTGTGTTCGGATTCAGCGGGTTGGAAAATGGATGGATGGATGGATGATATGACAGAAGTATGTAGATATAGTTTGGCTTTAAACTTTAAGTCAGAGACTTGTAGATCGTCTAATTCGTGTTGCCATCAGGGAAAAGTAGTGTTTCTTCCCAATGAAGAGGCGTATCCGAGAGAATTAAAAGATTTGTTGTTTGGTGAAAGTGAAATCCCGAGAGAGAAAATTTCAAGCCTCGTGAGATTTGAAGAAGCCCCGCCCACATCTAAAACATTTAAAACCACGCACACGGTCCAATCATTTCTCATTAGTGTGAATGTTATTGTTAGACACAGTTGGTGTAGAGAGAAAGAAACGCTATTCACTCAGGGCAGTTATACTTTGCGTTGTCACAATGTAATTCCAAACACGGAATCAAAATTCAATGCGATATTGACGAAAAGATAAAAGAGATCGAATATATGGACATAGGTGATATGACAGAGGACGGCATGGTGGCACAGTGGTAGCGCTGCTGCCTCACAGTTAGGAGACCTGGGTTCGCTTCCCGGGTCCTCCCTGCATGGAGTTTGTATGTTCTCCCCGTGTCTGCGTGGGTTTCCCCCGGGTGCTCCGGTTTCCTCCCACAGTCCAAAGACATGCAGGTTAAGTGGATTGGCAATTCTAAATTGGCCCTAGTGTGTGCTTGGTGTGTGTTTGTGTGTGTCCTGCGGTGGGTTGGCACCCTTCCCAGGATTGGTTCCCTGCCTTGTGCCCTGTGTTGGCTGGGATTGGCTCCAGCAGACCCCCGTGACCCTGTGTTTGGATTTAGCGGGTTGGAAAATGGATGGATGGATTTCCTCTGGGCACTCCAGTTTCCTCCCACAGTCCAAAGACATGCAAGTTAGGTGGATTGGTGATTCTAAATTGGCCCTAGTGTGTGCTTGGTGTGTGGGTGTGTTTGTGTGTGTCCTGCGGTGGGTTGGCACCCTTTCCAGGATTGGTTCCCTGCCTTGTGCCCTGTGTTGGCTGGGATTGGCTCCAGCAGACCCCCGTGACCCTGTGTTCGGATTCAGCGGGTTGGAAAATGGAAAATGGATGGATGATATGACAGAAGTATGTAGATATAGTTTGGCTTTAAACTTTAAGTCAGACACTTGTAGATCGTCTAATTCGTGTTGCCATCAGGGAAAAGTAGTGTTTCTTCCCAATGAAGAGGCCTATCCGTGAGAATTAAAAGTTTTGTTGTTTGGTGAAAGTGAAATCCACATACGCGAGCGGCAGAGACATCAAGTTGCTGGCACGTAGCACAGGCAGGGGGGTTGACGAGCGAAGCGTGCAGGGGGCGAAGCCCCCTAGTAAATAACATGGGAAAGGTGCAGCTACCCTAACTGATAGAAACAGAGGACGTGTTTCAGAAATGGACAATGGCATTGGGAGGTGGGGGGCTTCAGTGGTTTAAGTCCCTAATCTTTGACGCCCAATGGGTAATATACACAAACAATAGTGGCAAGCCCCTAATCTTCTTGCCCATCACGTACCATTCATATTTTTGTTATACTATAAATCAGTTCTTTTCCACATTCTTACTTTTTCATACAGTATAAGTTTAACAAATTGCTATGTTTTAACTAATATTAATAGCTAGATGGAAAACATTTCAGTTCCTTTTCTCTATTCATAAAATAATATTGATACTGATTCCATGTGTGACAACCATAGGGGGCATAGTAGCCACTCAACCCGACACAGACTGACGCTGAAGGCACACTTGTCAAACACAGTTTTTATTTTTCTTCTCCTCGTAGGAAACGTCTTCCCCGTCTCCCCCAGGCACAACACAGTCCTAAATGCACAATCCCACACAATACTCTCCTTTTCTATTCTTTTTCATTCTCTCTTTTCATTCTCCTCCACTCCTCCTTCGTTTCCCCATTCCTGATTCTGGCTCCCTGAGTACTGTCTGCTGGCTCCTTTTATACATTACCCAGAAGTGCTCCAGGTGCTAGATAGATAGATAGATAGATAGATAGATAGATAGATAGATAGATAGATAGATAGATAGATAGATAGATAGATAGATAGATAGATAGATAGATAGATAGATAGATAGATAGATAGATAGATAGATAGATAGATAGATAGATAGATAGATGTGAAAGGCACTATAGATACATAGATAGATAGATAGATAGATAGATAGATAGATAGATAGATAGATAGATAGATAGATAGATAGATAGATAGATAGATAGATAGATAGATAGATAGATAGATAGATAGATAGATAGATAGATAGATAGATAGATAGATAGATAGATACTTTATTAATCCCAAGGGGAAATTCACATACTCCAGCAGCAGCATACTGATACAAAAACAATATTAAATTAAAGAGTAATAAAAATGCAGGTGAAAACAGATAATAACTTTGAATAATGATGATCTACTTCCAGCAGCACTTCCGGGTGTGGCAAAAGGATCGCCCATATGGGCTCTGGGGCAGGTGCAGCACCCCCTGGCGGCGCCCTCGGATCCCAACAGGGCTGTAGACAACCCTGGGGGAGTCTGAGGCACCACTGCAACCCATGGCAGGTACTGTTCTGCACACATTTGTTTCCCTGGTCCTCTCAGTGAAGAGGCGAGGACCCCGGCCGTCTGTGACACGTTAGTATTGTTCATTTTCTATTAATAGAAATATTTCCATCCATCCATCCATTTTCTCAATTGCTAATTATTGGGTTTTACTCTATTGGGTATACTTAACTAGGGAAAGCCCTCACATACTCATCACTAATTCTCCCACTTTGCATATAGGTGGGAAGCTGAAATGTCGTGTGGTCATTCCTTGCAGTGTACATACAAAAGTTAGGTATGTTTCATGTCCTATTACAACACCCAAGGGGGGGGATGGGTTGTACCCCCTAAACTGTATACATAGATAGGGGAAACCCCTCCTCACTATTTCTGTGACTTCCAATATACGTAGGAAGCCCACATTTCCCATGCTCACCCTTTACACTGTACTTACAAATGTTAAGTATGTTTCATTTCGCGCCGTGCCCCGTAACAAACTTTCGAAAATAACATCTTCTTTTTGGCGGTTCTCACCATTATGCCATAAGGAACTTTCGGAACTGGCCTCTCCTTTTGGCGGTTTCCTTCCTTATTTCCATTAACAGAGGACTTATCTCAAGACAGAAATGCACAAGGGCTGCCCACAGTCCCCCTTCCTTTTTCCGCACGGCCATTGTCCGCGCACCTACAGTGCATCTGGAAAGTATTCACAGGGCATCACTTTCTCCACATTTTGTTATGTTACAGCCTTATTCCAAAATGGATTAAATTCATTTTTTTCCTCAGAATTCTACACACAACACCCCATAATGACAATGTGAAAAAAGTTTACTTGAGATTTTTGAAAATTTATTAAAAATAAAAAAATTGAGAAATCCCATGTCCATAAGTATTCACAGCCTTTGCCATGAAGCTGCAAATTGAGCTCAGGTCCATCCTGTTTCCCCTGATCATCCTTGAGATGTTTCTGCAGCTTCATTGGAGTCCACCTGTGGTAAATTCAGTTGACTGGACATGATTTGGAAAGGCACACACCTGTCTATAGAAGGTCCCACAGTTGACAGTTCATGTCAGAGCACAAACCAAGCATGAAGTCAAAGGAATTGTCTGTAGACCTCCGAGACAGGATTGTCTCGAGGCACAAATCTGGGGAAGGTTACAGAAAAATTTCTGCTGCTTTGAAGGTCCCAATGAGCACAGTGACCTCCATCATCCGTAAGTGGAAGAAGTTCGAAACCACCAGGACTCTTCCTAGAGCTGGCCGGCCATCTAAACTGAGCGATCGGAGGAGAAGGGCCTTTGTCAGGGAGGTGACCAAGAACCTGATGGTCACTCTGTCAGAGCTCCAGAGGTCCTCTGTGGAGAGAGGAGAACCTTCCAGAAGGACAACCATCTCTGCAGCAATCCACCAATCAGGCCTGTATGGTAGAGTGGCCGCGCTACTCCTTAATAAAAGGCACATGGCAGCCCGCCTGGAGTTTGCCAAAAGGCACCTGAAGGATTCTCAGACCATGAGAAAGAAAATTCTCTGGTCTGATGAGACAAAGATTGAACTCTTTGGTGTGAATGCCAGGCGTCACGTTTGGAGGAAACCAGGCACCGCTCATCACCAGGCCAATACCATCCCTGCAGTGAAGCATGGTGGTGGCAGCATCATGCTGTGGGGATGTTTTTCACCAGCAGGAACTGGGAGACTAGTCAGGATAAAGGGAAAGATGACTGCAGCAATGGACAGAGACATCCTGGATGAAAACCTGCTCCAGAGCGCTCTTGACCTCAGACTGGGGCGATGGTTCATCTTTCAGCAGGACAACGACTCTAAGGACACAGCCAAGATATCAAAGGAGTGGCTTCAGGACAACTCTGTGAATGTCCTTGAGTGGCCCAGCCAGAGCCCAGACTTGAATCCGATTGAACATCTCTGGAGAGATCTTAAAATGGCTGTGCACCGACACTTCCCATCCAACCTGATGGAGCTTGAGAGGTGCTGCAAAGAGGAATGGGCAAAACTGGCCAAGGATAGGTGTGCCAAGCTTGTGGCATCATATTCAAAAAGACTTGAGGCTGGAATTGCTGCCAAAGGGGCATCGACAAAGTATTGAGCAAAGGCTGTGAATACTTATGGACATGGGATTTCTCAGTGTTTTTATTTTTAATAAATTTGCAAAAACCTCAAGTAAACTTTTTTCAAGTTGTCATTATGGGGTGTTGTGTGCAGAATTCTGAGGAAAAAAATGAATTTAATCCATTTTGGAAAAAGGCTGGAACATAACAAAATGTGGAAAAAGTGATGCGCTGTGAATACTTTCTGGATGCACTGTACCACATGCTTGGTTACCTGCCTAAAAATTTGCATTTCTCATACAACATTTACAATCATAAATTAAACTCTTTACAATCATCAAATTCACTCTCAATACTAAAATAAGTCTATGACAATTACATTGACAATTGTGTTATCTAATTTTTAAAATGTTTCCTTTTCTTTTTCATAACTTCTTTAACACACTACTTCTCCGCTGCGAAGCGCGGGTATTTTGCTAGTGTTTAATAAATCTGAACTTCAATTTGTCACAAAGCCTGCACGCCTAACACCCATCAGTCGATGACATTTTCACATCACATGAGTTCCAATCTGCTGTACATGAAAGCCATTGAGCCTCCCCAAGCCTCATTATGTTCCATTTTTAACTCCATTGTAAAGTGTCATTATTTATCACGTATTTAACTCTTTCAGGGCTGATGTCGACTTTTGTCAAAATTCAGGGGTAGAGGACAGTAATTAGCTGTAAACTGTGACAAAACTCACCCTTACATGTTAGTTCAACTATCTTTGCTAGAAGGAAAGTTACATAGCTTTGCTGATTTAACCTTGATTCCCTATGTGTGCATGAGTAGCGAAGAGCAAACAACCTCTAAAATGGCATCAACATCTGGCGAGAGACCAAAGCGAACGTACAAAGCAAAATACTCCATGGACGTTTTGCATCATTTCGTTGACTAGGACTCTTACTTGTCGGACTCCGAGGTTGATGCAAGTGATCTGGAGATGGATATTGAAAAACGAAGGTGAAGTACCAGCATCATCTGATTGGTAGCTAGCTGATCATGGTGCTGAACACTTTCGTGTAGCTGATGCTCCTACAGCAGTGTTCACCTGGGAGGACCACCACTTACGATGACAAGAGGTACAAACCATATTGAGTCACACTGTGACTGCCAAAGACAGGCAGGCAGCCGGCTCACCGTGCATTCCTGCTGAGTATTGAGACGTATCTGCAGAGCCACTGCTACCAGAGATGCTGAACATGCGTCAACAGCAGCCACAGCACACAGCAACTGATGCTTTATGTTGTCACAAACTCAACACAGAGTCATAGAAAGGTTTGGGGCAGCCACCCGTATAATTGGTTTCCTTGTCTGCAAAAGTCATTTAAATGAATACGGCACTGATGTGCACACAACTGAGTCCAAAACAGAACTGAGGGAATAGGGAAACGGTGCAGGCATTTAAAGGGGAAGACAGGAAGTGAGATCATAGGGGTTGGGCTCATGAAGGTCTTCAGCCATTGGTTTGAGCCCGGACGTGACATCACAGGGGCCGGAGCCGGCAAGGTCTTCTTCCATAGGCTCGGAGAGTCAGGTGGAATCTCCCGTAAATGGTCTGCAGGAAAGGAAGAAAAAGAGTCAGTGCACTCTGTCACATCCCGGTCTGACTCGGAACTGCCCTCACTCAAGCCCTTTAGCTGCCTCCCATGCACACGTGTGTGACACCACTGCTTTGTGTGCTTTTCAGAGTTTTTTGGAAAAAATAATCAGCCCTCAAAACAGTTAATGGAGCATACTAAAACATGGAACGGCATTCTATTACTTGTGACTTATATTTACAAAACTATTTAATCAAAATTTAAAATAAATAAAATATACGAGATAAATAAAACGTGTGAAACGCTCCATCGTTCATCTCAGTTAACTTATTTGCCAAATGCACCTGAAGGTTACGCCGTGTATACATTGTCTAACTTGTTTAACTCTTCTATGAGAAGGTGTAAAACTGATCCGTAGTAGTGTTGGGTGAATCACGAACGCTTCGCTCTCTTTTCAATGAGTCATGGAGGCTGAGACTCAACAGGAGTGCTGAAATACATCCGTCAAGCTGTCGGCGTCATTTCGATTCACCGTCAGGTAGATAGATGTTTAAAGCCCATATGTGTGAACCGTCAGTCTGACTTCTATGATTCTTGCGTGTTTAAACTGAACCATTAGAAAAAGTGAACTCACACTGAGATGGTTCTCTCTTCCATCATACGAGTACAATGCAGCAACAACGCGTGTTAGAATGCATCAATTGTTTTCATTTATTGAAAATTTTTTTTGATATTTTTTTTTTTTAAATAGAATACGCATTGTCACAATGGGGGCAGGCAATATGGCAGACGGAGTGCGAAAACCCACCTGACGGGGATCTAAGACAGCATACTAATGCTTCTCTCCTTTTTTTCATCAGAAAGACCAAAGACCAAACGAATCCCGATATGTGAAATCTCCGCTAAAACCCGATCCCATCATAGGAAGAACTTCCGCATTCCAACTGTCCCCACAGTCGCCCTCTGATGAAATCACCTCCATCACATTCTGCTCACGTCATCTTCCCCCTACGCCAATTTCTGGTTCATCCATCATAAATCCAGCCGCCTTTCCAACATCATGGTCAAATGTACAGTGCATCTGGAAAGTATTCCCAGCGCATCACTTTTTCCACATTTTATTATGTTACAGCCTTATTCCTAAATGGATTAAACTCATTTTTTTCCTCAGAATTCTACACACAACACCCCATAATGACAACATGAAAAAAGTTTACTTGAGGTTTTAGCAAATTTATTAAAAATAAAAAAAATGAGAAATCCCATGTCCATAAGTATTCACAGCCTTTGCCATGAAGCTCCAAATTGAGCTCATGTACATCCTGTCTCCCCTGATCATCTTTGAGATGTTTCTGCAGCTTCATTGGAGTCCACCTGTGGTAAATTTAGTTGATTGGACATGATTTGGAAAGGCACACACCTGTCTATATAAGGTCCCACAGTTCACCGTTCATGTCAGAGTACAAACAAAGCATGAAGTCAAAGAAATTGTCTGTAGACCTCCGAGACAGGATTGTCTCGAGGCACAAATCTGGGGAAGGTTACAGAAAAATTTCTGCTGCTTTGAAGGTCCCAATGAGCACAGTGGCCTCCATCATCCGTAAGTGGAAGAAATTCAAAACCACCAGGACTCTTCCTAGAGCTGGCCGGCCATCTAAACTGAGCAATTGGGGGAGAAGGGCCTTAGTCAGGGAGGTGACCAAGAACCTGATGGTCACTCTGTCAGAGCTCCAGAGGTCCTCTGTGGAGAGAGGAGAACCTTGCAGAAGGACAACCATCTCTGCAGCAATCCACCAATCAGGCCTGTATGGTAGAGTTGCCAGACGGAATTCACTCCTTAGTAAAAGGCACATGGCAGCCCGCCTGGAGTTTGCCAAAAGGCACCTGAAGGACTCTCAGACCATGAGAAAGAAAATTCTCTGGTCTGATGAGACAAAGATTGAACTCTTTGTTGTGAAGGCCAAGCGTCACATTTGGAGGAAACCAGGAACCGCTCACCACCAGGCCAATACCATCCCTACAGTGAAGCATGGTGGTGGCAGCATCATGCTGTGGGGATGATTTTCAGCGGCAGGGACTGGGAGACTAGTCAGGATAAAGGGAAAGATGACTGCAGCAATGTACAGAGACATCCTGGATGAAAACCTGCTCCAGAGCGCTCTTGACCTCAGACTGGGGTGACGGTTCATCTTTCAGCAGGACAACGACCCTAAGCACACAGCCAAGATATCAAAGGAGTGGCTTCAGGACAACTCTGTGAATGTCCTTGAGTGGCCCAGCCAGAGCCCAGACTTGAATCCGATTGAACATCTCTGGAGAGATCTTGAAATGGCTGTGCACCGACGCTTCCCATCCAACCTGATGGAGCTTGAGAGGTGCTGCCAAGAGGAATGGGCAAAACTGGCCAAGGATAGGTGTGCCAAGCTTGTGGCATCATATTCAAAAAGACTTGAGGCTGGAATTGCTGCCAAAGGTGCATCGACAAAGTATTGAGCAAAGGCTGTGAATACTTATGGACATGGGATTTCTCAGTTTTTTTATTTTTAATAAATTTGCAAAAACCTCAAGTAAACTTTTTTCACGTTGTCATTATGGGGTGTTGTGTGTAGAATTCTGAGGAAAAAAATGAATTTAATCCATTTTGGAATAAGGCTGTGACATAACAACATGTGGAAAAAGTGATGCGCTGTGAATACTTTCTGGATGCACTGTATATGCTCACTTTAACTGTGCTGTACAAAGAACATACATTGTGATCTGTAGCGATAGTAGGGAGCAGGTTGAGGAGACCCTGGAGAAGTGGAGCTATGAGAGGAGAGGAATGAAGGTCAGTAGGACCACCAAGACAGAATACATGTGTGTGAATGAGAGGGAGGTCAGTGGAATGGTGAGGATGAGGGAGTAGAGTTGGTGAAGGTGGATGAGTTTAAATACTTGGGATCAACAGTACAGAGTAATGGGGATTGTGGAAGAGAAGTGAAAAAGAGAGTGCAGGCAGGGTGGAGTGGGTGGAGAAGAGTGTTAGGAGTGATTTGTGACAGACGGGTATCAGCAAGAGTGAAAGGGAAGGTCTACAGGAGGGTAATGAGACCAGCTATGTTATATGGGTTGGAGACAGTGGCACTGACCAGAAAGCAGGAGACAGAACTGGAGGTGGCAGATTTAAAGATGTTAAGGTTGGCATTGGGTGTGACAAGGTTGGATAGGATTAGAAATGAGGACATTAGAGGGTCAGCTCAAGCTGGACGGTTGGGAGACAAAGTCAGAGAGGCGAGATGGTGTTGGTTTGGACATGTGCAGAGGAGAAATGAGGGGTATATTGGGAGAAGGATGTTAAGGATAGAGCTGCCAGGTAAGAGGAAAAGAGGAAGGCCTAAGACAAGGTTTATGGATGTGGTGAGAGAGGACATGCAGGTGATGGGGGTAACAGAGCAAGATGACAAGGACAGGAAGATATGGAAGAAGATGATCCGCTGTGGCAACCCCTAACAGGAGCAGCTGAAAGAAGACGAAGAACAAAGAACAAATATCACTGGTCAACAAGCATTTTGCTACTGGGAGTCTTTCACCTGTACTTTAACAAATTTCACATGCTGACTCCAAATCTGAAAACTGTTTTCGTCCAGCATGTCCCATTTTTTAGTTATGATGTTCCAGGTCTTGGGCAACTAGGGTGACTGGACAGTAAAGGCGATGTGTTTCAGCATTTAAGAAATAAGTTTGGTCTCGAGAAAAGTGAAGTCAAAATTAAGGAAGGTGTTTTTGTTGGTCCTGAAATCCGTGAACTGATGCTTGACAATGAGTTCAACTGAATCAGCACCAACATTCGTGCGGGTTGTCCAGAATTTTCTTGACAGTCACAGAGCAGAGAATTGTACTGAGCTTCTGTAGAACCTGCTGGAAGCGTATAAGCTTCAGTGAGCCCGAATGTCATGAATGATGCATTTTTTACATTGTCATCTCGACTTTTTTCCAGCAAATCTGGGCGATGTCAGCGATGAGTATAGGGAAAGATTTCATCAATATATAAAGGTGATGGAAAACCGATATCAGGGGAAAATTCACTCTGAGCCTGATGGTAGACTACTGTTGGTTCTTGCAAAGAGATATGGATGTGCAGTACAAGCGAGTGCCTCCAACAATTTTGGGCACGCTGACTTCACATTTATACTGAGGTAAATTGACATAAATAAACTTTAACATGTCTCTGGTATCGTCTTCTGGTTTGTTTTCAGAATAAACACATCAAAACAATTTTGGTGGGACATAGTCCAAACTCCAGATATCATGTTGATGTATTATATTAATATTCAAAAGTGTCAAAACGTCAATGATGTGTATTTCAAAAACCTGACGTGCTAGCTTAATTTCGATTTCTTAAATGAAATCAGCGTAAAATGCAATAAAGAGATGCTCTGAAGTTCCCAGAAGCAAACAAAAAATATTTTTTGTAGACCAGTGTAATTTTTGGTTCATCAACAGTATATGGGGGCAGTTCCCAAGCCCTTAATCTGTCTTTCTGTTCTCTTTTCTTCACAACGTCAAATTCTGTTAGAACAAAGTGCATAGGACTTGAGAAAGGATTTCACTATAATGTAATTTGCAAATATTGTGGTCTTTCATCATGTACAGTTGACAAAGCTGAATGCGAAACTCGATGGCAACCTCCTTTCACTTTCTTGTACAGTATATAAAGTATAGGGAAAGTATTGGAATCGTTTAAAAATTCACTTTCAAGATTTTGATGAATCTTGACATTTTAGACCTCCCTGAGTCAGAAAATACAATATTTGGAATTATGTCTGTCTGTTTGTGTGTGTGTTTGTGTGTGTGTGTGTATGTAAACATGATAAATTGACTGCGCGTTCACTTAGGTCAACCAAATATTGCATGCAAGTAGTAGGTACAAAACATATATTTCTAACAGCTTTTCAGCCATTTCCGCTAAGCGGAAGTAGTACTTTACGTGAAATGCCATCCATCCATTTTCCAACCTGCTGAATCCAAACACAGGGTCACGGGGTCTGCTGGAGCCAATCCCAGGGCACAAGGCAGGACACACACAAACACGGGCCAATTTAGAATCTCCAGTCCACCTAACCTGCATGTCTTTGGACTGTGGGAGGAAACCGGAGCAAACCCACACAGACACAGGGAGAACATGCAAACTCCACGCAGGGAGGACCCGGGAAGCGAACCCAGGTCCCCAGGTCTCCCAACTGCGAGGTAGCAGTGCTACCCACTGCGCCACCGTGCCGCCCCAAATTTGATCATTTCACATCCTATTATGGTAAAGCAACACATTCTTAACATTTTTTCTCGATAATGGCAATTTTCTATTTCACGTTCAAATGGTAATACATACTTGAGAATGTTTTTGCTTTACATAAGCAAAATTTTGTGTACAAGTATTACAAAACACGCATTACTAAAGTCGCTTGCAAATTTTGACCCACGTCCGTTTACTGAAAGTGGTAATTTACCTGAATTGTTCGCCAAAATAAAATTATCATGGGAAATTTTCAATATAGGTATTACAGTAAAGCAAATCATTTTGGACATTTGTTATCTTGTTACGTTTCCTCAGAAAGCATACTGTTTTCTAGATAATTTCAATTTTGGATATTATAACGTGTGCATACTAGCAGTGAAACATGTTGTGTCATGCCGTTAAAAAATACTGCTTGCTTAAACACCTGGGACATCATGCATAACGCTGTGTGTAGAATTCACACTAAATCATGGCGTACAGACAAAAGCAGAAATGTGCGTACGCACAAAACAAAAGAAGAATAAATCTGTGCGTTCGTCAACTTCCACATTCTTCTGCTCCATAAAGCCCGGTCAGCGTGAAAAGTAACGCACGTGCACACGCCTGCTGCCCCACTCCAACTCCTCCCAGAATTGCGCCTCTTTGAATATTCAAATCAATATAAATATCCCTTAAGCACAGTGTTCTGTGATAAGGCAATGGCAAAAGCATGTGGGAAAATTAAAGAATTTCAGCAAATGCCAAGTGGAGGCAAAGAAAAACGTACTATTTGTTGGTTTAAACATTTGAACATGGTGGCACAGTGACAGTGACGAGCTGGCGCCCCATCCAGAGATTGTTCCTGCTTCACACAAGATGCTTGCTACACCGTGCACGAACTTCGATGAAATAATTTATTGCAGCAGTATTGTCTCTCTCAAACATTCCTAACCCCCAATTCCTGTCCTTCCTTTTCTTTCTCCAAGTACCCAATCGCCACACAATCAGCTCTGTAATAGATGTAAAACCATCTGTAAACTGAGAATGCAGATTCTTCAAAACTTTTAAGGAACATTGAAATATCTTCGTAGTAAATGTTTAATTATTCTATCCATCTGTCCTTCCAGTGTCACGCCAGCCCCAGCAAGAATACAGCGCAAGGCAGGAACAATCCCTGAACGGGGCGCCAGCTCCTCACTAGCGCTGCAACACCGTGCCCTCACATTAATTATTAACAATATAGATTATTTAAATTATCTTAACATTTTATCTGCATAATGTAATGAACATATTTTGCTGCATTTCATCTTAAAAATGATTTTATCATCATAACTCTTTTAGGGCGGATGTCGACTTTTGTCGACAGAAGGGGTTGAAGGCTAATGTCGACAAAAGTCAACATCCAGGGATAGGGGGCGACAATCAACTGTTAATGGCTACAAATCTCACTGTCACGTCACAGGCATTCCCTCTGTGCTTGGAGGAATGCTAGACTCGTTGACTCGGCAAATAAACCTTGCGTGTGCGTGAGTTGCGAAATGTAAACAAAGGCAAGATGGCACCGACATGTGAAGAGGCAGCGAAGCAAGTGCAGAAAAGAAAACACTCAGCAGACGATGTTTTGCGCAGTATCGCGGAGTCGGACTCTTGATTTTTCAGAATCGGATTTTATTGGCAGTGATCAGGAGATCGAGCAAGAGAGTGAGAAGCCGGCATCAGCTGATCAGACACCAGCCGATGCCGCGCCAGCGGATCTGCTGCCAGTTGAGTGCCTTCGCGCAGCCAATGCATCAACGGCAAGGTTCGCATGGGATAAATACACAGACATTGATCCGTTGAGAGCCGATCTGGCTACCGGAGTTTACAAGACGGCATGGCTTGCTGTTGGACACGACAGATCACCAGCTGCTGTACTTCAGGCTGCTCTCTCCTGATGCTACTTTTCAGCTACTGTCAGACGAGACAAACAGGTAGGCAGAGATTTTTTTTGAATCGCGGGCTGCGTTTGCATCACATTCTCGTTTTTCAAAGTGGAAACCCACAACGAAAGACGAGATGAAGCGCGCTGTGGCATTACAAATAGAGATGGGACAGAACTGGTGATATAACTTCAGGGAGCATTGGTCCAAACGTGTTTTGTCCCCTGGTGGCTTAGGTACGTGCTGCTGCAAAGTTTTATTCACTTTTGTAATAAACAGAAGCAAATCCCATGGGGTGAGCCAGGCTATAATGCCATACATAAAGTTCGTAAAGTTTCAGAAGATGAAAAGAGGTGACAATACGGTTTTCATGCAGGCAGAAAACTTGGTGGCAGTGGCATGGCATGATGGCAAATGGGTGACTTGTCTCTCTACAGTACACACTAACAATATATGTGAGAAAGTGCAGCAACAGACAATTGAAAAGTAGGCACCAAAGCAACACATATTGTAAGGAGTGCAATGTGGCAATGACTGAAATTGGCTGCTTTGAGCGAGATCAGACTTTGCTGTGTAAAATGTATGTGATATGTATGTGAAATCATAGAGTATGCAGGCTCATACAACATGCAAGACAGTAACATTTGTCAAAAGGAAATATTTTTTGTTGATTTGATATGTTAAACAATTGCTTTGTGTTCTTTTTTAAAAAATGTTAGTTTTTGGAAAAATATTCAGCCCTGGGAGAAAAGAAACAAAAAAAAAATTAGCCCTAAAAGAGATTAGTAAATACACGCTTTATAAAGTGGCTCAGGTTGTACAATATTATAATTGTATCTCAAGTTTACAGTGAGGTAATTGCACTTATAAGTACAAACAGTTCTACAAGGACCACTTGATGGACTGATTGAGTGCATTTAGAGCTCTTGGGATGAAACTGTTTCTGAACCGCGAGGTCCATACAGGAAAGGCTCTGAAGCGTTTGTAGTATGAGAGCAGTTCAAATAGACAGCATGGCTGAGGTAGCGTGTGCGTGATGCTATATACTGATAATTCTCTTTCCGATCAGCTGCTGTAGAGCTATGATTCCAAACTCAGATACAGTGATGTAAATACTCTGAGTGATGCAGAGGAACAAAGCTAAAGCAGTTATGGTATTTGGAATAGTTTGGCCATTCCGTGGACCATTATATTGTTACAGGTTAATTAAAATCAGATGCCTTAAACTAATAAACAATATGCTGTTAATTTCTGTGTATTTATAAAGCCGCGTCAGGGATGTGTATCTAAAAAAGAAAGAGAAACCACACTGGAACAAAAGCACTGCTATGACGCTGGGCGCTGCCAGTTTGCAAAACCGAGCGGAGAACTTGCATATGCCAGGTTTTGAGCTACCGTGAAAATGTGCGTGGCTTTACGCCAAGTTTAGTTTTTATACATTGCAATGTGAGTGTGGAAACGGGCGTACGCAACATTTATGTGCTTACGCACTGTTTATACATGAGGCCCCAGATATTTACTGTGGTAGGTCCTACTCCAGTGCATAGGTACAGCAAATTGACACCTTACAAATCTCCGTAATATGTATTCAGCACCAATAAAAATATTTTTTTTAAATTGTTATTTTATTATTTTACTCTAAATGCCTATCTATATTCTTGCACTCTATGAAAACAACATTTATATTACTAGTGACTTAATGAGATAAATTGTTATTAATCTATTGTTAATATGGGCAAAAGAACTCTACAAAATCTTATAACCATTGTCACACATGTGCGAGTAGGAGGGAGCTGAGCAGACCAAGTCAAGATGATTACCTGCCAGGCCAGGGGGTGTCAGGTTGCACTAATCCCACTTCTGTTATCTCTGCAGGCCTAATACAGGAATAACTACCAGACGCACCACAAATGATGTCAGTTCCGGTTCCGGCGCCACGGACAACACCACTTCCGGTACCAGCGCTGCAAGCGGTGTCACTTCCGGTTCCGGCCATGGACAACATCACTTCCGGTTTTGTCCTTTAAAGCCGCCATCATTTCTTCAGCACATCAGTTCAATTCAGGACTCAAACCAATGCACATTAACATTTGCAGCCAGGCAGAATATATGGCAGGCTGCCCCAAACCTTTTTGTGTGTGCCAAGGCTCTTCTGTTCACACCATCTATTGGCAATTCTATTGGTAATTATTTTAACCAGCCTATCGATTGCAGTGTGCAGTTGTCGATGCACAGCCATTTCTGTGTAGGTAATTATCCCTTCTTCTACACAACTGTGTACTCAATGGCTTTTTAAGTAGCTATATTCACCATTATCTGTCATTTTGTCAGTTCACACCAGTAAGTCGGCAATACATTATTAGAGAGCTTTATTACACCGCTGTTTTTCTTTTGGATTGCAATGCTTTACCTTTTATAGGAGAACAGGATTTAACTATTTGATGAGTACTTTTCAATTTATTTATAATACTACTAATCTTTTATTCATAGAGCTGCAGAGTCTGATTTATTGACTTTAACTTTTATAATAATTGTTCAATATATTTCTAATTTGATTTAATTTGTTGTTGATGGTTCTTTAATGTACTGTGAAGGATTGCCGGCTTTCTACTCCGGCCCTCACCCCCAGGCCACCAGGAGGAGCTCTCCCGACAGCATGAACGTGCCCCGAATTCCAGCAGGGCATCATGGACTCTGTAGTTTATATGCACAGCCCTGCTGGATACCATGGGGGCCTCCAGGAGTCGCTGTAGGGAGGTTGTCGGACTCTTATGTGCCCTATAACCCGGAGGTGCGTCAAGATCACATGACAGGAAGAAACGACGTGCCTCCGGGGTGAAGAAGAGTTTTTATATGACCCGGAAGTGTTCCTAGTCACGTGGACAGAGAGGACGAAACACTTCCGGATCAGGACTATAAAAGGACTATGGGAAATCCCAGATGGCGAGCTGAGCTGGGAGGAAGGGTGGAAAAGTGTCTGGGAGTGTGGAGGATTATTGTTATTGTTATTATTATTATTATTATTGAGTATTGTGGAGAGGAGGGTGCTTTGTGCACTTTATTATTAATAAACCATTATTTGGACTTTTACCTGGTGTCTGACGTCTAGTCTGAGGGTTCAAGGGGTCACGGAGACCTCAAACTATCACAGTACATAATATAAAAATGTAATCCTTGTCTTGCGGTTTACTCCTTAAATATCCATCCCCATATCTGAGAAAGTCGAGGGGAGATCACTCATGATTTTTTTTTCTTTTTGCCTGCATCAATGGCAGTGAGACGTTGTAAGTTTTTCTGTTAAGTAAATTGCTTCTTTCAGTTTGGGTTCAAACCCATGTGGAACCCAAGGGTTTATTCCCTTCGTTGTACACAGCATGCAGCAGTCACTGTTATTGACGTGAAAAGGTCAGAATAAGAAATGAGACAATCAGAGGTACAACAACAGTGGGAGAGGTATCTAAAAAGTGGTAGGGACATGTGATGAGGAGAGGCAATGAAGATGTGGGCAAAAGAATGATGGGAGTGGAAGTCCAGGGGAAGAGAAAGTGTGGGAGGACAAAGCAGGGGTGGATGGATAAAGTAAAAGAAGATCTGAAGGAAAAGTGTCTGACATGGGGAGGAGGTGCAGAATGGAGATGAATGGAGAATGTTGATGAAGCACATCAACCCCATTTAGTAGTGGGAAAAAGAAGAAGAAGGAGATAAAGAAGAATAACAAGAACAAGTCAGTAGGTGTTGTTATTTGATTGGCCAGTTTTGAACGTCTATGGGTCTAAATAGCATTCAGCTCAGTCACACGCTAGGGTCTTTCCTATGGATAAGACAAGGAAGATGTGAGCAAAAGCATGATAGAAATTGAAGTCCAGGGGAAAAGGAAATGAAGGAGGCCAAAGTGGGGTTGGATGGACAAAGCAAAAGAAGATCTGGCAAGGAGGTGCTGGACCGAGCTGAATGGAGAAGATTGATCAATCACATCGACCCCTCATAGTAGCGGGAAAAAAATGAAGAGGAAGAAAAAGAGCAAGAACAGTAAGAAGCCGGTAGGATTAGCCAGGGTTGAACATCTATGGGTCTAGATAACATGCAGCTCAGTCACTTGTGGGGTCTTTCCTATGGATGGATAGAAGAAACTCCCTTGCTATGATAAGGAGAGAGAAGGAAGATGTGGGCAAAAGAGTGATGGGATTGGAAGTCCAGGGGAAAAGAAAGTGAAGGAGAACAAAGTGGAGGTGGATGGATAAAGTCAAAGAAGATCTGAAGGAAAAGGGTCTGACATGGGGAGCAGGTGCAGGACGATGATGAAGCACATCGACCCCATGTAGAAGTGGAAAAAGACGAAGAAGAAAAGACATGAAAAAATGTAAATTAATGTCACCCCAAAAACTGGTGTTGTAAATCGTAGCAATTTGATCTTACTCATTCAATTTGTGTTGTTATTGTGTACATTGATTTCATTTTTCGAAGCATCAATACTTTTGTAGCATGTTTATACTGTCATTTAGTCTCATAATTTACCATATATACTAGTTTTTAAGTTCTCCTGTGGATAAGTCGGGGCTTGATTTTACCGTATAATTTTCGGTATTTTATAATGTCGGTCATATGAGTCGAATGCGGAAAACTCATGCTATTGATGCAATAGAATTAAGATATGCTAACGCCCACCTGAGTACGGAAGTGTATTAGTGCCATGGAGAAGAAAAAAAAAAATATGGACAGAGTGAAGAAAAAAAAAGTATATGTCGAGAATAAAGTCGAGGAGAGGAAGAGAGTAAGTCAGTTTAAGAAGCATGTACCGTGTAACATGGGTCAGGGAACACTTAACACAAAGCATTTAATGTGCTACATTACTTATGACGGGGTTTGAGAAAATCTAGTAAATTAAACATTGATTTTAAAATGATGTTTATGACATTCTACTTTAATGATAAAATAAACTACGAAATTAAAGTGGAAATGGCGAGAATAAAGTCGACATGTTGACTTTATTCTCGACATTTCCACTTTAATTTAAAGTCAACTTTATTCTCGTAGTTTATTTTACACGGTACATGCTTCTTAAACTCAGTTCCTCTCTTCCTCTCCTCGACTTTATTCTCGACATATACTTTTTTTTTCGTCACTTTGTCCGTATTTTTTTTCTTCTCCATGGCCCTAATACACTTCCGTCCTCAGGTGGGCGTTAGCATATCTCTTGGACCAATAGCGTGAGTTTTCTGCATTCGACCAATACGACCGACATTATAAAATACCATACCCGAGAGAGTAACCATGCAGCACACAGCCTTTTTTTCTATGTATTGTGCCTACGTGACCACACGGTAATACCCGAACTATTCCAAAGTGACGTTTGCGCTGATTTGTGTTTTTTTGTATCTCAATCCTTCATACACCTTTATGGCAAGAGCATCCCTAATCTACGATGCAGCGTTCAATCAGAAGAAAATATGAAGCTGGTTTTAAATTTAACGCCGTTGAAGTGGCGAAAGAAATTGGTAACTGCGATGCTGCAACAAAATTCGATGTGTCTGAGAAACTGATGTATGATTGGAGGAGGCAAGAAGATGTAAAAAAAAAACATTTAAGTGTCATATTTTTGAATGGGCGTATAAATCGGGGTCTGATTTTATGATCGATTTTTCGGGTTTCAAGATCCAACTTATACGCGAGTATATGTGGTAGACACCACCATTTGTTTTTTTCTGGCCAAGGCCTTGTTGTTTAAGGTCATTCTGCCAGTTGCCATGGCTGTCAGATCATGTGATGTATGATGTCATCATACCCCTCCTCCTCTATAGGACAGCTGCACGTTACTCTCAGTGCTCAGTTTGTGGAGATCAGTCCTTGTAATGCCTCCAGTTATTTCAACACAGACTTTGGAGAGTTAAGATTCTTTTTTGTTGGATAATACAGTTAGGTCCATAAATATTTGCACAGAGACAACTTTTTTCTAATTTTGGTTCTGTACATTACCACAATGAATTTTAAATGAAACAACTCAGATGCAGTTGAAGTGCAGACTTTCAGCTTTAATTCAGTGGGGTGAACAAAACGATTGCATAAAAATGTGACGCAACTAAAGCATTTTTTGAACACAATCCCTTCATTTCAGGGGCTCAAAAGTAATTGGACAATTGACTCAAAGGCTATTTCACAGGCAGGTGTGGTCAAGTCCGTCGTTATGTCCTTATCAATTAAACTGATGAAAGGCCTGGAGTTGATTTGAGGTGTGGTGCTTGCATGTGGAAGATTTTGCTGTGAACAGACAACATGCGGTCAAAGGAGCTCTCCATGCAGGTGAAAGAAGCCATCCTTAAGCTGCGAAAACAGAAAAAACCCATCGGAGAAATTGCTACAATATTACGAGTGGCAAAATCTCCAGTTTGGTACATTCTGAGAAAGAAAGCAAGCACTGGTGAACTCAGCAATGCAAAAAGACCTGGACGTCCACGGAAGACAACAGTGGTGGATGATCGCAGAATCATTTCCATGGTGAAGAGAAACCCTTTCACAATAGTCAACCAAGTGAACAACACTCTCCAGGGGGTCGGCGTATCGATATCCAAGTCTACCATAAAGAGAAGACTGCATGAAAGTAAATACAGAGGGTGCACTGCAAGGTGCAAGCCACTCATAAGCCTCAAGAATAGAAAGGCTAGATTGGACTTTGCTAAAGAACATCTAAAAAAGCCAGCACAGTTCTGGAAAAACATTCTTTGGACAGATGAAACCAAGATCAACCTCTACCAGAATGATGGCAAGAAAAAAGGATAGAGAAGACGTGGAACAGCTCATTATCCAAAGCATAGCACATCATCTGTAAAACACGGTGGAGGGAGGCAGTGTGATGGCTTGGGCGTGCATGGCTGCCAGTGGCACTGGGACACTAGTGTTTATTGATGATGTGACACAGGACAGAAGCAGCCGAATGAATTCTGAGGTGTTCAGAGACATACTGTCTGCTCAAATCCAGCTAAATACAGCAGTCAAATTGTTTCATGATAAAGATGGACAATGACCCAAAACATACAGCCAAAGCAACCCAGGAGTTTATTAAAGTAAAGAAGTGGACAATTCTTGAATGGCCAAGTCAGTCACCTGATCTTAACCCAACTGAGCAGCCATTTCACTTGTTGAAGACTAAACTTCAGACAGAAAGGCCCACAAACAAACAGCAACTGAAAGTCGCTGCAGTAAAGGCCTGGCAGAGCATTAAAAAGGAGGAAACCCAACATCTGGTGATGTCCAGGAGTTCAAGACTTCAGGCTGTCATTGCCAGCAAAGGGTTTTCAACCAAAAAGCGCTATATAAATGTAATGAATTATTATTATTATTAAGTATTTCAAATGAACATTTTATTTCCAGTTATTTCATTTGTCCAATTACTTTTGAGCCCCTGATATGAAGGGATTGTGTTCAAAAAATGCTTTAGTTGCCTCACATTTTTATGCAATCGTTTTGTTCACCCCACTGAATTAAAGCTGAAAGTCTGCACTTCATCTGCATCGGAGTTGTTTCATTTAAAATTCATTGTGGTAATGTACAGAACCAAAATTAGAAAAAAGTTGTCTCTGTCCAAATATTTATGGACCTAACTGTATTTTCTTCAGCTTTTAATCTCATTCATCTTCTCTAGCCTTGATTTCCTTTTACCTTCTGGCCCTGCTTTGCTTGAGGTCCGTCTTCTCACTCGAGGCAGAGCAGCCAGCAGCCATCATACCACCAAAGAAAAAGTCACGATTGTTACGCCAAGGGTGACCTACAATAAATCGCAGGGCATAATGAGATTTCTCAAGAACAGAAAGGTTTTGTGATTTTTTTTCTTTTATTTAAAGAAAGTCCTGATGCCAAATGGCACACAGGCCAATATTGAACACAACCTCGGAGCACAAATAGTGACATTGCTGACAAATATAGGAAAATAAATGAACAAACAAAAATGACATGAAATAAAAGGTTACTTCTTAAACGCTGAACTCATCTTTAGTCTGTGGTTGATGTGATTTTACCTGCTCTACCAATCAGGGTGCCTTTCATCTATTAATCATTCGCTGCCATTTTGGACCATAGACTAAGCTTCTGTAGTGGTTTCATAGCTCATTGCTGCTTCATCAGTGTGACAATCAGAGTCACGTCAAAGTCACCCTGTACCATTCAGAAGGGTTGCTAGCCAGGGTGGTAACATGTCTGCCATCGAGGACCATTATTGAGCTCCCGTCTTCCACTACTGGTCATGGCCACTTCATGTCTACCAATCGGGATGATTTCCACCCATTCAGTCAGGGTTCACTACAAGTGTGAGTGTTGATTTCTACCGATAAATATAATTTTCACCATTTGATGATGTATTGATTGTTTTGAATGGCTTCTGTCCTTGTTAATTGTTAGCTTTTACCTTTAGCACTCTTAGAAAGCATTTTAATTCAAGTCTCATGATCTGTGACCAAGTCCTGCTGCTACTTTAGCACGAGGACAAGCAATGATAGGAGAATCCGATTAATCGAGTGGAACGGACTCCCAATACCGAGGCTCCTGATTACCCCTAACTAACAAGGACATGAGAAATGACGCACTTCCGTAATTGACAAGCGATACCGCCATCTGTAAGTCATTCCACGTCCAGAGTGACTCCACCATACGGGACAATAAAGGTAATTTTTCCATCCTGAACTGGCTTCTCGATTTGACTTTGACACAAGTCATGTTTTCTGTGAAGCTGCCAGTCTGCTAATCACGGCCAACATTATGTCATTTACAGTGGAGTCAGAAAGTATTCAGACTGCCTAATACAGTGAAGCACGGTGACTGATGGCTGTCATGTTTCAGCCTGCATTTTCCCCCTTGGCTGGTGTTCACAGTTTCATGTCTGTATTGTTTAATTTTGTATTATTTATTTTTATTAATGTTTGTTTTCTTTATAATCTACCTTTTTCTCTGTGTATGTGTGTGTTGGGAAAGGGGTGTGGCCTAGGTAATGTCCCTTGTGTTTTTTGTGTGGGTGGCTCCCTAAGGGGTGGGGCCACCTGCCAATCACCTCCAGGAACGGCCCTCCACCTTATTTACGGGACCTGGCTGGTCATTGAATGCACTTGGAGTGTTGTTGTGCTTTTTAGCTTTAGTTTTTGTAAGTTTTGAACCCATGCTTTGTTTTTCCTTTCATCTTTGGATTTCATATTGGGCCTGTGTTTTTTGATATTTTTGAACCTCTGCTCTGTTTTCGACCAATTTCAGGTATCTCCTTTGTGCTCTTCGGAGCCTTTTTGCTAAAATAAATCCATCCATCCTGCTATATCCTAACTACAGGGTCATGGGGGTCTGCTGGAGCCAATCCCAGGCAGGAAACAAACTCTGGGCAGGGCACCAGCCCACCACAGGGCACGCACACACACTAGGGACAATTTAGGATCGCCAATCCACCTAACCTGCATGTCTTTAGACTGTGGAAGGAAACCAGAGCACCCTGAGGAAACTCACGCAGACACGGGGAGAACATGCAAACTCCACGTTGGGAGGACCCGGGTTTCCTTACTGTGAGGCAGCAGCGCTACCCACTGCGCCACCATGCCGCCCGCTAAAATAAACCTTTTCTTTAATATGGATTTCCCTTTGCGTTTCTTGTCAGGGTTTTTGACGGTGTTTTCTCCCCCACTACAGAGGAAATTTTGAAAGTATTTTGGGACCTGGGCTTTTGGGACTCTCACGTCAGAGGTAGCATCATCTAATGGGGGTGCAGGGACAAGGAGACTGGTCAGAGCTGAGGGAAGGATGAATGCCACCAAATACAGAGAGGTCCTTGAAGCTCCAGAGTAACGGTAACGGTTCACCTTCCAGCACAACAATGACCTGAACCATACATCCAAGACATCGTTGGAGTGGCTTCAGGACGAGTCTGTGACTGACCAGCCAAAGCCCAAACTTAACCCCCAATTGGAGAGACCTTAAGATGGCAGTTTACAGACGCTTCCCATACAAACTAATGGAGGTTGAGAGGATCTGCCAGGAAGAATGGGATAAACCGTCCAAATCTGGGTGTGCAAAGCTTTTAGAGACTTAACCTAAGAAGAATCAGAACTGGAATTGCTACCCAACTTGCTTCACAAAGTGTAGAATTTAGCTACTGAATGCATCAATAAATTACATTTTTTCAGTTTTGTATATTTAATAAATTTGCACTCCTTTCCCAAAACATGTTTGCTTATTCAGTGGAGACTCATGGCCCTAAATGTCAATTATTTTCATTAAAATGAAATCTACAACTCAATAAAGTGTGCAGAAAATGGAGGGGTCTGAATACTTTCCGAGTCCACTGTATCTACAGATCAAAATGGTTCACCTTCAATAACGTGAGCTGTAGCCTAGGATATTCTCAGGACTATTTCTGCGCTCCAAAATCATTCCATCAGGATCATAGTCATCCCGGTGACTGCACAATTGTTATTCCAGTTTCTGCATTCTCTTCGTTGCACCTATTTGTCCACTCAGCTGCATAGTCGTGCAAAGGGATACTAATCAGGATGGCTTTACGTCATAACGTGATTTCCATTTATGAAACCCCCCCAAGGGTCTTTGGACTGCCAAACCCAGACCATAGTCATAGAGTCTATATACCAGACAGGATGGTTTCAGTCAGGACTAATAATGTGGACCACAAGTCATGGTTCCTGTGTTCCATTTATTTTCCCAACGGTCATTTCATCATCTGAACAATCGGGTTGGTTCAGGCAGACTAGTCATAAAGTCTGAGAATGATAACAATAACGAGAACAATAGTCGGTAACGAGAATGATAGTCTTCAATTCATGATCTCTCCTTTAATGGGTCTGCCAACCACAGCAATAGACATACAATCAGTCAGTCATTATCCAACCCATTATATCCTAACACAGGGTCACAGGGGTCTACTGGAGCCAATCCCAGCCAACACAGGGCGCAAGGCAGGAACAAATCCCGGGCAGGGCACCAGCCCACCGCAGTAGACATACAGTCAATCTACCAATAATGATGGTTTCTGTTGGTCACTCTGGGTCATAATGTTTCCTCAACTGAAGACCATGTTCTCCATGTCCCAGTCATGATCAGTCAATTTATAGGTCAGCCGATTCAAGTCATAATCATGGTGTCTTTATACCAGTCCTGATGGTTTCAATCAAGACTATTAGTCCTAATTTGTCCACTAAGGGACATGCTTTCTGATTAGAACCTTCTACCGATGAGGATGGTTTCCATTGGCCGTGTCAGGACATATCGTATCTACTAGTGAGGACCATTTCTATGTTCCTCTCATTAACCCAAACTCAACCAATCAGGTATCATTTTCATTCATCTGCACCCTGATGACAGATAGTCCTCTCTCTCATCGTTTCCCATCGCCCACTCGCCCCAAAGTCTATAGACGTCTGACCAAAAAGACCGCATGGGAAAATTACGCACAAAGACATGAAAAGAGTTTGAAGCACACGGGATGAAGCAAACTCCGCTTAAATATTTCCTTCCATCTCCAAATGGAACGGGTGCATCAGCAATGATCAACAAAGAGGAGCTGGCCAGCGTCCAAGGACTTCTCCATTTCTCATCCCTTTGGGATTCCAAATCTAGTGAAAGCAAGGTGGCCCCCTAATCACTAACATCATGCAGTTAATCCACTTCCCATTTCTTTTAGCAGCATTTGGTGAGATGATCCAACATAAAGCGTGAAACTTGTGGAGTTGGGCATGGACTAGAGCACCTTGAGCATGCAGCTATCTCCTTCTCGGACGTCCTTGGACAGTGGCTCTGAAGCCATGCTGAGGCAGGTGTTGTTGTATCGAGAGGCCCTCAGGGAAAGGAGGCTGTTCTGCCGGTGGGGCCGCGGCCGCAGGTAACCCCTGAGGTGAACCCGGAATTTGTGGTGGAGGGAGGCGTAGATGAAAGGGTTGTAGCAGGAGGAGCTCATGGCCACCAGGTGGCAGGAGACCTGCAGAATGTTAACGTAATTCTTGCTGATGATGAGGAAGTCCCCGTCCAGGTCGCGGATCAGGTTGAGAATCTGTAAGGGCAGCCAGCAGAGGGCAAATGCCAGAACGGAGGTGACGAGCAACATGAAGGTCTTGCGCTTCTTCTTGTTCCATTTGGCCTGGTTTGCCTCCACAGCACCCGGCAGGCTGTGGTGCTTCAGGTGCATGGTGATGGCACAGTACGACATGATGACAGACAGCAAGGGGATCATGTAAGACATCAGGAGCATCAGGCAGGAATAGAGGAGCCGGAGCTTCTCGTAACCCATCCAGAATTCCTCACACACCACCAGGTCGTGACCGATGGGGTGCAGGTCAAGATAGCTGGTGTGAATAGATGGGGGGGCGGCCAGGCATAACGAAAGCAGCCAGATCCCGACCACGATCATCCCGCAGCACTTCAGAGTGATCCGCTTGCGAATGGGGTAGGCCACCACCACGTAGCGGTCCACAGCGATGGCCGTTAGGGACAGGACGGAGACGTACACCATGGCGGCCTGAATGAGGGCCACAAAGTGGCACATGAAGCGGCCAAAGAGCCACCCACGAGCCTCGAAGGCATACGAAGCAGTGAGAGGCACGCAGCTCAGGCACATGAGGAGGTCGGCGGCCGAGAGATTTCCGATAAAGAAGTTGGTGGCGTTGTGCAGTTTTTTGTCCACCATAATGCAGGTCAGCAGGAAGGCATTGCCAATGCAAGCCACCACCACCAGGAGGGAGTAGAGGGGGATGAAGAGGGGCTTGAAGCGCAGGAGGAGCTGCAGCCCTGCGAACATGTCGATTGGATCAGTCAGGTTGGATGGACCAGCGCGGGCGCTCCTGTTGACGTCCTCCGAGTCAGAAGTGTCCATTATGGTGGCAAGCGTGGACGTCCAGCTGCAAGAAAGCAGGTATCATGTTAATTACATGCTTTGATGTCCACTTATATCTGACCACACTGATCCTCCCCTTATATTATATATAGTGCCTTTCGTCATACCAGGTACACCAATTATAAATTCAAAAGCAAAGCCACGTCTGTAAATTAGTGACTCATTTTATAGGGCATCTTTCACATACTCTGTAGTCTGTACGTTACCATCGTTTTTTAGAGCATCTTTAATAAAGGATAATAATATACTGGATGTACATTATATAAAGATAGTATGACATAAATAAACAGTACATAAATATTTCAAGCACATCATTTAATTCATCCCTAATATTATATAACACCTTTCATAAAGGACAGTGTGATATGTAATGTGTGTTGGACAACATGGCATATAATATAAAATTCAAGAGCATCATTCTGTCCATCCTTTATATTATTATATAGAGCCTTTCATGAAGGGCGGCATGACTTGTAAAGTAGGTGTACACTGCAAGAGCATCATTCAATCAATCCTTTCATGAATTGCATTATGCACATTACATATTAAATATTCAGTTTACATGAATTTCAAAAGCATCATTTAAGTAATCTCTTATGTTATATAGCACCTGTAATGATGGATAGGATAATAAAAATGGGATCTCATGGTCACAGTCTTATTTATTAAATAGCAAGTTTCATGAAGGATAGTGTTACATACATTACATATTCAATAGTATGACATAAACAGCACACAGTTTATACATTATAAGAGTGTCTTCAAATCAATTTTTTATACTAAATAGCACCTTTCGTAAGAATTGCATGTTATACATTGTGATGCATGCTCAGGTGAGGGACAACTTCAGAGCTCATCCAAGATTATGTCAAACCCCACTTGGGTGAAAAGGGGACCTACTGCTCAAAATGTCGTCTTTTTATTTTCTTCTTCAGCAGCGAGAAGACCCCCATTGAGAGCCATTAACCCCACCGCTTCCACCCAGACAGCAATAAAACCCCAATGCTACCAAAGCAGGGTGTCTCATTTGGACCCGGATGAACCTACAGAACAGAGTTCCTCCATCTTTACTTGCTCAACGGAGCTACTGCTTTGTGAGCAGAGAAGGTTGCTGTATGTTCTGTTTTGCTCCCATGAGCACCTGTTTTTTAAAATTCAAAGGAGCAACTTTGGAGGCACCCCAACATTTTCGATAGGTTCCTGTACTTCTTCCACTATTGTCACACACGAGCGCTTAGGAGACTCTCAACAAGCCCAGAGGTGAGTGAAGGTGTAAAGGATGAAGGGTTGTTTGATGGTATTGATATCTCTTTCCCTAACTTTTCAGAACCAAAGAAGACATGTCACATTCCAGAACATGGCTGTCCATCCACTATTCCATCCTCCCCGTCACTTCCGGCTCCCATTGATGACACCACTTCCGGTCCTCCTTTGATGACATCACTTCCGGCTCCCGATGATGATGCCAATCCTGTCCTCCCATGATGACATCACTTTTGTATAAAAGCACCTTCAAACTTCTGTACTTTGTCGAATACCTGCATTTAAAACAGTTTTGACCAAATTGCTTGCGTATCCTAACAATATAAGGGGCCAATCCCCAACTCTTTATACTTGTTTTGTGACTTCTTATCACAATATATATATATATATATAGTGTCACGCATGTGCATCGGAGGACTCATTCCACAGGCTTACTTACTTCAGGTATGCAATAACCTGCCAAGATGAGAAGGGGGGCTACTGCTAACTTTGTCTTCTCTGTCTTCTTCTCTCACAGTGCCCAGTGAGGGCACCATGTCCTGCCCTTTCCACCCCAAGAGAAGGTGTCCTTTAGAGGCAAGAGTAAGCCGCTGGGCAGAGCGCTGTTTCGTTTGATATTGTAGAGGGTGAGCCAAAATGAAGCAGCACATTTCATAAGGTCATTGTGTGAGGTAAAGGCAGACGAGTGGGTTTGGGTGGGGGTGCTTTAATATTATTATTATTATTATTATTATTGTGCCCTGCAGTGGGCTGGCACCCTGCCCAGGGTTTGTTTCCTGCCTTGCGCCCTGTGTTGGCTGGGATTGGCTCCAGCAGACTCCTGTGACCCTGTGTTAGGATATAGCAGGTTGGATAATGGATGGATGGATTATTATTGTGGGCGGCACGGTGGTGCAGTGGGTAGCGCTGCTGCCTTTGCAGTAAGGAGACTTGGGTTCACTTCCTGGGTTCTCCCCGTGTCTGCATGCGTTTCCTCCCACATTCCAAAGACATGCAGGTCAGGTGCTTTGGCGAGCCTAAATTGTCCCTAGTGTGTGTCCTGCGGTGGGCTGGCGCCCTGCCCGGGATTTTTTCCTGCCTTGTGCCCTGTGTTGGCTGACATTGGCTCCAGCAGACCTCCGTGACCCTGTGTTAGGATATAGCGGGTTGGATAATGACTGACTGACTATTATTGTTATTCAAGTTTAAGTCTAGGCCGCCTAAGGAAAATGTACTATTAACATTATCTAAAAGGATTTAGCTCTTAGACAAATATCTCTGGCCAAGTCAAATCATTTTTAGTCCACGTTCTTCAGGACAGGCCTGTCTCAATAAAGCAAGAAAGCAGGTATCATGTTAATCACACGCTTTAATGTCCACTTATATCTAACCACACTGACCCTGCAGAGCATCCTCCATTTATACTTTATATAGCACCAATTACCAATTCAAAAGCAAAGCCCTTCTGTAAATTAGTGACTCATTTTATAGAGCATCTTTCACATGCTCTGTAGTCTGTAAGTTACCATCATTTGATAGAGCATCTTTAATGAAGGATAATAATATACATTATACATAAAGATGGTATGACATACTGTAAATAAACAGTATATACATACTTCAAGGGCATCATTTAATCCTTCCCTAATGTTATATAACACCTTTCATGAAGGATAGTGTGATATGTAACGTGTGTTGGACAACATGGCCTCTATATATACAGTATAATTCACTAAGTCCATGGCAAGCAAGACGCATGCAAGACAGCCACGCCCGCCAACTCACAGAGCCCCGCCCACCAACAATTCACTAAACAGCCGACCATGGCACACGCGAGAGCGAAAGCATTTGCCAAGAATGTGTTCATTAATCAAGAACGAAAGTCGGAGGTTCGAAGAAGATCACATACCGTCGTAGTTCCGACCATACACGATGCCGACTGGTGATCCGGCGGCATTATTCCCATGACCTGCCGGGCAGCCAACCGGGTAACCAAAGTCTTTGGGTTTCGGGGGGAGTATGGTTACAAAGCTGAAACTGAAAGGAATTGACGGAAGGGCACCACCAGGTGTGGAGCCTTTGGCTTAATTGGACTCAACACGGAAAACCTCACCCGGCCCGAACGTGGCTCACAGGTGCATGCGACTGAGGCGGTGTGTGGAAAATGAACAGTCAACGTGACTCACAAGTGCATGTGGACTGCACACAGACGAAAGCAAATTAGGTGAGGAGTTGGGGGCGGACACATGAGCAGGCAGTGCATACTGAACGATGACTAAGAGATGACTTAAGAAATTGGCAGACTAGAATGGCGGGGGCGGAATGGGTGTCAGACGATCAAACTTGCCTATCTAGAGGATGTAAATGTCCTAACACGGGTGAACCTGCGGAAGGATCGTTAACGGTTGTGCCAACCCGTCGTTGGACGATTAGGACCCGAAACCTCTCAGGCCCGCTTCCCCGCCCTCTCTCCAGAGTTCCATCTTTGTATTCACTTACAGTTGTATCCTCAAACCCACCCCATTTGGACAACTGTGTCTTTCAGGAAGTGTTCACCCATCAATACATAATTATGCATCGTATGCTATGCTGCGGGTTGGCTAGTACAATATAAAATTCAAGAGCATCATTCTGTCCATCCTTTATATTATTATATAGAGCCTTTCATGAAGGGCAGCATGACTTGTAAAGTATGTGTACATTGCAAGATCATCATTCAATCAATCCTTTCATGAATTGCATTATGCACATTATATATTAAACTAGCCATCCCCTGCAGCTCTGCCCATGTAGTAGTGAAACAGGACAGTAAGGAGGGTCCTGCCCAGCTCCCCACTCCTGATGTCACACTTCCCCGTCCCCTCAGCCTCTGTCTCGGATTAGAGCGAATATATCGTTTCTGCAAGCGAACTATGATTCTTTGTCGCAAAATCAAACGAATGTTCAAGCAAATTCTAGAAACAAACCCCATCGAAATCCGTTAAGTAGTTCTCTCGTGAAAAGCGGACAGACATACAAACAGACAGATGTTGGATTTTATATAGAAAGAGATTTTCATTACACATTAATTTCAAAAGCATCAAATAAGTCAGGGGTCCTCAATCACAGTCCTGGAGGGCCGCAGTGGCTGCAGGTTTTTATTCCAACTAGTTTCCTAATTACAAAGCAGTCCATGCGTATAATCAAACGTGATATATGAACTGTTTGGCTTGTTAATGCTTGCATTCATCTGAGAGCAATTTGAATTGCACTGTAGAGTTTCCTTCTGTGAGGACATTATCCAAGTGTTTTGTGGACCAGAATAGATTTAAACTTGACGGCCCTTCCAATTCCTCTCTCATTCATTTCTAAACATTTTTTATTACAGATATTTCATGGTAAGGACGTGAGCTGGGGAGCTGCTGGTTTATTGGTTATCTGCATCTCCTTATTAACTAATGTCTGGTTAAGAAAACAGGCAACAAGTAAAACTTAAATGCAGCTGCTAAAAACTAAAATAGGCAATTACAGGGTTCTGAATGGTAACAGGCAAGAGAAGTAAAATTAAGCCCAAATAACGTATTGCTTTAGTAGTAAATAAAAGGATTCTAATTAAGAAACTGGTTAAAGTGAAAACCTGCAGCCATAGCAGACCTCCAGGACTGTAATTGAGGACCTCTGATCAACAACGTAACTAAAACTTGTATTTGATGAATGAAAGCGCTAACAAGGCGTAAGTTTCATCATCAGCAAGGACTGAGTTCTAATTAGGACAATGGCTGCAATGAAAACTGTAGCCACTGCGGCCCTCCAGGACAGCGATTGAGGACCCCTGGTTTAAATAATCTTTTATGTTATATAGCAGGGGTCACCAAGTCCGGTCCTGGAGGACCACCGTGGCTACAGTTTTCATTCCAGGGTCTCCTAACTGCGAGGCAGCAGCGCTACCAATGCACCACCATGCCACCCCCTTTAATAGATAGATAGATAGATAGATAGATAGATAGATAGATAGATAGATAGATAGATAGATAGATAGATAGATAGATAGATAGATAGATAGATAGATAGATAGATAGATAGATAGATAGATAGATAGATAGATAGATAGATGTGAAAGGCACTATATAATAGATAGATAGATAGATAGATAGATAGATAGATAGATAGATAGATAGATAGATAGATAGATAGATAGATAGATAGATAGATAGATAGATAGATAGATGTGAAAGGCACTATATAATAGATAGATAGATAGATAGATAGATAGATAGATAGATAGATAGATAGATAGATAGATAGATAGATAGATAGATAGATAGATAGATAGATAGATAGATGATGAAAGGCACTATATAATAGATAGATAGATAGATAGATAGATAGATAGATAGATAGATAGATAGATAGATAGATAGATAGATAGATAGATAGATAGATAGATAGATAGATAGATGTGAAAGGCACTATATGATAGATAGATAGATAGATAGATAGATAGATAGATAGATAGATAGATAGATAGATAGATAGATAGATAGATAGATGTGAAAGGCACTATATAATAGATAGATAGATAGATAGATAGATAGATAGATAGATAGATAGATAGATAGATAGATAGATAGATAGATAGATAGATAGATGATGAAAGGCACTATATAATAGATAGATAGATAGATAGATAGATAGATAGATAGATAGATAGATAGATAGATAGATAGATAGATGTGAAAGGCACTATATAATAGATAGATAGATAGATAGATAGATAGATAGATAGATAGATAGATAGATAGATAGATAGATAGATAGATAGATAGATAGATAGATAGATGTGAAAGGCACTATATAATAGATAGATAGATAGATAGATAGATAGATAGATAGATAGATAGATAGATAGATAGATAGATAGATAGATAGATAGATAGATAGATAGATAGATAGATGTGAAAGACACTATATAATAGATAGATAGATAGATAGATAGATAGATAGATAGATAGATAGATAGATAGATAGATAGATAGATAGATAGATAGATAGATAGATAGATGCTATTATTATTATTATTATTATTATTATTATTTTTATTATTTAAGTTCAAGCTAGGCAGCCTAAGGAACATGTACTATTAACATTAACTAAAAAGGGTTAGGCTCTTAGACAAATATCTCTGGTCAAGTCAAATCATTTAAATCACGTTCTTCAGGACAGGCCGCATGCCTGTCTCAATATGGCTGCCAACTTGTGTTCCTCATTGTGTTCTCTTCATGGCCATGATGTGAGACAGAGAGAGAGAGAGGGAGGGAGAAGTAAACCAACTTTACATGTTCCTGTTGTGAACATGCCAGCCCATACCACACACAGAGGCGCAGACTCACAATGTCCACAAGCACACAGTTTACTTTTCTTTCTTCTTTACACACAATCACCAACAACCAATAAGCTCAGTCCTTTTCTGCTTTTCTTTTCTTTTCCTTATTCTTTTTCTTATTCTTCTCTCCTCCTTCACTACCACCTACACTCCTCTCTCACAAGCTCCGTCTTCTGCCTCCTGACTCCAGCTCCTCGAATGGAGTGAGGCGGCCTCTTTTATGTTGCACCCGGATGTGCTCCAGGTGTACCCTGACAATTTTCCTGCAGCATTTCCTGGTTCACCCTAATTCTCTTCTGACAGCACTACCTAGTGTGGCGGAAGAGCTGCAGTCCATGGCTCCAGAACTGTCTAGGCGCCCCCTGGTGGTGGCCACAGGCCACACACAGGGTTGAGCTTCCCAGCTCCAAGCCTGTGACCCCGATGTAATCTAGGGGTGGGGAGCTGCCCTCTTGTGTCCCAGGGAAGATTTTGTCTCTTTCCCAATCCTTCCGTTCTCTAGGCATCCCAGCCGGGCAAGGATCCAAGCCATCTGCCACACTGTCTAAATCTTTGGACCAATAGGGCGTTGTGGTACAGAATGGCTTCTGCTTCAAAACCAGTCCCTAACAGCCATACTTCAGAGCAGTGGGTGCACACACCACTTTATATACCTGCCCTCTAATAGTCGATGCCATTCGTTTAGCTGATGCTTGCCAGTCCATGTTGGCTTATAGAATGTCATCCACTAAATCCTCCTTTGCCAAATCAGTTCAAAGTACCCACCACCCCCTAAAATCCCCCACCGCCAACCCTGCAATAAATTACACATCCTGAGTCCATCCTAAAGACGTAGGGGTTTGTTAGTTGGATATGAAAGTACAACAAGCATAATAAAACATTATAATTACAATTGGTATGTCTAATTTACAAACAAAGACATACAAAATATTTATCAGCTTATATATAAAATATCACTGCACCTCACTGACTTACCCTCATGTTTGAAGAATATGAGACTTTGTGTTTTTGGAGTATCTGCACTTTTTTTTGTTTCTTTGTATCTGAGGCTTGGGATCTGTGCCGGTAATCAGAAGGTTGCAGTTTCAAATCCCATAAAAACGCCAAAGGTGACTCTACTCCGTTGGGCCCCTGAGCAGGAAGGGCCCTTAACTTGCAATTGCTCCGTCCTGGGAATGACGTTAATCTGCAGCCAGCTGGTCCTCCAATTTACAGGGAAAACTTGGGGGTTGGCACTCCAGCCCACCGTAAAAAAAAAAAAAAAAAACCTCACCCCTGTTCCAGTGTGGCGCTGAGCTGTCACCCGCTGCATGGCTGCACTTGGATCTCAGTCCGGGTGGATTGCCATGTGGTGGATGCTCTGTAATCAGCGTGTGCTCTCACCCTCTCTTGTCATACCCATAGCCAGACAATAAGGGTCTAACACTGAATTGTGTTTTATTTCAAGTTATTACAAAGCCCAATGACATTCACAGGCTGCACATTTAGACATTTTATGCAATGAATCAAATGGTTTTTCTTTTCAATTGAGAAGCTCTTTTGTCCACTGGATTAACTGAGAGAAAATAACTGGTGGCAAAATGTTTTAAAGGCTTCTTAAATGATCATGGTGAGGCAGGATTAAAGTCTGCAGACGTAAATGTAGACATCAACTGTTTCAGACGGCAGGAGTGGGGGTCCCCCCTTCAATGTTGGCAGATGGGAATGTGTAGTTGAATGAGTGCTGGCACTGTGAAGGCAGAAAGGGGCAAATGTTGGTGCTGTGTTTAATATTCTCCTTGTATTGTAGCGACCTTTACGTGGTGTTAGGGATAGCACCTGTGGGCTGGCGTCCCGGCCAAGATTGGTCCCATCCCCTTAACTGGCTGGGATGCCAAAATAACATTTCAAAGCTAAATTCTCCCCTGAGCCAGTAGATGGCAGCATCTATCTATCTATCTATCTATCTATCTATCTATCTATCTATCTATCTATCTATCTATCTATCTATCTATCTATCTATCTATCTATCTATCTATCAGGGACATATAAAATGACACATAACCTAAACCAACCCCATTCCCATTTCATTTATGAAGAACAGCACCATCTGCTGGGACTTGGAGGGTACTGCCCCACTTGCCCTTAAAGTAGACACTGCACATCTACAGTCCACTGTGGTTACAACTGAACTTGGATGTTTTACTGGTGGCTTCTTCCTTTGTACCAAGAACTGGAGTTAATTGCACCAATGCTAGATCTATCTATTATTTTAATAGTGAAAGGTCCATCCATCCATTTTCATTAACCTGGGCAGGGGTACGGGACAGATAGAGCCCATCCCTACAATAATTTGATAATACGCCCCAGTTATTGTCAGACCCACTTAATCCAAGGCAGGGTCACTGGAGGAGTGTAGTCCATCCCATCAAGTCTGGGTGCCAGTTCACCACTGAATTCACTCACTCACTCACACACCCACTCTCACAATGGAGCCAGTTTGGAACTGCCAATCAATCTGATTTGAGCATAGGAGAAGTGTTATATGACCAAAATATATTATTATTATTAATTATTATTATTATTAACCTGCACATCTTAACCTGAATTGTCTAAGCAGTTTGAAATCTAAGTAATCAACATTAACGTTTTCAATGCACCATCTTTTGAATTGTATTTGGTAATACAGGTACTAATAAAATGCATGGCATATGTCATTCCAACAGATGGCGCATCACAATGTGTAGTAATAAACATTACTACAAATGTTTATAATGCGCCTTCTGTTGGACTGAGAAATGTAACGCATATGTCTCTGTTATATGCCATTTAGAATGGGATTTGTAAAAGTAGTGTTAATGTTCTTGATGTGCTATTTGTTAGAATGACAGAGACATAGCAACTGGAAAGACATACAGATATACAAACAAACAGACATTTTTTGTAGCAATAAAATTGCATTACTACAAAAGTTTGTGATGTGCCATTTGTTGGACTGACACAAATTGAGTCATAACCAATATGACTCAGGCGCCGCCGTGAGTGACAGCCTTTCCAGCAGCTCCGTTTACGACTTTATATTTCTACCTTTTTCTCTGTCTCTCTGATCACTCCTACCACTTTCTTTTATGTGGACTCGTTTTTGTTTCCTGGACACTTTTTTACTACTTTGGCATGGATTTTTACACGTCGAGACTCGTCTATTCAGGTAGTCAACTTCAAGCGCTGAGAACAAAGGCCCTTGCCGGTTTGGTTCCCTATTTACCCGACGAGGTAAGAAGGTGGTATCATGGCAGCAGAGCCGGCACTAAGCTAAAAATGAAGCGGCTTGCAAGAAAGTGGCGTTTTAAGCCCTCGGTGCCTTCTGTGATTCTGGGAAATGTGAACTCAATCTCAAATAAGATCGACGAACTGGCCGCACTGGTGAAAAATGTCAGAACCTACAAAGAATGCAGTTTGTTGTGCTTTTGTGAAACGTGGCTAACAACTAACATTCTAGATGCTAACGTGGAGCTACCCGGGTTTGGCACGGTTAGAGTGGACAGAGACGCAAATACCTGCGGGAAGCACAAAGAAGGTGGACTCGCTCTCTATGTCAATACACGGTGGTGTAACTCCGGACATGTAAACGTCAAAATCTCCACTTGCTGCAGGGACATCGAACTGTTGGCCGTAAGTCTGCGTCCCTATTACTTGCCCAGAGAGTTTGGACATGTCATTGTTGTTACTGTTTACATTCCTCCTCGGGCGGACGTGGAGACAGCGAGTGACATCATCCATTCTGCTGTTGCTAAGTTACAAACGCAACACCCTGAGGCGCTTGTGCTAATCGCTGGAGACTTCAACCATGTGACGCTGGACAAAACATTACCTGCCTTTTCCCAGTATGTGGACTGTAATACCCGGGGAAATAAGACTATTGACTTACTGTATGCAAACGTTAAAGACGCATACAGCGCCACCCCTCTGCCTGAGCTTGGGAAAGCAGATCATAACCTGGTTCTGCTTCAGCCTCACTACAAACCAAGAGTGAAGGTCGTACCTACAACCACACGCTCATTCAGGAAGTGGTCCCCTGAGGCAGAGAAGGCTCTGAGAGACTGGAACTACGGACTGGGATATCCTGCAGGGGTCACATAGTGAGAACATTGAGGAGGTTGTTGACTGCACTACTGACTACATCAACTTCTGTATGGACATTGTAGTTCCAGTAAGAACAGTACGCTGCTATGCTAACAACAAGCCATGGATTACAAGTGACATCAAGGGTCTTTTGAACCAGAAGAAAAGGGCTTTTAAAGACGGTGATCAGCATGAGCTCAAGCACGTGCAGAAGGAACTCCGAGTCCAGCTCAGGGCAGCGAAGGAGCAGTACAGGAGAAAGCAGGAGCAGAAGTTGCAGAATAACAGCATGAAGGAAGTGTGGGATGGGATGAAGATCATCACTGGCTGCAGCTCGAAGCGGGGTGCCTCCATCGAGAGAGACGTGAAGAGAGCAAACCAGATGAACAACTTCTTTAACAGGTTTGACCACCCTAACCCACTCTCACCTCGGAGTACTGCACCCTCCACCCATCCTTCTGCTGATACCAGCATAGGAGAGACATCCCCACCCATAATTACAACAGTGCAGGTGAGCAGAGAGCTGAGGAGACTTCATGCCAGCAAAGCAGCGGGTCCAGATGGAGTATCGCCACGACTGCTGAAGGCGTTGGAGCTGGGGAGTTGTTATGATGTGAGATTTTACATATAATTTGATAAATATTTTGTATGTCTTTATTTGTAATTTAGGCAAAGCAATGTAATTTAGTGTTTACCCCAATCCCCCGCCTTACAACTGAGTGTTTTTGAATTTTACGACAGGATTCGGGGTGTGCTTTAAACCAGTTTGGCAAGTGTTTCTTTGCTAAAGACTTTCAACCCCACGCAAGAAAGCCATAAACACATATGGTCTTGGGGGTGGCAGGTGTTAAGATGTTCTATTTCCCCATTGGTCTGAGGTATGCTGTTTGGAATTGGCTTGGATCAGAAGCTTTTAAGTACCATGATGTCCTATTGACTCTAGGGGTTGGACAGAGAATCTATAAATGTATGTGCTTAACCTCACAGTCTCTCTCTTGCTAACCTGTGATGATGAAGACAACACAATGAAGAGCACAGTTTAACAGACATTTTGAACAGACATGTGGCTGAAAGCTGAGCACCAATGATGCCTTAACTAGAGACATTTCAGTAACTGCAAGTCTGTGTGCGCCTGAACTACACATCACCATTTAATCAGGTTGTATGGTTGCCAATATTCAAATGTACTTTGCATTTTGTTATTATTTATGAATATTATCAATAATACATTATTTTATGTATAACTTAACTTCTGCTTGTCTTTTTACTACATCTGATTGCCTGAGGTTATAGATATAGAATGGAAGGTGGGGATAAGTTATATACAATAATACCTTATAAACAGTGGTAAGTCTGTGAGATTAGGCATTCTAAGGCTACATATTAATAATACAATAGGGGAAAGTAGAGCAATATATATTACTCTACCAAGATAAAACAGGAGTCCTCTACAACCTGAGCCTGGAACAGGGGAGAGTCCCGAGGCTTTGGAAAACATCTTGTATCACCCCAGTCCCAAAGGTATCACGTCCTAGTGAGCTGAATGACTTCCGGCCTGTCGCTCTGACGTCACATGTGATGAAGACCATGGAGCGGCTGCTGCTTCACCACCTGAGGCCACAGGTCTGCCAGGCCCTTGACCCTCTGCAGTTCGCATACCAGGAGAAGGTGGGAGTGGAAGATGCCATCATCTACATGCTACACCGATCCCTCTCCCACTTGGACAGAGGCAGTGGTGCTGTAAGAATTATGTTTCTGGACTTCTCTAGTGCCTTCAACACAATCCAACCTCTGCTCCTTAGGGACAAGCTGACAGAGATGGGAGTAGATTCATACCTAGTGGCATGGATCGTGGACTATCTTACAGACCTCAGTATGTGCGTCTTGGGAACTGCACGTCTGACATTGTGGTCAGCAACACAGGAGCGCCACAGGGGACTGTACTTTCTCTGGTCCTGTTCAGCCTATATACATCAGACTTCCAATACAACTCAGAGTCCTGCCACGTGCAAAAGTTCACTGACGACACTGCTATCATGGGCTGCATCAGGAGTGGGCAGGAGGAGGAGTATAGGGACCTAATCAATGACTTTGTTAAATGGTGCAACTCAAACCACCTACAAGTGAACACCAGCAAAACCAAGGAGCTGGTGGTGGATTTTAGGAGGACCAGGCCCCTCATGGACCCCGTGATCATCAGAGGTGTCTGTGTGCAGATGGTGCAGACCTATAAATACCTGGGAGTGCAGCTGGATGATAAATTAGACTGGACTGCCAATACTGATGCTCTGTGCAAGAGAGGACAGAGACGACTATACTTCCTTAGAAGGCTGGCGTCCTTCAACATCTGCAATAAGATGCTGCAGATGTTCTATCAGATGGTTGTGGTGAGTGCCCTCTTCTACGCGGTGGTGTGCTGGGGAGGCAGCATTAAGAAGAAAGACATCTCATGCCTGGACAAACTGGTGAGGAAGGCAGGCTCTATTGTAGGCACGGAGCTGGACAGTTTGACATCCGTGGCAGAGCGACGGGCGCTGAGCAGACTCCTGTCAATCATGGAGAATCCACTGCATCCACTGAACAGGATCATCTCCAGACAGAGGAGCAGCTTCAGCGACAGACTGCTGTCACCGTCCTGCTCCACTGACAGACTGAGGAGATCGTTCCTCCACCACACTATGTGACTCTTCAATTCCACCGGGGGGTAAACGTTAACATTATACAAAGATATTGTCTGTCTGTATACCTGCATTGTTATCAATCTTTAATTTAATATTGTCTTTTGTATCAGTAAGGTGCTGCTGGAGTATGGGAATTTCACCTTGGGATTAATAAAGTATCTATCTATCTATCTATCTATCTATCTATCTATCTATCTATCTATCTATCTATCTATCTATCTATCTATCTATCTATCTATCTATCTATCTATCTATCTATCTATCTATCTATTATATAGTGCCTTTCATATCTATCTATCTCTCTATCTATTAATTATATAGTGCCTTTCATATCTATCTATCTATCTATCTATCTATCTATCTATCTATCTATCTATCTATCTATCTATCTATTATATAGTGCCTTTCATATCTATCTATCTATCTCTTTTACATGCCATTTGGAATGAGATTTGTAAATGTTTGTGATGCGCCATCTGTTGGAATGACAAATGCAATGAATTTTATAACTAAAATGTGTATGATTTACTCTTTGCTGAAATGACAAAAGCATAGCAACTGGACAGACACACAGATGGATAGTCACGCAGAGATTTATTTGTAATAATAAAATGTCCTACTACAAATGTTTGTGATGTGCCATCTGTTGGAATGACCCCTATTGAAGGGTTTTTGCATCACTGTAAAAAACCTGACCGTAATTTTACATTTAATTCCTGGCTATTGGTTGCATTACTTTCAAAGTATTTACTGTAAATATGTATCATATTACTGTATGTTACAATAAAAATCAACACTAGATGGTGTCTTCATAATAAACTGAGCTGCAAAATTACTGTGATGTAGCAGAATGTTGCTGTTACAAGTAATAACCATTTCCAATTTACATTAATTTCCTCAGTTTTCACATGTAAACTTTAATATTACTGCAACTCAACAGCCAGTAATTAGCTATAAATTTACAGAAACGATCTTAATAAAAATATGTTACCCAGCCTAATAAGCGAGTTCACGCTCCACCGAAAAATAATTTATTTGGTATCTGACTGTTAACAGACTGGCCACTCGTTATTAAGTCCTGAGAATTTATTCGACTCGTGGACCCCACAAATTGTTTTTGCAAACATTCATATTCTTTTGTCAGTCTAATAATTTAAACTCCAAAAATTAAGTAACCAGGGCGACTGACCTACCCCAACCACAAATACTGACCTTAAAGTTTGTTGGGATGAAGCATGGTTGCCTATGGGTCCCTAAGGGTACTAGATATCTGTGTCGTCCATTTAGTACACAAGTACCAAGAAGGACTTCAGTGATCTTCGAAACTCGACTTGATGTTATTTTTGGAAGAATTAAGTGGATAGGACTGGGGTGCTTTGTTGGGTTGAATGGCCTGTTCTCGTCTAGAATGTTCTAATATTCTAAAAAAAAAAAAAAAACTACAAATCCCATCAGCCCCGGTAATACTTAGCCATTGGTCAGCTTCGGGTGTTGTCATTGGGATTGCAGGGTGAATTATGGTGTGGCGCTGACTTTTAAGACTTTAGAGGTACGGCAGAAGAAGCCGGCAAAATAAATACATTTAAAAAAGAGAGAGAGACTAAAGAGAAAGAGAGAGGTGTTAGTCGTATATCTTTTGTGTCTCAACGCTTCACCCAACCTCTGGATTAAAAGTCACTAATTAGATCGCAGTTTCTTTCTTGATGTATTTGCTTGTCTTGTGCCTGCTTGTTTGTGTGATTTCGTCTCGGTTGGTAAAAGCGTCTTCATCCTGGGAGCGCTCCAAACTTCTACAGAGCTTCACACAACAACTGGAACACAGTAGGACAAAACTTTCATAATTTTCAGGAAAATATTCACTTGGCTTCTCAATTCATTTTCGCCACCATCGTATCTGTGGAGCCGGAGTTTTTGTGGGCTTTAGTGTGTGTGTTTATTGTTAACCGTTATGTGCTCCGTGCTTCGTCAGGTGTTCTTTGTCTTGTATTTGTTAAATAATTATCTCCGTCGAGGGAGTGGGGAGGGCTTTTGCGTAACCGTTTAATAATGGATTGTTCCCCCTTCTTCATATGTTTAATGTATTGGTTATTGTTATTCAAGCCTCTTTGGACGTCTCTCTAAGTGTGAGTGCTGAGTGTTTCCCTGGAGATCTCGTGATAAAATAATCAACCGGACGGTGTGAATTTTACCATTTCGCAGCTACGCCAACTTTATGGTGGAGATCGAAAGATTGCTTTGGTGATTTAGGATGTATGAAGGACGTTCAAAAAGTTTCTGCACTTTTATATTTTCATTGGAAACGGTGAAAGCGAGAGGAGTAGTAATTGGGCATTAAAACGTTGATACGACGCTGCGAAAATTGCATCGCAAACGAAGGAGACCGTGTAGAAAAGTGATGTAATTTTGTTTTTGAAATTCTTAATAGTGTTTAAAAAAAACTGTGAAAACTTTTTGAACGTCGTCCCCTCATATTACTGCTTTGCCAGTTTGTTGGGGTTGAAAACACACCATAAATTAGCTTTCATAATCACAAAAACTCTTCAGCACAAATGGACATACGAGTTTGCTTGCCGCAGTGCACAGCTGTGCGAGCTATCCTAGCAAGCGTTGTTTCAAAGGGGGCGTGTCTTATGCAAATATACTAACTTTATGCAAATAGAATTCTGGGCCATCGTGTTTTAACTCAATACAATTGATCACGTAGCTATACACCTTGATAAGTTGATATTTACAGCTAAAACACCGCTTAAATGCAAGTTAATAAGAATACATCCAATTCATTGTTTATTACATTTGTTTTTTGAATGTGAAAATATACAGTCAATGTAGTATATTTTTACAAATTTATTTTTTGTAATGCACTTAATTTACATCAGATTGAGTTTTGGAGGTCCTTAAAGTCTGTCAGCCTCACTACATGGTCGTTCATTGTGTCTCTCTGGCTCTTTGTGTGAATGACAACTTTCAGATGTTTGCAACAAATGAAACACGTTTCCATCAATGTCTTTATAGCCAGGAGTTGACTTATAACAGTGATTTTAGCACATATCAGTGGAACGGGATGAAGGTGCGCACACTGAAATCGCGCTGCCCAATCCAAATATAATATCACAGTAATTTGCTGTTGTATGACAGACGATGACTTAGCCTGCTGTGATTACGCGATACATGTTTCAATACGGTATTTTATTATGAAAAGAAAAAAATTACTGTAAAATGTTGGCTATTTTTTCAGTGTGTTGGACTCGGGCTAACTGCTGCGGCACTCGGTGTGTTCTGCTGGTTGTTGGCTCTCTGGCGCTCCCTTTAATAAAAATCCATACTCTATTACCTAAAATTAATTTGAAGGATTTTGTGTTGCTTGGCCCTTTCCTCTTTCTTTTTTTTTGGTATCTCATATTTTGTATTACCTGACTTTTATCCTTACTATACTTTTGCTACCATGTGTATTTCTTTAATTATTTTATATGGTTGATTTTAAGGCAATTACCCCAGATCAGGTTATTTTTGGGGTCCCATTTCAGTTTTATAGTTAAATTCACAATCGCTGGGGGGGGGGGGGGGGGGGGATAACTACACTTTTAAAATTAATAGCACTTTATGGTTCTATACTGGGTTGCATGGTTCCTCTCGGCTCCATTGCTTGACAAAGCACCATTTCATTCAGGCACGTGTTTTTTGCACATGGGGGGGGGGGGGGGGGTTGGTATTTTTCAAATCTGTTACCGTCTATTCATTGTTATTTGCCGTGCAGATCTAAATAAATAAAAGTGCTTACTAGAACCTTCATGTGGGTGGGCCACCAAGGTACCTTAAATGTTAAGATTATAGGATCGCTATGGCTAACAAGGTGATCCGACCGACGGTCCAGTGGTAAAAAGGAGCACTGAGGGTCTGTTGTGTCCACAGAAGACCCCGGGGAATGATGGCAAGGAGCTGGGTTGGGGGAGAGTCTGTGCAGGTGGACGGACGAGGAAGGCTGACTTGCTGAAGAGAAGTCAACGAAGTGCGAAGGGCGGCAAGGAGAACCCAAGCACAGTAGAGAAGAGGAGGACGAGCACGAGGGGAAGCGCGTGCACGTGCGCGCGCGAACTTCAGACGCGCAAGTGCCAGAGGCCATAGAGCAAATGAGCTCACCGGGATGAGCTGCGACTTTCTCCGGTGTCTCGAGGGGGTTGTGATGTTTTGGAGGCGTTCGTCGTGGCCTCTAGCAGCGGGTGAATTTGCTTAGGCACTCACGACTTAACCGATGTCTGTGCTTTGTAAAACAATAAACACGGACCGTTATGTTTAAGGATGAACTGCACATTCCGTTGGCTGTCTCTTCAGTTGCGGTGTTCGGTAAATAATAATAATAATAATAATAATTCATTACATTTATATAGCGCTTTTCTCAGTACTCAAAGCGCTATCCACACAGGGAGGAACCGGGAAGCGAACCCACAATCATCCAAACCCGTTTAATGATTCATATACTTGAAGCCCAGGCACTGACTCGCTTGAGTGATCCATTTAACGGCCCTCCACTGCAACTGTCCCCTTTAAAAGTATATAGATGGATGCGATTAGCAAGTCGATCTGGATTTGGGAAAAGTATTACAAAAATCTGTCCACATGAGTAACGCTCTCAATGCATTTTAATGATGCAGTTCCGTACAATATCGTATGCGTATAGACAAAGCGACATAGCTCTCAGCTGGCCCGCTGGAAAATACCAGCCACCCGGCTTACCCGGAGCAGAATCGAGGTGCAGCTGGAGTCTATCCTAGCAAGCATCGGGCACAAGGTAGGAACAATACCTAGACAGGGCCACAGCCCATCAAAAGGTGAACACACACACACACGCGCGCATCAGGGACCGATTTAGCATCGCCAGTTCACCCAACCTTCCTGTCTTTGGGAGGAAACCCACAAACACACGAAGAGAAGATGCAAACGTCACGCAGTTAGCATTCGGCACGCAGGTTTCCTCATGAGGAGGCACCAGCGCTACCACAGCGCCACCCCTGGCAAAGGCCATTATTTGAAATTGCATACATTTAATAAAAATCCGGTAGGCTGCGGTTTTCGTAAACCCGATTAACAACAAATGGATTCCGTAACCGGCAAATATGGAGATTAAATATGGCATGAAACAAGAGAACAAAGTCTGAAAATAAAATTATTTCGAGTATAATGGTTAACCGCTAACGCAGTTCAACAACAACAACAACATTTATTTATATAGCACATTTTCATACAAATAATGTAGCTCAAAGTGCTTTACATGATGAAGAAAGAAAAAAAAGACAAAATAAATAAAAATTAGAATAAGGACACGCTAATTAACATAGAAAAAAAGTAAGGTCCGATGGCCAGGGAGGACAGAAAAAAACAAACAAAAAAAAAAAAAAACTCCAGACGGCTGGAGAAAACAAGCAGACAACTTGACCAAAAAGGATGATCATCACGTAGTCGGTGGTCCTGCTCAACAGAGAGACCCTACAAACAAACAAGAAATTACCACGCGAGCGCAATAATCCAGACTGATCAGAGTTAATAAAGTATAAAGCGACACTTCTTAAAATTTAGAAGGTCGCAGGTGTGTCACACTGTTGAGTGACTGGCCGGCCGCAGTGTCACCCATAGATCGTGGAGGTGGTCCCATGCACGACTACTATGCCAGTGCAGATCTCGGCCATTTCCTTCTAGCGCGCTCCAAATGAGACCACGACGTGCGTGAATTTCATGCGGGTAGCTGGTCTCAGGGGGTCTGTGATTCATTTTAATCAGTTTTGTATTGTGTTTATCAAGCGCCCTTCGAAGAAAACCGCACAACCTAGAAGGCGTTCTACAAAACTGCATATCTTACAAGGACACCAGTGGAGGATTCTGCCCTTGAAGGAGAGAAGAAGAAACCGTTAAAACAGGGGATGCTGACACTAAAAATGAGAGCTATAGGTTGGGCCGATCATCTAAAGCATATCTGCACGTTCATACTTGCAATGCCTTTTGGACTTCTGGGGCAAAGTGATAAAGAATACAATGCAACGAAGATTTTGCAACCAGACCCTTCAAAGGAAAGTAACAATCCATGGCGAATCTTTAAAGAAGTGTTTTAATAAAATAATCTTCGACACGTGTTTAAAAATACGTTCCCATGGGATCATCCAACAACGGACTTGTGCAAAATGCAAGTAAGAAAAGACAAAATGAGAGAGAGGCTGGGGAACTTCGTGTTCATAAAGGCGACGTCGTCTGCCCCCCGTTTGATCCAACTGAACTTGAACATTTAGAAGCGATCGAATAGCTAAGAATGAATAGACGCTTGCAGGCACTCAGTGTAGAGATTTGTTCGGAGAAGTCGTAAACATGGCATGTCGCTTGGAAGAAGCAAACGCTCACATTTGTCTTTCGGTTGTTCGTACCTCGATAAGCAACGAAACAAAGCAGATGTAAGTGACATTTTTCATAAATTCCCTTCTGCAAACCTGCTTCTGGTTGCGATACAAAACGAATTATACCATCCATCCATCCATCCATCCTCCAACCCGCTAAATGGGTCACGGGGGAGCCAATCTCAGCCAACACAGGGCGCAAGGCAGGAAACAAACCCCAGGCTGGCATACACACCAAGCACACACTAGGGGCAATTTAATAATAATAATAATAATTATATTTTTTATTTATACAAGGCGCCTTTCAGAGAACTCAAGGACACCGAACAAACACTACATAAATAAAAGACACAATTATAAACAACTTAAAACAATTTTTAGAATTAGATTTAGAATCGCCAACGCACCTAACCTGCACGTCTTTGGACTGTGGGAGGAAACCGGAGAACCCGGATGACACCCGCGTAGACACGGGGAGAAACCGGGAAGCGCTACCCACTGCGCCACCGTGCCGCCCACGAATTATTATACAGTAGACCGATATAAAAGTTACAGGGACAGAGTCTTACTGGAGGAGAAGCGTGAAACGGAGCGGCGACAATGAAAAGCGACAGGGAATGCAGACTCGGGTTCAGCTGGTTTATAACCAATGGCCCTTTGAAAAGTCGCCAGTTGCTAACGCTAAGCGAGTTCTTGTCTGTTCATCTGTACATTTAAGGAATATGATAGAGAGGAAAGGCACTATACAAGATAGACTTATTCGGCTGCACGGTTAGGGCAATATGGTTTGACTAGGCAGGTAGGTGTAGTTCGTTTAGTTTAGGTGAAAATACAATAAGCCCTGAAATTATAAGTGTAATAAATACATAGCGCATACGATATTAGCTTTTGCAATAACAAAACTGTATTTTACGTCGTGTTAAGCCTCCCTTCTCTTAAATGCACCAGTGACATTGTGGGTGCACAGACTGACCACCGTATTGGACGGTTTGCTTCAAAGAGAAAAACGAGACTGAAAAGAAGCGCGTTCGTACCTGTCAGCAGCGACAGTCAGAGGACCAGTTGAGCTGATCGGCAAGTGGTGCGTAAGTCTGCCTGCAGTCTCGTCCATACCCTTCCTTCTCGCAGCTCTCGACTGTGCTGCTGGTACACGTCCTAAGAGGGCACCTCTCAACTCCTCAAGGCAGGGCTCGTGTGCTCGAGAGCAGGCAGCGCCGCTTCAGCACCAGCGACAGCGACTGCGCCTTTAACTCCTGAGCTGCCGGTGAGCGAGAGGGCTTCATTCCTGGCTGCATTATCGTTCTTATTCTTGATTTAATTTTTTTTTAAAAAACAATTATTTCAATCAGTTCATCCGGTAGTTTCGAAGTACGATATGAACAATTTCAAACAACTAAAAATGAGGTACTTTCAAAAGGAAGCTGATTTCACACGAATGTAATGTCTCGTTATAAAGGTGGTTTCTAGAGATGCAGGGATCAATTTGAAAATGTACCTTTTTGTTAGTTTTGATGCACACTCCCTGGGGAAACCATCAGGAACACCTGCTTATCTATGCAATTATCTCTGTCAGCCAATCATGTGGTGGCAGCAGCACCAAACATAAAATCATACAAACGCAGGTCAGGAGCTTCAGTTCATGTTCACATTGCGATTTTGACCGTGGCGTGATTGTTGGTGCCAACCAGGCTGGTTTGAGTATTACTGTAACTGCAGATCTCCTCATGCACAGAGTTTACTCAGAATGGTGAGAAAAACAAAAAGAAGCCAACGAGCGGCAATTCTGTGGATGGAAAAGCCCTTGTTAATGAGATATCTCAGCCCCGTCTGGTTATTCTCCTCTGACTTGACAGAAATGCTACGGTGACTCAGATGAGCTCTCTGTACAACTCTGGTGAGCAGAAAAGCACCTCGGAATGCACAGCATGTCCACTCTTGAGGCGGATGGGCTACAAACAGCAGAAGACCATGTCAGGTTCAGCCAGGAAACAGAAAGTGCAGGCGGCATTGGGCACAGGGTCACCAAAACTGGGCAGCAGCCTCATATGATGAATTTCAGTTTCTGATGAGGCACACAGATGGTTGGCGCCATCATGGCAATCCATGCAACCAACCCGACTTATGTCAACAGTCCAGGCTGGTGGTGGTGGGGGTGGTGTGATGGTGTGGGGAATGCTTACTTGGCACAGCTTGAGCCCGTTATAACCAATCAATCATCACTTGAATGTCACGGCCTACCCGAATATTGTAGCTGACCCGCTGCATCCTTCATGACCACATCTTCTAATGGCTACGTCCAGCACAGTAAAGCACCACATCACAAAGCACAAGTCATCTCAATCTGATTTCATGAACATCATAATGTTTTCAATGGTCTTCAGTGACCTTCTTAGTACACTTTGGTGGACCGTGTGGCACTTACAAGATTCTACTTTCTGTTATATTAAAAAGAGTAATTTATATATTATTAACCTCTATTATTACTATTGTAATTCATATCTCTTATATATATTTCTCTTCTGGTTTGTCCTGCTTCCTATTCAAAAGCAGTCCCGCCCACACGCAGCCGACACAGCATTTCTCGATTCCTTTTCCTGCTCTTCTAAACCCTTCTCCACGCTACCTGAGGCCTCCCATACATCCCCACGCCGCTTTTCTCAATTCCTACTCCTCCTTCAGACCACAGTGTTCCCTGCTCCTTTCTCATGACCCCACTGGTGTCACGTCACCGCCCTATATCCTTCAACATCTGCCATAAGATGCTGCAGATGTTCTATCAGACGCGGTGGTGTTCTGAGGAGGCAGCATAAAGAAGAAGGACGCCTCACACCTGGACAAACTGGTGAGGAAGGCAGGCTCTATTGTAGGCACGGAGCTGGACAGCTTAACATCCGTGGCAGAGCGACGGGCGCTGAGCAGACTCGTGACAATCATGGAGAGTCCACTGCATCCACTAAACAGGACCATCTCCAGACAGAGGAGCAGCTTCAGTGACAGACTATTATTATCAGTATGCTGCTGCTGGAGTATGGGAATTTCCCCTTGGGATTAATAAAATATCTATCTATCTATCTATCTATCTATCTATCTATCTATCTATCTATCTATCTATCTATCTATCTATCTATCTATCTATCTATCTATCTATCTATCTATCTATCTATCTATCTATCTATCTATCATTATATAGTGCCTTTCATATCTATCTATCTATCTATCTATCTATCTATCTATCTATCTATCTATCTATCTATCTATCTATCTATCTATCTATCTATCTATCATTATATAGTGCCTTTCATATCTATCTATCTATCTATCTATCTATCTATCTATCTATCTATCTATCTATCTATCTATCTATCTATCTATCTATCTATCTATCATTATATAGTGCCATTCATATCTATCTATCTATCTATCTATCTATCTATCTATCTATCTATCTATCTATCTATCTATCTATCTATCATTATATAGTGCCTTTCATATCTATCTATCTATCTATCTATCTATCTATCTATCTATCTATCTATCTATCTATCTATCTATCTATCTATCTATGGTGCCTTTCATATCTATCTATCTATCTATCTATCTATCTATCTATCTATCTATCTATCTATCTATCTATCTATCTATCTATCTATCTATCTATCTATCTATCATTTATATAGTGCCTTTCATATCTATCTATCTATCTATCTATCTATCTATCTATCTATCTATCTATCTATCTATCTATCTATCTATCTATCTATCTATCTATCTATCTATTTATATAGTGCCTTTCATATCTATCTATCTATCTATCTATCTATCTATCTATCTATCTATCTATCTATCTATCTATCTATCTATCTATCTATGGTGCCTTTCATATCTATCTATCTATCTATCTATCTATCTATCTATCTATCTATCTATCTATCTATCTATCTATCTATCTATCTATCTATCATTATATAGTGCCTTTCATATCTATCTATCTATCTATCTATCTATCTATCTATCTATCTATCTATCTATCTATCTATCTATCTATCTATCTATCATTTATATAGTGCCTTTCATATCTATCTATCTATCTATCTATCTATCTATCTATCTATCTATCTATCTATCTATCTATCTATCTATCTATCTATCTATCGTGGCTGTTCCTTTGTCTGTCCAGGATTTTAAATCACCTGTAGCTCACAAACCGTTTCACCTATTGACTTGAAATTTGGTACACATATACTACGTGACGTCTACTATCCACTTTCGGGGTGATGATTTTATTACTCTTTCTATCTTTTTTATTTTATTTTATTGTAGAATCAACTCTCGGCAGTGCGCAGCAGGGCGACTGTGAGGCGCATGCGTATGGGCGCCGTTCTCATCCCTACCACCTTCTCTAATCATTCCATTCCATTGAGGCAGATTGAAGATTTAAGTGCCAGATTAAGTGAAAGATTAAAGAAAACTTACTAAGTAATTACAACACAAAAACTAACTTAATCAGTTTTAACGTGAAAAGATGCCGACGAAAGAGAAGCAGCGGGCCGCTAGGGTGGAGTAAAGAAGATCTGCTCAGGAAGCAGCAAGCACATCAACCTCTGAGCAAACGAATGTTAAACGTACAGAGAAAGAGGAGGAAAACTAGGAATACTCAAGTCAAGTGTATTCAATGCGCGCCGTTACTGGTATTTTGATAAAAGAATTTGAACAACATATAAGAAGCGTATACATTATTAAACAGTAATACATTAACATTTAAGAAGTAAAGATACATTGAGTACTACTGCACTGCTTTCGGGTATACTACATTTTGTGTTTGCCCATTACATGCATAAATGTATACATTTTTTGGTGTACCTACCCGAGAACACGCGACATATAACTGACCGTGGGAGAAGCATGGATTTTAAACACGTGTTAACTTCATCTGCTGGTGTCCCTCGTAGAATAACTGGCAATGTTTGACGAAAATCTCCTGCGAGTAAAACGTCAGTGCCTCCCATTATTTTGGTAGGATCTCCGAGATCTTGCATTGTTCGGTTCAAGGCTTCATAAGCTCTTTTATGTGCCGTGGTGCACTCATCCCAAACTATTATCTTTGAATGTTGCAAGACTTTTGCCTTTCCAGAGCCCTTGCGTATGTTGCAAATTGGATTTTCATCTTGAGTGAGGTTTAATGGTAATTGCAATGCCGAATGTGCTGTATGGCCTCCATCTAATAATGTAGAAGCGATTCCCCATGACGCCACAGCCAGTTTATATATATATATATATATATATATATATATATATATATATATATATATATATATATATATATATATATATATATAAACTACTAATAAAATTATAGGAACACTTTCAAAACACATCAGATATCAATGAGAAAAAAAAAATCCTGCTGGTCATCTCTATTGCTATGGACTGGTAATGTGTTAGGAACAAAAGGACGGCACATTGTGTGATGGAAATGAAAATGTTCAACGGACAGAGGGCTGAATTCAAAGACACCCCGAAAATCAAAGGGAACAAAATGATGAGGCAGGCAGGTGAGTCCATTTGGCCGACATTTTACTACAGCAACTCCAAATCCCAGATGTGGACCAGGGCATCACTGAGCTCCTGGACAGGCTGAGGTGCAATCTGGCAGCATCGGATTGACCCAAACATAATGTCCTACCCAGAGGTGTTCTATTGTATTGAAGTCAGGTGAGTGAGAGTGAGGGACAGTCAATGGTATCAATTCCTTCATCCTCTCGCCACATGAGGCCGGGCATTATTGTGCACCAGGAGAGGAACCCAGGAGCCACTGCACAAGCATAGGGTCTGACAATGGGTCCAAGGATTTCATCACGATACCTAATGGCAGTCAAGGTGCCGTTTTCTAGCCTGTAGAGGTCTGTGTGTCTCCCCCATGGATACGCCTCCCCAGATATGCCATCACTGACCCACCACCAAACCGGTCAAGCTGAACGATGTCACAGGCAGCATAACGTTCTCCGCCGCTTCTCCAGACCCTTTCACGTCTGTCACATGGGCTCAGGGTGAACCTGCTCTCATCTGTGAAAAGCACAGGGTGCCAGTGATGGACCTGCCAATTCTGGTATTCTATGGCAAATGCCAATTGAGCTCCATGGTGCCAGGTGGGCATTGGGCACAGGGCCCACTAGAGGACGTTGGACCCTCAGGCCACCCTCATGAAGTCTGTTTCCGATTGTTTGGTCAGAGACATTCACACCAGTGGCCTGCCTCCTGGAGGTCATTTTGTAGGCTCTGCCAGTGCTCATCCTGTTCCTCTTTGCCCAAAGGAGCAGATACCGGTGGGTCCTGCTGATGGGTTAAGGACCTTCTATGAGGGGCCCTGTCCAGCTCTCCTAGAGTAACTGCCTGTCTCCTGGAATCTCCTCCATGCCTTTGAGACTGTGCTGGGAGACACAGCAAACCTTCTGGCAATGACAGACACGTATTAATGTGCCAGTCTGGAGATATTGGACTACTTGTGCCACCTCTGTAGGGTCCGGGTATCACCTCATGCTACCAGTAGTGACACTGACCGTAGACAAATGCAAAACGAGATGTGGAGGGGAAAAATGTCAGTGGCCTCCCTCCAGCTGTTAAACCATTCATCCCTGTTTTGGGGGTCGTCTCAGTGTTGCCCCTCTAGTGCACCAAAGCAGCTGAAACTGATGAACAAGCCCCTCTGCTACTTCACTGAGCAGATCAATAGCCCACAAGTGTCATTGACTTGATGCTATACTCTCATTCAAAAGGATGACTTTCATTTTTTTTCAGCAGTTTATAATGTTATTGCTGCTTTCTGTATTGGGATTGGACTCATGCAGTTCTGATAATTAATGGGTGGATGGACATGATTGCCCAGAAAATATATTATATTATACTTCAGGGGACATTTTCCGATATAATCTAAAACAGACACAACATGCCCTTGCTTCCTAGTCCATGCAGAGTCTCCATGTTCTCCCAGTTTCCCCAGTTTGTGTTAATTTTGATTTTCCACCTGCCTATCAGCTTATGGTCCCAGCCCCCCCAAATTGTAGCTGACTGAACTCCCTTTCTCTGTCGGTTCCTGTTTTGCTCCCGATGATGTCACAATGGGCTTTATCTCCCCTGTAATTGTAAAATGAACAAAGCAGGTTAAAGAAAATGGTAAATGGACAGCAGTTCTACTTATTTCAGTCTGTATCATAATCACTAGGGGGCTCGTCCCCCTGTTCACTTTGCTTGCCAACCTGGAAACCAGATGCCTGCTATCTCACGGCTGATCTGGTTGAAAGGTATGGGGTGGGGGGAGGAGGGGGTTTGTTCAGGAGCCGGGGGCGGTTCTATGCAGAAGAGCAGAGGAAGACAGTTTGGTTCTGAGTTATTATAGATAGAAAATCAGTTGTTGGAGTATTTCACTACAGCTCTCTGCTTTAAATATCAATAAATAATAAAATGTAGTAAAAAGTAAAAGTAGAAGTAAAAAAGTAAACTGTAATAAAAAGTAAATAAAAAATTAAATTACATTAACACCTCATCAAAAACAGTATTATGAATTATTTTATCCTCTAACTTACATTCTATAAACGCTGCTTTGTTGCATTTCTATTTGCATATTGTTCGGGATATTTTTCTCTTTTTCGTTTATTCGCGATTCTTTTTGTTTGTGACTTTTATCACATGCAGTTCTTTTTGTTTAATTTCTTCTTTTCGACGCTCATTATCAGCTCTGGCCGATCTTTTACTATCGCAATCTAAAATTCGACGTTCTTCAACAGATCATTTGCTTTTCTGCCCTGCCATTATAATCGACTGCGCTGAAGGGCGAGTTAGCAGCACTGAGAGGGTCACGGGGTGGGACGGAGAGAGGATGCGTGCAATAGGAGTAATGATTGGGTGAGCGGGGTGGAGGGGCGTGGTCAAGGCGGAACAACGCGGATACGAAGGAAAACTTTTTTAATATAATAGAGAGATCATGGGGGTATTTTTCGTACGTGGATTACTCGTTTAGCCGGATGTAATTGTTGACGATTTGGCCTGATCCTGGATCTGTCGGTTTTTCGAAACTCTTTCTGGAAGTTTTGTCATAGCAACACATCCTAATCCTCAGACCTGGGGGGTATTTTTCGTACGTCGCTTAAACCATCCGAGATCAAGTGCCTCATCTTGAATGAGTTAATGCCAGTGAAACTCATCCAGATAAGTCGGTTTTTCAAACGCAGCTGTGTATTAGATTAGTGTAGCTGGATCTAATGATACGAGATGAATGCGCGCCCCCGCGCGGAGTGAAAAGCCCATATATATTGAGTCTAGAAAACATGATCAGCAAGTCTTTGATAGGCTGCAACAAAATGACGAAAGAACGGGCGCATTTTTTTCACACACGCGGCGCAAGACCTTTTATTCGAAGGACACGAAGAATTTCAAGATTTAATATACACAAGGGGTAACACTGCAAAAGCAGCCCTGACCAGAAAAGACGGCTGGCAAAAAGTGGCCGAAAAAATTAAATGCTAAGTAGTGTACATTGTACTTAGTGAATGCAGCGTTTCATTTCCTATGTGTCAGATTAATTATTATTTAATATGTCATAATTCCAGATCAAACGTGAGCACAAGGAGAACATGGGAACAGGTTAAAGTGAAGTACAAGAATATACTTCAAACTGGTAAATATTGGTATATAACTATTTAAAGAATTGTTGACATAAAGATTCATATATAATATAAAAAACATTAATTTTAAAGCTAATAAGGAGGCAGACAAGCAAAAAACAGGTGGAGGTCCACGCGGTCCAGACCTAACCCCTGCAGAAGAGTTGGCTCTCCAGCAAAATGCCCATCGCCCTGTTTCTGAGGGCATCCCAGGGGGAAGCTCCTCCTCAGAACCAGTGGCAGGATGCAGTGGTCACTTCATTTCAGGTAAAGGATGGTCATTGCATATTTGTCCTCCATGTGTGCTATAGGTATGTTCCATATAGCCCTCTTTTTTGTTGGGTCAGTTGCAGGGAATGTCATATCCCTTGAACCTGTGTCTGACCAACGAGATATTAACGAAGGTCAAATATTTGATGAAGACACTGTGTCTGATTATTCATCAGGAGGAGAGGTACATTTTCCAAATAATGTTTGATCAAACTCCACTCTGATCAGTTCCATGTGCCCCAATCACATTTGGAAATCCTGGTAATGAGAATGTTAGGCTGATTGTGGGATTCTTCGTGGAACTGTAGGTGTTTTTACCTGTGTATTACCTACCTGCAATGGCATGAAACGCCTCTTTTATTGTCTGCACACGCAGGTGTCCAGGAAACACAATGAAAACCTGAAGGAAATGTTTCAGAGCCAAACAGACTTTACGAGTTGCATGGCAAACTGCACTTTTCGATAGATGTTCCGCATCGCCTACAGTATATAAAAAAGTGCCGCTTGCAAAAAACCTCAAAGCAATGCCTACTGTCTGTGTGGTTGTGAGAGCCCGACTTCGCCGAGTTTGACTTCGAATATACGGAGCTAATAAATCTTTGAGGTACAATATTCCCCCTCGGCTACAGCGGTATCTTTCGTACAGAATTTCCTCCGGGGGCAATAAAGGATCTTGCCGATCGCGCAAAACCCTCTTTATATGAAATTCTCTTCCTATAATTTGCGCACCGATATCAATTCGTCGCTCATTCATGAACGGCGAAGCCCTGACTGGATGACTTCCACACCGTCACTGATCACGTGTGTAAACTAATCCTTGTTTCCGCAGAACAAACCTGCTCCGAGCAGGTTTGCGGATTTGGATGCGTTGCTATGACAACACTTCCAGCAAGAGTTTGAAAAAACCGACAGATCAGGATCAGGCCAAATCGTCAACAATTACATCCGGCTAAACGAGTAATCCATGTACGAAAAATACCCCCCTGCTCGGAGCAGGTTTGTTCTGCGTAAACAAGGATTAGTTTACACACATAATCAGTGACGGTCGTGGAAGTCATCCAGTCATTGCTTCGCCGTTCATAAATAAGCGACCAATTGATATTGGTGCGCAAATTATAAGAAAAGAATTTCATATAGAGACGGTTCTGCGCGATCGGCAAGATCCTTTATTGCTCCCGGAGAAAATTCTTTTCGAAAGATACCGCTTTAGCCAATGGGGAATATTGTACCTCAAAGATTTATTAGCACCTTATATTCGAAGTCAAACTCGGTGAAGTCGGGCTCTCACAACCACACAGACAGTATGCATTGCTTTGAGGTTTTTTTTACAAGCGGCACTTTTTTATATACTGTAGGCGATGCGGAAAATCTAACTAAAAGTGCAGTTTGCCAGGCAATTCGTAAAGTCTGTTTGGCTCTGAAATATTTCCTTCAGGTTTTCATTGTGTTTCCTGGACACCTGCGTGTGCAGACAATAAAAGAGGCGTTTCATGCCATTGCAGGTAGGTAAAACACTGGTAAAAACACCCACAGTTCCATAAAGAATCTCAATCAGCCTAACATTCTCATTACCAGGATTTCCAAATGTGATTGGGGCACATGGGACTGATCAGAGTGGAGTTTGATCAAACATTATTTGGAAAATGTACCTCTCCTCCTGATGAATAATCAGACACAGTGTCTTCATGAAATATTTGACCTTCGTCAATATCTCGTTGGTCAGACACAGGTTCAAGGGATATGACATTCCCTGTAACTGACCCAACAAAAAAGAGGGCTATATGGAACCTACCTATGGCACACATGGAGGACAAATATATGCAATGACCATCCTTTACCTGAAATGAAGTGACCACTGCATCCTGCCACTGGTTCTGAGGAGGAGCTTCCCCCTGGAATGCCCTCAGAAACAGGGCGATGGGCATTTTGCTGGAGAGCCAACTCTTCTGCAGGGGTTAGGTCTGGACTGCGTGGACCTTCTCCTGTTTTTTTGCTTGTCTGCCTTCTTATTAGCTTTAAAATTAATGTTTTTTATATTATATATGATTATTTATATCAACAATTCTTTAAATAGTTATATACCAATATTTACCAGTTTGAAGTATATTCTTGTACTTCACTTTAACCTGTTCCCATGTTCTCCTTGTGCTCACGTTTGATCTGGAATTATGACATATTAAATAATAATTAATCTGACACATAGGAAATGAAACGCTGCTTTCAGTAAGTACAATGCACACTACTTAGCGTTTAATTTGTCGGCCACTTTTTGCCAGCCGTCTTTTCTGGTCTGGGCTGCTTTTGCAGTGTTACCCCTTGTACATATTAAATCTTGAAATTCTTCATGTCCTTCGAATAAAAGGTCTTGCTCCGCTTGTGTGAAAAAAAATGTACCCGTTCTTTCATCATTTTGTTCCAGCCTATCAAAGACTTGCTGATCATGTTTTCTAGACTCAATATATATGGGCTTTTCACTCAGCGCGGGCGCGCGCATTCATCTCGTATGATTAGATCCAGCTCGACTAATCTAATACACGGCTGTGTTTGAAAAACCGACCTATCCCGGATGAGTGTCACCGGCATTAACTTAACCAAGATGAGGCACCTGATCTCGGATGATTTAAGCGACGTACAAAAAATACTCCCGATGTCTGTTTTATTTATTTATTTATTTGTTTTTTTAAAGTGTTTTTCATTAAACAGCATGAAGCTCACTTCGAACTGCATTCCCTGCTACACATTTGTCTCAAATGTCCCCCTAAAACGAGGGTCGCTCGTGGCCGTGTGCGAATTGCGGTCGTGGCTGCAAGCTGCAGTGACATCGCAGAGCTTTTCTCTCTGTCTAGAGCGTCGATGGTCTCGTTTCTTTTTAAGTTTGAGTTTACTGCTTACTTTTATTTTTATTTCCAATTCTGCTTTTCTAACACTTGGCGGCAGATTCTTTGTGACGTCCAGTCAGTTTGTGTTTCATTTCCATGTGACGTGCGCCACTCCGTTTTGCCTTCACGACAGTTCTGTCCTTGTTGTCTTTCTAACGCCCTCATCACAGTGACAGGGCGACAGGCTGCCAGAAAACAGAAATCGCGCCGAGTGTGTCAGTGAAGAGATGAATAAAGAGATCTAAAGACAAATACACAGCACCCTGGATATTGGATTGGGAAGGGGAGCGAGAGAGTTTGAAATGAATGTGAAGTGAAAACTCTGCGAGCGGGAAGTGCGCGTCGGGCTTTACGAGAGAAGGTCGCTGCCTCAGGCGGCCATCTGCCTGCGCTTTGGCAGTGTGGGGAGCCGCTGGCCGTGAAAAATACTGGAGTAGAAAAGTCTTATTTTATAGAGCGCCTTTTTACTTAACAAATGCCTTTTAATGTTCAACAGTGAATAACTTTACAGCAGCAGACCGGTGTAAATGGTGCCTTCCATGCTTTGATGCTATTAAAAGTGCATTTAAAAAGCATTTAGATCTGCGGTGAAAGAAAGATATTGTGTATGTAGAGTGTCTTTCGTGCTTTTCTTATCATATTGTCAGATTGGTTTGAAAAGTAATTAGGTCTGCAGTAAAAGAAAGAAGGAAAGAACGAAAGAAAGGTTAATATGGCAACTTTCATGCTTTCATGCTCACTGCTATTGAAACTTGTCTCAAAAGAAAGTGAACCAACTGGAAATTTAAAACAAAACAGACAGAGGAACGCATCTGCATTGTGCATTTAAAATGAGTTTAGTATGATTTGATAATTTGTTAGAACAGCTATAAAAGAAAGAGAATAATATAGTACCTTTCATAATTTACTATTCATCTCTATTGAAAGTTTTTTAAAAGCAAACAGATCTGAGGTGGGCAGCATGGCATCGCAGTGGTGGCCTCACAGTATGGAGACCTGGGTTTGCTTCTTTGGTCCTCCCTGCGTGGAGTCTGCATGTTCTCCCCGTGTCTGCGTGGGTTTCCTCCCACAGTCCAAAGACATGCAGGTTAGGTGCATTGTCGATTCTAAATTGTCCCTAGTGTGTGCCCTGCGGTGGGCTGGCACCCTGCCCGGGGGTTTGTTCCTGCCTTGTGCCCTGTTGTGGCTGGGATTGGCTCCAGCAGACCCCTGTAACCCGGTGTTAGGATATAGCGGGTTGGACAACAACTGACTGACAGATCTGAGGTGAAAAGGGAAAAAAAACTGTATATGTGTGTATTCACATGGATTTAAATTTGCCAAAAAAGAGGAGAATTGTACAGCACCTGTCATGCTTTCATGTTCAGCTTTATTGAAATTGGTCTCTCAAGCATCTAAATTGGCCCTAGTGTGTGCTTGGTGTGTGGGTGTGTTTGTGTGTGTCCTGCGGTGGGTTGGCACCCTGCCCAGGATTGTTTCCTGCCTTGTGCCCTGTGTTGGCTGGGATTGGCTCCAGCAGACCCCCGTGACCCTGTGTTTGGATTCAGCGGGTTGGATAATGGATGGATGGATGGTCTCTCAAGCAATCAGATCAGCTGCAAATTAAAAAACAATTAGAAAGGAAAATGTTTTGTATAGTGCCTTTCATGCATTCATATTCAGCTGAGTTTGGAGTGATTTGAAAAAATGAATTAGAACAGCTATAATAGAAAGAAAGAGACAACAGTATAGCGCCTTTCATTATTTCCTATTTTTCTGTATTGACTCTTTTTTTAAAGCAATTAGATCTGAGAAGAGAGAGAGAGAAAAAAGAGATTTATTTGGCACCAGTCATTGGTTGGCACAGTAGTAGAGTTGTTGCCTCACACCAAGGAGCCCAGATCTCACATCCTGTGTTCTCATTGTGTGGAGTTTGAAAAAGAGGAAGTCTATCTATCTATCATATAGTGCCTTTCATTTCTATCTATCTATCTATCTATCTATCTATCTATCTATCTATCTATCTATCTATCTATCTATCTATCTATCTATCTATCTATCTATCTATCTATCTATCTATCATATAGTGCCTTTCATTTCTATCAGAAAATGGCAATTCACAAATGTAATGACACAGGGTATTGTTACTCTTAGAAGTGTAGGCCTTTCATTTAGTGAACTTGCAACAAAAAAAAAAATCAAAGTGTCAGTAAGTCCAGTGGCTTCCTACACAATCCAAAGGCAAATGACAACCGGAAGAAACTCTGACCGGTAGAGATCTGGCAGAGCCAAAGTCAGCAGCCAATCAGAAGACACGTTTCTGAGGGTCACCAGCTTGGGTGATCACAGGCGCCTCACAGCACAAGAGCTTCAAGCACAGATAACAGTGCAGGACAACAAGAGCAAATGTCAGTTTGGACTGTGAAGAGGAGACTCTGTGCTGCAGGGTTGACAGGGCGAGTAGCTGGAAGAAAGCCATTCCTTAAAGGACATCATCTTGAAATAGCGGCTGTGGATGACAGAAGACTGGAAGAAAGTCTTATGGACCGATGAATCCAAATTTGAAATCTTAGTTTGTCACACAGGGTGTTTGTATGCCGTTGAGTTGGTGACAGAACACCAACTGTCAACCATGGAGGAGGAAGTGTGATGGTCTGGGGTTCTTCTTCTGGAGGCAGAGTTAGTGACTGGCATTCAGAATCCAAAGGGTTACCACAGTTTGGCTTTTATATGAGCAAAAGGTGCAGGCTACTTGGATGAATTAAAAATCTGAATACTTAAAGACTCCTTGATTTATTTTATCTGACATTCTTTATTTGTTCTATGCCTCCATTTCATGAAACATTAAGACATTAAACTGCATGCATTTCCATAAAAATAAAAAAAAAACTGATGTGCTCTAAAATATTTGACCGGTAGTGTAGATATAGCGCCTTTCATAGCTTCCTATACAGCTCTGTCGAGATTGATTTAAGAAGCCAGATAGACCGAAGGTGAAAGGAACAAAAGAGAAACCGTACGGTGCCATTCCACTGACGCATTCCAATCCTTCCACACAAAACCAAATAACTGTGCAATATAAAAGACTTCACCCCAGCGTCATTTCAAAGCTTGGCATTTATGCCAACTGCTAATTTTCATCCATTACTTGCCGATTAGTAAAATTTACATGTAGCGGGCCATTTAATGAAAAAGGAAAAAGAATTGAGGGACGCGTGCGCCGTCAGCTTGCAGGCAGACAAATACCAGAGGGCATGGAGTTTACGTGGGAATCTAAACGAAGAGAACGACTCGCCTCCCATCGGGCCGTGGAGACCGCCCTTCAAACCGCAAAGTGAAGGTCACAGGATGAGGGGCTTTAATTTTGATCACAATGGCACATTTGTTCCTCCAAATCTCTTGCTGTTGGCCGACTTGCTCTTTTGTATCTGCTGTGGATATTTCAGGTCCTAAGAGATGTTGGTGAGGTTCGATATCCCGCTAGTTTTCCACATATGCCTCACGCAGTGAGGGTGTAGGATACCAGGACAAGGGTCACTTGATATACAGTACGTTATACTTAACTGTAGATAGATAGATAGATAGATAGATAGATAGATAGATAGATAGATAGATAGATAGATAGATAGATAGATAGATAGATAGATAGATAGATAGATAGATAGATAGATAGATAGATAGATAGATACTTTATTAATCGCAAGGGGAAATTCCCATACTCCAGCAGCAGCATACTGATAAAGACAATATTAATTTAAAGAGTGATAACAATGCAGGTATACAGACAGACAATAACTTTGTATAATGTTAACGTTTACCCCCCAGGTGTGATTAAAGAGTCACATAGTGTGGTGGAGGAACGATCTCCTCAGTCTGTCAGTGGAGCAGGACGGTGACAGCAGTCTGTCGCTGAAGCTGCTCTTCTGTCTGGAGATGATCCTGTTCAGTGGATGCAGTGGATTCTCCATAATTGACAGGAGTCTGCTCAGCACCCGTCGCTCTGCTACAGATGTCAAACTGTCCAGCTCCATGCCTACAATAGTGCCTGCCTTCCTCACCAGTTTGTCCAGGAGTGAGGCATCCTTCTTCTTAATGCTGCCTCCCCAGCACACCACTGCGTAGAAGAGGGCGCTCGCCACAACCGTCTGATAGAACGTCTGCAGCATCTTATTGCAGATGTTGAAGGACACCAGCCTTCTAAGGAAGTATAGTCGGCTCTGTCCTCTCTTACACAGAGCATCAGTATTGGCAGTCCAGTCTAATTTATCATCCAGCTGCACTCCCAGGTATTTATAGGTCTGCACCATCTGCACACAGTCACCTCTGATGATCACGGGGTCCATGAGGGGTCTGGGCCTCCTAAAATCCACCACCAGCTCCTTGGTTTTGCTGGTGTTCAGTTGTAGGTGGTTTGAGTCGCACCATTTAACAAAGTCCTTGATTAGGTCCCTATACTCCTCCTCCTGCCCACTCCTGATGCAGCCCACGATAGCAGTGTCATCAGCGAACTTTTGCACGTGGCAGGACTCCGAGTTGTGTTGGAAGTCTGATGTATATAGGCTGAACAGGACCGGAGAAAGTACAGTCCCTTGTGGCGCTCCTGTGCTGCTGACCACAATGTCAGACATGCAGTTCCCAAGATGCACATACTGAGGTCTGTCTGTAAGATAGTCCACGATCCATGTCACCAGTTATGAATCTACTCCCATCTCTGTCAGCTTGTCCCTAAGGAGCAGAGGTTGGATTGTGTTGAAGACACTAGAGAAGTCCAGAAACATAATTCTTACAGCACCACTGCCTCTGTCCAAGTGGGAGAGGGATCAGTGTAGCATGTAGATGATGGCATCCTCCGCTCCCACCTTCTCCTGGTACATGAACCGCTTTAAAGTTCTCAGCACTAGGGGGTTTTCAAACACTACTATCATTCAGCAGGGTTGACTGTAAAGCTCCTACCTGTGTGAGTTTTTACCTGAAACACTCCGCTCTCATTTGAAGAGCTATAAAGTGGCCACCACTAGAGGGCGCTGCTCAAATGGTGATTGTGAGGCTCCAGTCCAAGGCACTTCATATGCCTTGTGCTTACCTGAACGGCTATAAAGCTCCTACCAGTAGGGGGCGCTTTACATATTATGACAACGTTTCTCAACCTTTAAGTATTTGCGACCCGAGTTTTCATAACAGTTTTAATCGCGCCCCCCCTAACGTTTTTTTGAAAGGAGCCCACTAATACCAATTTGTTCTTTTTTAATTAATGATATATCATAGATGCATATTTTATTATACCTACTTAACTTTTATCGACATTTATCTAACTCTGTATTTATTTTTCTAGTATCAGAATGTAGTTTAAGTTAATTTGTTTTGGTTTCAGTCGATGTATTTTTCATATTTTCGATTCTTGTTTTCTTTTTTTCACTTCCTTGCGCCCCCCCCCCTCCCTAGGGGGGCCCACCCCACAGTTTGAGAACCACTGGATTATAGTAACACCCTTAACAGGCTTTTAAGGTAGAAGCCCAAAGAGATCTCTCAGATCTGCTCTTCTGCACCTTTAATTTCTTCTTAGGGTGAGGACTGAGCCTTACAGGGTGGTGGCCTTCAGTTTTTTTGGTCAACGTTAGTGGAATTGCTTTCTGGAGCAGCTGAAGATGTCTCAGTCAGTGGATGTTCTTCAACAAAACCTTTCAAAGCTTTCCGTTTAGTGTTGCTTTCTCTTGAATTGAAATTTGCTTACTTGGTGATTTTATGGCTTTGTTTCTTGTTGTTCTTGATAATCCTCTTGTGTGTTTTTTTTGTTGCTTATTTGAGTGGCGTATTTCTTCTTTCAAATTTCTCTTTCTCTTTTTTTCTTTATTCTTGTAAAGGAAACTGCATTGAAATTGCTGTGAAAAAAAATGTGCTATATAAATACACTTTGATTTGATTTTCATTTTGATTTGATCCCACAGGAGTGATTGCAAAGCGCCTATCAGTATGAGGTTATACTAGACACACTGTACCTAATGGTCATTTAAACCACTATAAAGCCACCAGGGGGCGACTCACATACCACTATCAGATGGGTTGACTGCAAAACTCCAAGCAGTATGAAGCACGTGATGTGTCTGATGCTATAAAACTCCTACCAGTAGGGGGCACTTCAAAAACTGCAATCACTTAACATGGGTGATTGCTACGCTCCCATTAATATGAGCTTGATATACCTAGGGCTCATTTGACAAGCTATAAAGCTCCTGCCAGTAGGGGGCATGTCACATACCGCTCTACCAAAAAGATGACAACAAAGCTCTAAACAGTACAAGACATTTGATTTACCTTATACTGCCAGTATATAACACTTTTACCACTAGGGGGTGCTTTAAATATTGCAATCTTTCAACAGGAGTGGCTACAAAGCTCTTATAAGCATCACATACAACTTGACATACCTAATGCTCATTTGCATAACGATACACTCTAACCAGTAGGGGGCATCTCACATACGACTCTTACAAAAGATGACAGCAAAGCTCTAACCAGTACCAGACGCTTCATTTACCTTATAATTCCTGTAAATAACACGTCTACCACTAGGGGGTGCTTTAATCATTGCAATCATCCAACAGGAGTGATTGTAAAGCTCTTAGACTCATTACGTAGAGCTAACATATCTAATGCTCATTTGAATATCGATAGACCTCCTACCTGTAGGGGGCGTTTCACATACCACTCTTCCAAAAAAATGACTGCAAAGCTCTAACCAGTACAAGATACCAGATACAGTTAGGTCCATAAATATTTGGACAGAGACAACTTTTTTTCTAATTTCGGTTCTGTACATTACCACAATGAATTTTAAATGAAACAACTCAGATGCAGTTGAAGTGCAGACTTTCAGCTTTAATTCAGTGGGGTGAACAAAACGATTGCATAAAAATGGGAGGCAACTAAAGCATTTTGTAACACAATCCCTTCATTTCAGGGGCTCAAAAGTAATTGGAAAAATGAAATAACTGGAAATCAAATGTTCATTTCTAATACTTGGTTGAAATCCCTTTGCTGGCAATGACAGCCTGAAGTCTTGAACTCCTGGACATCACCAGATGTTGGGTTTCCTCCTTTTTAATGCTCTGCCAGGCCTTTACTGCAGCGGCTTTCAGTTGCTGTTTGTTTGTGGGCCTTTCTGTCTGAAGTTTAGTCTTCAACAAGTGAAATGCCTGCTCAGTTGGGTTAAGATCAGGTGACTGACTTGGCCATTCAAGAATTTTCCACTTCTTTACTTTAATAAACTCCTGGGTTGCTTTGGCTGTATGTTTTGGGTCATTGTCCATCTGTATCATGAATCAATTTGACTGCTGTATTTAGCTGGATTTGAGCAGACAGTATGTCTCTGAACACCTCAGAATTCATTCGGCTGCTTCTGTCCTGTGTCACATCATCAATAAACACTAGTGTCCCAGTGCCACTGGCAGCCATGCACGCCCAAGCCATCACACTGCCTCCACTGTGTTTTACAGATGATGTGCTATGCTTTGGATAATGAGCTGTTCCACGCCTTCTCCATACTTTTTTCTTGCCATCATTCTGGTAGAGGTTGATCTTGGTTTCATCTGTCCAAAGAATGTTTTTCCAGAACTGTGCTGGCTTTTTTAGATGTTCTTTAGCAAAGTCCAATCTAGCCTTTCTATTCTTGAGGCTTATGAGTGGCTTGCACCTTGCAGTGCACCCTCTGTATTTACTTTCATGCAGTCTTCTCTTTATGGTAGACTTGGATATCGATACGCCGACCCCCTGGAGAGTGTTGTTCACTTTGGTTGGCTGTTGTGAAGGGGTTTCTCTTCACCATGGAAATGATTCTGCGATCATCCACCACTGTTGTCTTCCGTGGACATCCAGGTCTTTTTGCGTTGCTGAGTTCACCAGTGCTTGCTTTCTTTCTCAGGATGTACCAAACTGTAGATTTTGCCACTCGTAATATTGTAGCAATTTCTCCGATGGGTTTTTTTCTGTTTTCACAGCTTAAGGATGGCTTCTTTCACCTGCATGGAGAGCTCCTTTGACCGCATGTTGTCTGTTCACAGCAAAATCTTCCACATGCAAGCACCACACCTCAAATCAACTCCAGGCCTTTTATCTGCTTAATTGATATGACATAACGACGGACTTGACCACAGCTGCTCATGAAATAGCCTTTGAGTCAATTGTCCAATTACCTTTGAGCCCCTGAAATGAAGGGATTGTGTTCAAAAAATGCTTTAGTTGCATCACATTTTTATGTAATCGTTTTGTTCACCCCACTGAATTAAAGCTGAAAGTCTGCACTTCAACTGCGTCTGAGTTGTTTCATTTAAAATTCATTGTGGTAATGTACAGAACCAAAATTAGAAAAAAGTTGTCTCTGTCCAAATATTTATGGACCTAACTGTATTCCTTAGGTTCGTGGTCAATCATAACACTCCTACCACTAGGGGATGTTTCAAGCATTACACTCATCCAACATGGTGATTGCAGATGCTTCAGACATTTTAGGTATAATTTTCCCAGCAATAAAACCCCTGCCTGTAGGGAGCATTTCACATACCGCCATCCTAAAAGGTGATTGCAAATCTCAAAGCAGTACAAAGCACTTGATCTGCTTATGTGATCAATCATGAAGCTCCTACCACTAAGGTGTGTTTCAAACATTACAATCATCCAGCATGGTTATCGCAAACCTTGTATTTATAGCCATAAACCTCCTACTACTAAGGGGATGTTTCATATATTACAATCATCCAAAAGGAATGATTGCAAAGCTCTTGGAAATATCAGGTACAGTCTGACAAGCTATAGAGGTCCTACCTATGGGGGCCTTTCACATGCCGCCATCCTGAAAGGTGATTACAAAGATCCAACCAGTCCAGGACACTTGATATGCTTTGTGCTGATAGGAACAGCTAGAAAGCTCCTACCACTTAGGGGCATTTTATACGGCTGTCCCACAAGTTGACTGCAAAGCAATGACCAGCAGGGGGCGCTTGAAACACCTCCTACTCATGTGATCAACTGTGAAGCTCCTGCCAGTTGGGAGTTGTTTCAAACAGCACAATCATCCAACATGTTGACTGGAAACCAGCTAGAAGAATCAGGTACAATTTTCCTAGCAATAAAGCTTGGTCATTTGAAATGCCTTGTGTTTATTTGTTTGTTCACTGGATGTTCAAACTGTTCTCTATACAGCTTCCAGTTAATTCAAAATGCGGCTGCAAGAATTATTACAAGAACAAGAAAATACGAACACATAACTCCAGTTCTTAAATCCTTACACTGGCTCCCGGTTAAGTTTAGGGCAGATTTCAAAATCCTCCTTTTAACATATAAAGCATTAAATGGCTGAGGTCCGGCTTACTTGTCTGAACTTATCATGACTTACAAACCTGAGCGCACATTAAGATCTCAAGATGCCGGTCTGCTTAGGATTAATAAAATAACAGTGGGAGGTCGAGCTTTTAGTTACAGGGCCCCTAAACTGTGGAGTGGTGTACCTGCTACTATAAGAGATGCCCTTTCGGTCTCAGCTTTCAAATCCCGGCTGAAGACTCACTACTTCAGTTTAGCACACCCTGACTAGAGCTGCTGATTAAATGTACAGACTGCATCTCTGTTGTTAGTCATTAGCACTAAAACATAAGTAACATGATAGTTAGAATTGGATACTAACCCTAACCTATTCTGTTTCTCTTCTCAAATGTGGCACTTGGTGCCACTGCCCACCTGTCAAGTTGTTTTGCCTGCCTAAGGTAAAGTCATCCCTGATGGAGGATCACAGGAATCGTGGGAAAGAGGGGTCCTTTCATCGGATTGGCTGGCCCAGCGCTGTTTCACCCGTGGAATGTCCAAATGGGGGAGGCAGCTTGATGGATGAGGTCTCCAGGACTCTAAACAAATCCAAATCTTATTATGTGATATCCAGCCATCCATCCATTTTCCAACCCGCTGAATCCGAACACAGGGTCACGGGGGTCTGCTGGAGCCAATCCCAGCCAACACAGGGCACAAGGCAGGAACCAATCCTGGGCAGGGTGCCAACCCACCGCAGATTATGTGATATCATCTACTATAAAATTTTGCTCCGTACTTCTAAAATTTTTATTTTTATACTGTATTTAGGATTTGTTCTGTTCTGTGTATTGTAATGTATTGTATTGACCCCCTTCTTTTTGACACCCACTGCACGCCCAGCCTACCTGGAAAGGGGTCTCTCTTTGAACTGCCTTTCCTAAGGTTTCTTCCATTTTTTCCCTACAAGGTTTTGTTTTTGGGAGCTTTTCCTTGTCTTCTTAGAGAGTCAAGGCTGGGGGGCTGTCAAGAGGCAGGGCCTGTTAAAGCCCATTGCGGCACTTCCTGTGTGATTTTGGGCTATACAAAAATAACCTGTATTGTATTGTATTGTATATATATGAATAACTATGAAGATCCTACCACTTGGGGGTGTTTCACATACCACTTTTCCAGAAGATGACTGTAAAGACACTTGATTTACCTTATACTGCCTGTATATAAAGTTTCTACCACTAGGGAGTGCTTTAAATATTGCAGTCTTCCAGTAGAAGTCACTACAAAGCTCTTACAAGCATCACATACAACTTGACTTACCTAATGCTTATTTGCATAACGATACACCTCCAACCACTAGGGGGGCATTTCACATACTAATCTTCCAAAAGATGACTGTAAAGCTCTAACCATTACAAGACACTTGATTTACTTTATACTTCCTGTATATAAAGCTTCTACCACTAGAGGGTGCTTTAAATATTGCAGTCATCCAACAGGAGTGATTGTAAAGCTCTTAGACTCATTACATAGAGCTTGACGTATCTAATGCTCATTTGACTATTGATAGACCTCCTACCTGTAGGGGGCGTTTCACAAGCCCACTCTTCCAAAAGGTGACTGTAAAGCTCTAACCAGTACAAGGCACCTGCTATTCCTTAGGCTCATGTGGTCATTCATAACACTCCTACCACTAGGGGTGTTTCAAACATTACACTCATCCAACATGATGATTACAGATGCCTTAGACGTTTCAGGTATAATTTGCCCAGCAATAAAACTCCTGCCGGTAGGGGGCATTACACATACCACCATCCTTAAAGCTGATTGCAAATCTCAAAGCAGTACAAAGCACTTGATCTGCTTTTGTGATCAGTCACGAAGCTCCTATCACTAAGGGGTGTTTCAAATAATGCAATCATCCAACATCTTGATTGCAAACCATCCGGAAGAATTGGGCACAATTTGCCTTCCAATAAAGCTCCTACCTGGGTGTGTGTGTGTTGGGGGGACACATTTCACATACCACCATCACAAAAAGTGATTGCAAAGTTCCAACCAGTCCAGGTCACTTGAAATGCCTTGCACTTATATTAATGACCAAGAAGATCCTGCCACTAAGGTGTGTTTTACATATCACTACCCCACTGGGTGATTGCAAAGCACTGACCAGTAGAGGGCGCTGTGATCAGCCATAAAGCTCCTACCACTAGGGGGTGTTTCAAGCTTTACAATCATCCTACATGGTGACTGCAGATGCTCTTGATGTTTCAAGTATACAAATCTCCTCCAACCACTCGCGCTTATATGAACAACCATGAAGATTGTACCACTTGGGGGTGTTTTACATATCACTATCCCATAGGGCGATTTCAAAGCACCGACCAGTAGAGGGCGCTTGAAACATGTTATGCTCATGTGATCAGCTTTAAAGCTCCTACCTCTAGGGGGTGTTCCAAAAACTACAATCATCCATGAAATCTTCTAGAAGTCTCGGGCACATTTGTTATGGGGGCTTTTCACATACCACCATCCCAAAAGGTTCTTTGTAATGCTCCCACCAGTCCAGGTCACTTGAAATGCCTTGCGCTTATATGAACAACCATGAAGATCCTACCACTTGGGGGTGTTTTACATATCACTATCCCACAGGGTGATTGCAAAGCACTGACCAGTAGAGGGCGCTTGAAACAACTCCTACTCATGTGATCATCCATAAAGCTCCTACCACTAGGGGGTGTTTCAAGCTTTTCAATCATACTACATGGTGACTGCAGATGTTCTTGATGTTTCAAGTATACAAATCTCCTGCCTGTAGGGGGCATTTTACATACCCCCCTCCTAAAAGGAGACTGCAAATCTCAAACCAGTACAGAGCACTTGATATACTGTACTTATGTGATCAGTCATTAAGCTCCTACTATTAGGGGGTGCTTCAAACATTACAATCATCCAGCATGGTTATTGCAAACCTTCTAGAAGTATCAGGTACAATGTGCCTACCAATAAAGCTCCTGCCTGTAGGGGGCGTTTCACCTTCTACAATCATTTAACAAGGGTGATTGCAATGCTCCAACCACTACATGGCACTTGATATTCCTCCTGCTTTTATGAATAGCCATACAACTCTTACTATTAGGGGATGTTTCAAATTGTGCAATCATTCAAAAGGAATGTTCATAGAACTGACAAACTATAAAGCTCCTACTTACGGGGGGCATTTCACATACCACCCTCATAAAAGACGACTGCAAATCTCAAACCAGTACAAAGCACTTGATATGCTTATTAAGTTCCTGCCACTAAGGGATAATTCAAACATTAAAATCATCCATCATGTTTATCTCAAACCTTCTAGAAATATCAGGTACAATGTGCCTTCCAATAAAGCTCCTGCCTGTAGAGGGCATTTCACCTTTTAGTCATTTAACAAGGGTGATTGCAATGCTCCAACCACTAGAGGGCACTTGATATGCCTTCTACTTGAATGATTAGCCATAAAACTCCTACTACTAGGGGATATTTCAAATATTACAATCATCCAAAAGGAATGATTGCAAAGCTCATAGAAATATCAGGTACAGTCTGACAAGCTATAGAGCTCCTACCTATGGGGGGCGTTTCACATACCACCATCACAAAAAGTGATTGCAAAGCTCCCACTAGTCGAGGTCACTTGAAATGCCTCACGCTTATATGAACAACCTTGAAGATCCTACCACTAGGGGGCATTTTACACACTTCTATTCCATAGGGTGATTGCAAAGCACTGACCAGTAGAGGGCGCTTGAAACATGTTATACTCATGTGATCAGCCATAAAGCTCCTACCACTAGCACTACAATCATCCAAACCTTCTAGAAGCATCAGGCAAACAAGTTTCCAGGGGCGTTTCACATAACATCATCCCAAATGGTTGCTTTGAAAGCTCCAACCAGCCCAGGGTGCTTATTTACCTTTAGGTTTATATTAACAGCTTTAAAGGACCTACCTGTAGGGGGCGTTTGACTTAGCACTCTTCCACAAAGTGATTGCATCGCTCTAACCAGTAGAGGGCACTTGAAACACCTTATGCTTCTATGAACCGCCATTAAACTGCTAACATTAGGGCAGTGGTTCCTAAACTTTTTTTATGCCCCCACCCAGGAACATGTTTAATATATGTTTGCACCCCCTACACATATGAAGATAAAGAAGTCAAATTTCTAATTTTTGAACCACATACAGTACTGCAGGTGAACAAATTGAATTCCAACAAATAAGCTTTTAAATTTAAATATAAAGTGAGCAATTTGCCTTTATAAATTTCAATCACCTTGTAAATGTGTACCCCGTGATGCTTAAACAATCCAAGGGGAGGGTTGGGATATCCCACCAAGTATCAAATGCCATGAGGAAATGACCCATGATCAACGACCAAGGGGTTTGAGGCATTGGAGACCCCCATAAAGCAACAAGTAAGCACTCAGACACAGTCGATAAGCTTTGCCCCCCAATTACACCTGCACTGCAGTCCAAAAACAGACGCACCCCGCAGTTAAAATTGCTGCGCTACGGCCAGGACCGCCAGCAGGAGAGATGGGCCGAGTGTCTGCAGCAGGTGTTGCATCCAATTCAGTCCCCCTTGTCCCCACCTCATGAAATCTATCAATCAAACCTTGAAGTCGGTGACGTTCAATGATCAGGGCTTGCACAGCTAGACCTCGGCCTTCCCGCGGATCATCGCAAGCTCCAAAATCCATCTTCTTATAAAAAGTTCATCTCCTTTACAAACATTTGGGCCACAGCATGGAACCCACGGATACACCCAATTCTGCTGCTCAGTCACAGGTGACAATTGTGTGTACAATGCGTGATACTTTTTGACTGACAAAAGATGGCGCCACTGCAACGCACCAATGGGACCAGTATAAAGTCGGACAAGGCACCTCACTCCATTTTCTCAATCTCAACGCAGCCTTCCTTTTTTGTCGCACCCTCTAAAATGGCATCTTGCACCCCGTGTTGGAAACCCCTGTACTAGTCAGTGTTTCACATCCCACTGTCCCAAAAGGTGCTTGCAGAGCTCCAATTAAGTTACAATATGACATACTCAATGCTTATTTGATCAGCTATTAGGCTCCCAGCCACTAGGGGGCAACTGAAATACCACAGTTTCACAGGGTGCTTGCAAAGCTCCCACCAGAAGGGGGCACTTGATGTTCGTTGTGCTTATCTGAACTGCTATAAGCCTCCCACCAATAGGGGGCAATTATCAGGGGTGATTAAAAATATGAGGTACAATTTGACATGCGTAGCACTCTTTTGAATAGCAATAAAGCTGCTACCTCAAAGGCGGCATCCCACTTAGCACCACCACAAGGGCTGATAGTTACTAGAAGGCACATGACTTTCCTTACCTACGATATAATAAAACACTAAGGTCTGTGTGTCCAGTGCCACAGAGCAATCTGATTGGTTGCTCTGGCTTTCGTGTGATTGGTTAGTTTGGTTTTGGCAATGCAAAGAGAATGGAAGTGTGAGTGTGAAACGCACAAGGAGGAGGAAAGACACTGAGAGAGTCGCAAAGTATAAAACCATTCAAAAAATGGGACCACCGGTGAAGAGATGTTCACACACACACAAGTGAATACAGAGGAGAGATGCTGAAGGTAATCGTAGGGCAAGAGAGAGCACATATTTTTACCTTATTCTATTTACCCGTCTTTGATAGGTACTGTGGCTAGCACTTATATATTGTAAGAATGGCGCTATATTGCGCCCAACCCGACACAGACTTGACATGGGAGGCATGTATAAAAGGCAAGAAACTTTTCTTTTTCTTCAGCTGGAGGGCACATCTTCCCCGTAATCCCTCCAGCCACAACACAGTCCCAAGTACAGCACTTTAAGCACCACCAAAACACTCCTTCCTCTCTCTCTTTCTCTTTCTCTTTCTCCACCACTCCTCCACAGCTCTGTCCTCCTTCCACCCGACTCTGGCCTCTGAGTGGTGGTGGTTGCTGGTTCCTTTTATGGCCCACCCGGAAGTGCACCAGGCGCTTGATCACCTGTTTCCAATTGCACTCCCGGGTTGGGGCTGAAGATTAGTCCAGCTGGGCTCAGGGACCCATGCCGCGCCCCCTGGCGGCCACCCCAGACCCCAACAGGGCTGTGGAGAACTCCATTTTCCCATGAAGCCCTGCGAGAGACTGAGGCACCACTCCAACTCAGGGGGGGCAACCATCCAGCATCCAGGGGAAGGTACTGCACCATCCAGGGCTTCTCCACCTGAATACACATCGAAGGGGCGTCCCGGCTGGGCATGGGACCCGGCCGTCCGTCACAATATATACAGTATATTGTGACAATGGATGGCGCTATTAACCCAGCGCTTAACCCGATACAGACAGACACGGGAGGTACACTAATAAAAACACAAGTTTTTATTTTTGTTTTTTCTTCGCCTGTGGGCAACGCCTTCCTTGTTGCCCACAGGCACAACACAGTCCTAACAAGCACTGAGCACACACACAATACCTTTTCTTCTCTCTATCTCCTCCACTCCTCTCCCACAAGTTTTGTCTCCCTTCTCCCGACTCTAGATCTTGGAGTGGTGGCTGCTGGCTCCTTTTATAGCCCACCTGGAAGTGCTCCAGGTGTTTAATGACCTATTTCAGGCTGCACTTCTGGGTGTGGAGGAAGAGCCGCCCACATGGGCTCAGGAACAACTGCAGCGACCCTTGGCGGCACCCCCGGATCCCAACAGGGTTGTAGAGAACTCCATTTCCCATGGAGCCCTGCAGGAATCCGAGGCACCACTGCCACCCAGGGGGGCTGCCATCTAGTGTCCGAGGGGACGTACTGTTCACTCCATTTTTGTTCCCCCAGACCATATAAAGAAGAGGCGTCCCAGGCCAGGCAAGGTCCCCGGCCATCCACCACAATATATATAACATTCTTACCAGTAGGATGCATTTAAACACTTACTATCACATTACAAAGCACCCAAAAAGTTTGAGATACTCCTGGACAGACTCACTTGAACAGTTTTATAAAGCTGAAACCACAAGGTGGCTTTCACACATCACTACCCCATAGGCTAATAGAAAATCTCCAGGCAGTACAAGGCACCTGATATACCTTATGGTTATCTGAACAGCTATAAAGCTCCTGCCTGTAGGAGGAATTTCACGCAGCAGTATCCCACAACAGACCTGCAAAGCTCCAACCAGAACAAGGCACTTGGTTTACCTTAGGCTTATATGAATAACCATAAAACAAATACCACTAGGGGGCATTTCAGATTTTACAGTCATCCAACATGAATGATTGCAAAGCCTGTAGAAGTATCAGGTACAGCTTGACAAGCCATATAACTTCTGCCTGTAGGGGGCATTTCACATACTGCTAGTCCAAAACTTTAACTGGCTCTGGGCACTTGACACGCCTTCCTATTATATTAACAGCTATGGTGCTCTTACCTGTAGGTTGGCATTTCACATCTCATTATTCCAATTTCTGATTGTTTTAAATCAACTTGACTGTAGGGGGCGTTTTTTATTTTATTTTTTATTTTTTCTATGTGACTTTCCCACAGGGTTATTGCAAAGCTGTTTCCCCATCAAGTTTTTCCCCAAGATGGCACACTTTTTGCAATCAAAAACATCCCAAGGCACCCCACTATTTTATTAACCACTAGCACATTATATCTCATTCTGGTCCTAAGGGGACAGGACTACTTAAAATAAACGTTTGCAGACATGGCACTTAGTGAGCACTTTGATGGCATCTCCCATCTGCTTAACCCCTTTGCCTGCCCCCTCTCTGCCTCAGAGGCAATTTGTATGCCCACTATCCACCAATCCTGTGAGGCTCTCTGGTGACCACACACCCAGGCAGATGTACTCTAGCAGGCAGGAGACGCCTCCAAAATGCTCAAAAGTAGCGATCACAGGGTTACTTTTATGCCAGCTTCTGCGAACAGTCATCGGCGCAGTGGTAGTGCTGCTGCTTTGCAGTAAGGAGACTGTGGAAGATTGTGGGTTTCGCTTCCCGGTTCCTCCCTGTGTGGATAGCGCTTTGAGTACTGAGAAAAGCGCTATATAAATGTAATGAATTATTATTATTTATGTCCTCCTCAGACAGGCCTTGACCACCTTCAGAGCTTCTCCCTCCCAAGTACCCTGCATTATTATTTCCACGGTACACCTGGGTAGCTCTCACAGTGCAGTGCAGTTGAAAAACACTGCTCTAACCACTAGAGGGCACTTGATTTACCTGATGCTTATATGAAGTCTTATTAAAGCCTTACCACTAGGGGGCGTTTCAGTTACTACTATCATCTAAAAGACCTGATTACAAAGCTCCCACCAGTATGAGATACCACTTGACATACTCATATGAGGAGTTATAGCTTCAACCACTAGGGGGCATTGCACTCAACACTATTCATGTATGTGAATTTCCCCTTGGGATTAATAAAGTATCTATCTATCTATCTATCTATCTATCTATCTATCTATCTATCTATCTATCTATCTATCTATCTATCTATCTATCTATCTATCTATCTATCTATCTATCATATAGTGCCTTCACATCTATCTATCTATCTATCTATCTATCTATCTATCTATCTATCTATCTATCTATCTATCTATCTATCTATCTATCTATCTATCTATTGCAGAGGGTGATAACCAGTCCAGGGCAACTGAGATGCATTTTATCACTATACTTCAATCATTTATATTTTAATGTAATTTCCATCAGACGTCTAAATTATTTATTATTCATAGTACATGCCTTTAAATATGTGGCCATAAAGTGTGCCACGCGGTGGGAACCCCAAGAGGTGGATCCACCATGACGTCACCGCTCCTGAGACGTCCCTCTGGCGATTTAAGGTCCAGACCAGAGGATCTCAGGTTAGGGTTCCTTGGAGTGGAAGAATTGGATTTGTTGAGTTTTTTGTTTTCTCGTTTGATGTTTCTGCTTTATTGATTATTATGGTCTGGTTCTGGGATTTCTGTGGGATTTGTTCACCTTGGGATTGCTTTTTAGGAAACTCCTTTTTCATTCTTTTGAGGATCAAAAGGTGCTTGCAAAGCTCCATCCAGTCCAGGGTGCTTATTTTCTCTTAGGTTTATTTAAACCGCAATAAAGCCCCTACCTGTAGGGGGCGTTTCACATGCCACTACCCTAAAGGTCGATGACAAAGCTCCAGTAAGCGTGAGTTACATCTTGACATTGTGAATAAAGCTCCTGCCACTAGGGGGTGTTTCATATACCGGTATCTCATTAGGTGATTGAAAAGCTCCAACCAGTATGAGATGCATACTTGCTAAATCTTATTGGTGCCACAGTGGTTGGACTGGCATTCCGACTGGGGTGGAGGCCGACACCCTGCCTGACCAGGAGGCCATAATCAAGGGCACTATGGATGTAGGAATAACCCAGCTGGGATGGTTCTCAATTCTTATCCCATTCAGGGTGAAAGATTTACTTGATGGACTCGGGAGTTTGTCTGTCAGGACCAGTTTGTCCCCAGTATGATAGGTGGCAGTGCTCCTCTCCCATGGTCCCATTTTGAACACCTGAAGAGTTATATGGGATTCATAGCCGAGAAAGAAAGCCCTTGGGTGCCACCAGAGGGCGCTGCTGGTAGAAGACCTCCCTGCTTTATAGAACGTATGTGATGCCAAAAGAAGTCTTGGGACCAGCATAAAAGAAATCCTCTCACTTCAGTGGTGGAGTTGGAGATTTGGGAGGAGGCAGAATTCTGTTGATTTGTGTTGAGATGGCTGGACTGAGGATCCTCTTATAAGGTACTTGAACATAAACTTCTTTCTTTTGAATTTGGAGCTCTGAGCCATCATGATTGGAGGGTTTGGGACTCAGTGGTGCCACCTACTGGCCCTACTAGCAATAAAGCTCCTAAAGTAGGGGGTGTTTTATATGCCACATTATGTTAATGGAGGCGTTACGGGGTATTTGATAAAGATAAAAAAAAAAAACTCTGACCAGTAGGGGGCATAACAGCATCCCTAATCACAACAACACAGATCAGGGTTCAAATAAAAGGTTTATTGTACGAAAGTACCTTAACAAAAGGTTTTTTTTTGTATCTATAAAACACAAGCACTCTCTTCTTCTCACTCTTCTTTTCCAAACAAGCTTTGTCTCCATCTTCCACCCGACTCCAACTTTCCAAGATGAGGTCACGGGACTTCTGTTATCTTAGACCTGAGGGCACTTCCAGTGTTAAGGCATAGCCCATTGGGAGTCCCTGAAAGCAAGGATCACAAATACCCACAGGACTCTTTAGTGGCATCCCCTGGAACCCAACAGGGAAGCTTCATGGCACTACAATTCCCAGCATGCCCTGCAGGTATCCATTTGGGTAACAAAACACAGCGGTGTTGCCATCTAGGTTATCGGGGAAGATCACAGCCACTTGTCTTTCCAATGTACTGACCTTCCGGGAGGGTAACTGTCTCTACTTCATGCCCACAGGGATGCCAACAGACTCTTCACAGCGCTGGCATCTTCTGCCAGACGTTTGGAGAGAATATGAAATGTTCTGTTTTATTCCCTTTTCCTGGCCAGGTAATGAACCAATGCCCATCCTGTAGGGGGTGCCAGTCCATGGGTGCCATCTATCACACAACATGGCATTCTCAAACCTGTGTAATCCAGTTTTTGATGGAAATGCAAACCCCCAACAATTGGGGCCAAAGCAGCTTGAAAATGTCCATCATAGATAGATAGATAGATAGATAGATAGATAGATAGATAGATAGATAGATAGATAGATAGATAGATAGATAGATAGATAGATAGATAGATAGATAGATAGATAGATAGATAGATAGATAGATAGATAGATACTTTATTAATCCCAAGGGGAAATTCACATACTCCAGCAGCAGCATACTGATACAAAAAACAATATTAAATTAAAGATTGATAACAATGCAGGTATAACAGACAATAACTTTGTATAATGTTAACGTTTACCCCCCCCCCACCCCTCCCCCGAATTGAAGAGTCTCACAGTGTGGTGGAGGAACGATCTCCTCAGTCTGTCAGTGGAGCAGGACGGTGACAGCAGTCTGTTGCTGAAGCTGCTCCTCTGTCTGGAGATGATCCTGTTCAGTGGATGCAGTGGATTCTCCATGATTGTCAGGAGTCTGCTCAGCGCCCGTCGCTCTGCCACAGTTGTCAAGCTGTCCAGCTCCATGCCTACAATAGAGCCTGCCTTCCTCACCAGTTTGTCCAGGCGTGAGGCGTCCCTCTTCTTAATGCTGCTTCCCCAGCACACCACCGCGTAGAAGAGGGTGCTCAGCATGTTTACTCATGGGACACAAAGCAGCAGTAAACCTCTGCCCTGAATTTGCCCTTTTCCCTGTTCTTCCCATGATTTCTAGTTTTTTTAAATTTGTCCCCGGGCTCCAGTTTCTAAAATTAAATTTGACATCCATGCTGTTTGCCGAAAGCCCTGGGCTGATTTGGCGAGCGCTGATCATTTTTTCATAATCTGTCCTCCAGGCTTCAGCCCATTTATTTTTCACAGCTCACTTACAGTTTGGGTTCTGTTGAAGTTGAAAAGGGGGCTTCCTGTGTTTCATGCAGAGCACCGGGCACACGGGAATGAAAGGTGCCATAGGCATCAGGTCTCCACCTTCTCTATTTTTAGTCAACCAGGCTGGCAGATGGGGGGCAGGGGTTCTCTTTACTGACAGAAGAGCCAATTGAAGTCAACGTGGCACAAGCAGACGTTTGACATGTGCTTCCCACCAGTGACATTCCAATAAACTCACTCGGAACAAATCAGATTGCTTTATTAAAAAAAAAAAAGTCTGGACCTGGCATCTGACTGAAAAGATGACACAGCTGCCATCTACGTTGGCTTTTCTGATGATTCACTCGATTCACTTCCCTTGTCTCTGTTTTGCATTGCGTCAGACACAATGAGGAGCTTAAGGGCCATCTGTGGGTCAGGCTGCCCCACTGGCAAAGAGCAGAAGGGGCTTATGGGGAATACGTAATAGTAATTAGGGGGCAACCACCACGGCTTATTACACATTTGTGTGATTATGTCATGGACAATTAAGTACAGAAGTCACAAAGGGCAGTAGAACACAGAGCGACCACTGGGTGGCAGCAGAGGGTTGCCACACAATACATGCTTGAGGTATCCTGGAATTAGCCGAGGACGTCCACCTCTCCATCCATCCATCCATCCATCCATCCAGATTTTCTACTTATCTAGGGTAGGGTGGCAGGACAGGAGGGCATGTGGCACTTTAATTACAGGGGCTTAGACAGTTAATGAAAAAGAGAGAGAGCTCTGGGTAAGTTCCCGGGGGACATTGAGAGGGTGGTCTTTACCCTGAAAGTAGCTTCAGTGTAAGGTCTGCCATTGAAACTTAACCGTCAGAGTGGGTAGTGGAAACGAGAAGGTTTAGAAGATAAATAGATAGATGGGACTTGGCTTTTAAATAAATAAATGCATAAATAAGTAAATAAATAAATAAATAAATAAATAAATAAAATATAAGCACACTTTGGTCAGAGTAGACACTGGAGTTACTATAAAGCAAGAAAAATTCAAAAGTCACAGAAGGTTAGTAGAAGCAGCAGTGTGGCTCGGCCCATCAACACCTCCTGCTTGTGTTCTGTTTGTCCGTTTTCTTATTTTGTGTTCTCCCTTTGATCATTCCTCCGTTTCATGTTTTGTATCACAAATTTTAAATTTTGGGGGGAAAAATCTGGACTTGTGGCATTCTTTGTTCCATGTTATGTCCCCATTTCGATCACCCAAACACACACACACACACACACACACACACACACCTTGGTATATTTTATAATTAATTCAGTCAACACATGTTGGGAGGGGGGTTCATATAGCTGGACTTAAACAGCAGTTTTTGGCATGTCAAAAGCCCCTATTGTCTTGGGGGGGGGGGGTGTTAAAAGTCATTCTAATGAACCTATTGTGTATCAAGTGCCCCCTACTGGCTGGAATCTTACAATGACTTGAGGGACAATTTTGTGTCATAAGAGGCACCTAGTGCCTATTGGTGTGTCATATACATGGAGTACTTCTAATTGTTCCTCAGGACAGTGTTGGGTGGAAAAGTGCAATCACATAATGAATATAAAATAGTAATGCATTATAAATATTAACTGCTCAAAAAATTATAGGAACCCTTTTCAATGAGAGTATATCATCAAGTCAGTGACACTTGTGGGATATTGATCTGCTCAGTGAAGTAGCAGAGGGGCTTGTTAATCAGTTTCAGCTGCTTTGGTGCACTAGAGGGGCAACAATGAGACGACCCCCAAAACAGGGATGAATGGGTTAACAGGTGGAAGGAGGCCACTGACATTTTTCCCTCCTCATCTGTTTTGTCACTCGTTTTGCATTTGTCTACGGTCAGTATCACTACTGGTGGCATGAGGCCATACCTGGACCCTACAGAGGTGGCACAGGTAGTCCAACTTCTCCAGGATGGCACATCAATACTTGTATTTGCCAAAAGGTTTGCTGGGTCTCTCAGCACAGTCTCAAGGGCATGGAGGAGATTCCAGGAGACAGGCAGGCAGTTCCTCTAGGAGAGCCTGACAGGGCCCCTTGTAGAAGGTCATTAACCCATCAGCAGGACCCACCAGTATCTGCTCCTTTGGGCAAAGAGGAACAGGATGAGCACTGGAAGAGCCTACAAAATGACCTCCAGCAGGCAGGCAGGCCACTGATGTGAATGTCTGTGACCAAACAATCCAAAACAGACTTCATGAGGGTGGCCTGAGGGCCCGACGTCCTCTAGTGGGCACCATGGAGCTCGATTGGCATTTCCCATAGAATACCAGAATTGGCAGGTCCACCACTGGCGGGCACCCTGTGCTTTTCACAGATGAGAGCAGGTTCACCCTGAGCACATGTGACAGATGTGAAAGGGTCTGGAGAAGCCATGGAGAACGTTATGCTGCCTGTGACCTCATTCAACCTGACCGGTTTGGTGGTGGGTCAGTGATGGTATATCTGGGGAGGCATATCAATGGGGGGACACACAGACCTCTACAGGCTAGACAACGGCACCTTGACTGCCATTAGATATCGGGATGAAATCCTTGGACCCAGTGTCAGACCCTGTGCTGTTGCAGTGGCTCCTGGGTTCCTCCTGGTGCACAACAATGCCCAGCCTCATGTGGCGAGAGTATGCAGGCAGTTCCTGGAGGATTGACTGGCACCCCCACTCTGCTCGCCTGACCTCAATCCAATAGAACACCTCTGGGTGGGTCATTATGTTTGGGTCCATCCAACTGTCCAGGAGCTCAGTGATGCCCTGGTCCAGATCTGGGAGAAGATCCCCCAGGACTGACCATCTGTTGTCTTATTAGGATGTTGTCAGGCATTTATACAAACTACTGAGTATGATTTGGAGTTGCTGCAATGAAATTTCGGCCAAATGGACTCGCCTGCCTGCCTGCCGCTGTATCCTTTTTTCACTTTGATTTTCGGGGTGTCTTTGAATTCAGCCCTCTGTCGGCTGATCGTTTTCATTTCCGTCACACAATGTGTCATCCTTTCAATTCCAAACCAATAGCAGTCCATAGCAGTAGAGATAGCCAGCAGGCTTTGTTTTCCCATTGAGATCTGATGAGTTTTCAAAGTGTTCCTATAATTTTTTTGAGTAGTTTTATTTTATTTATATATATTGCAGTGCAATATAGAATAGGTTTATCATGCCTTTGCACTGCATTGTAATATTAGGCAATGTAACTTAAACATAAAGCAGTATACGGGGATGGTCCAGACATATTGCACTATTAGAGGTTCTCCATATGATAGGTTTGAGTATTTATTTATTTCATTTGAAGAACAGTATGTAAAAAAAAAAAAAAAAACACCCAATGGGTTCTTGGTGTGTCCAGTGCCCCCTACTGGCTGATCTAATCCACTCATGTTGTGCTAAGCTCCGCCTACTAGTTGGAGTATTAAAATACTTCCAAAGACCAAGAAATGTGTCAATGCCTTCTGCCGGATGAAGCTTTATAATCATTAGCTTAGACCAGGGGTGGGCAATGTCGGTTCTGGAGAGCCGCAGTGTCTGCAGGTTTTCATTCCAACCCAATTGCTTAATTAGAAACCAATCCTTGCCAGTCTCAGACCTTATTTCCCATTGGGATTAATAAAGTATCTATCTATCTATCTATCTATCTATCTATCTATCTATCTATCTATCTATCTATCTATCTATCTATCTATCTATCTATCTATCTATCTATCTATCTATCTATCTATCTATCTATCTATCTATCTATCTATCTATTTAATTTTATGGCTTGTTGATCTACAATGTTAAGTTCTTATATTGTAGATTTTTTCCTTTCCAAGGATATCTATTGTTTTTTGTATTAGTATGCTGCTGCTGGAGTATGTGAATTTCCCCTTGGGATTAATAAAGTATCTATCTATCTATCTATCTATCTATCTATCTATCTATCTATCTATCTATCTATCTATCTATCTATCTATCTATCTATCTATCTATCTATCTATCTATCTATCTATCTATCTATCTATCTATCTATCTATCTATCTATCTATCTATCTATCTATCAAATGATTTGAAGCCTAAAATAGATCATTTTCAGTCTGTCGCATTTTTCTATTAAGTGTTTTATTAAATCTAACAGTAAATGATGAACTCACACAGATGTAATTGGGGAAAAAGCGAGATGGAGAACTGCTGGCTGCTTTGTCTTTTACATCTTATTGCTAATAAGGAGCCATTAAAACAGTAAATGCAGCAGTTTAAGATTGAAATAAGCAATTAAGGGTGGAGAACCAGGGTTTGTTTTCTGCCTTGCGCCCTCTGTTGGCTGAGATTGGCTCCAGCAGACCCCCGTGACCCTGTAGTTATGATATAGCGGGTTGAATGATGGATGGATGGAACCTTAACAAGCGAGACCACAAAATGTCACTTAAGCAATAAGGGCTTCATCAATAATAATTGAATTCTCGTTAATAAACTGGGCTGGAACAAAAACCTGCAGCCACTGCGACTCTCCAGGGGTCTCATGTATAAACAGTGCGTATGCACAAAAATTTTGCGTACTCCTGTTTGCACGTTCAAATCACGATGTATAAAACCTAAACTTGACGTAAAGTCACGCACATTTCCACGGTAGCTCATACCCTGACATACGCAAGTTCTCCGCTCGGTTTTGCAGATTGGCGGCACCCAGCGTCCAATCAGTGCTACTGTTCCTGTGTAGTTATCCTTTCTTTTTTGGATCCACATCCCTGACGCGGCTTTATAAATACACTGCAAATTAACCGCATATTGTTTATTAGTTTAAGGCATCTGATTGTAATTAACCTGTAACAATATAATGGTCCACAGAATGGTCAAACTATTCCAAATACAATACCTGCTTTACCATTGTTACTCTCACTGCACATTCTTCTTCTTCTTTCAGCTGCTCCCATTAGGGGTTGCCACAGCGGATCATCTTTTTCCATATCATTCTCACTGCACCACTCGGAGTATTTATATCACTGTATCTGAGTGGGAATCACACCTGTACAGCAGCTGATTGGAAAGAGAATTATCGGCATACAGCATCAAGCACACATTTCCTCGGCCATGCTGTCTATTTGAACTGCTTCCATACGGCAAACACTTCAGAGCCTTTTATGTACAGACCTCACGGTTCACAAACAGTTTCATCCCAAGAACTCTAAACGCACTCAATCAGTCCCTCAAGTGCTCCTTGTAGAACTGTTAGTACTTATAAGTGCAATTACCTCACTGTAAACTTGTGATACAGTTATAATATTGCACAACCTGTGCCACTTTATAAAGCGCGTATTTATATATGATGACAATATTATTTTTAAGTTGAAATGCAGCAAAATATGTTTATTATATTATACAGATAAAACTTTAACTTTACACGGTGCCGCAGCGCTAGCGAGCCGCTGGCGCTCCATTCACAGATTGTTCCTGCCTTGTGCTGTATTCTTGCTGGTAGGCTGGTGCGACACTGGAAGGAAAGATGGATAGAATAATAAAACATTACGAAGATATTTCGATGTTCCTTAAACGTTTTGAAGAATCGGAATTCTAAGCTTACAGATGGCTTAACGTCTATTACATAGCTGATTGTGTGGCGATTGGGTATTTGGAGAAAGAAAAGTAAGGACAGGAATTGGAGGTTAGTACGTTTGAAAGTGACAGTACTGCTGCAATAAAGTTTTTCATCGAAGGTCACGCATGGTGCAGCAAGCATCTTGTGTGAGACATGAACAATCACTGCGTCACCATGTTCCCATGTTTAATAACATGCTTTAACTCCTATCATCATGAAACTGATATCACGTATACATCTCAGTATTTTAATTATTCAGAGAGCTGTAATATCACGAATGTAATGGATTCTGTGTCCTGTTGGAAGAAGAGAAAGCCCGCTTAAGAAGCACGTAGTGATTCACACACATAGAGCACATAGAAGATCAAATACACAACACAGCATTTAATGTGCTACTTTTGTTACGATGGGATTTGAGAATCTAGTAAATTAAACAATTTAGGATGAAGTTTATGATGTTCTACTTTAATGACAAAATAAACTACGTGATTAAAGTGGAAATTCCAAGACTAAAGTTGACATTTCGTGCTTTTTCCCCACTGTGTGCCTTTTTTTTTCTCTGTAAGCTTTCATATGACACTCAGACAGTGGGCTACGACTCCCCTTTTCACACCGACTTTGATATGTGACAACTTCTTTTTTATTTTGGGCACTGTGCGACTTTGTGAACTTGAGCTTTCAAGAGTCTCCGACACTCTTTGTCACTCGATCAACTTCCTTTTGTAGTTTATATCACTGTTTAAACCAAAAAACAGTACGTTTTTGATTGCCTCCACTTGGTATTTGCTGAAATTCTTCTATTTTCCCTCATGCTTTTGCCATTGTCTTTTCACAGAACTATTTATATTGATCTGCATATTCAAAGAGGCGTAATTCTGGGAGGAGTTGGGGCGGGACAGCAGGTGTGTGCACGTGCGTTACTTTTCACACTGACTGGGATCTATGGAGCGGAAGAACGTGGAAGTTGGCATTCGCACAGATTTATGCATCTGGATTTTTTTGTGCGTACGAACATTTCTGCTTTTGTGCTTATGTAATATTACAGTGTGAATTCTACGGACAGCATTACGCATGAGGCCCCAGGACGGACATTGCCCACCCCTGGCTTAGACTAACAGTGGGTCGAGTGTCCCCTGAAAGCTGGCATTTGTACCTCTTGGTTGATGGTGCCACACTACTTCCAGTAGACGGTGTGTTACAATGGCTGGGTGGGTTATTTGTCTCCTGCTGTTATTTTGTTTATCTTTGGGTTCGTGGTCTGTCAAGCGCACACACACACACACACACACACATACACACGCACACACACACACACACATGCACACACACACACAACCCCCTTAACTGGTTGAAATTCACACGAGTATCAGATCTCAAGCGCCTCCTGCTGGTTGGAGTTTTATAACAGTTGCAGTAGGATTATAGTTAGTCAAGCAGTCCTCACAGGTTGGTGTTGAAAAGCTCCAAAGAGAACATGGTGTGTCAGTGCCCTCCAGTGGGCAGACCCTTATAATTATGTTATTGAATAGCTCATGGTGTGTCGGCTATAAGGTAAATAGCCACTCATAAGAGTTTATGGCGCATCAAGCACTACCTGCTGAGTGGAGCTTTATAATCATGTTATTGGACTTATGGTGTGCCAAGTATATATGTGGTGTGTCAGTGCCCCCTAACTGGTCAGACCTTTACAGTCATGTTATTGGACTCATGGTGCATCATATAAGCTAACTCTTAACCCCTTTCATTTAAAGCGCGGCTGAGAAGACAACGCTGAATCAGGGAGAGCGTCTATAGACTTGCTTAATAAAAGGATTTTTCCCTGTGCATCTATGGACGCAATTCCTTCGGATCTGTGCTCTGCGTGGTTCTGCCGTCTAGTGTGATATTTTTGAACTCGGTGGTCATAGTGGCAGAGGTACAGACATCCTTTATTTGGGTGAAAGTTTTATGGCAGTTTTGAGACCAAAGAAGCCCTAATGGTATTTTATCTTTCACTTGCCATCAGTCACATTTCTAAAGGAAAAGGATTTAGATTTGGCGTTTATTCTTAGTGGACGAACGTCTTTCTTTCAGCAGTGTACCTTCGCAATTCTTATCGTGTGCAAAAGCGTGTTCTGAACATCTGAAATTTATATGATTACTGCTCTTATTTTGTAAGTGTTTTGGTGCTTTACAAGTTTCTTTTTATTATTACCACTCTTATATTAACTTCACCTGTTATTGTCTGGTACAAATCTTGTAATTGATATTTAACCAACTTCCTATTGTCCAAATGACTTGAAATTTCGCACACTTACTCAATTATGATGACAATACATGAATCAATAATCAGTTTCACTAACTGATCGATTAATCCATGTTAATTAAGAAATGAATTTTTCATATGAAGAATAGTTAAAGATTTTACCAATAGATGGTGCTAGTAATGGATAGAAATATTAAAGGAAATGTTAAAATATTGATTACAAAATTATACTAAAACAAACCCAACACTAAAAAGTTGAAAATAATATATATAAAAAAATACTTTTTTAAAAACCATGCTTATATTAAATTAAAAAGTGTACTAAAAAGTAAAAAATAAGTCTCTCATACATCACTAGTAAAATAAAAGTGTGGGCGCTTTTCATTAATCAATAAAATCTTAGCAAAATCGCAGGATAGTAACAGGTGGGATAAACAACAGCCATTGATTTAAGATCACATGACTGTGACCAGAATGATGCTCTAATCAGTCATCCAGGCAGTTCTGCTGCCATATTTTGGGATAATACATACAGTCATATGAAAAAGCTTGGGACCCCCTCTCAGCCTGCATAATAATTGACTCTCCTTTCAACAATAAAGATAACAGTGGTTTGTCTTTCATTTCCTACAAACATCTGAGTACTGCGGTGTTTTCTGAACAAAGATTTTTAGTGACGCAGTATTTAGTTGTATGAAATTAAATCAAATGTGAAAAACTGGCTGTGCACAAATGTGTGTCCCCTTGTCATTGTGCTGATTTGAATGCCTGTCACTGCTCAATGCTGATTACTTACAACACCAAACTGGTGGAATGAGCTCGTTACGCCTTGAACTTCATAGACAGGTGTGTCCAATCATGAGATATAAAGGTATTTAAGGTTGTCAATCACAAGTTGTGCTTCCTACCCTTTGACTCTCCTCTGAAGAGTGACAGCATGGGATCCTCAAAGCAACTCTCAAAAGATCTGAAAACAAAGATTGTTGAGTCTCCTGGTTTAGGGGAAGGCTACAAAAAGACACCTCAGAGGTTTAAACTGTCAGGTTCAACTGGAAGGAATGGAATCAGGAAATGGAAGGCCACAGGCACAGTTGCTGTTAAACCCAGCAGGTCTGGCAGGCCAAGAAAAACACAGGAGCGGCATATGGGCAGGATTGTGAGAATGGTGACAGACAACCCACAGATCACCTCCAAAGACCTGCAAGAACATCTTGCTGCAGATGGTGTATCTGTACATCGTTCTACAATTCAATTTGCACAAAGAACATCTGTATGGCAGGGTGATGAGAAAGAAGCCCTTTCTGCACTCACGCCACAAACAGAGTCGCTTTTTGTATGCAAATGCTCATTTAGACAAGCCAGATTCATTTTGGAACAAAGTGCTTTGGACTGATGAGACAAAAATTATATATATATAATATATTAAAATTAAAAGTTATATGGTCAGAACAAAAAGCGCTTGCATGGTGGAAGAATACTGCATTCCAAGAAAAACACCTGCTACCTACTGTCACATTTGGTGGAGGTTCCATCATGCTGTGGGGCTGTGTGGCAAGTTCAGGGACTGGGGCCCTTGTTAAAGTCGAGGGTTGGATGAATTCATCCCAATATCTACAAAATCTTCAGGATAATGTTCAAGCATCAGTCACAAAGTTGAAGTTATGCAGGGGTTGGATATTCCAACAAGACAATGACCCAAAACACAATTTGAAATCTACAAAGGCATTCATGCAGAGGGAGAAGTACAATGTTCTGGAATGGCCGTCACAGTCCACTGACTTGAATATCATCGAAAATCTATGGGATGATTTGAAGCAGGCTGTCCATCAAATGTAACTGAACTGGAGAGATTTTGTATGAAGAATGGTCAGAAATACCTCCATCCAGAATCCAGACACTCATCACAGGCTATAGGAGGACAGCGTCTAGAGGCTGTTAGATTTGCAAAAGGAGGCTCAACTAAGTATTGATGTCATATCTCTGTTGGGGTGCCCACATTTATGCACCTGTCTAATTTTGTTATGATGCATATTGCATATTTTCTGTTTATCCAATAAACTTAATGTCACTGCTGAAATCCTACTGTGTCCATAAAGCATGTCATATATTAAACAGAAGTTGCTGCTTTGAAGGCTCAGCCAAAGAGAAACAAAAATCCAAAGAATTAAGAGGGGTTCTCAAAATTTTTCATATGACTGAAGAGATGAAGACCATCTCTTTTGAACAATCCAGGTCTTTCCCAAAAATTCATCCCAATTGTTCACAAATGCTATGCTTTTATTTGCACACCAGGTTTCTAGCCAGCAGTGAAGGGAATGCAATCTGCTGTAAATCACATCCTCTCTATATAATTTTGATAAGGGGTTAGATACAACTAAATTCCAACATTTTCTTTTAGCTTTTGTGCATAGAGAGATGAAGTTCCTCTTTAATACCTCAGAGTGCTGTAAATAAATATCATTAGTGCTGACATGCAGCAATAATCATTGTCCAATTTGGCCTCTATGTCAGAAATCTTGGCCCGTGTGAGGCACTTAACATTAACTGCTGGTTTAAAAGAGTTTGGAATTCTAACATTCCACACTATGGAATCGCCAATTATGAGCACTTTCTTATTCTCAGTTTCCACAGGCGCGCTGTGGAGTGCCGAGAATCTGTTCTGGGTCCGAATTGGTGACCTGGGTGCCTAGGTGCTAAATTTTGGCTTCTTAGACCCGCGTCTTACTGTTACCCACTCGCCCTGTGGCTGAATTGCTGCTGCGGACTTCGGCCGCGCACTGACTACAGTGGGAACTGGAGAGACTGAAGCTGAATCAGAAGTAGCCAAATTGTCTAAACAAACCGAGTCAATCCAATTTTCGGTTTGCCTAATTGCTATCAGGTTCCTAAAGCGGTCCTCCAATTTGCGTATTTTCCCAACCAACTCTAAATTAACTAAACATTTTTGGCAGGTGAAGCTGTCTGCACTGTCGGCCAGAAAACCTGAACTGCACGTGCTGCAGGACACACAACATATAAACGTGCCCTGTGTATTTGATAATGAAGTGTATAGTGACGCCCAACCAATTTCTCTGAAAATGTATAAAATCAAGCCTTCCTTTAAGCACTGCATTGACAAATTTTCTGGAAGTTACATTCTGGAGGAAGACCTTTCGATCGATGAACGTTTACTGCTATGGAAAGGCCATCTAAGGTGGAAGGTATACATTCCAAAAAAATGATCACGTTTTGTGATGGAATCCTCCATAAGCTTTGTGAGGCAAAAAGCGGACATTTGTGGAATATGATGATGTACATGGGAAAAGATACAGAACTTGTAAAAGATGTAAGAGGGGTTGATGTGCGATAATTTTACAAAACCTTCACGGATTGTGCTAACACATACGGAGAAGCCACTGAATCAGGGTCATCTGATAGGACTAGAAAATTACTACAGCAGTCTTGAGCCGTATGAATGTTGGAATTTGATGGAAATGGACACAGTAGGAATAGTAAGATCAAACAGACAGGACCTGCCAAAATCTGTGACGTCGAAAAAAATTGAAACCGAGAGAAGCTTCCCCCACATTCAGAAATAAGTTGATGGCTACGAAGTGGAAGGATAAGAGAGCTGTTTGCATGCTGAGCAGACATCCCATAAGTAAGATGTGTAGTGCAGTGTTTCTCAAGCTGTGGGAGCGCAAAATATCTATGGGGGGGGGCATGAAAAAAAAATCGAAGTAGAAGCTATTAATTGAAACAAACTCGTTCATTGCACACTTTTATGGTAGAAAAATCACACAGAGTATGTCGACTATCGGCTCAGTGGTTTTAGTGGAAATGTCAAACGCCCGTCATCGGTATGTGTGGACTGTATAAACTTGCGTGCGAATTTAATAAAAATAATGTTACCATACACCGGATTTTCTCATTAGAGTATTCAGCTAAATTTTTGTAAGATAATACGCAGCCTTTATCAAAATATAACGATACAATCTATTAGAAAAGTGCAATTCATAATTCATGACAATACCACGAAAGTGCGAAATGGGATGTGGTGTCATGGGGAAATTAGCTGGGCCTCTTCTAGAAAAGCAAGTATACTTTGAGTTTCGATATGCAGGATGTCACAGTCATAACTCACGTTGATGTCATGTCAGCCGGTTATCATTAGTGATGCATGTTTTTGTCCATTCATATTCGGACTATGGGATGTTCATGTACAGAATTTGACCATGAAGAGGGATTTTAAAAGGGTTCATCTTAGAAGCATCTCAAGCATATATATACTGTTTTACAGATGATGTGCTATGCTTTGGATAATGAGCTGTTCCACACCTTCTCCATCCTTTTTTCTTGCCATCATTCTGGTAGAGGTTGATCTTGGTTTCATCTGTCCCAAGAATGTTTTTCCAGAACTGTGCTGGCTTTTTTAGATGTTCTTTAGCAAAGTCCAGTCTAGCCTTTCTATTCTTGAGGCTTATGAGTGGCTTGCACCTTGCAGTGCACCCTCTGTATTTACTTTTAAGTGCCTTGAATATGGGAAAGGCGCTATATAAATAAAATGTATTATTTATTACTAGCCAACCCGCGGCGTAACATACGCCGCATAATTATGTATTGATGGGTGAACACTTGCTGAACGACACAGTTGTCCAAATGGGGTGGGTTTGTGGATACCACTGTGAATGAATGAAAAGATGGACCTCTGGAGAGAGCAACATACAATTGTCCGTGACTGAAAGCGGGATCGTCTGTGACAATGGAGGCCACGCTGGTGAAAGTTACTTCGTCGGTAGGGATAAGTTTCAGCACTTGTTCATTAAGGTGTAGCGAGTCTTCGTTGTTGACGCTTAATATAGCTCGCGTACTGAGTTGTTCCGGAGTCACAGTTGAGAAACACTTTTTTAATGTCTTTTAAGCACAGGGAAAAAAATTAACATGTGAAACATCCATAATGTAATAAGCCACCAAGAAAAGTAACATTGCAACAATGCATGATACGATCCGGTCGCTGTAAACAGAAGTGAAAACAAAATCAAGGCCGGTGCATTCTTTAACTGCCTTGTAGTGCAATGGTAGTGCTGCTGTTTTGCAGTAAGGAGACTGTGGAAGATTTTGGGTTTGCTTCCCGGTTTCTCCCTGTGTGGATAGCGCTTTGAATACTGAAAACACCGGTATATCAATGTAATGAAGTATTATTATTCTTATGCGTCCAGCGCTCTCTCTCTCGCGCGCCTGTATGCGTGTGTGTGTGTCGCTCGCTGCACGTGTTCCTGCAGGCATACCAGTAAGTGAATGAAAAGATGGAACTCTGGAGAGAGCAACATACAACTGTCCGTGACTGAAAACTGGTTTTGGCAGATACATGCACATCTTTTTGAAAGTTTGGCCCTGTGCCTTATCAATTGTCATCGCAAAGGCAAATCTAACAGGAAATTGTCTTCGTGTTAAAGTAAAAGGCAAATTATCCACGACAAACTGTTTTACATGCTGCATACCAACCCGCGGCGTAGTATACGCTGCATAATCACACCGCTTTTTTAATGTTTTTTAAGCAGAGGGAAAAAATGAACATTTGCAAAATCCGTAACGCCGCTTTCAGTAAGTACAATGCACACGCGTTTAATTTGTCAGCCACTTTTTGCCAGCAGTCTTTTCTGGTTTGGGCTGCTTTTGCAGTGTTACCGCTTGTGCATATTAAATCTTGAAATCCTTCGAGTAACTAATTAACTAACTAACACCCACCCAGACAGCTTGTGAGAAAAAAATGTGCCCGTTCTTTCATCATTTTGTTGCAGCCTATCAAAGACTTGCTAATCGTGTTTTCTAGACTCAATATACAGTGGAACCTCAGTTCACAACCATAATTCGTTCCAAACCTCTGGTCATAAACCGATTTGGTCGTGAACCGAAGCAATTTCCCCCATAGGATTGCATGTAAATACAATTAATCCATTCCAGACCATACGAACTGTATGTAAATATATTTTTTTAAAGATTTTTAAGCACAAATATAGTTAATTATTACACCATAGAATGCACAGTGTAATAGTAAAAACATTAGATAACACTGATATAAACACCCAGGCTCCCTGCTCAGCTTCATGCGTAGGCTCTCTCTCTCTCAGCAGCACGCGAGCCTCCCCAGCCCCCCCCTCTCTCTCTCTCAGCAGCACGTGAGCCCCCTCCCCCTCTCTCAGCAGCACGTGAGCCCCCCCCAGCCCCCCTCTCTCTCTCTCTCAGCAGCACGCGAGCCTCCCCAGTCCCCCCCTCTCTCTCTCTCAGCAGCACCTTAGCCCCCTCCCCCTCTGTCTCTCAGAAGCACGAGCCTCCCCAGCCCCCCCCCTCTCTCTCTCACTCAGCAGCACACGAGCCTCCCCAGCCTCCCTCTCAGCAGCACATGAGCCTCCCCAGCCCCCCCCTCTCTCTCTCTCTCTCAGCAGCACGCGAGCCCCCTCCCCCTCTGTCTCTCAGAAGCATGAGCCTCCCCAGCCCCCCCTCTCTCTCTCTCTCTCAGCAGCACGTGAGCCCCCTCCCCCTCTCTCAGCAGCACGTGAGCCCCCCCAGCCCCCCTCTCTCTCTCTCTCAGCAGCACGCGAGCCTCCCCAGTCCCCCCCAGCCCCCCTCTCCCCCTCTCTCAGCAGCACGCGAGCCTCCCCAGCCCCCCCTCTCTCTCTCTCAGCAGCACCTTAGCCCCCTCCCCAGCCTCCCTCTCAGCAGCACGTGAGCCTCCCCAGCCCCCCCCTCTCTTTCTCTCAGCAGCACGCGAGCCCCCTCCCCCTCTGTCTCTCAGAAGCATGAGCCTCCCCCGCCCCCCCTCTCTCTCTCTCTCTCTCAGCAGCATGTGAGCCCCCTCCCCCTCTCTCAGCAGCACGTGAGCCCCCCCAGCCCCCTCTCTCTCTCTCTCAGCAGCACGTGAGCCCCCTCCCCCTCTCTCAGCAGCACGTGAGCCCCCCCAGCCCCCCTCTCTCTCTCTCTCAGCAGCACGCGAGCCTCCCCAGTCCCCCCCAGCCCCCCCTCTCCCCCTCTCTCAGCAGCACGCGAGCCTCCCCAGCCCCCCCTCTCTCTCTCTCAGCAGCACCTTAGCCCCCTCCCCAGCCTCCCTCTCAGCAGCACGTGAGCCTCCCCAGCCCCCCCCCTCTCTCTCTCTCAGCAGCACGCGAGCCCCCTCCCCCTCTGTCTCTCAGAAGCACTCCCCAGCCCCCACCTCCTCCCTCTCTCACTCAGCAGCATGTGAGCCCCCCCCTCTCAACAGCAGGCAAGCCTCCCCAGCCCCCCCCTCTCTCTCTCTCTCTCAGCAGCACGCGAGCCCCCTCTTCCTCTGTCTCTCTCTCTCTCTCTCTCTCACTCTAACATTGCAGCAGTTGTATAAACACTTTTTTTTAAATGAGTTTTAAGCACTGGGGGAAAAAAAGGAACATTTCAACAAATCCAAACTTTATTTAAAAGCCAAGCAAGATAGTAACATTGCAGGAGTTCACCATTTTTAATCAGGCGACTGACAGTAGTGGAGTCAGGCACAGAGAAGGTCAGCTGCTGAGAAAGCGTCTCGATTGTTGCAGGGCAGTGAAGCAGGTGAGACGCTAATGAAAAAGAGGCACAGGGCTTATTGGTTTTTAAAGACTGCTTCCTTCATTGTGTTTTAATCTCAGTTTTAAAGGATTGCGCGGCTCTCTCTGTCGTGCTGCCTGTGTTTGTGTGAATCTGTCGCGCTGCCTGTGTGTGCGCGGCTCTCTGTCTGGCGCTGCCTCTGTGTGAACCAAGGTTCCATTGAGGTTGACTAATGAAAAGTCAACATGGCTCAGAGCTGCATGTGGACTGTGGCACAGACAAACAGAAATGACGGCATGTTTTTCTAGGCGTCGTGTCTGAGTTGGTGGGCGTGGCTCTGCTAGTTGACGTCGTATCCAATGGTCTAAGAGTTGGTGGGCGTGGCTCCTTCCTGTGTGCGCCATGGGTGTCTTACTTGTCGGCAGCTTAGTGAATCCACGCCCCCTTCCAGCGTGCTTTCCATGGTCGGCTACTTGTCTTCTGGCTTAGTGAATTATATATATAGATTATTATTATGGTAGACTTAGATATCCATACGCCTACCCCCTGGAGAGTGTTGTTCACTTGGTTGGCTGTTGTGAAAGGGTTTCTCTTCACCATGGAAATGATTCTGCGATCATCCACCGCTGTTGTCTTCCGTGGACGTCCATGTCTTTTTGCATTGCTGAGTTCACCAGTGCTTGCTTTCTTTCTCAGGATGTACCAAACTGGAGATTTTGCCACTCGTAATATTGGAGCAATTTCTCCGATGGGTTTTTTCTGTTTTCGCAGCTTAAGGATGGCTTCTTTCACCTGCATGGAGAGCTGCTTTGACTGCATGTTGTCTGTTCACAGCAAAATCTTCCACATGCAAGCACCACACCTCAAATCAACTCCAGGTGTTTTATCTGCTTAATTGATATGACATAACGACGGACTTGACCACACCTGCTCATGAAATAGCCTTTGAGTCAATTGTCCAATTACTTTTGAGCCCCTGAAATGAAGGGATTGTGTTCAAAAAATGCTTTAGTTGCCTCCCATTTTTATACAATCGTTTTGTTCACCCCACTGAATTAAAGCTGAAAGTCTGCACTTCAACTGCATCTGAGTTGTTTCATTTAAAATTCATTGTGGTAATGTACAGAACCAAAATTAGAAAGAAGTTGTGTCTGTCCAAATATTTATGGACCTAACTGTATATCTTACCACATGGATTTATATTTTAAACTAGGGGGCTCTGGCCCCTGGTCACTTCGATCGCCAACACCTGGGCGGGCACTATGCACTAGCAGAGGTGGGTAGAGTAGCCAAAAATTGTACTCAAGTAAGAGTAGCATTACTTCAAAATAATATGACTCAAGTAGAAGTAAAAAGTAGTCATCCAAAAAATGACTCAAGTAAGATTAAAAAAATATTTGGTGAAAAGACTACTCAAGTAGCTTTTTGATCATAATAAATGATTTATTTTTTAGAAATGTTGTAATAAGAGACAAAAATATAATGTGCAAATTCTGCTATTTGCAAATAATAAAATAAAAAATGAGTAAAAATAAATAACGTCTTTACAAAATAAAGATGCACAAATAACATAAATTTCAAAATCTCAGTTTTTCACAACAAAGCTTTTGAAGCCAATACCTACAGTAGGTAACATGTATGTTTGAACAGTGCAGACTACTTACAGTGACGAGATATCCTGTACACTGACAGTATAATTCTGCATATTCACTTGCCCTCCAAATAGCGCAGCTGATAGAAAATAACATTCGAACAGGGCAGCTTGTGCAGTACAACAAGTCTCACTTTACCTTGACTGTCTGTGTCTGTGCGTGTTTGGTTAAAACCTGCTTGTTCTTCATTCAGTGTAGTGATGGTTAAGCTTCAGCAGGAGTTGGCTCTCAAGGTTCTTGTAGTGAAGCTGTGACTGTTTAGCAGTGAACAGGAGCCCCGCATGACTAAAAAGTCTCTCACAGGCTACAGACGCAGGAAGATTGTGTGTGGTCATGTGACTGCATGGCTACGTCTGATTGGTGAAATGGAGTCATGTGATTATTGTTGCTACGTCTGATTGGTGTGTGGTATAGCAGGTCCACAGCTCTCTCAGCAAAGGCCAGGTTTTTAAAATAAATCACCACGCTTAGCGAGGGGGTGTGGTAGTTGTGGCTGAAGCGGGTCTCAGGGTGATCTGAGGTGTGGGCGTTTCTCACCTACGTGCACAGGTGAGAGACTGTCCACATCCGTGATTGTTCCTGGGGATGCTAATGTGCTGCAACTGCTATGCCCTCTCGGCATATATAGAAGCGCGAGTCAACTAGAAAGGGGATATGGAAAAGAACAATAAAGGAAAGAAAAGAAAGGTGGAGGTTGCTGGAGAGCGAGGAGCAGGAGAGAAGAGAGTGAGAGAGCGCTGGTGCGGGTGAACGAGTGAGTGAGTGAAAGCTCGCAGGCAACTATATGGGAAGCCTGGGTGTTAGGCTGACACCCGGAAGTTGTAATAATGGTCGCTCCCGCTGAGTGAGCATGTAGTGGGAATGACCAATGAAGAAGAGCGACTGGTCGCGTAAGGCCGGAACGGCAGCGGGAGTCGGGAGGCTTGGCGGTGAAGTCCTTGGTGTGAGCGTCCTGGTCATCAAGGACTCCAAGTCTCAGGCCTAGGATGAGAGCGCGACCGAAGCCAGGATCAGGAGGCCTCCAGACCTGTTTGGAAAGGAAAGACGAGAGCGTCTCGGCTGCTACAGAGCCAAAACTGGAGAAGCAGGTGAAACGCTAATTTAAAAGAAGCATTGGGCTCGTTATTGTTTTAAAGGACTGCTTCCAGCAACGTTTTAACTTCGGTTTTAAAGGATTGTCTTTCTATTGTTTTACCTCCATGTTTCGTTTTACGATGGATTATTTATTTATTTAATGACTCTTTTTGATAAGGCACTGCACTTTACTCTGAACACTTTGTTTTTGATTGTCTGTGAATAAAAGCACTTTTGCACTTTTTCCACCATCCCCTTTGCTATGTTGCCTCACTGTCTAGCTCATCTCAGTTATAACTATCGACGGTGTAGGGTTCAAGGGCTCCCAAACAGTGAATGGGAGCTTGGAGCAGAACCCGCATCGTCACATGGTGAAACAGTCATGCAGTAGATCCACTGGCAGTTTCTCTCTGGCAAAAATATAGCGCATCTAATGTGTAAATGGGGAAAAAAGTAACGAGTCGAGTGTTGTCCAATGTAGCGGAGTAATAGTAGCGTTTCTTCTTCACAAATGTACTCAAGTAAAAGTAAAAAGTATGGTGCAGTAAAACTACTCTTAGAAGTACCATCCATCCATTTTCCAACCCGCTGAATCTGAACACAGGGTCACGGGGGCTGCTGGAGCCAATCCCAGCCAACACAGGGCAGGAACCAATCCTGGGCAGGGTGCCAACCCACCGCAGGACACACACAAACACACCCAAGTACACACTAGGGCCAATTTAGAATCACCAATCCACCTAACCTGCATGTCTTTGGGAGGAAACCGGAGCGCCCAGAGGAAACCCACGCAGACACGGGGAGAACATGCAAACTCCATGCAGGGAGGACCTGGGAAGCGAACCCAGGTCCCCAGGTCTACCAACTGCGAGGCAGCAGCGCTACCCACTGCGCCACCGTGCCACCCTTAGAAGTATCATTTTTTTAAAAAGTTACTGCAAGTAAATGTAATGGAGTAAATGTAACTCGTTACTACCCTCCTCTGTGCACTAGCCACTTCACAGATCTGCCGCTTGCATATGGGGAATTGGATGTACAATTTAAATGGATTATTATTTTCATGAGAATTGTTACATAAGCATAATGAACTATTTTACACTACATTGAGTAATTAACCATAGTAAAAAATAGTAAAACATAATAAATTGAAAAAAAAATTATGTTTCGTGTTGCATTAGAGGTATTCATTGCGTTATACGATTTCGTTCTGTTTGGCTTTGAAATTAACACACAAATACTTTTTAAACTTACACTTTTGCTGTAAAACTTCAGTAAAAATAATTTTTTGAATTAAATTTTCGTCACTGCGGTGGATTAGCGCCCTGCCCGGGGTTTGTTTCCTGCCTTGTGCCCTGTGTTGGCTGGGATTGGCTCCAGCAGACCCCCGTGACCCTGTAGTTAGGATATAGCAGGTTGGATAATGGATGGATGGATGGGATTTTCGTCAATATCGCATTGAATTTTAATTCTGTGCTTGGAATTACATTGTGACAATGCAACGTATAACTGTCCGTGTGTGAATATCGTTTTCTTTCCCTCTAATAAGTAAACCGACTTTTTCGAATGTTTGTCCCTGTGATTTGTTAATTGTCATAGCAAAAGCTATTCTATTTGGAAATTGCAAATGTTTAAAACGAATGGCATATCAAGATCTCCTTGGTTGTCTAATGTTATCCCCTGAAATTGTACTACATTACCTTTCTTGTCGCCTATTAGAATTTTACATGTCAGAATTGTTTGACCAATTTTCAATACAACTAATCTTGTCCTATTGCATAGCCCATCACCCAGACATAAATGACATAATAACATTACGATACATCCTTCTTTCAACAGATGGTGTTAACGCCTGTCGATATTCTTCGTGATATTGTAAGTTGATGTTTTCATCTTCCGCACCATCACCACCAACTGTTCCATCCTAGTCTATTGATACGCATTTAACCAATTTGCTGTGTAACTCATCGACAATTTTCACGTTAATTTGTTTGACTTCATCGTTTCTCGGTGCTATGATTGCCTGTGTACTCATTTCTTCTGTTGATAACCCTTCGGGATGAAACTCTTCAATAAAAGTTGAACATAATAAGTCTTCTTTAATTGGGAACTTAAAGTGAGAAAAACTTAAAAATTAATAAGTGCTGAGAGTGCAGGAACTGTGTCTGACAAAAGCATTCACACGAATGAGAGGTGTGGGGACTGCGGAAGTTGGCCATGAACCAGAAATGGTGGAGAGGAGAGCGGGGCTTGAAGAAATCTCTTGGCAATAGTCTCATCTCATCTCAAGATTTTCTTTAACAATAGAGAGATAAAAAGTGATACTTGTTTTATGAGTATTTATAATATTTGTAATTTAATTTTTATTATTATAGAATGGAATAATTTAAAATGGTTGGCACCCTGCCCAGGATTGGTTCCTGCCTTGTGCCCTGTGTTGGCTGGGATTGGCTCCAGCTGACCCCCGTGACCCTGTAGTTAGGAATATAGCGGGTTGGAAAATGGATGGATGGATGGATAATTTAAAATGTGGAATTATTAAAATTACTAAAAAATTTAATGTAGTACTAGGGTGTTGTACCGTGTTAGCCATTATGGATGTAGTGAGAAGTCAAGCAAAATGACGCCTTTTATTTTTTTTCAAGATCCATAACACACAGACAGACAGAGCACTGCGTAATACAGAGACAGACAGGCAGAGATATACAAACAAACAGGGAAGGCACACGTACTGAAAGAAAAAGCACTGAATAAGCTCACCCGCTCTAACATCACCCCTCCCCCGATCTGACTCTCTAAGTAACAGCGCAAGTACAGACGCAAATCAAGTGCATGTGTGTACTGTATAATATTAACAAAAAGAGCAGCTTACTACTGAAAACGGCAAATATAGGAGTGAGTGGGGATCGAACCAGGACTCTTGATTACACTTGATTTGTGTCTGTACTTGCGCTGTTACTTAGAGAGCCAGATCGGTGATGTTAGAGCGCGTGAGCTTATTCAGTGCTGCAGAAACAACGCACATGTTAATCTTTTTTTTCTTTCAGTACATGTGCCTTCCCTGTTTGTTTGTATATCTCTGCCTGTCTGTCTCTCTATTACGCAGTGCTCTGTCTGTCTGTGTGTTATGGATCTTGAAAAAAATAAGTTATAAGGACAGTTGTTCATGTTAATTGCAGTCTCAATTGTTAAACAAATATTTTAAAAGGAGCATCCCACATGAAAATATAACAATCTCATTAACTGACAGTGCATACCAATTTACAAATTTTATGTCCGTTTGAGGTTAAAAACAAAAAAAAGAAGTAACACTTTATACCCAGCGTGGAATTAAACTCATGTTTGTGAGGCAGAGAAAAGCTACACGGTCTGAGAAGCAAATCTTAGCACGCTACGCCACAGAAACTGTTATATGGTGTGTGAAGCTTTTGTGGAATTGTTTATTTGATCTTAGGAACTCGGGCTTTACACATTCTACATTTTGTAACATTTATTACTAAAATATGAAAAAGTTTCTGTTTTAACAATGTGTTTACACAGATTACTATAGAAACGGAACATGCATGAAATTCATGTATTCCAAATAGCGATCTATTATTTCTATTCTAAAACTCCAGCAGTTCAGTCACTCCCAGATAATCAAACAAGGCATGAGCTGGGAAAACTTAGTGAACGTTCTGCGACGGTGGGGACTGGAATAGCCGGCTGCTCGCTGCTCCTCTTAATCGGCACATTTAGAAGACAAAAGAGAGGTGAGAACGGTTTTAAGGTGGGCCGGATCTACGAGTTTTTTCGTAGACTCTGGTAATTCTAGTGTTAAAGATAAATATCCACTCATAAGAGTATGTGTTGTGTCATGCGCCACCTGCTGGTTTGGATCTTCATAACAATTCCAATTGATTGGTGGTGTGGTAAACCCCTCAGTGTTCGGCATTCCACCAGACCTCCAATGGCTTGTCAGGCACCTTCTTTAATTATGCGTTCAACCTCATGTCATTTGCCAAAATTCTCAGATGATTCCGCCATTATGGAATGTATCAATAAGGGAGGTGAGAGAGGGGAAAGGAGTCGGGTCGGGTGGAGAACTCTGTGTCTTGCTACAAAGAGAATTGTCTGCAACTTAACATCAGCAGACTTTCACCACAACAAAGAGCTTCTGTGTCAGGGAGTGGACGTGGCGTTAGTGGGGGTTTGCACTCCTACATTGTGTTTCAAGCAATTCCAATTGGTTGATTTTTTTTAAAATAGTTCTACTGAGTACAGGTTGTGTAGAGTGCCCCCTACTGTGTGGAGTGTTATGATAATTTCAGTAGGCTCCGGTTGTCTCAACCTCCCCCTACTGTCTGGTTTGTGAAAAATATTTCTGTGAACCTCATTCTGATGGTTCAGGTGGGTCTTTACTGTGTCAGCTACCTAATATTATTTGTTTGCATTTGACAATCTTATAGTAAGGGGTCTAGCGCCACCTACTGTTTGACACATGAAGAGGATGTGTACAGCGCCCCCTGTTGGCTGCTGTTTTAAAACCGTGAGATCAGAATGGGCACCTAATGCCCTTTTTATTTATTTTTTTTTTTTTCAGAATGAAATGGCAGTAGGGGGTTTCTGCTTTGTGGTGCTGGTTTCTTGGAAATTTCAATTTGAGGGTCCCTGAGCGACACGACAGGCACTTGACAAGTGCAGACCGCATTAAACAAACGCTGTTGATGTGTCAGCACAGGAGCAACAAAAAAGGCTGCAGTGCAGAGCGTGAGCTTTGATCAAATTCAGCAATTTGATGGCAATTGAGAGGACATTAACTTTGTTCCTTTGGCATGCCTGTGGCTGGCAGGGTCTCTTCCAATGTGAAGCCAATTTGCCATGTCCTCCTGTTTTCGGATTTGGTCCCTCGGATTAACAGTTGAGCTCCTGCTTTCTGTTACTTTCGAAGCCATTTGGATTATTAGAGCCAGAGGAGTAACTACAGGCAGCTCGGCCTGTGCAGTTACCCCTTGGGGGGGGGGGGGGGGGGTGGTTCACGGTGACTGCAGTACTTTATTACCGACGTCAGAATGAAACGCTTTCTGGTGTTATGATTCCCGGCTCCATAAAGCTTACCTACGACTGTTCAGTTTTTCTGAAGTTTACGTATCTCCTGGACCTATCAAATTCGAGTTTTACCGCTGATTGGATCGTCCCAGCTCAGTTCATGTCAAGTCGAGTTGTTCCATCTGTCTGTCCTGTTGCTTGGCTCTCAAGTGTAATTTAAGACCCTTCAGTGTCTCATTCTGTCAACCCAATTGTGCTTTTGGTGGTCCTCTTATTTGTTCCACTATACCTGCTGTCATCAGTCTTGACAGTCTGTGCCCACCCTGCACTCACACGGCACACTTCATTCTGAGGCTGGCATTTGACCCAACATACACTATGCAGAACAAGCAAACTTCACAGAAGTTGGATTTTGAACCCAGGCCTTGTGCAGCTTTAAGGCACTTCACCACCATGAACCCCCTCCAAATCCTCTCGGCCCTTTGCTTTAATCCTTAAATCTTATAAGCTGGAAAAGGCTGGTGGTCTTGATCTCCATTCTTGTCCATTCTTTCAGCTTCTTCTTTACTGGGGATGATTTTCCTCCTGACTGATCCAATGTTGGCCAACTGCAGTGTCTCTGTTGTTTACAATACAATACAATACAATTTATTTTTGTATAGCCCAAAATCACACAAGAAGTGCCGCAATGGGCTTTAACAGGCCCTGTCTCTTGACAGCCCCCCAGCCCTGACTCTCTAAGAAGACATGGAAAAACTCCCCAAAAAATGGAAGAAACCTCGGGAAAGGCAGTTGAAAGAGCGACCCCTTTCCAGGTAGGTTGAGTGTGCAGTGGGTGTCAAAAAGAAAGGGGTCAATACAATACACAGAATAGAACAAATCCTCAATACAGTATAAAAAAAACATGTGCCCACATCTATGATACAGACCGTATAGTTATACCACACTGCCGACTTGAACATCAGATAAAGGGATCATTTTCCTGTAGATCATCTAATGTAGTCTACCTTAATTTTCTGCATGAAATGTCCTGACACTGCACTCTATGTGGGAGAAACTGGACAAACACTCCGCCAGAGAATGAATTTCCACAGGTTCCACATTAAACATGGCAACACAGATGTTCCTGTAGCGGCCCACTTCAACAGCCATGGACACTGTGAGAGGGACTTTAAAGTCAAAGTGCTTATGGGCAACTTCAAAACACAGCAAGAGAGAAAAGAATGGGAAGTTAAACTCATGCTAAAATTTAATACATTACAACATGGATTGAATAGAGACAGGGGTCTTATGGCCAGATATGAGGATTGTTTACATCTCTCAGAATGACAGACAACCTGACTACAGATCCACATTGTTTTGAAAAAACTCATTACAAACTTCAAAAGACTTTGTTGGATAGTTATCTTATCCAGAGATCTTGACAATACATTGTTATTTTCTCTCTTGTTAAATTAACCCTAGCCTGAATGAATCTATTAATTTTTTACATTTAAAATTTCTCATGTAAAGATTTACCAATGTTGATTCTTGTCCTAGAGTGTGTATATAAACATAGGGAACTCCAGTCTATGTATTCCATTTTGCCTGAAGAAGGGGCCTGAGTTGCCTCGAAAGCTTGCATATTGTAATCTTTTTAGTTAGCCAATAAAAGGTGTCATTTTGCTTGGCTTTTCTCTACAAGTACGGACCAGAATTTAACAGTAGATGATATCACATAATATGATTTGGATTTGTTTAGAGTCCTGGAGACTTCAGCCATCACGCTGCCTCCCCCATTTGGCCAGAGCTGGGCCAGCCAATCCGATGAAAGGACCCCTCTTCCCATGATTCCTGCGATCCTCCATCAGAGATGACTTTACCTTAGGCAGGCAAAACAACTTGGCAGGTGGGCCTTGGCACGAAGTGCCACATTTGAGTACCGAGAAGAGAAACAGAATAGGTGAGGGTTAGTAACACATTATAGCTATCATGTTACTTATGTTTTAGTGCTAATGACTAACAACAGAGATGCAGTCTGTACAGCTAATCAGCAGCTCTAGTCAGGGTGTGCTAAACTGAAGTCGTGAGTCTTCAGCGAAGAATTGAAAGCTGAGACCGAAGGGGCATCTCTTATAGTAGCAGGCAGACCACTACACGGTTTGGGGGGGGGGGGGGGGGGGGGGGGGGGGGGGGTTTCCTGTAACTAAAAGCTCGACCTCCCACTGTTATTTTATTAATCCTTGGAATCACAAGCAGACCGGCATGTTGAGATCTTAATGTGCACTTAGGTTTGTAAGTCATGATAAGTTCAAACAAGTAAGCCGGACCTCGGACATTTAATGCTTTATATGTTAAAAGGAGGATTTTGAAATCTGCCCTAAACTTAACCGGGAGCCAGTGTAAGGATTTAAGAACTGGAGTTATGTGTTCGTATTTTCTTGTTCTTGTAATAATTCTCGCAGCAGCATTTTAGATTAACTGGAGGCTGTATAAAGAACAGTTTGAACATCCAGTGAACACCGCATTGCAGTAGTCAATCCTACTAGAAATAAATGCATGAATTAATTTCTCAGAATCCTTTTTATTTAGAAAGCACCTTAATTTCCCAATATTTTTATGATGGAAGAAATATGATATGGAAAACTTTGTAATGTGCACTTTAAATGACATGCTAGAGTCAAAGATAACTCCTAGATTGCAAGCTGATTCAGTAAAATTAATTGGGATTCCAACTGAGTTAAATGATGACAGAATATTGTTGTGATCAGCGTTATTCCCTCCAACAATTAACATCTCTGTTTTATTTGTGTTTAAAGACAAGTAGTTCTCATTCATCCACTCCTTTAATTGACTAACACAACTAATTAAAGACACCATCGGAGAAACTTCATTTGATCTAAAAGAAAGGTAGAACTGGGTGTCATCTGCATGCGAGTGACAATGAACATGATGTTTCCTAATGAGAGATCCCAGTGGAAGCCTGTAAAGTGAAAACAGTAAAGGTCCCAGTACTGAGCCCTGCGGGACACCATATTGAACTTCTGTGTATAATGATGGAGTCCTGTCAGCACATTTCTGTACATATTAAAATCGATTTGATGAATAAGAACTAAACCAAGTGAGCATGCCTGTGAGCCCAACATCATTTTCTAGCCTGTGCAGTAAAATAGGATGGTCGATGGTGTTAAATGCTGTGCTTAATTCTAACAACATAATTACAGTGGAGTTTCCTTCATCAGAGGATATCAGAATGTCGTTTACAACCCGCGTTAATGCCGCTTCTGTACTATGACCAGTGCGAAAACCAGACTGGAATTTCTCAAATAAATTGTAATGCGTAAGGTGTGACTGAAGCTGACTGGCGACTACTTTTTCTAGTATTTTAGAGAGAAACGGTAAATTTCAAATAGACCTATAATTATTTAGTATGTGTGTGTCAAGGTCTGACTTTTTAAGTAATGGTTTAATGACTGACACTTTTAGTGCATCAGGTACTGTGCCATGCAATAATGAACTATTGATAATGTTTAGAATATTCGCTGCAGGAACATCCATTGCACTTTTTCCTAGTTTTGTTGGCACTGGATCTAGGGAACAAGTAGTGGACTTCATTTTAGAAATTAAAGTTAAGACTTCCTGCTCAGTTACAGGATTAAAATTACTAAAGTGCTGAGTGCAATGTGAGACAGGGTCTGCTAAGTTAGTATGCGGTTTGTAGTGAGATGCAGAGATCTGGGATCTTATATTTTTTATTTTCTCATTGAAGAAGTTCATAAAGTCTGTACTGTTAATATCTGTTGGTATTTTGCACTGTTGATCTGAATTTCCATTTGTTAATTTAGCCATTGTTCTAAACAGTACCTGAGGATTTTTATTATTGCTGTCTATTATTGTAGAATAGTATTCTGAGCGAGCTTTAAAGAGGGCTTTTTTATATTTATTAACACTGTCTGTCCATGCAGTTTGAAAGACATGTAGCTTTGTTGTTCTCCATCTGCGCTCCAGTTTTCGACACTCTAATTTAAGAGCTCGAGTGTTTTCATTAAACCAGGGAGAGTTTCTATGTGCTTTGATCACTTTTGTTTTAAGGGGAGCCACAGCGTCCAGAGCATCTCTCAAAGTCAAATTATAATATGATTTTAGCTGATCTAAATTGTTTTCCACGTTTACATTTGATGTTAACTGATCTAAATGGTTTTCCACAATTACACTCGACTTACTCAAAGTATCTTTAAATTTTGAAGCAGAATTACAATCTAGCTGTCGCACTGTCTTTGTCTTAATCTGGGCGTGTGTTGGCAAGGGCAAGACTAAATCAAATATAATTAAGTAGCGATCGGAAATAACTTCATTTAACACTAGAATTACCAGAGCCTACGAAAAAACTCGTATATCCGGCCCACCTTAAATCGCTTCTTAAAACCTTTCTCACCTCTCCGCCAGTGTCTTTTGTCATCTAATTGTACTGATAAAGACATGCTGCCAGCAGCCGGCTGTTCCATCCCCCCAACGACTTAGAACGTAAACAGGCTTTTCCCAGCTCTTGCCTTGATTGATTACCTGGGAGTGAAGTGGAGTTTTAAAGTAGAAATAATAAGATTGTTATTTGAAACACACGCATTTCATATGTGTTGCATTTCTACAGTAATCTGTGTAAACACATTGTTAAAACAGAAACGTGTTATATATTCTAGTAGCAATTGACAAAATGTAGGCATAAACTATATAATGTATGAAGCCTGAAGTCCAAATATCAAAGAAACACTTTCACAAAAGGTACAAAAAAAAGCCACCGCCAAAAAAACCCGCCTTAGTGTCAGACATTGACATGACTTAACTATCACTGCTTCCGTGGCGCAACATTATCAGTCGCTGACTGGGAATTTGAAGGTCATGAGTTTGATCCTGCACAACTCCCATTTGAGAAGTGTTCTTATTTTCACTATTTTAGAATAAAAAGATACATTTGATTTCAGTCTGTAACAGCTGGTGTAATTTATGATATTTGTAAAGGTTAGCTTTATTTTTTTAAAATTCACTTTTCATTGTCTCAGTCGCGTTCAGGATCCATCCCTACCGCCCCCCACCTGACACTGCTGTTTTTACATAAAGACGCGCTATAGTTCTGCAGTGTATCACGATACATACGACCGCGTGTTTTTTTCCCCCAGTATTGCCAGTCCCCACGTGTTGCTGTATGCTGTTTCTTTTGTACTCCAGGACATGCAGAGGAAAGCATAGTAAAGAGCAGTCACTTCAGCGCTATATGCAATCATCAGACACTCCCCATCTGATACTGCTGTTTTCACATAAAGACGCGCTAAAGCCCTGCAGTGTACTTGTGACTGCATTGTTGTACCAATGCTTGCGAACTGAAGTGTCTCCATGCACTTTTCGTGGCATTATACGTGTATTTTTTGAGCATGCCCATGTAGCTCAAACACAGGAACATATGTTGATGTAAAAGTATAACAAAACGAGTGCACTTTTATTCAAGACTATAACCGAAGAAAAAAGAAAGCAAGTTACAGTAGGCGGTTGATATGACAGCTTGCGTGGTGGAATGTTAAGAACTGCTGATTTCCATTCTGTGCTATATAACTGTTAACATTTGAATCTGATGATTGCATATAGCGCTGTCTTGTTTAGTGTGCACAAGAACATGCAGGTGGCCAGTTGCTGAGTGCTACAACGCACATTTTAAAAAAAGAAAATGAGACAAATATATGTGACGTTTTGAAGAAATCATTTTATGACGTGAATAGTACCAATCAGAAAACATCGTCGAAGTAATGCAATATTATTTGAAAACGAACAGCGTCAGGTTGGGTGTGAAGTTATACTGGCGCTGTTTGAGTCAGATCAGAAGCTGAATAAGCTGAAAAAGCTCCTGTTCTGACTCTAAGTGAAAAAGCATGAATTAATCAACAGAAATAGCCGCGATTGACATTTTAAAGTTATACGATTTACAGTGCATACCAATTTATAAATTTAATGTCCGTTTGAGGAAAAAAAAAAACACTTTCTTCAAAGCTGGGAATCGAACTCGCGTCTCTGTGGCACAGTAAGGCAGTGGTGCTCCAAGTCAGCAAACCGTCCTTATAACTTATTTTTTTTCAAGATCCATAACACACAGACAGACAGAGCACTGCATAATACAGAGACAGAGGCAGAGATATACAAACAAACAGGGAAGGCACATGTACTGAAAGAAAAAAAAATCAACATGTGCGTTGTTTCTGCAGCACTGAATAAGCTCACCCGCTCTAACATCACCCCTCCCCCCGATCTGACTCTCTAAGTAACAGCGCAAGTACAGACACAAATCAAGTGCATGTGTGTACTGTATAATATTAACAAAAAGAGCAGCTTACTACTGAAAACGGCAAATATAGGAGTGAGTGGGGATCGAACCAGTACTCTTGATCACACTTGGTGATATCGATCGCGGTTATTTCTGTTGATTAATTCATGCTTTTTTACTTAGAGTCAGAACAGGAGCTTTTTCAGCTTATTCAGCTTCTGACCTGACTCAAACAGCGCCAGTATAACTTCACACACAACCTGACGCTGTTCGTTTTCAAATAATATTGCATTACTTTGACGATGTTTTCTGATTGGTACTATTCGCGTCATAAAATGATTTCTTCAAAACGTCACATATATTTGTCTCTTTCTTTTTTTAAAATGTGCGTTGTAGCACTCAGCAACTGGCCACCTGCATGTTCTTGCGCACACTAAATCAGACAGTGCTATATGCAATCATCAGATTCAAATGTTAACAGTTATATAGCAGAGAATGGAAATCAGCAGTTCTTAGCCTTCCACCACACAAGCTGTCATATCAACTGCCTACTGTAACTTGTTTTCTTTTTTCTTCGGTTATAGTCTTGAATAAAAGTGCACTCGTTTTGTTATACTTTTACATCAACATATGTTCCTGTGTTTGAGCTACATGGGCATGCTCAAAAAATACACGTATAATGCCACGAAAAGTGCATGGAGACACTTCAGTTCGCAAGCATTGGTACAACAATGCAGTCACAAGTACACTGCAGGGCTTTAGCGCGTCTTTATGTGAAAACAGCAGTATCAGATGGGGAGTGTCTGATGATTGCATATAGCGCTGAAGTGACTGCTCTTTACTATGCTTTCCTCTGCATGTCCTGGAGTACAAAAGAAACAGCATACAGCAACACGTGGGGACTGGCAATACTGGGGGAAAAAAACACGCGGTCGTATGTATCGTGATACACTGCAGAACTATAGCGCGTCTTTATGTAAAAACAGCAGTGTCAGGTGGGGGGCGGTAGGGATGGATCCTGAACGCGACTGAGACAATGAAAAGTGAATTTTAAAAAAATAAAGCTAACCTTTACAAATATCATAAATTACACCAGCTGTTACAGACTGAAATCAAATGTATCTTTTTATTCTAAAATAGTGAAAATAAGAACACTTCTCAAATGGGAGTTGTGCAGGATCAAACTTGTGACCTTCTGATTCCCAGTCAGCGACTGATACTGTTACGCCACGGAAGCAGTGATAGGTGGCGCAGTGGTAGTGCTGCTGCTTTGCAGTAAGGAGACTGTGGAGGATTGTGGGTTCGCTTCCCGGTTCCTCCCTGTGTGGATAGCGCTTTGAGTACTTAGAAAAGTGCTATATAAATGTAATGAATTATTATTATTATAATTCATATCAATGTCTCACACTAAGGCGGGTTTTTTTGGCGGTGGCTTTTTTTTGTACCTTTTGTGAAAGTGTTTCTTTGATATTTGGACTTCAGGCTTCATACATTATATAGTTTATGCCTACATTTTGTCAATTGCTACTAGAATATATAACACGTTTCTGTTTTAACAATGTGTTTACACAGATTACTGTAGAAATGCAACACATATGAAATGCGTGTGTTTCACATAACAATCTTATTATTTCTACTCTAAAACTCCACTTCACTCCCAGATAATCAATCAAGGCAAGAGCTGGGAAAAGCCTGTTTACGTTCTAAGTCGTTGGGGGGATGGAATAGCCGGCTGCTGGCAGCTTGTCTTTATCAGTACATTTAGATGACAAAAGACGCTGGCGGAGAGGTGAGAAAGGTTTTAAGAAGCGATTTAAGGTGGGCCGGATATACGAGTTTTTTCGTAGGCTCTGGTAATTCTAGTGTTAATGGAGTAATATTTAAATTTTGAATTTCAACTTTGTAAGTTATAATTAAATCTAATGTGTGGTTATGATTATGAGTTGGACCTTTGACAATCTGACAAAATCCTACTGAATTTAACAAATAAGTAAGAAATTTGCTATAAGTGTCAGTTTCCACATCAATGTGTACATTAAAATCCCCCATCAGTACTACGTGATCATAATTTATAGCCAAATCAGATTGCTAAATTCAGTCATGAACAATGAATATGGCCCTGGTGGTCTGTACAAAAGCACTATAATTGTGTTGGAATCTGTTTTAATATTTAAAAGGAATGCCTCAAAGGATGTAAAGTTGCCCAAATTTTTAGACGTGATTTGCATTTTGTTACAATGAATTATTCCAAGGCCTCCTCCTTGACCAGAATCTCTAGATTTATAAAGGAATGAGTAGCCATCTGGTGACGCCTCAGCTAGGGGGACAGTGTCACATTTACTAAGCCAGGTTTCAGTGAGAAGACACAGATCAGATTTTGTACTTAATATGATATCATTTACCAAAACAGCTTTACTGCCAAGGGAGCGAATGTTCAATAAGCAGCATTTAAAACTGTATGCTTCTTTCTGAACTGGTGATATATTTTTTGTTTTAGTGAAGTCAATTTCTACTACAGATGCCCTTGGTGGAGGGTCTGGTTTTATCCCTTAGTCTAATTATACACCTTATTTGTTTACTTAAGTCTGAAAATATATTGTGACCACTGCTGTGGTGGGATGTGGCAGCCCTTCAGAAACCCCCTTTTAAACAGTTTTTCAATGGGAAACAAAGTCACTCAACAGCTCCTCTTTGTGGGATCAGCTGCCGGCTTTCCGCGCAACATGCTCTTCTCCCTAAGAGTAATAATGGGTAGCGGTATATTCTTGTACGGGTTGATTACACAATGCGGTATCCTGAAGTGCCAACTCTCCAGAATGTCAACTCCTCCTCCACTTCAAACATTTAAAAGACCGAGCTGCAGTCATCCTGAGGTCTCACTCTCTTGTCTCTCTTCCCCCAGACTCCTTCTGCTCCGGCTGTTGCTTCTGAGCCACTGTACCCCCTTGATGAAGGAGATTTTGTGTTCTTTTGAACAGGAGTCGGGGGCCGATGAGTCATGTTTGACCTCTGTTCCTTGTGAGGAAAGTTCGCCTCTGTAAGAGACTTGTGTTTGTAACCTACAGAACAACAATAAAGTTTCTACTCCTTGGAATACCTGCTAAACTCTCCTGAGCAACTTTGTGACCCAAGTGGTACCAGAAGTGGGGTGAGTAGATGGAAGAGGTGGCAAATACTCCAAGTCGGGAGGTAGGGGAATGTACTGAGGGTCCAACTCTGGAGCATACTGAGGATTCATCTGTGCAACACCCCACTTCTGGTACCATTTGTCAAACACCAAACACCATTGAACACACACATGAAGTGTAATTTGTTTAAAATGGGGAGTGGGGCTCAAAAAATGGGGAGCTTAGCAGTCCAGGTAGTTGCTGTTTAGTGTGTGTTAGAGAGACAGGAGTGACAGAAGGGAGGGGAAAGAAAGAGGAGTGTGACAGAAGGGGTGGAGTGAAAGCAGCAAGCAAGAAAGAGAGAGAGAGAGAGAGCGGAGTGGGTGAGTGACAGAGGTGGAGGGGGTAGGATTGAAATGAGTGAGTGACACAAGGAGGGTGAGAGAGTGAGAGTGAAATCAGGGAATGTGTGAGTGAGTGAGTCTCAGAGACAGAGGAGTGATGGGCCACTTGCATAACCAAAGGAGACAGAGAGAGAGAGTGGAGTGAATGAGTGTGAGTGGGTGAGTGACAGAGGCTAAGTGACAGAAGTAGAAGTTTGGGCAAGTGAGAAAGAAAAAGGATTAGGCCCACCCATGCAAAGGACTGGGCGCACCCTTGGCCCCTCTCTCTCTCTCTGTTTCTCTTGCTCCCTCTCTCTCTCTCTCACTCTGTCTGTCTCTCACCCCCTCTTTCTCTCTCTCTTTTTCTCTCACTCCCTCTCTCTCTCTCTCTTTCTCTCTATCTCTGTCTCTCTCATCCCCCCCCCTCTCTCTCTCTCTTTCCTGTCCTTCCCCAACACATTTATGCCTGACATTGGCACCCGTTGTTGGGCATCTGGCCCACGTCTCTTGAATGTAAGGAGGAGTCCCTTTAATGTGTTGGTTTCTGTGTTTCTGGGGTCCTATTGCGCTGTGTAGAGATTCTCACTTGCATGTGCTAATCAACATGGCGCTACTTTCCAATACCATGAGTAGTAAAGCTGATGTCTGAGCACCCAGCCGAGGCCTCATTGAGTCTGTGGGTGGTCTCCAGAGCTGCAACTTTGTAGGAGTGCCCACCCCCTTGGGCTTAATGTATGATCAACACCAACAACAACCAATTAAAAAAACAATACAACGTCACCAAAAAAAAAAAAAAAAAAACAAAGAAACTGATAATGCCAAATTTATCAACCAAAATATGAAAATAATACACAAAAATAGGATGAACAAAAAGGCAAAAATGGTCCAAACCTTCTGCTCCTGTGCCTCGTCCTGCCTCTTGTGATCCACCTTTGGAAGATTTTTTTAAAGTGATGTCTTTCTCGAGTCTCTTGTTCCAACATTTCTTTTTCTCATTAGGGTTTTGAACAGCACAGGATTCATTTCTGCGCTTGAATTTCACGTAAGAATAAAACGTGGCAATGCCAATTTTGGTTTGTTTCTTTTTCAGTGCCATTTTCTATTTCAGGGAAGCCATTTTGTATACCTCTTTAATCTTTGTATACCTCTGCACAGTTTCACACACCGGGCAGCTGGAGCCAAAACTGAGTGAGCAGACGATGCAAGAATTGAGACACCAACAAAAAAAAATAGTAATGGATCGAGAAGAGAATTTTTGGTTTACATCAGACGTGCCAAAACTATTTACAAAGTAATGTCATGTCACACACGGCGTAAAAACGGCGAGTCGAGGGTTGACGCTGTGCATTAATACCTTCTCTCCTTCCTCTGCAGATCACCAGAAGGCAAGATGACCTAAGCCCTAAGCAGCTTCCTCATTCCTCTCCAGACCACGCCCTCCTGCTGACCTCCGCCTCTTCCCTCTTGGACCCGCCTCTTTCTTTCCACCACCTCTAAAAGACCAACCTCTACCCTCCTGCTTCAGTCTCATTTTGGACACAGCCTTTTATGATTACTCTTTTTTCACTACAACATACGGGGTGGATCCCCAAACCTTTTTTGTCTTTTTCTCTTGTATTCATCCATCCATCCATTTTCCAACCCGCTGAATCCGAACACAGGGTCACGGGGGGTCTGCTGGAGCCAATCCCAGCCAACACAGGGCACAAGGCAGGAACCAATCCCGGGCAGGGTGCCAACCCACCGCAGCTCTTGTATTCACACTCTTACAAATATATAGAGTTTGCTGCAAGAACATTAAGAACAACAAGAAAAATAAGTGATTGGTGGTATTTACAATTACAGTGGCTCCAAATGAAAAAGGGATGAGAGAAACAATAACGACAAAGATTAGACTTCTTCTTGTTTCTTAACTTGGGTTCATGAAGGACGGATGGAAAATAATCAAAATCAAAAAAGGGAAAAGTGAAAAAAAATGAACACCTGTGAGCACAGATTTACGGGTGAAACGGTCAGAAGCAATTCTGTTAAAATTACACTCATTGGCCACTTTATTAGGTACACCTCGCTAGTACCGGGCTGTACCCCCTTTTGCCTTCAGAACTTCCGTAATCCTTCATGGCGTAGATTTAACAAGGTGCTGGAAACGTTCCTCAGGGATTTTTCTCCATATTGACATGATAGCATTAAACAGTGGCTGCAGATTTGTCAGCTGCACATCCATGATGTGAATCACCTGCTCCACCACATCTCAAAGGTGCTCTTCTGGATTGAGATCCGGTGACTGTGGAGGCCATTTGAGACCAGTGAACTCATTGTCAGGTTTGAGAAACCAGTCTGAGATGATCTGAGCTTTGTGACATGGCGTGTTATCCTGCCAGAAGGAGCCATCAGAAGGTGGCGGTCATAAAGTGATGGACATGGTCAGCAACACTACTCAGGTAAGCTGTGGCTTTTCAACAATGCTCATTTGGTACTAAGGGGTCCAAAGTGGGATAAATAATTATCCCCCACATCATTACACCTCCACCAATAGAAGCAGCCTGAACTGTTGACACAAGGCAGGATGGATCCCTGATTTCACGTTGTTCACGCCAAATTCTGACCCTACCATCTGAATATCACAGCAGAAATCGAGACTCATCAGGCCAGGCAACATTTTTCCAGTCTTCTATTGTCCAATTTTGGTGAGTCCGTGTGAATTGTAGCCTCAATTGCCTGTTTTTAGCTGACAGGAATGGCACCCGATGGGGTCTCCTGCTGCTGTAGCCCATCTGCTTGAAGGTTTGACGTGTTGTGTGTTCAGAGATGCTCTTCTGCACACCTCGCTTGTAACGAGTGCCTATTTGAGTTCCTGTTGCCTTTCTATCAACTCCTCTGATCTCTGGCACCAACAAGGCATTTTCACCAACAGAACTGCCACTCACTAATATTTTCCCTTTTTCGGACCATTCATTCTCTGTAAACCATAGATAAGGTTGTTTGTGAAAATCCCAGTAGATCAGCAGTTTCTGAAATCCTCAGACCAGCCCGGCTGGCACCACCAACCATGCCACGTTCAAAGTCACTTCAGTGCCCTTTCTTCTTCCCCACTCTGATGCTCGGTTTGAACTTCAGTAGGTCATCTTGTCAATGCCCACAGGCCGAAATGCACTGCCGAGGTGCTGCCACGTGATTGGTTGATTAGATATTTGAGTTAACAAGAAGTGGAACAGGTGTACCTAATAAAGTGGCCACTGAGTGTGTCTACTAAGGGGGGCTGTACTTCTGTGGTCTGAGCCCCTCAGCTCTGGAAAGACTTGCTGGAGGAACTCCGTTTTTTTGGAGGCCTTCTCACTACCACCACGTTTGTGCTTTACATTTATATCAAGGTGGTGGCAACACCTAACGGGAGCAGCCAGAAGAAGAAGAAGAAGACGAAGATGATGATCATGGTCAAGGTAGACTTTCTTATCCCAGAGTGAAATGTGTTTGCCACAAGCGAGTACAAAACATTGTTACAGAGACCCAATAGATAAACAAAGACACAACATTTGACAGCCATTGTTACTGCATAAACACAGTGCCATCGCATCAATTTCAAGTTCATATTAGGTCTTACTAACCTGAGTCTTCTTAGCCTTTCATTATTTGTGTTTATTGATTGTCTTTACTGTTTTAAATCGCACTTAAGAAAGCAAGACCCCCTCTACAAACCAAGGCAGGGGTGGCTGCTGGGAAATTTTCAACAGGAAAATATTACAGATATCAGGACTGTATGGGGAACGGGGAACCCCCCCTCCCCCCCCACATCCATTACACTAATTTTAACACACACACACCTGCTCATACACCTCTGTGTGAAGGAGAAGCCCAGGTGATGTCCACGTCCCATTGCTACCTCCTTTCATATCTAAGAATAGCTTTGATTTGACTGGTTTCCATAATAAGAATAAATCCCAGTGTGTTTGACACCTGCAGCAGGTTTCTCCACCTCATTCAATCCGGACGACTGCTGATATACAGTACCTGTATCATTTTTTTAATTCGACCAGATTGATTGGCACCATTCTTGTTCTCTTCTTTCTTCACAGAATCTCCAAATATGTATGCAGTGTAGATGCCACAGGGGCTGGATGGGCATCCTGGCCAGACGGGAGGCTCCTAACAGTCATCCCAGCCGGGGAGGAGAAAGGGATCAGACCCAGAAGGACGGACCGTACTGAAGCCCACTGAAAAGGAAATATCGCCAAGCACACTAGATGGCAGCAGCCCCAGATTTCCATGCCCAGTGGTCTGCCTTGCCAGACTACATTTCCCAGCATGCCCTGCTGGCTTCCCACTGGGCGCTGCCGGGAAACAAGCTCCTTGTTATAATGGACCTCTATGTGACCCGGAAGTGCTTCCATTGGGCAATCACCCTGGCACCGGAAGTACTCCCGGGTCTGTAATAAAAAGGACCGCACTCCCTTATCCAGGCGAGTCGGAGCTGGGAGGACGTAGGACAACACTTGATGGGAGAAGGGCAGTGCGGTGGTGAGAGAATTAAGGAGAGAGAAATAAAACTTGCTTATTTCTGTTCTTGTGATACTTGGAGGAGGTGAATTGAATAAACCTTCCATTATTTGAACTCTTTGTGTGTTTGGGGACTCACTGATTCCTTAGTTTCCTTCACAATTCGACCAGATTGATTGTCCCCATTCTTGTTATCATCTTCCTGCCCAGAATCTCCAGCTATGTATGCAGCGTAGATGCCACAGGGGCTGGATGGGCATCCTGGCCAGAAGAGGGAATGGTTCCTTACCCAGACAGGAGGATCCTAACAGGCATCCCGGCCGGGGAGGAGAAAGGGATCAGACCCAGAAGTACGGACAGCCCACTGAATAGAAAAGATACCGCTGGGGGCTTTTTTCTCCCCCCCCAGCACACTAGATGGCAGCAGCCCCAGATTTCCATGCCCAGTGGGAAGCCAGCAGGCTTGCCCTGCTGGACTACGTTTCGCGGCATGCCCTGCTGGCTTCCCCCTGGAAACCGTGAGAGGGCGCTGCCGGGAGACAAGCTCCCTGTTATAATGGACTTCCGTTTGACCCGGAAGTGCTTCTATCAGGCAGTTGCCCTGGCACCGGAAGTACTCCCTGGTCTGTAATAAAAGGGACCACACTCCCTTATCCAGGCGAGTTGGAGCTGGGAGGACGTAGGGCAACACTTGACTGGAGGAGGGCAGTGCGGTGGTGAGAGAATTAAGGCGAGAGAGAGAAAACTTGCTTATTTCTGTGGTTGTGATACTTTGTGGAGGTGAATTGAATAAACCTGAACCCGGGACTCTTTGTGTGTTCGTGTTTGGGGGTTTGGGACTCCTTCACAACAGTATCTGGATCATTTTTTTTTTAATTCCACCAGATTGATTGTCCCCATTCTTGTTCTCTTCTTCCTGCTCAGAATCTCCAGCTATGTATGCAGTGTAGATGCCACAGGGGCTGGATGGGCATCCTGGCCAGAAGAGGGAATGGTTCCTTAACCGGACAGGAGGATCCTAACAGGCATCCCGGCCGGGGAGGAGAAAGGGGTCAGACCCAGAAGGACGGACCGGAAGAATTGGACAGACAGCCCACTGAATAGAAAAGATGACGCTGGGGGCTTTCAGCACACTAGATGGCAGCAGCCCCAGATTTCCATGCCCAGTGGTCTGCCTTGCCAGACTACATTTCCCAGCATGTCCTGCTGGCTTCCCACTGGGTGCTGCCGGGAAACAAGCTCCTTGTTATAATGGACCTCCATGTGACCCGGACGTGTTTCCATTGGGCAATCACCCTGGCACCGGAAGTACTCCCGGGTCTGTAATAAAGGGGACTGCACTCCCTTATCCAGGCGAGTCGGAGCTGGGAGGACGTAGGGCAACACTTGACTGGAGGAGGGCAGTGCGGTGCTGAGAGAATTAAGGCGAGAGAGAGAAAATTTGCTTATTTCTGTGGTTGTGATACTTGGTGGAGGTGAATTGAAAAAACCTGAACCCGGGACTCTTTGTGTGTTCGTGTTTGGTGGTTTGGGACTCCTTCACAACAGTATCTGGATCATTTTTTTTTAATTCCACCAGCTTGATTGTTCCCAGTCGTGTTCTCTTCTTCCTGCCCAGAATCTCCAGCTATGTATGCAGCAATTGTCCGTAACATGAGAAGCAGACGGTGAGCCACTTTATCTGCCACCTTTTTTTTTTTTTCTTCTCCCCTCAATAATCCTGATGCTACATGCGGCAGTCGATAACAGAAAAAGCCTCTTAACGGCTGCTTATTTATTTATTTATTTGATTTTTTTTTTCCCCAGCATGAGTAAGGCTCACATACCTTAAAATTGCATGAAGTCGTATTCCGGCAGTGGCTCTCTACCTTTTGGTCTCTACAGCTGCTCCCCCTGCTTCTCACAGAGCTCCAGACGTAATGTCAAGATGAATTTCATCTTTTGTGCCTTCATATTTTGATTGAAAACAACAGCACAACAGGCCAAAAAAAAAGAAATATTGTATTAGTAAGCACTCGAATAAGCCCATTTTCATTAGGCTGCTTTAATAAATGGCCTGCTATCTATAATTAACAGTGTCACACAATATGTGAAATGCGACAGGGGTGGGCTGATAGGACTGACCTCTCCAGGGGGGATAAAGGCAAAGAACTTCAAGTACAGGAGAATCACAAGCAGAATAAACCGAGCGAGAAGGGGGAGCACAGGGGCTGGTGGTCCTGCTGGGGTTATCAGCAAAAATAGGGGTTACGTGAATGCCCCTCATGGTGGGTTCCCGGTATGCATGGTTTATTCCTGTTGCACAGCATGTGCTTCACACATAAACGTGTCATGAATCCAAGTTTTATACTGGAGACACCAAGCTCATCACATGCTTGCAAGTGGGAAACGGCTTACAGGCTTGGGAGATGGTCAAGTCAAGTCAAGTCAGGAGTATTAATTGTCATTTCATCCATATACAGTAGTACAGCATACAGTGAAACGAAACAACGTTCCTCCAGGACTATGGTGCTACATAAAACACAGGACAACGAAGAATCCACGACACATAACATAAAGACACATAATATATAACAAGTGTGGAAGCTGGCCTGGACACAGACAGGCGGACACCGATAGTTCCCCCCCACAACACGTTTGTCTCTATTGTGATGGATGGCAGTCGAGAGTTTCCGGCCCTCACCCCCAGGCCGCCAGGAGGAGCTCTCCCGAATTCCCCCGAATTCCAGTAGGGCCTCATGGACTTTGTAGTTTTTATGCACAGCCCTGCTGGATACCTTGGGGACCACCAGGAGTCGCTGTAGGGAGGCTTTTGGACTCTTACATGCCCTATAACCCGGAAGTGCGTCATAATCCCATGACAGGAAGAAACGGCGTGCTTCCGGGTTGAACCTGGCCCGGAAGTAATAAGGACTTGTGGGATATGGAACAGGAACACCTCCGGGTCAGGGGGTATAAAGGATTCTGGGAAAGCCCAGACATTGAGCTGAGCTGGGAGGTAGGGTGGCGAAGTGTCTGGGAGAGGAGGATTGGTATTGTGATTATTGTAGTGTTGCTTGATTATTGTATGAGTAGTGTGGAGTGGAGGGTGCTTGGTGCACATAGTTATTATAATATAAATAATAATTATACTTTTACCTGGTGTTTGGAGTGGTACCTGAGGGTTCAAGAGGTGGATCGGAACCTCTACTGCTACACTATATATATAAAAAAAAATCCTGGAAATGGAAAGCAAATGCAAGGCTATGATACGTGATAATCTGGAAAGACATTTTAAAGACCCGCTAAACCAAGGAGACTTGCCACGGTGTGTCTCGTGGGGACCGTAAACATGAGACTTGGTGCCAAGATATTGTCCCAGGGCCGTAGCAAAAAGGACAGCAGCTGTACAGGCTTTAAAAAGATCGAAGGACAGCGCGACGGCAGTTACCCCAACTGAACGCGAGCAGCGTCATACATCCTGCAAGAAAGAATTCAGCCACGCCCGCGGCCAGAAATAAAAGACAGGTATTGCTTTTACAACGTCACGCGAGACCAGGCAGTGAGCCATCATTTAAAACAAGTCAACAGACGTCTAAGCTAGCAGTTGTTGGATTGCTTTTGGCAGGCAAGCATCATGTGCTCCGAGCTCTTAAAACAACGACATGCGACAGGCAGAAGAGGCAGCTAGCAAGCAGAAAAAAGACAGCAAATGACCCAAAGGCATATCCTTAGCGTACGTTCAGCCGCAACACCCTTCACAACACGAGCAGTATTATACGTCTGGGAAGAAAGAGATGTAACCACACGCAGGGCAGGAAATAAAGAAACAAGTATTGTTTTTACAAAAGTTTTTAAAGTAAAAGTGAAAATAATGCATATGTAACAATTCCCAAGAAAATAACAATCTCTTTAAATTGTAGATTGCCTGCCTGAGGTGAAGCCATCCCTAATGAATGGGGACGTGGGAATGAGGGGTCCTTTCATCGGATTAGCGCTATTTCAGATGTGGAATGGCAAAATGGGGGAGGCAGCTTGATGAATGAGGTCTCCAGGACTTAAAACAAATCCAAATCATATTATGTGACATCATCTAATGTGAAATTCTACTCCATACTTCTAGAATTTTTATTTTTATACTGTATTGAGGATTTATTCTGTTCTATGTATTGTACTGTACGGCTCAGAATTAAAAGACAATGAGTAAAATGACAAAGTAGAACTTCATAAAGATGTTTACAAATGTTGACGCTAAACACATGCAGAGCAGGTTAGAGACGATGAAACCAGTGAAATTAGAAAGTGTGGTGCCCGGCGGGCGTTCATGCTTGGCCGGGACGCCCAGGAGGACCGGAGGAGGGCTTGCGGCTCCTCCGGAACACGAGGGGGCGTCCTCCCTGGTTACTGTGGGGGCCACGGGTACAGAGCTTGGAAGCTCAACCCTGTAGGGGCCCGTGGTCACCGCCAGGGGGCGCCCCGATGCCTTGGGAGCCCTAGACCTCAGTACTTCTGCCACACCCGGAAGTGCTGGGGGGAAGAGACTTGGGGACACCCAGTAGACTTCCGGGTACACCGCTAGAGCTTCCGCCACACAGGGGTGTGGCCATAGGAGCCTCAGGATGCACCTCCTTCCGGGTGTGTATAAAAGGGGCCGCCTCCCTCCAGTCAGGGGCAAGAGTCGGGTGGAAGAGGACGAAGCTTGGTGGAGAGGAGTGGAGGCGGACCAGAGACTGTAAAGGCATTGTGAGTGTGGCCAAGGACTTAAGGGGGTGATTGGTGCTGAGGCACTGGGATTGTGCACTTCTATTGTATATAATAGTTGTAAATAAACGTGTGTGGTGAAGAAACATCATGTCTACCTGTCTGTGTCCAGCCTGTTCCCCACAAAAGGCTCAAAAAAAAAAAAAAAAAACGACACTATACACACGTGGAGAAAGTTAAAGGATATGAAAATAGGAAAATTAGAAAATATAAAAAAAGAAAGTAAAGATCGCAGTAGCACAAACAAACAAACTGCCTCATTTAACTATGCACCAGTCCAACTTTGGTTGTGCACAATAATTACTACACTATTGCACCTTAACACTTAATTCTACTTTATTCACATAATTTTACTTATTTATTATGTTCTACTATACTGTTATCTTTCAATCTATGACTTTTTGTTAATCTAACTGATATTCTTCTAACTTTGCACAGTTTTTGATAAGCGGATCAGGATGCATTTCACTGCGTGTTGTCCTGTATAACTACACATGTGACAAATAAAGAATCTTGAGAATTTCAAAAACAGAGTTTACCGCACATGCATTTATTGGTTACTTTGTTAGTGTATATATATTTATCTGTCTGCTTATTTAAAAAGCTACATTTACCCCAGGAGTCAAAAACGTTCTGTCTAGCCCTTGTACAAAAACCTAGAGAAAAGCTGGGGTATCACCTTGGTAACCCCATGTACTTTTTGGAACTGTGGGAGGAAAATAACAGGACTTTACAGACAGGAGTCCAATGCAGAACTCTACTTACTTTGTTACTTTGTAAAAAAAAATATTAACTGCTGATGATGTCGATCGTTTTATCTGTGCTGAAATTCCAAACAGAGAAACCTGTCCTGACCTCATTAAAAAGATTCAGCATATTGGGACTCGCAAGATTACAAATATTGTTTTTACAGAAGTTCTGAAATAAAAGTGAAACTAATGAAATAGCAACAATTCAAAGAAAAAAAAATCTTAAAAGTGTGTATCTGGAAAACCAAACACGGGGGTTGGCGAGCAAAGCGAGTAGGGGGTGAAGCCCCCTAGTTATACAGGGTGGGCCATTTATATGGTCAGAAACTTGTAAATAACTCATGAAAGAATAAAGTTATGTTAAAATCAAGCACACCATTGTTTTTCTTGTGAAATTCCCAATAAGTTTGATGTGTCACATGACCCTCTTCCTATTGAAAAAACAAAAGTTGGATCCAAAATGGCCGACTTCAAAATGGCCACCATGGTCACCACCCATCTTGAAAAGTTTTCCCCCTCACATATACTAATGTGCCACAAACAGGAAGTTAATATCACCAACCATTCCCATTTTATTAAGGTGTATCCATATAAATGGCCCACCCTTACATAATTTATAACAATAATGTGCCACACAACCCCAAAACTCCCCCAAACTCCAGGCCTCAACAATGCCTTTTCCTTCTCCAGGCCGCCTCCCGAGCTCCGTCTTTCTCCACTCCCGACTCAAGCCATTGAACAGAGGGAGGTGGCCCCTTTTATCCCCACCCGGATGTGCTCCAGGTGCCTCCTGATAATCTTCCGCCAGCTCTCCCAAGTGAGGCGGAAGTACTGGCTGCGTACCCAGAAGCACTCCGGGTGTCCCTGGTTGTCTCCCCCCCCAGCACTTCTGGGTGTGGCGGAAGTGCTGAGGATCAGGGCTCTCCAGGCACCAGGGCACCCCCTGGTGGTGACCATGGGCCCCTATAGGGTTGAGCTTCTAAGCTCTGTTCCCATGGTCCCCAAAACCACCAGGGTGGTTGCCCCCTCATGGTCTTGAGGAGGCGTAATCCCTCCTCTAGTACTTCCGGGCATCTCAGCTGGGTGCCACCCCCAGCCGCTTTGCCACACAAGGTACATGTTAGTCAAATGTGCAGACATGTGCAACACAGCAGAACAGAATACATACATCAGATATCAGTCCGGTCCGTGAGTGCTCAGGAGTCTGACTGCTTGGGGGAAGAAACTGTCACACATTCTGGTGGTGAGGGCCCGAATGTTTCAGTACCATTTTTCCCAATGGCAGGAGTGTAAACAGTGAATGTGAGGGGTGTGTGTTGGATCATTCACAATGCTGGTGGCTTTGTGGATGCAGCGTGTGGTGTAAATGTCCATGATGGAGGGAAGAGAGACACCGATGATCTTCTCAGCTGTCTTCATTATCTGTCGTAGGGCTTTGTGATCCCTGAGTGTAATTTCCAAACCAGACAGTGATGCAGTTGCTCAGGATGCTCTCTATGGTTCCTCTGTAGAATGTTGTTAGAGTAGCTGGTAGAAGATGGACTTTCTTCAGCCTACACAGGAAGTAAAGCCGCTGCTGGGCTTTCTTGGCTAAAGAGCTGGTCTTGTGGGACCAGGTGAGGTTCTCTGGCAGGTGGACACCCAGGAATTTGGTGCTATTGACGACCTCCACAGTTGATCGGTTATGGTGATTCTCCACCGAGACAGGAGATGGCGCTCTATTATAACGTTCTCTCTTCTCCTCCCTCTACAGAAAGGAAGATTGACAACTTCCCACCTATGATGTAATGTCCGGGATCCATCCACCTGTTCCTTCCAGAATGCCTGAAATCTGAAAAAGCCTCCATCTTGGACAGTCAATGTGAGGCGCTAGTCTGAGAAAGACTTGATTTTACATGATTGATTGATTTTTTTTTCAATCATTTCAATTACATGAGTTTTGACCACAAGGTGCCCCGAAACTTTAACATTGTTTGTTTCATCTTTACAATATATATATTGTAAGAGATTAGACAGACCACAATAAAGAGTTAGGGCACCACCCAGTGACCCCATATAACGGCAGTGCCATAGTGCAAAGAAAAACAAGCAGTAATCACAAAAAAGTGTTTTCAGACGGGAGTTCCAAAGTGAACTGATCTGGTCATATGTCCTTACGGCAGGAAGAGGCGGGTTGAGGTGGACGGATGGACACCAGAAGTGATGTCAGAGATGTTATAGCTGTCAATCATCCGGTCTGCAGAGGAAGGAAGAGAAAAGGAATTAGAACACAGCGCCACCCCCTGGAGTGGTAGGTAATTACAAATACCAGAGCCCTTAAGCTGTTCCCTTTGTGAATGTGCATAACAATCTTTGTGTGTGTGTATAGGAGGCAGCTAAAGGGCTCTAGTGAATGTAGTTACCTCCTGATCCAGGGGTTGGCGCTGTTTTCTGATCCTTTCTCTCTTTCTCCCTCCGTAGACCGGGTGATTGACAGCCCTTCCATCACTGACATCATCACGAGTGTCTGTCCTCCTGGCCCCACCCCTCTCTATCTTCATAACCCTGAAAGCCAGCTACCTGCTTTAGTTCTGTTTTGGACTCGTATCTGCAAAGACATCTGCGCAACTAGTTGTGTGTTCATTTCCCTAAAAACCAAGGGTTACCAAGGTGATTCATTATACACTGTAAATAATAATAAAAGAAATAATGGAAAAACTATTATATAGTGCTTTTACTAATAAAGTAAAGTGGAGGTGGCTCTGAGGCTAGGGATCAGCACTGGCAATCGGAAGGTTGCCGGTTCGAATCCAATAAATGCCAACAGGGACTCTGCTCTGTTGGGCCCTTGAGCAAGACCCTTAACCTGCAATTGCTGAGCGCTTTGAGTAGTGAGAAAAGCACTATATAAATGCAAAGAATTATTATTATTAAAATTAATGCATAATCTGATAAGAAGATAATTGCAGTATGACCAAAGGAAACATATATATATGGGATGCCCCTGCTGCATATGTTCCAGGGGAGCAACCATGGGCAGCTCAATACCTCCCCTGGGACGCTTGGTGGCAGCCTCCCTGGCCGACGGTGATTCCCCAACCTCCCGCAGGGCTCCATGGGAGATGGAGTCCTCCAGAGCCTGTTGGGAGCTGGGGTGGCCGCTAGGGGGTGCTACCTGGATTCCACAGCCTGGCTGGACAAATCTTCAGCCCCACCCAGAAGTGCAATTGGGATCAGGTGGTCAAGCACCTGGAACACTTCCAGGTGGGCTATGAAAGGGGCCAGCCACCACCACTCAGTGGCCAGAGTCGGGAGGAGAGGATGAAACTTCAAGGGAGGAGTGGTGGTAAAAGAAGGGCATGTTTTGGTTGTGGTCAGTGCTTGTTTGGGACTGTGTATTGCCTGTGGGGTTCACGGGGAAGACGTGCCCCACAAGTGAAGAAAAATAAATCTTTATTTTGATTTTTATACGCGCCTCTGTGTGAGTCTGTGCCGGGACGGGCACAAGAAGGCGCTATTGTTACAATATACTGTACATATATATATATATATATATATATATATATATATATATATATAAAAAACTATTTTATGATACGTGATTCGTTTTTTCTCCCTTTGTGGATATCCAACTGCATATATATATATATATATATATATATATATATATATATAGTGGAAGTCTGCTCCTTTTGGCTTTTCCCATTCTTTTTCCCGGATTTCTTCCCCATTACGGACCAATGTACAGTAAGGGATTTTCCCTAGAGTCGCAACGCTGCCTGTTGGGTTTTGTCCACTTTAATTGTAAAGGTTTCTGACCAAACGACGGCCAGAATCCTCTTTACTATGCCAGATGTGGATATTTGGGGTGGCTGTTGCCCCGTGAACCCAACAGACAGATACTCCGGACACAAAGCTAAAATCACTAATCAGATTTTTACTTCTTTTCTTTGCAATAGTGCCTCCAAAGTACCACATCTACCAAACTCACAATAAATCAATACAATACGCACAATAATTCTCCTCTTCTCCTTCCAGCAGCTCTGTCACAATCCCTCCCAACTCTGGCTCCCTACTGGGTTCCGATCAGTCCTTTATATATTCCTTGACCCAGAAGTGCTTCCATCCTTCCGTCCATGTGACTCTTCAGCACTTCCGGGTCAGATGGAGAGTTGCATCTGAAAAGTAGAAATCCCTGTGTCTCCCTGTAGTGTCACCTGGTGGCACCCATGGTACCCAACACTTCTAATACAACTCGGAGTCCTGCCATGTGCAAAAGTTCACTGACGACACTGCTATCGTGGGCTGTATCAGGAATGGGCTGGAGGAGGAGTATAGGGACCTAATCAATGACTTTGTTAAATGGTGCGACTCAAACCACCTACACCTGAACACCAGCAAAACCAAGGAGCTGGTGGTGGATTTTAGGAGGCCCAGGCCCCCCATAGACCCCGTGATCATCAAAGGTGACTGTGTGAAGAGGGTGCAGACCTATAAATATCTGGGAGTGCAGCTGGATGATAAATTAGACTGGACTGCCAATACTGATGCTCTGTGCAAGAAAGGACAGAGCCAGTTATACTTCCTTAGAAGGCTGGCGTCCTTCAACATCTGCAATAAGATGCTGCAGATGTTCTATCAGACAGTTGTGGCGAGCGCCCTCTTCTACACGGTGGTGTGCTGGGGAGGCAGCATTAAGAAGAAAGACGTCTCACGCCTGGACAAACTGGTGAGGAAGGTTTTTTTATTGTTGGCATGGAGCTGGACAGTTTAACATCTGTGGCAGAGCGAAGGGCGCTCAGCAGGCTCCTATCAATTATGGAGAATCCACTGCATCCACTGAACAGGATCATCTCCAGACAGAGGAGCAGCTTCAGCGACAGACTGCTGTCACCGTCCTGCTCCACTGACAGACTGAGGAGATCGTTCCTCCCCCAAACTATGCGACTCTTTAATTCCACCCGGGGGGGTAAACGTTAACATTTAACATTATACAAAGTTATTGTCTGTTTTTCACCTGCATTATTATCATTCTTTAATTTAATATTATTTATTGTATCAGTATGCTGCTGCTGAAGAATGTGAATTTCCCATTGGGATTAATAAAGTATCTATCTATCTATCTATCTATCTATCTATCTATCTATCTATCTATCTATCTATCTATCTATCTATCTATCTATCTATCTATCTATCTATCTATCTATCTATCTATCTATCTATCTATCTAACAATGCTGGGAAGCCGAACTCCATCTCCCACAGTGCCCTGCAAGGATCCGAGGCACTGCTATACTGCAGGAAATTCTCCATCTAGCATCCTGGGTGTGTCAGGCGGGTTGAGGTGCCGGCTGTTCATCACAATATATATATATAGTATATATACTGTATAGATAGATAGATAGATAGATAGATAGATAGATAGATAGATAGATAGATAGATAGATAGATAGATAGATAGATAGATAGATAGATAGATAGATAGATAGATAGATAGATAGATAGATAGATAGATAGATACTTTATTAATCCCAAGGGGAAATTCACATAATCTATATATATATATATATAGTCAGAGATGGCCGTCAGCTTATCCTGGCCAATACATCCACACCGACAGATGGAGTCCTCCCTGCAACATGGAGGTGCCCCGAATTCCCATAGGGCATCATGGACAGTGGAGTTCGGTGTCACAGCCTTGTTGGATACCATGGGGGCCACCAGGGGACGCTGCAGGGAGACACGAAGATTGTTTCTATTATAACCCAGAAGTACTCCCAAGTCATGGGGATGGAAGGACAGAAGTACTTCCAGGCTAAAGAAAAATATAAATCTTCATCTGACCTGGGTCAAGGACTATATAAAGGACTGTGGGAAACCCAGCAGACTGAGCCGGAGTTGGGAGGAAGTGCGACAGAGCTGCTGGGTGGAGTGGAGGATTTGATTATTGTTGATTAATGTATTGATTATTGATTTATTTGAGAATTGTGGAGGTGGAGGTGCTTTGTGCACATTTTTGTTATAATGAATTTATTATTGGGACTTTTACCTGGTGTTTGGACGTATTGTCGGCAGGTTTGGAGGTGCGACAGCACCCCTTATTGTTACAATATATATGTACTGTATATATATGTATATATATATATATATATATATATATATATATATATATATATATATATATATATATATATATATATATATATATATATAGTGGGATATGGCTGGCCAATACCCCCAGGCCGCTACATGGAGCCCTCTTTGCAACGTGGAGATGCCCCGAATTCCAGCAGGGCATCATGGACTATGGAGTTTTAATACACAGCCCTGCTGGATAACGTCGGGGCTGCCAGGGGACGCTGCAGGGAGACACAGACAAGTTTATTTTCCATACAGCCCGGAAGTAAATCCCAGTCACATGGTTGGAAGAAATAAAATGCTTCTGGGCTGATGAAGAAAAAAAGTTTTTACCTGACCCGGAGGTGATAGAAAGTCACATGGACTGAGGGACAAAAACACTTCCGGGTCACGGACTATAAAGGACTCTGGGAAACCCCAGACTGACGAGCTGAGTTGGGAGGCAGGGTGGCTAAGCGTCTGGGAGTGGAGGATTGTTTATGTGATTATTGATTTATTGGAGTATAGTGGGGTGGAGGTTGCTTTGTGCACATTTATTATTATAATAAATAACATTTTGGATTTTTATCTATTGTCTGATGTTTGGTCTGAGGGTTCAAGTGGTCGACAGTGCCTCTATTTGTCACAATATATAGTGACCTTTACAACAAGTATTATCTAACGTCTGTTGCAAAACAAATGAATTATAAGATTGAAAAAAGTAAAATGATATATAGTGCCTTTTCAAGTAAGTAATAGCCAGCCAGTTACAAAGCAAAACACTTTACAGCAAAATGAAAATAAATGTTTACAGGCTTTCCATGTCCAAATTAATGCATCATCTGAAGTAAAGCAAATTACAAAAAATTGAATGTACTTTTGTCCCTTCAAGTATCACCCCCAGTTTGTTGGACAGCATGTGACGATGCGGGTTGTGCTCCATGCTGCCATCTTGCTTCTGGGAGCTCTGAACCCGACACCGTCAGTAATGTCACCGATGAACTAGGCAGTGAGGCACAACAGAGCAAGGAGATGGTGCAAAAAGTGCAAAGTGCTTTTATTAAAAACAACAAACCCAAAAAGAAAGTGTCCAAATAAATAAGTGCAGTGCATCACAAATCTTTAAATTAATAATCCATTAAAACAGAGGTGAATCCGTGGAGGTTAAAATCCAATAAATACATCCTTTTGAAAACAACGAGGTTAAAATAATGGCTGGAAGCAGTCTTTCGTTGAAAAAAATCTGGTGCATACTTCTTTAACCCGGTTAATCCCCTGCTTCTCCCTTCCGGGCCCCGCAAACAGGAGAGTTGCCCTACCAGCAAAATGCAGCTCCTTCAATACTGGCCTGGTAGCTCTCTGATCCGCGGCTATGTCGAGCTCCAGCCGGACCAAGAATTGGGTTCCTTCCCCAGCGGCCAGGGCACTCACACTGGGGCTCAACACACCCAAAGCCTCCACGACTGCCGCTGCCTTCTTGGCCTTACGCGGCGAGCCGCCCATGATCCTGGTCACTCCTGCTCCTCTGAGAAGCTCAGCAGGAGTGACCCAATCCATCCACCCTGAGTGTCGGCCAAACATTCTCTCAGGGCTCTCCTTCCAGCTGCCTGCCCTTTGCTCAGGCGAGCCTGCTGTCGGAATTTTGCCACCCTGTTGGGTGGGCGAATGAACTGCTCCCAGCTTATCCAGTTCCATCCATTATGGCCTCCTAGCTGGGCAAGAATTCATCCTCCATCCCGGCCAGGATGCCTGTCCTTTCTCCATGGCACCTACATAAGGAAGACATTATAGTGTCTTTCCTATTGAGTCCAATGCACATTACATTATAATAAATAGGATCTTAGGGTGGGTGACACGGTGGTGCAGTGGGTAGCACTGCTGCCTCGCAGCTAGGAGACCCGAGTTCGCTTCCCGGGTCCTCTCTGTGTGGAGTTTGCATGTTCTCCCCGTGCCTGCATGGGTTTCCTCCCACAGTCCAAAGACATGCAGGTTTTTTTTTTTTTGTTCTTTATTCGCCTAATACAGTTTCTTGTATTAGGAAATTGTTACTTTTCGCATATCCCTTGGGGTCAGAGCACAGGCTCAGCCATTGTACAGCTGACCTGGAGCAATTACAGGTTAAGGATTCGAACCGGCAACCTTCTGGATACCAGCACAGATCCTTAGCCTCAGAGCCACCACTCCGCCCTGGTTAGGTGCATTGCGATCCTAAATTGTCCCTAGTGTGTGCTTGGTGTGTGTGTGTGTGTGTGTGTGTGTCCTGTGGCGGGCTGGCGCCCTGCCCAGAGTTTGTTTCCTGCCTTGCGCCCCGTGTTGGCTGGGATTGGTTCCAGCAGACTCCCATGACCCTGTACTTAGGATATAGCAGGTTGGATAATGGATGGATGGATCTTAGGGTACAAGAAAGCAAAAACAGTTATATATAGTACCCACCATATCATCATCATCATTATCATAAGAAAGAAAGAAAGAAAGAAAGAAAGAAAGAAAGAAAGAAAGAAAGAAAGAAAGAAAGAAAGAAAGAAAGAAAGAAAGAAAGAAAGAAAGAAAGAAAGAAAGAAAGATTGTTTATGTCTAGCATTTCGATGGACTGCCAGCCCCTCGTCAATTTGCTGTGGCTTAATTACAGCTGCAGACTCGCATCTTACCTCGACTCCCACTCTGATTATGCGGCTGGCCCCCTAACAAGCGCCTTTCCATTCGAGTGACATCCATTAGCACCTGTGCCTGGGGAGCTGCTGATTTGTGCCCATCTTGTTTTGCCTTTATACACTTTCTTGCTCTTTCTACTTGGTAATGGTCTCAGTAGCTTGCGGCACGGATAATTGGCTTTGTCTAGACGTACACCCAAACCCCCCCCCCCCCCCACAAACTGACACTCTCAGAGTGTAAAAAACAATTTATTATTCTGTTTCAAATAATAGGCTTACATTAATAAAACAAATCTACTCGAGGCAGGTGACCAACGTGCAGGATTTATTTGAGACGCTTTTGTCGGCAGCTGGCACGGCCGGGCTGACATTTCAATATTGAGGACTTAAGAAGTGCAGCTTGGGTACCCATCAGTTCATAACATGTCACAATGCTTGAGAGTCCTCCTGGAATATTTGTGTACAAGTATGCGCCACAGAATGTCTGTCCACCTGTCCTTCCATCCGACTGCACGGCACGTACCGACTGGAGAATTGGACATAGCACACGGAACGGGTTCTCCCACATGCTACATGTGTGTCTCATATCCCCTGCATACATGGCAGTTGTGCTGCCAGGCGGTCTCTATAATGTCACAGTGCCTATATAACCCATAATGCATACAGCATGTCTTGACAGTCATACTGGTGTGCTGCACTGTGCTTTCTATCATTATTTTAACTCTTTAAGGGTGTGGACACCAGGGACGCGTACAGCCACCCTAACCCGACACAGACAGGTAGAGACACGAGTTCAATCGGAGCTCACGATTTTATTCACGTTATTTCTTTGCTCCCCACAGTACACAAGTACCAAATGCACAGTCCAGCACAAAACCCTTTCCTCCTCCTCCTCCTCTTTCTTCTTCTCTCCTTGTCGTCCGTCTCCACTCTTCCCCTCAACTCTGGCTCCCCGAATGGAGTGAGGCGGCTACCTTTTAAGCAGACCCAGGGAGGGTTCCAGGTGGCTCATTAACTGGACCTGAAATCACGCTCAGGTGTGATGAAAGCCCCATGTAGGGCTCTACAGCTGCCCCCTGGCAGCCCCCACACTGAAACCCAATAGGGCTGTGCCACACTCAGACTCCCAGCATGCCCTACAGGAATCCATGGTGCCACAGTCACTCAAGAGGGCTGCCCTCTAGCACCCCAGGGGGAGGTAGTGCCCTGCTGATGCTCTCTCCCCTGGTCCCGGCCGGGTAGTGGCTGTGGCCATCCGTCACAAGGGCTAAATATTTTTATTCCTGTTGTCCCAGGGCTGAATAATTTTCCACACAAAGAAGCACACAATGCAATGGTTTCACGCATAAATCAACATAAAATACTTATTTATGACAAATGTCACCTTGTTTTATGATCCATGAGCCCCTACAGTAGTAACAACAACAACATTATTTTCATACAAATGGGGTCGCTCAAAGTGCTTTACATCATGAAAAAAGAGAAAAAAAGAGAAAATAAATAAAATAAAATTAGGGAAGGACAGAAAAAACAAAAAGCCTCCAGACGGCTGGAGAGAAAAAAAAAATCTGCAGGGGGTCTGAGGCCACGAGACCACCCAGCCCCCATTAGGCATTCTACCTGACATCAATGCCCTCAGTCAGGCCTCATTGTATTCAGGGTTCACCTGGAAGAACTTGATGATGATGACGGTCATGTGGACTTCTGGCCTTTAATCCATCAATGTAGGGACATCACGGTGCTTTGATCAGGTGGTGGTGGCACAGATCACAGACCACAGAAACCGGAAAAAGAACACAAGAGAAAGTAGGGGTTAGTATGGATTTTGGAGCCACCATGAATAATAATGATAATTAATTGAATATATAGAGCATCAGGATTTAACTAAGATGAAGCTATGAGAAAGCCATGTTAAAGTAATGTGATTTTATCAGTTTTGTAATGTGCTCCACCATATTAGCCTGGCAAATTTCTATCGGTCAGCTATTCCAGATTTGAGGTGCATAACAGCAGAAGACCGCCTCACCACTTCTTTTGGAATTCTAAGCAGACCCTCATTTGAAGATCTAAAGTTACGATTTGGAGTGTAAGGTGTAAGACATTCTGAAATATAAGATGGAGCAGATTATTTAGAATTGACTTTAAAATACTGCTTATAGTTTACAAAGCCTTCAGACAGATAGATAGATTAATAAAGTATCTATCTATCTATCTATCTATCTGAAGGCTTTGTAAACCATCAGCAGTATTTTAAAGTCAATTCTAAATGGCACAGGTAACCAGTGTAGTGACATCAGAACTGGGGTGATGTGCTCAGATTTTCTTTTCCTAGTTAAGATTCTAGCAGCTGTATTCTGCACGAGTTGCAATTGATTGATGTCTTTATGTATGTCAATTCACGTACTTATTATTATTTGGCACTTTCTGGAAAAATAAACAGCTTGAAGTAGTCGAGTGGCTGGTAATCCATAGTGTCCAATAACACACCATGTCATTTGGTGAAGTCCGGTAGCCAGCTTGCCTCCCACGGTCCTCTGATGGCCGTGGGTATGTCAGCTACACAAGGGGACCGATCAGCTGATGTAGTTACTCGTCATTCATTTTCGATTTCCAGATTATTTGCATTAAAGTCGGAGCTCAAGAAGCGTCTGTGTAGTCCTCCCAGGTGATTGTTGCTGTAGGCATACCAGCTGCACAATCAGCTGATGCAGGTACCCGACTTTCGTTTCGGATTACCAGATCGTCTGAATGAAAATCAGAGTTCGAGAAGCGCCTGTGTAGTCCTCCCAGGCAATCAGCAGGGGATCGATCAGCTGATGCAGGTGCCCTACTTTCGTTTTTGAACTTCAGATCACTTGCAGTTTGATAAGTAAGAGTCTAATTCCACAATAATACACAAATACATTGTGAAGGACAGCCAGGTCCCATGCCTGGCAGGGACGCCCCTACTGCAGCTGTTCCAGGGGAGCTGCCATGGACAGCTCAATACCTCCCCCGGGACGCTTGATGGCAGCCTCCCTGGCGGACAATGATCCCCCAACTTGGCGCATGGCTCCATGGGAGATGGAGTCCTCCACAGCCTGGTTGGGGGCTCGGATGGCTGCCAGGGGGAGTTGCATGGAGTCTGCAGCCCGGCTGGTCAAATCTTCAGCCCCACCCGGAAATGCAATTAGGGCCAGGTGATCAAGCACCTGGAATGCTTCCGGGTGGGGTATAAAAAAGGCCAGCCACCACCACTCAAGAGAGCCAGAGTCGGGAGGAGGAGGACTAAGCTTGAGGAGGAGTGGTGGTGCCAGAAGGATTGTGGTTATTGTGAGTGTTTTTGGGACTGTGTTGGGCCTGTGGGACACGGGGAAGGCGTGCCCCACGGCTGAAGAAAAATAAAAGTGTGATTTATTTAAGTACGTGCCTCTGCCTCAGTCTGTTCCGGGTCGGGCGCTATATAGCATCTTTCACAACATACTGTAAATAATACGCACTGAGTATTTTTTGCTATATGCATCTCGCCCGATGTCGATGCCATTCTAGATGTTGTTTACTCTAAGCTACTGACGCACACACAGAGATTCGACGTCATGAGTCTGACATTCCTTCTAGCAATGAGGGTCTTCATGTAACGTAACGGTGAGTTTTATCGATGTTTACAACTTTTATCACCCTCTGCCCCTGAATGTCGACTTTAGTCAACATCAGCCCTCAACCCCTTGTGTTGACAAATGTCGACACCCACCCTAAAAGACTTAAGGTGAACTTTCCCTACTTATAAATAAAAAGTTTACCGTATTACAGTGTATGCTTCAGAGACCCAGGCTCGTGCATCGCACGTCTCTTGAAGCATATTTCATAAATGTTACCGTGAAGTGCGTCGTGGCTCCCCGTTCTGAAGTAGAAACAGGTATGTGTACAGAATCTTTTGCCAATGCAGTTACACTACAGTATCCCATATGACTTTACTACAGTAAATACTGTTTGTGATATCATTGTGAGTCAGCAGTGGGATTTTTTACTTGTAACTGAGCCCTAATCCTATTTATTTATTTTTATCACAAGGTTTTATCACAAGGTTCTTGAGGCTGATCCTCCAATTAGCTGTGAACCCCCCAATCTCACTGAGATTGCACAGGTGATGAACCAGCTGAGGGGGGGAAAGGCTGCAGGGATCTGTGGTATCCAGGGTGAACTTCTCCAGGCTGGTGGTAAGGATGTCCTCCTGGCATTGCAAGCAATCTTTGCTTCCATTTGGGAGACTGGCATCATCCCAACTGACTGGAAAACGGGACTTGTCGTCCCTATCTGGAAAGGGAAAGGGTGATCGCCTGGATTGCAGTAACTACAGGGGGATAACACTGCTCTCAGTGCCAGGTCCTTGCTAGGGTCATCCTCAATAGGATCTGTGATCACTTGCTCACATACCAGCGACCGGAACAGTCTGGTTTTACGCCTAAGAAGTCAACCATCGACCACATCTCAGCACTGAGGGCTCTCATGGAGCGCAAATGTGAATATCAGCAGAGTTTCTTTGCAGCCTTTGTCGATTTTCGCAAAGCGTTCAACTCAATTGATCAAGCTGACCTGTGGGACATCCTGAGGGTTCGCAGGATCCCCCCGAGGTTTTTGGATATCATGGCCGGCCTGTCCACTGGTACTGTGAATGCTGTGCAGAGTGGAGGCAGACCCTCTGTGTTCTTCCCAGTTGATTCTGGGGTCCGTCAGGGTGTGTTCTGCTCCTACTCTGTGCAATGCTTGTATGGACTGGGTGTTGGGCAAGGTCGTGGGGTCCAGCGGCTGTGGGGCATGTGTTGGTGAAGAAAGGTTCATGGATCTTGACTTTGCTGACGATGCTCTGATCTTTGCGGAGTCAATGGAGGCTCTGATTGGGGTGCTCGAGAGACAGGCCTTTAATGACCTCTTGGGCATAGCCATCAGCAGTATGTCTGTCAGCGGAGAGAGTGTCGACCTTGTTAAGAGGTTTACTTACCTTGGCAGTGACATTCATGTCTCAGGTGACTCTTCCTGTGAAGTCAGTAGATGGATTGGGAGAGCATGGGGGGGTCATGAGGTCACTGGAAAGGGGTGTGTGGCGCTCCTGATATCTATGCAAAAGGACGAAGGTCCAAGTCTTTAGAGTCCTGGTGCTTCCTGTCTTGCTATATGGTTGCGAGACATGGACACTATCCAGTGACCTGAGATGAAGACTGGACTCCTTTGGTACTGTGTCTCTCTGGAAAATCCTTGGGTACCGTTGGTTTGACTTTGTGTTGCTCATGGAGTCCCGAATGAGGCACATTACCTGCATTGTGAGGGAGCGTCAGTTACGGCACTACAGCCATGTGGCGCGTTTCCCAGAGTGTGATCCAGCTCGTAAGATCCTCATTGTTGGGGACTCAAGTGGCTGGACCAGGGCAAGGGGTCGCCCATGTAACACCTGGCTGCAGCAGATAGAGGGTCATTTTCAGAGGGTAGGACTGGACTGTGTGTCTGCCTGGGGGGTTGCCAACCGGGATCCCAAGCTGTTTCAACGTGTAGTGGGTGCGGCAGCACACTGTACCAGTGCATGCTCCCCAACTTGACTTGATTTGACTTGAACATATAAATGAAGAGACAACACACTCATAAATATTTAGGGTAAGATCTCTGTAGAGTGAAAGGTCAGAGTAATCTCTTCAGACTGATAAACTGAAAAAAATGAATCAGAATGAGGAAATAATGGGATTCTAGTGAACAGGCAAGAAATGAATTACAGAGGGAATGTTGGGAAAATCCATGGCGTGGAAAAGTCAGAGGAGGAAGTGAAGTCATCAGGTCGGGCCAGAAGGAAGGTAGTTGTTGTTGTAAATGCGGAAGTGAGATCGTCTGGAGGTCTTCCAAAAGGTGTGTTTATTCTTCTGTTAATCTGCTAAATAATGGAGAGAGATGTTAGTACTCTGTTCTAAGCCCATTTTCTTTGTGGTATCAAGTTTTGTCAAGCCCGTCGGCTGCTCCCTAATTGTGCCTGTGTGACGCTATAGAAACTACAACAATCCCTCCCCAGTTCCCTTTACAACGATATACAATAAACACGAATTCAGCAATAACAAACCACTAACAAAAACCACCCACTATGAAGTCCATGAAAAATGGCAACTGATGGAATGAAATGATGGAGGTGGACGATCCAGAGATCAGCTCGCTGTATGTGAATGTAAAGGTCAGTACTACTGGTATTTCCTGAAGAGGATGGGATCAGGAGGCGCTCTTTTCTTCGAAGATCGACACGGAATTCAAATCAAGACAGTCCATAAAAACGCATTGGAGATAATCCAGGACAAAACAAGACTCCGGAGGTAGAAAACGTTAAGGCTGTCCAAGTGATGCTCTTCATAGGAAAAGGAAGACTCTGCACTCAGAACTCAACCTGTTGACAACTAAAGAAACTGAACAACTCATTTTCTAAATCAAGACATCATTACTATGAGCATGGAGAGAAAGCGAATAAGATTTTAGCTCAACAAATCCACAAGCAAGAAGTTCGCAATGCAATCCCAGCAATCACCAACACGAACGGAGACAAAATCATTGACCATAAAAATATAACGCACACATTTAGAGACTACTATAAATCCTTATATTCTGCTGAGCTTAAAGAAGACAAGACACAATCTAATGCATTTCTGGATACATTACGGATACCACAAATAGATACTCTTAGTGCAGAGGAATTGGATAAACCTCTGGCGCTATCAGAATTACAAGATGCTCTAAAGTCATTTCAGAGTGGGAAAGCAGCAGGCTCCGATGGCTACCCTGCTGAATTTTATAAGAAATTCTACACTCAGCTAGCTCCCCACCTATTAGCAACATTTACAGAAGCTAGAGACAATCAAATTCTACCTCAAACTTTCCGCCAAGCATTAATTACAGTTTTTCCTAAACAAAATAAGGACTTATTACAATGTGCATCATACAGACCAATTTCACTTCTGAATAATGATGTTAAGATACTCTCCAAAGTCCTAGCTACAAGGATGGAGAAATTGCTGCTTTCGGTATTATCACAAGATCAAACTGGATTTATTAAAGGCCAACACTTAGCTTCCAATCTTCGATGCCTGTTTAATATAATATATTCACAAGCAAAGTCAAACACCCCGGAGATATTATTATCGTTGGATGCAGAAAAAGCATTTTTGATATGATTGAATGGAACTACCTTTTCACTACATTGGAGAAATTTGGGTTTGGCCTGAACATTTGTGCATGGATCAAACTACTGTACCATTCCAGAAGCTTCAGTTTGTATTAACAACATTAATTCAAACTACTTTAAATTAGAATGTGGTACCAGACAAGGTTGCCCCTTGTCACCACTGCTTCTTGCAATCGCCATTGAACCACTGGCAGTTCACTGTAGAAATGCTTATGAGATAAAGGGGATTATCAGAGAAGGACTTGAACAAAAAATTTCTGTATACGCAGATGATATGATATTGTATATATCCGATTCACAAAGTACTGTGCCTGCAGTCCTAACAACACTTACAGAATTTCAAAAGATTTCTGGTCTCAGAATTAATTTGACTAAAAGTGTGCTCTTTCCAGTTAGTTCTCAAGCACACAATATGAGATTGGACACCTTTCCATTCTATCATCTCAGATCAGTTTAAATACCGAGGGGTAAACATTACTAGTAGACATAAAGCTCTCTATCAACAAAATTTCACTGTCTGTATGGAAAAAATTAAGCAAGACTTGCATAGATGGTCAACCCTTCATCTCACTTTAGCTGGAAGAAAACGGTAAGGCAACTCAAGACACGAAACAACAAAATACTGCCCTTTTCCCTCAGTAGAACTGGCCTCCTTGTCCCCAGCAGCCCCTTCTGGGAGTTGAAGTTCTATTCCTTAGTGGCACCGTTAGAAGGTTAGTGTGAATGCAATCCATTTTCGTCATTGGCATTAACTTTACACCTAATGTAAGAAGTTCCCTTTACCGAGCCAACACTTTATCTGTGGTATTTTTGTTCAAACTCTCTACACACACACATACAATCCATATCCGCATGCCCAATGACCACCATGCACGCTCGTCAAAGGTAAGCAATGTCTCATCATTGGGGGACGCTGCCACTAATGATGTCTTTTTCCTTCCTCACATGCCCAGTGAGTGGCAAGTGATACCGACCTTCAGTACCAATGCCCATAAAAACCAGTGTGGTGGAGGTGCCGGGGCCAATGCCCGGCCGGGACGCCCCTTCAGTATATGTTCCGGGGGAGCAAGCATGGGCTACCCAATAATTTTCTTGCTAGATGGCAACCCCCCCCTGGGTTACAACAGTGCCTCGGACTCCCGCAGGGCTTCATGGGAGTTGGAGTTTGGTGCAGACCTGTTGGCACCACCAGGGGGTGCAGCAGCAGGCACTGCTGAGTCCTTATGGGTAGTGTTTTTGCCACACCCAGAAGTGCAGCAGGAAATGGGCAATCAAGCACCTGGAGCACTTGCCTTATGAAAGGAGCCAGCAGCCACCACTCAAGGAGTCAGAGTCAGGAGGAGGGAGACAAAGCTGGCAGAGAGGAGTGGAGGGTTTAAAGGATAAGATTTGTGTGTTTGTGTGACTGTGTTGTGCCTGAGGGACATGTGGAAGATGTGCCCCCCCCCCAGGTGAAGAAAAATAAAAAGTGTATTTATTTTACATGTAACTCCGGTGTCAGTCTGTGTCGGGTCGGCGCCAGGCGATCCCACGAGCTGGCGTCTCATTTGGACCCTGGGCTAGGAGAGAGTATTGGAGTAATCCTTTGGCTTTCAATTACAGTTGTCCACTTGTTTTGTTGATTCTTGATTTTTGGAGTAAATGGGGGCAACTGGTCAGATGAGTCAGACCCATCTATAGACCTGTCTATCCACAAGGAGGCACCATTGAGCCTCAAATCTCAGACACAGTAATGCCCAGCACAATTCTGGGTTTAAGTAAAAGCTATTTATTTATCCCTAGCACCCTTACAAAAAGATCAATCATTAATGTTGGTGCCCCAATATTTCTTGGGACCATGTACTGTATCTTTCACCCGACCGCAGTGTATTAAACTTCCGTCCTGACATCAAGCTACTGCGGTTCTGTGCATTGGTCCCAATGGCCCCATCAGGGTGCACTTCTGTTTTGGGTCTTTTTCTCTGCTAGTAAACATGCTGGACCCCCCAGAACAGCAAACGAGTTGCGCTAATATGGGGACAGATTGATTGATTGGTTGCTTAGAGCGCTAGGATCCTTAATCCACAAAAATATCATTAAACTGATTTAGAGGCAGGAGGTTTTCCTAAAGCCACAAATAAAATCAGATTATCAAACGGAAATGCGCTGAAAAAGATCTCGGCCTTGCTGTCTGAAATTCTTCCCGTCAACGCGGTAGATTTATCAGTTAATAAGTCTGGAAGTAAACAAAATGAAATTCCTCCTTGTGGTGTACCGGCCAAGCAGACACACATCACTCCAGTTGGCTTTCCATTTGTAATTCCCAGGACAGCCACATGGGTTGTTTCTGAGCTCTGGTGGTCTGTGTCTGTACGAGTCATGGAGTATGGTGGGAGTGACAAACGGCAATGACCTGTGAGCATTAAAAAAATAATTCACAGAAATTCCCACTTCTGATACTGCTGGAATTCTCTATTATACTGGGAATTGACCGTACCCTTTATTACTGACAAATTCTTCCTCCAAGACTGACACACCCTGCCTTCCGACTCTGATTCCCCCATGTGAGGTAGAGGGCTTCTTTTCAAGCACAACTCTGGACTGCTTCCAGTGTCACTGCATTGCCCGGTTGGGAGCACTTCTGGGTCACATGGAAACCATTATTGTGCTTCTCTGATATTACCCTCTGGTGGTACCCAAGGACCCCGACAGGGTTGTACTGCCTCCTGCACTCCAATTCCCATGCAACCCTGCGGGTGTCCTGATTGGGATTTGTCTCAATGAACATCTGCCACCTTCTGTTTGGGGGGTTTGAACTGTTCCTGGAATCCAGCTTCTGCCAGTCCATTCATTGTAGACCGTTCCCAGCCGGGATGAGGATTACAGTGCAATCCGACTGGGTTGTGTCTCAAATCCTGTGATTTTTCCATATGTGCATCTGGAGACCACCTTTCTGGCTCAGGTGAGGTAAGCATTTCCACCTTGGGACAAGAGGGGATACCCATCCATCCATCCATCCATTTTCCAACCCGCTGAATCCAAACACAGGGTCACGGGGGTCTGCTGGAGCCAATCCCAGCCAACACAGGGCACAAGGCAGGAACCAATCCCAGGGAGGGTGCCAACCCACCACAGGACATATTAATATCTCCTTGGGAACAAATAAAATATATATCTATATCACTTATTATTTGCCTGATGCCTTTATCCAAGACAACTAATAACATTTAAGATGTTACTGGTAACATTTAGTTTAATTTTCAAATTGGATGTGAAGTGATTTGCTCATGGTCACACAGCTTCATTTTCTGGATTTGAATCCACAGTCTAAAGTCTTAACTGCTATGCCACAATACCTGCCAGCTAAGTATTAACATTATTTTCTCCTTCCTCCTCCACATCCACAGCCTGATCCCGCCCCGCCCCGCCACCCAGACAAAGCCCCGCCCCTTCAAGTCTCATCTGTATAAAGCCAGCCCATTCTGTGAACACCCAAATGCTTGCCATTGTGAGTTAACTAACACCATTGGTAACACCCAAGAAGGCATATGTACAGACCCATCTTAAGTTTGCCAGTGAACATCCATAACCCTTCTTGAACATGGGGACCTTGTGGGCGCTGCAAGATTTCAATCCATCACGGTGTTAGTGTGTTATCAATGGTGTTCTTGGTGACTGTGGTGGTCCCAACTGCCTTCAGATCAGTAACAAGCTCCTCTCGTGTAGTTTTGGGCTGATCCTTCACCTTTCTCATGATCATCTTCACCCCATCTTGAATGGAACTCCAGACCGATGGAAATTGATGTTCATTTTAGATTTCTTTCATTTCTGAATAATCACACCAACACTCGTCACCTTCTCACCAAGCTTCTTGCTGAAGGTCTTGTAGCCCATTCCAGCCTTGTCCCTGACGTCCTTTGACAGCTCTTTGGTGTTGCCCATGGTGGTGGAGAGGTTGGAATGGAAGAAATTGATCCTGTGGACAGGTGTGCTTTATACACGTAACGAGCGGAGATCAGGAGTATCTTTGATTGATTGATTGATTGATTGATTGATTGATTGATTGATTGATTGATTGATTGATTGATTGATTGAGGCACACAGCCAATCTGTGGGAGCCAGAATTCTGGCTGGGTTGTAGTGGATCAAATGCGTCATTCAATGACATGCAAATCAATGTATAACTTTTATGTCATGTGCTTTTTCTAGATTTGTGGTTCATATTCTGTCTCTATCCATTCAAATGAAACTACCCTAACAATTAGAGACTGTTCATTTCTTTGTTAAGTGAACAAACTTACAAATTCAGCAGGGGATCAAATCCTTATTTCCCTCACGGTATGTGACTTTTTGTCATGAGGTATTGTGATACCCCGTGTAGTGAGAAGTGGCCCCAGCCTACACTCTGGACATCTGATAGTTTATGAAGCGAACAGGACGAGTGGAGAGATGAGACACAGACAAAAATGGAAGGGTGAATGGTGCGAGTTTATTTACAAAAGTGCTGTACAACCAAAATGCAGTAGTGCCAGGGGGGCTTTGAGACACAGTCCTTCAACACTGACACTTCTTCAGAAATAAATAAAAACAAAAAAAAGGAAAAATATGGTGTATTTACAAAAACAGTGCACTCCTACAAAAACAACACACACACTCCAATAATGAAGGTTGTCTTCTTTTATCCCTGGTCAAGACGCTCCTCCCGCAGGAAAGAAAAATACACAAAAACAAAAAACAATTGCACCAAACCCAAAATCAAAAACTATCCCAGCACCAAATAAGTATATATACCTCCACCAAAAATAATCACTAGGAGATATACAGTACTGTGCATAAGTTTTAGGCAGGTGTGAAAAAATGCTGTAAACAAAGAATGCTTTCATAATTATAAATAATGATTGTTTATTGTTATCAATTTACAAAATGCAAAGTGAGCGAATAGAAGAAAAATCTAAATCAAATCAATATTTGGTGTTCCTACCTTTTGCCTTCAAACCAGCATCAATTCTTATCGGTCCACTTGCACAAAGTCAGGGATTTTGTAGGATTCTAGTCAGGTGTCTGATCAACCAATTCTACCAAACAGGTGCTAATGATCATCAATGTCACACGTAGGTTGAAACACAGTCATTAACTGAAACAGAAACAGCTTCAAACTGGGTGAGGAACAGCCAAACTCTGCTACCAAGGTGAGGTTGTGGAAGACAGTTTCATGTCATGGCGAGATTGAGCACAGCAACAAGACACAAGGTAGTTCTACTGCATCAGCAAGGTCTCTCCCAGACAAAGATTTCAAAGCAGAGTGGGGTTTCAAGATGTGCTGTTCAAGCTCTTTTGAAGAAGCACAAAGAAACGGGCAACGTTGAGGATCGTAGACGCAGTGGTCGGCCAAGGAAACTTAGTGCAGCAGATGAAAGACACATCAAGCTTATTACCCTCCGAAATCAGAAGATGTCCAGCAGTGCCATCAGCTCAGAACTGGCAGAAACCAGTGGGACCCAGGTACACCCATCTACTCTCCGGAGAAGTCTGGCCAGAAGTGGTCTTCATGGAAGAGTTGCAGCCAAAAAGCCATACCTCCGACGTGGAAACAAGGCCAAGCGACTCAAGTATGCATGAAAACATAGGAACTGGGGTGTAGAAAAATGGCAGCAGGTTCTCTGGACTGATGAGTCAAACTTTGAAATATTTGGCTGTAGCAGAAGGCAGTTTGTTCGTCGAAGGGCTGGAGAGCGGTACAATAATGAGTGTCTGCAGGCAACAGTGAAGCATGGTGGAGGTTCCTTGAACGTTTGGGGCTGCATTTCTGCAAATGGAGTTGGAGATTTGGTCAGGATTAATGGTGTTCTCAATGCTGAGAAATACAGGCAGATACTTATCCATCATGCAATACCATCAGGGAGGCGTATGATTGGCCCCAAATTTATTCTGCAGCAGGACAACGACCCCAAACATACAGCCAAAGTCATTAAGAACTATCTTCAGCGTAAAGAAGAACAAGAAGTCCTGGAAGTGATGGTATGGCCCCCACAGAGCCCTGATCTCAACATCATCGAGTGTGTCTGGGATTACATGAAGAGACAGAAGGATGTGAGGAAGCCGACATCCACAGATCTGTGGTTAGTTCTCCAAGATGTTTGGAACAACCTACCAGCCGAGTTCCTTCAAAAACTGTGTGCAAGTGTACCTAGAAGAATTGATGCTGTTTTGAAGGCAAAGGGTGGTCACACCAAATATTGATTTGATTTCGATTTCTCTTTTGTCCCTCCTCGAACCGCCACCTTACCGTGGTGGAGGGGTTTGCGTGTCCCAATGATCCTAGGAGCTCTGTTGTCCAGGGCTTTATGCCCCTGGTAGGGCCACCCAAGGCAAACTGGTCCTAGGTGAGGGATGACACGAAGAGTAGTTCAACAGACCTCCTATGACGAATAAAAAATTTGGACGGCGTTTTCCCTCACCCGGACACGGGTCACCGGGGATCCCTCTCTGGAGCCAGGCCTGGAGGTGGGGCTCGATGGCGAGCGCCTGGTGGCCGGGCTTGCACCCATGGGGCTCGGCCGGGCACAGCCCGAAGAGGTAATGTGGGTCCCCCTTCCCATGGGCTCACCACCTATTGGAGGGGCCAAGGAGGTCGGGTGCAGTGTGAGTTGGGTGGTGGCCGAAGGCGGGGACCTTGGCGGTCTGATCCTCGGCTACAGAAGCTGGCTCTTGGGACGTGGAATGTCACCTCTCTGAAGGGGAAGGAGCCTGAGCTATTGCGCGAAGTTGAGAGGTTCCGGCTAGATATAGTCGGACTCACCTCGATGCACAGCTTGGACTCTGGAACCAATCTCCTTGAGAGGGGCTGGACTCTGTACCACTCTGGAGTTGCCCCCGGTGAGAGGCGCCGAGCAGGTGTGGGTATACTTATTGCCCCCCAACTTGGAGCCTGTACATTGGGGTTTACCCCGGTAGACGAGAGGGTAGCCTCCCTCTGCCTTTGGGTGGGGGGATGGGTCCTAAGTGTTGTTTGTGCGTATGCACCGAACAGCAGTTCGGAGTACCCACCCTTTTTGGAGTCCCTGGAGGGGGTGCTAGAAGGCATACCTTCTGGGGACTCCCTCGTACTGCTGGGAGACTTCAATGCTCACGTGGGCAATGACAGTGAGACCTGGAAGGGCGTGATTGGGAGGAATGGCCCCCCCCCGATCTGAACCCGAGCGGTGTTTTGTTATTGGACTTCTGTGCTCGTCACGGATTGTCCATAACGAACACCATGTTCAAGCATAGGGGTGTTCATATGTGCACTTGGCACCAGGACACCCTAGGCCTCAGTTCGATGATCGACTTTGTGGTCGTGTCATCGGACTTGCGGCCACATATCTTGGACACTCGGGTGAAGAGAGGGGCGGAGCTGTCAACTGATCACCACCTGGTGGTGAGTTGGCTTCGATGGTGGGAGAGGATGCCGGTCAGGCCTGGTAGGCCCAAACGTGTTGTGAGGGTCTGCTGGGAACGTCTGGCAGAGCCCCCTGTCAGAAGTAGCTTCAACTCCCACCTCCGGCAGAACTTCGACCACATCCCGAGGGAGGTTCCGTGCCTCTATTGTTGAGGCGGCTGACCAGAGCTGTGGCCGTAAGGTGGTTGGTGCCTGTCGTGGTGGCAATCCCAGAACCCGTTGGTGGACACCGGCGGTGAGGGATGCTGTCAAGCTGAAAAAGAAGTCCTACCGGTCCCTTTTGTCCTGCAGGACCCTGCAGGTAGCTGCTAGGTACCGGCAGGCCAAGCGGAATGTGGCTTTGGTGGTTGCTGAGGCAAAAACTCAGGCATGGGAGGAGTTTGGGGAGGCCATGGAGAACGACTTTCAGACGGCTTCGAGGAGATTCTGGTCAACCGTCTGGCGTCTCAGGAGGGGGAAGCAGTGCAGTGTCAACACTGTATATGGTGGGGATGGTGCGCTGCTGACCTCAACTCGGGATGTTGTGGGTCGGTGGGGGGAGTACTTCGAAGACCTCCTCAATCCCAATAACATGCCTTCCAATGAGGAAGCAGAGCCTGGGGACTCGGAGGTGGGCTCCCCCATCTCTGGGACTGAGGTCACCGAGGTGGTCAAAAAACTCCTTGGTGGCAGGGCCCCGGGGGTGGATGAGATACACCCGGAATTCCTCAAGGCTCTGGATGTTGTAGGACTGTCTTGGTTGACACATCTCTGCAACATCGCATGGACATCAGGGACAGTGCCTCTGGATTGGCAGACCGGGGTGGTGGTCCCCCTCTTTAAGAAGGGGGACCGGAGGGTGTGTTCCAACTACAGAGGGATCACACTCCTCAGCCTCCCTGGAAAAGTCTATTCAGGGGTTCTGGAGAGGAGGGTCCGTCAGATAGTCGAACCTTGGATTCAGGATGAACAATGTGCTTTTCTTCCTGGTTGCAGAACAGTGGACCAGCTCTACACCCTTAGCAGGGTCCTGGAGGGTGCATGGGAGTTTGCCCAACCAGTCTACATGTGTTTTGTGGACTTGGAAAAGACGTTTGACCGTGTCCCTCGGGGAATCCTGTGGGGGGTACTCCGAGAGTATGGGGTACCAGACCCCCTGATAATGGCTGTTCGGTCCCTGTACATCTGGTGTCAGAGCTTGGTCCGCATTGCCGGCAGAAATTCGAACCCGTTTCCAGTGAGGGTTGGACTCCGCCAGGGCTGCCCTTTGTCACCGATTCTGTTCATAACTTTTATGGACAGAATTTCTAGGCACAGCCAGGGTGTTGAGAGGGTCCGGTTTGGTGGACTAAGGATTGGGTCACTGCTTTTTGCAGATGATGTTGTCCTGTTTGCTTCATCAGGCCGTGATCTTCAGCTCTCTCTGGATCGGTTCGCAGCTGAATGTGAAGCGGCTGGGATGGGAATCAGCACCTCCAAATCCAAGACCATGGTCCTCAGCCGGAAAAGGGTGGAGTGCCCTCTCAGGTTGGGAGTGAGATCCTGCCCCAAGTGGAGGAGTTCAAGTATCTCGGGGTCTTGTTCACGAGTGAGGGAAGAATGGAGCGTGAGATCGACAGGCGGATCGGTGCGGTGTCCGCAGTGATGAGGGCTCTGCATCGGTCTGTTGTGGTGAAAAAGGAGCTGAGCTGTAAGGCAAAGCTCTCAATTTACCAGTCGATCTATGTTCCTACCCTCACCTATGGTCATGAGCTATGGGTAGTGACCGAAAGAACGAGATCGCGAATACAAGCGGCTGAAATGAGTTTTCTCTGCAGGGTGTCTGGGCTTTCAAGATAGGGTGAGAAGCTCAGTCATCTGAGAGGGGCTCAGAGTAGAGCCGCTGCTCCTCCGCATCAAGAGGAGTCAGATGAGGTGGCTCGGGCATCTGATCAGGATGCCTCCTGGACGCCTCCCTGGTGAGGTGCTCCGGGCACGTCCAACCGGGAGGAGGCCCCGGGGAAGACCCAGGACACGCTGGAGGGACTATGTCTCTCGACTGGCCTGGGAACGCCTTGGGATTCCCCCGGAAGAGCTAGAAGAAGTGGCCAGGGAGAGGGAAGTCTGGGCATCTCTGCTCAAGCTGCTGCCCCCGCGACCCGACCTCGGATAAGCGGGAGACAATGGATGGATGGATGGGTTTCTCTTTTGTTCATTCACTGCATTTTGTTGGTTGATGAAAATAAATGATTAACACTTCCAGTTTTGAAAGCATTCTTTGTTTACAGCATTTTTTCACACCTGCCTAAAACTTTTGCACAGTACTGTATAACTCTATATACAAAAAGAATATATACAAAAGTCGCCAAAATCACAACTGCTCCTCCAAATAGCTCAGCAGTGCTTACCCCTACCTCGCTTTTAGGTCCACTCACGGCCCCTGGTGGCCGGTAACTCCTTAAATATAACCGACAAGATTGTCCAGCCAATCTGCCAACACGTCTACCTCATGTGCCTATCCCAGTAGACGCTAGCGCGTTCACGCCACGCTCCGGGCAACTATGTATTTAAAACCGAACCCCTGCGGGTTGCACGCGTATAAATCCTCCGGGACAGCCAATGGCTAAGCTGAAGCACACTCGTTGCCGACTCACCAGTAAGTAAAATCATTTCTTTAACATTATGGGATCCCCATCTCTGACTCAATCAAATGCTGGCTTTCTCTTTTAGGCGTGCTGCACTTTAAACCACCTGCACTGGGCAGGCTGCGAGGACACCGGTGTGTAAAAATGAACACGTGCGGTGGAGTCCATACTGGCCATTATACCGGCTCCACGTGTATCCAGACACACCGCGCCTCACAGCGCTCACCCACTAGACGGCCCCGCGTTCCCGCGGCAGCGCCCCCAACACAGAAACAGTAAGCGCACTTCCTAATAATCATATAAATGCTGCTGTTACACTTTCAAGGCCTCTTCAACTTAAATTTGGTAATGCGAGGGCCGCACATTACCACAGGTATATATCACATTTGCTGATCGCAGTCACTGCTCCACGTGAAACTGCACGACTGAAAATCGCAGCCCGGGTTATACAGGTGCTGGTCATAGAATTAGAATATCATGACAAAGTTGATTTATTTCAGTAATTCCATTCAAAAGGTGAAACTTGTACATTAGATTCATTCATTACACACAGACTGATGTATTTCAAATGTTTATTTATTTTAATGTTGATGATTATAACTGACAACTAATGAAAGTCCCAAATTCAGTATCTCGGAAAATTAGAATATCAATTACGACCAATGCAAAAAAAGGATTTTTAGAAATGTTGGCCAACTGAAAGGTATGAACATGAAAAGTATGAGCAGGTACAGCACTCAATATTTAGTTGGGACTCCTTTGGCCTGGATTACTGCAGCAACACGGCGTGGCATGGAGTAGATCAGTCTATGGCACTGCTCAGGTGTTATGAGAGCCCATGTTGATCTGATAGTGGCCTTCAGCTCTTCTGAATTGTTGGGTCTGGCATATTGCATCTTCCTCTTCACAATACCCTATAGATTTTCTATGGGGTTAAGGTCAGGCGAGTTTGCTGGCCAATCAAGAACAGGGATACCATGGTCCTTAAACCAGGTACTGGTAGCTTTGGCACTGTGTGCAGGTGCCAGGTCCTGTTGGAAAATGAAATCTGCATCTCCATAAAGTTCGTCAGAAGCAAGAAGCATGAAGTGCTCTAAAACTTCATGGTAGACGGCTGCGTTGACCTTGGACCTCAGAAAACACAATGGACCAACACCAGCAGATGACATGGCACCCCAAGCCATCACTGACTGTGGAAACTTTACATTGGACCTCACGCAACGTGGATTCTGTGCCTCTCCTCTCTTCCTCCAGACTCTGGGACCTTGATTTCCAAAGGAAATGCAAAATTTACTTTCATCAGAGAACATAACTTTGGACCACTCAGCAGCAGTCCAAAGGCGAGACGCTTCTGACGCTGTCTCTTGTTCAAGAGTGGCTTGACACAAGGAATGCGACAGCTGAAACCCATGTCTTGCATACGTCTGTGTGTGGTGGTTCTTGAAGCACTGACTCCAGCTGCAGTCCACTCTTTGTGAATCTCCCCCACATTTCTGAATGGGTTTTGTTTCACAATCCTCTCCAGGGTGCGGTTATCCCTATTGCTTGTCCACTTTTTTCTACCACATCTTGTCCTTCCCTTCGCCTCTCTATTAATGTGCTTGGACACAGAGCTCTGTGAACAGCCAGCCTCTTTAGCAATGACCTTTTGTGTCTTGCCCTCCTTGTGCGAGGTGTCAATGGTCGTCTTTTGGAGAACCGTCAAGTCAGCAGTCTTCCTCATGATTGTGTAGCCTACAGAACTCGACTGAGAGACCATTTAAAGGCTATTGCAGGTGTTTGGAGTTAATTAGCTGATTAGAGTGTGGCACCAGGTGTCTTCAATATTGAACCTTTTCACGATATTCTAATTTTCCGAGATACTGAATTTGGGACTTTCATTAGTTGTCAGTTATAATCATCAACATTAAAAGAAATAAACATTTGAAATACATCAGTCTGTGTGTAATGAATGAATCTGATATACAAGTTTCACTTTTTCAATGGAATTACTGAAATAAATCAACTTTGTCATGATGTTCTAATTTTATGAGCAGCACCTGTAAATACCAACCGAGTGCCGATCTTGCGGTGCAGTCGTCTCCACCCCTTTTTCTGATAGCCAATAGCCTGCTGCCTATCAGACCTGGCACCATATAAAGTGTTAACAGCTGCTGTGGGTTCATCTCTAATCTCCACTCTTTATTCCTCTTTTACATTTCGTTAAAGGATGTAAAATATGAGCTTTGTGAGGTCCATAGCCTCCGTACTGCATGAAGTGTTTAAAGCTGCAGGGAGTTCATCATCGTTCATTTTTTTTTCCATTCTGTTATGGTGTTTAAAATACGAGACATTAGGCAGATGAGCAGCCCTCATACTGCCTGACGGAGCCGGTGTTGTACAAACAGTTAATAGTGGTGGTGTGTCAGCTGCAGTCTCGGCCCTTTATTTCTTTTTTTCCTTTCTGTTTTAGTGCATTAAACTCGAGACAACAGACAGACAAGCTTCTCTTCTATTTGTGAGGTTCAAAACATACGTGTTGCTCGTTCTTCGTCGCTGGATTCAATGCACTGTACTGCCAGCCGAACGCTCATTGGTTCTCAACATAAAGAGCCCGCCTCCTCTGACTAACAAGACAATCAGAGCTTGTTTTGATTTGACCCTAGTGTCAAGTATGGGTGCTGGAGGATCATCTTCAGGGCTCAGATCAAGCAGGTAATACCACTGTGGGACACAAGGGGGTGACTGTCGCTAACTGTTCTGTCTCGTCCTTTCCAAAGACATCGGGTGAGGGCACATGATGAGAGATCCCTCTCCTTTTGGTCTCAGGTATTATAAAAGCCAAGTGAGCACTTGAAACACCCATCCATCCATCCATCCATTATCCAACCCGCTATATCCTAACACAGGGACTCAATAGTGTGTGTGTGGCCCCCAACATGCCTGTATGTCCTAATGGGATGGTGGATGGCATCCTGGGGGATCTCCTCCCAGACTGAATCAGGGCATCAGAGCTACTGGACAGTCTGTGATGCGACTTGGCGGTGTCTGATGCACCGATACGTAACGTCTCACAGGTTCTCAATTGGATTCAGGTCTTGGGAACGTGCTGGCCAGTCAATGGCATCAATGCCTTCGACATCCAGGAACTGACTACACACTCTGGCTACATGAGGCCATGCATTGTCCTGCACCTGGTGGAACCCAGGCCACACTGCGCCAGCGTAAGGTCTGACAATGGATGTGAGGATTTCATCCTGGTACGTAACACATTGAGGGCTGTGTGAGATGAGAACTCCAGGGACGTGCCTCCCAAGACCATCACTAACCCACCCATGATGTTGCTAGAAATGAGCAATGTTGGCAGCAGGGATAAAAAAAGGGGTGTGGCCAAGGCAAGTCGGCTCAGGCATTGTCGTGTTCAGGGGGCTTTAAAACCATCCCTGAAATCCTAACTCCCAGACAGACAATACAGTATCCTCCATAATCCACACTGTTAATAATAATAACAATAATAGTCAGTCAGTCAGTCATTGTCCATCCCGCTTTATCCTAACACAGGGTCACAGGGGCCTGCTGGAGCCAATCCCAGCCAACACGGGGTGCAAGGCAGGAATAAATCCCGGGCAGGGCACCAGCCCACTGCAGGAGACACACACTCACACACACACACACCAAGCACACACTAGGGACAATTTAGGATCGCCAGTGCACCTAACCAGCATGTCTTTGGACTGTGCAAGTAATAAAATGCATTGTATTTGTCATTCCAACAGATGGTCCATCACAAACATACATAGTAATAAAACACATTGCTACAATTGTTTCTGATGCTCCATCCAATCGGAATGACAAATGCAGAGTGTATGTCTTGGTTATATGGCATTTGTTATAGGGTTCATAATAGCATAGTTAATGTTTGTGATATGCCATCTGTTGGAATGACAAATGCAATGCATTTTATTTCAAAAATGTTTGTGGTATTCCATCCATCCATCCATTATCCAACCCGCTATATCCTAACTACAGGGTCACAGGGGTCTGCTGGAGCCAATCCCAGCCAGCACAGGGCGCAAGGCAGGAACAAATCCCCGGGCAGGGCACTAGCCCACTGCAGCACACACACACACACCAAGCACACACTAGGGACAATTTAGGATTGCCAGTGCACCTAACCAGCATGTCTTTGGACTGTGCAAGTAATAAAATGCATTGTATTTGTCATTCCAACAGATGGTCCATCACAAACATACATAGTAATAAAACACATTGCTACAATTGTTTTTGATGCTCCATCCATCGGAATGACAAATGCAGAGTGTATGTCTCAGTTATATGCTATTTGGTATAGGGTTCATAATAGCATAGTTAATGTTTGTGATCTGGGGGTGAAGTTACTCAAGTGATTACACCATCCAATTGCAGGCTAGTTGGTCTCAGACGTCGGGTATGCCTTCCACTGTCTCTAATTATGTAAATGAAGGCTAAGACAAAAAAAAAAAAACAACACTGGAGTAGTTGTCGAATGTGGCATACCCTCAAGTCTTGGGCCGTTGCTAGTGCACATCTATGATGCACACTGCCACAGTTACTTGGGCCATTATAATAGCCTGTCACATACAAACTGGTCTCAGTTGTTGGGTTTGCCTCCGACTGTTAACAATTATGCAAATTAAGGTGACATCTGAAAAATTGCTGGAAAAGTTGTCAACAACAGCATCAACATTTATTTCTACAGTACATTTTCATACAAACAATGGAGCTCAAAGTGCTTCACATGACAAAGAAAGAGAAAAAAGGCAAAATAAATTACTAAAATTAGGGAACACTAATTACCATAGAATAAAAGTAAGGTCCAATGGCCAGGGAGGATAGAAAAAAAAAAAAAAAATCCAGACGGCTGGAGAAAAAAAAAATAAAATCTGCATGGGGTCCGAGGCCATGAGACCACCCAGCCCCCTCTGGGCATTCTACCTGACATAAATGACCTCAATCAGTCCTCATGGTATTCAGGGATCTCATGGAAGAACTTGATGATGACGGTCATGTGGACTTCTGGCCTTTAATCCATCAATGTAAGGACATCACGGTGCTTTGATCAGGTGGTGCTGCAGATCACCATCACAGAAAACCAGAAAAAGAACAGAAGAGAGAGTAGGGGTGAGTACGGATTTTGGAGCCACCATGAATAATAATGATAATTAATTGAATATACAGAGCATCAGGATTTAACTAAAATGAAACTCTGAGAAAGCCATGTTAAAGTAATGTGTTTTTAGTAGTTTTTTTAATGTGCTCCACTGTGTTAGCCTGGTGAATTCCTATTGGCAGGCTATTCCAGATTTTAGGTGCATAACAGCAGAAGGCCACCCGCCTCACCACTTCTTTTGGAATTCTAAGCAGACCCTCATCTGAAGATCTAAGGTTACAATTTGGAGTGTAAAGTGTAAGACATTCTGAAATATAAGATGGAGTGAGATTATTTAAGACTTTGTAAACCATAAGCAGTATTTTAAAGTCAATTCTAAATGACACCGGTAACCAGTGCAGTGACGCTCAGACTGGGGTGATGTGCTCGGATTTTCTTTTCCAAGTTAAGATTCTAGCAGCTCCATTCTGCACTCGTTGCAATCGATTGATGTCTTTTTTGGGTGGTCCTGAGAAGAGTATGTTACAGAAATCTAATCGACTGAAAACAAACTAATAAAACAAAAATGTTGAATGTGAAATACCTACAAGTCTTAGTCTTGGTCCGCTGCTAGTCTTGTTACTGTAAAATATGTAGTGTGGGATATTGCCGGCCATTCATCCCAGGCTGCCAGATAGAGCCCTCCCTGTAGCATGGAGGTGCCCCGAAGGCCAGCAGGGAACCCTGGACAATGGAGTTTCTATTCACAACCCTGCTGGAAACCATGGGGGCCACCAGAGGACGCTACAGGGAAGCTCAAGGACTTGTATGTTCCCTATAACCCGGAAGTGCGTCTTAGTCACAGCGACAGAGGGAATGATGTACTTCCGGAATGAAGAGGAAGAGTTTTCACCTGACCTGGGATGTCACCTGGACTGAGGGATCAGAAGCACTTCCGGGTCAAGGACTATAAAGGTCTCTGGGAAATCCCAGAGAATATTATTATTGGACTTTTATCTGGTGTCTGGCGTCTGATCCGAGGGTTCAAGGGGACGATAGCGCCCCCTATCTGTCACAGTAGTAAGATCACATCAGCATGGGATCATCCCCAGATGATAGCAATTTGCAGCTGACCTGGGGAGAATTATTATCATTATTATTATTAGTAGTAGTAGTAGTAGTAGTAGTATTATCTGGGAGTTTGGTTTCCTTCCACATATCCAAAAACGTTGGTGTTAAACTGGCCCCTTGATGATGATGATGATGATGATGCATGCTGCGATGCACTGGAGGACCCTACCCGTGTCAGACCTTCAAGTGCATTTCACCTGCTTTTGCTGGATTACTTTTGAAATATTTAAATCCTCTCATGACAAACCTGTTTGCCGCACATGGGGGCTGAGTGCTGCCCCCGCCGTCCCCCTATTGTTTCCAGTCTCCTTCTGGTTGAGTGGCAGCCAGGCCCAAGACACAATCGCGTCACTCTCTGGCCTCGCTTGCACACGTTTCCATGAGAACGTGGTAATCCGTCTGTGCGGCAGCTTGCCGTCTCCACTGTCTCCCCGAGGCTCGCGCGTTCCCCTCAAGTGGTCTCATAGCAAATTTGACAATCATCAGCAATTTAACTCGCCACATGCAGGTGAGCTTTTCAGGTCGCCCACTGAGTCACCAAAGTGCTCCATCTTGAAGGAGGCCGTGGCGGCAGACTCTCGGGAAGTGGGTGTGGATGTACTGACAGAAGCGGACCCCTTCTATCCATTAACACAAAAGCCCCCCCCCCCCCTTGGGGGCACTGTTTCACATTTAATATTATCCTTTTGTGTAGTGCCAGTGCAATTCTAGATGGAGAAGTGTGCTTGGATATTGCAATCACAAAGAGAGTAGGAGGGCTGCTTGGTCGAGTAGCAGGGTGCCCATTAAACTGCCAAGGGGATAAAGGCTGTTGGTCTCGGCTATGTCCTCAGACATCCCCTTCGTATTGATCTTTACAACCCCTTCAGGTTTCACCTTGGTGCTCATGGATTTCATGATAATTTTAAACACACTACTATGGCATCACATGAGCAGAGGGATAATCTTGGTGGGCACAGAATGATAATAGGTAGGCAGGTCAGCAGCAGGTGATTTTAACTTTAGAGATCAATGAGGTTGGGCATACAAGGCGTAATGCCACGTCACATCAGTCGAGTTTTTCAATCGTAGCTTTCATTTGTATAATTTGAGCGAGATGGAGGCAGTCGTCTAATCTGACGTACCCAGAGATTCACATGAGCCCAGACAGGTTTGGTGGGCTCTACGTGCGAGAGCTGACAACCAATGAATGCTCGTCCTGAAGTGCAATGGGTACAATACAGCGATTAGGAATAAGGAACACAGGTGTTTAGGACCCCCCCAAACACGAGATGCTCATCTGTCTGATGTGTCGTGTTTTACGTACCACGACAGATACGGAATAAGAAACAGGGCAGAGATGGCAGCTGAACTCCCCTCACCAGGAAAGCGTTCATATGCCAACTGCTCCATCAGACAGCAATGCTATTGGCTGTCACTAACAAGGGTGCTTGTCCGCAAATGTGACACTGCACTGGAATGTCGTCACACAGTCACTAAACTTGACCTGCCCTGTGCAAACTGGTGACGAGATCAGCAAATGCAGTCAGCAAATTTGGCATACCCTACAACTAGAAGTGGCATAATGTGACATTGGTCTCAAGGCTGATTATATGAATATTTTAAGCCAATAGTAAATTTACGGAACAAAGATCGATTAATCTGTTGATTGATTTATTACCAAAGCTGTGCGATATATTAATCGTTCACATCAACACATCATCGCTGCAAAACGTCTCTGATGTACAATACCATTGACTGTGCAAACGGGCCGATTTGGGTAATAGAGAGATGGCTGTGGATAACAAATAATTAGCCGCTGTACCCATTGGAAGGAAGGACAGGCACCCTGGCCAGGATGGGGGATGATTTCTTACCATAATAGATGGACCAAGCAGACATGGGAGCTGGGAGCAGTATCATCCCCCCACACAGCAGGTGGCAGTGTTCCTCAGGGCTGAACCCAGTCAGGACACCCACAAGGCATGCTGGGAATTGGAGTCTGGAACCACAGCCCTGTAAGAGTTTATGGGTTCCACCAGAAGGATCTGTCAGGAGGGATTGCTTTGATTTCTCCCAAAACCGGAAGTTGTGTGTGATACCGGGTCTAATTAAAATGAGTTGGGAGGCTACGGGTGATACTCATTTGGAGGAACTAAGGAGGGAGGAAATTGATCATTTATTGTATTTGAGATCAATCTTTTGTCTTATAGTTATTGGAAAAATGTTGTCAAATATATTCATTTATTTGAACCCAGAATCGTATTGGGTGATACTGCGTCTGAGGTTTGGGGCTAAGTGGCGCCCCCTTGTGGGTACACCATGTACCACAGAAGACTCAGGGTACATTATAAAAAGATTATTATGCTTTGCTCTGTTTCAGCATGGCTACTTAGCACATATTTTGCCTCTTCAGTTTTATGTCACTGGCAAGTTGCATTAGCCTGAGGATGAGTGACCCACAGTGTGAGCTGGCCAGCTTCAGAGTGACAGTGAGCCACCTCAAAGAGCGATGTCAAGAGCAGGAAATCTTGGTGCCTACTTGGGGACACAAATATCCCTGTGGTGGTGTGGGTTGGCGCCACACTCCCAGTCCTCTTGAATCCGCACCTGTCGATAGTCATAAGTGAGTGAGGACTGCGATGGAGAGGATAAAAGGGCAAGTGCTTAAAATTAAATCCAAAGAACAAAACAGTCAAACAGTGCAGTGCATCTTCCCAATAATAAATAATCCATAAATAAATTTCTGTGTTCCGGGAGAAGTTTTAAAAACAATGCAATAAATAAGTTAAAAACCCGAAGGTAAAACAGAGGCATGATTTACTCTTTGTAAAGTCCCCAGACGTGAGGCATCCAATGCGTCTCTTCCTGCTCTGATACTCAGTAACCGTCTTTCTGCCCATCACTGTCTTGCCTCTCTAGCGCGGCTTTACTTCCATCCTCCATCTTCTTTTCTCCTTCAGCCCAGCACATCTCCCTTTCTTGTATCACTGACTCACCTTTCCAGATCTTCTAGTCAGCAAAGATGTCAGCAACTGCATCCCCTTCATCACCCGGCTCTTGGCAAAACTTTTGTGCTGCTACTAGCTGTCTTCTCCCGTCTTCCTCGCACCAAACATGGAACCTGCTTGATCCCTAGAGAGACCTTCAATCGTTCCCTGTTACCCCCTGACCTTCATCTGCTCTTACAGAATCACTTTTGTTTGCCTTCTCTTTACTTGCTCAGTTGCTTTTCCTCTGTTCTTTTGCTTTTCCCCTCTTTCATTAGACTCCCCCTTAAATACTTCTATGGGTGCACTGACTTTAACACAGACCTCATGAAATCAATGAAGCAATCGAGGTAGACCACACCCTCACGCGAGGATGCACCCCGTCTGAGTCACTCCACCAACTCCATGTAGCCACGCAATACCCACACACCCACGGAGATTGAGCAGGACACTTACTGTAATTATCTATTTACTTGTTAGGCTAAAGGACCTTTGCTGCTTAGCCACAGACTCACCATTCCACAGGGAAACAAATTCAGTTTTGTTGAAATTTCTGGCTCATCTACCTTAAAAAAGGATAAGTGTCATTCTGGTCAATATGTTTCTGTCTTTCCAAAAGATAGTGTTCAACAATCATCTTTAGAAATAGAATGCATTGAATTTTTCATTCTAACAGATGGATCATCACAAACACACTGCTTTTACTAAGCCCATACCAAATGGCATATAACAGAGACATGTGCATTGCAGTTGCCATTCCAACAGATGGCACATCAAGAACACTTGAAGTAATAAAATACATTGCAGTTATCATTCCAACAGATGACACATCACAAACATTACCTCTGCTATTATGAACCCCATACCAAATGGCATATGACAGAGTCATACACATTAAAAATGCATTCATCAATGTAAAAAATGGTACATCAAAAACTTTAACTCTGTTATTACAAGTCCCATACCCAATGTAATATCACAGAGACATATGAATTGTATTTGTCATTCTAACATATGACACATCAGCAACATTTCCATAATAAAATGCATTGCATTTCTCATTCCAATAAATGGAGCATCACAAACATTAACACGGCTTTTACTAAGCCCATACCAAATGGCATATAACAAAGACATGTGCATTGCAGTTGCCATTCCAACAGATGGCACATCATGAACATTTGAAGTAATAAAATACATTGCAGTTATCATTCCAACACATGACACATCACAAACATTACCTCTGCTATTATGAACCCCATACCAAATGGCATATAACATAGACATACACATAAAAAATGCATTCGTCATTGTAAAAAATGGTGCATCGAAAACTTTAACTCTGCTATTACAAGTCCCATACCCAATGTAATATCACAGAGACATATGAATTGCATTTGTCAGTTCAACATATGGCACATCAGAAACATTTCCATAATAAAATGCATTGCATTTGTCATCCCAATAGATGGCACATCACAAACATTTTTAGTAATAAAATGCATTGCATTTCTCATTCCAATAGATGGAACATCACAAACATTAACACCACTTTTACAAACCTCATACAAATTGGCATATAACAGACATATGCATTGTATTTATCATTCCAACAGATGGCACATCACTAACATTTGAATCATAAAATCCATCCATCCATCCATTTTCCGACCCGCTCAATCCGAACACAGGGTCACGGGGGTCTGCTGGAGCCAATCCCAGCCAACACAGGGCACAAGGCAGGAACCAATCCCGGGCAGGGTGCCAACCCACCGCAGGACACACACAAACACACTCACACACCAAGCACACACTAGGGCCAATTTAGAATCGCCAATCCACCTAACCTGAATGTCTTTGGACTGTGGGAGGAAACCAGAGCGCCTGGAGGAAACCAACGCAGACACGGGGAGAACATGCAAACTCCACACAGGGAGAACCCGGGAAGCGAACCCAGGTCCCCAGATCTCCCAACTGCGAGGCAGCAGCGCTACCCACTTCGCCACCATGCCACCCTGAATCATAAAATGCATTACATTTTTCATTCCAACAGATGGTGCATCACAAACATTAACCCTGCTATTACGAACCCCATATCAATTGGCATATAATGGACATGTGCACTGCTTTTGTAATTCCAACAAATGGAATACCACAAGGGCAGCACGGTGGCACAATGGTAGCGCTGCTGCCTCGCAGTTAGGAGACCCGGGTCCTCGCTGCATGGAGTTTGCATGTTCACCCCGTGTCTGCGTGGGTTTCCTCCGGCTGCTCCAGTTTCCTCCCACAGTCCAAAGACATGCAGGTTAGGTGGATTTGTGATTCTAAATTGGCCCTAGTGTGTGCTTAGTTTGTGTGTCCTGCGGTGGTCTAGCACCCTGCCCGGGACTGGTTCCTGCCTTGCACCCTGTGTTGGCTGGGATTGGCTCCAGTAGACCTCCGTGACCCTGTGTTAGGATTCAGCGGGTTGGAAAATGGTTGGATGGATGGATGGAATACTACAAACATTTTTGAAATAAAATGCATTGCATTTGTCGTTCCAACAAATGGCATATCACAAACATTAACTCTGCTATTATGAATCCTATGCCAAATGGCATATAATAGAGACATATGCATTGCATTTGTCATTCCAGCAGATGGCACATCACAGACATTTTTAGTAATAAAATGCTTTTCAGTTTGTTATTCCAATGGATGACGCATCTCAAACACTAACTCTGTTTTAAACAAATCCCATACCAAATAGCATATAACCCGAGACATACACAATGCATTTCTCATTCCAATGGACAGAGCTTCAGAAACAATTGTAGCAATGTGTTTTATAACTATAAATGTTTGTGATGGACCATCTGTTGGAGTTACAAATACAATGCATTTTATTACTTGCATGCATTATAAAATATATTACAATAGATGGTGCATAGCAAATGTTAATGCTATGGTCTACATTGATTACTTAGATTTCAACCTGATTAGATGGGTAGCACAGCTAGCATAGTGCACAGCAACACACAAGTAGGGATTTTACTACAAAGCGGCACCACATTCATGTGCAGGTTTGTTCAGTGCAGTTACTTGATTGAACCGCAGACATCAGTGATAGTAAGTTCAGCTTCTCCATCCTGCCTCTTTCAAGCGCCTTGCCTCTTCCTGCCCCCGGCTTCATGCTGAAATCTTTTATTCCTTGATATACACATTCCTTTTTATAGGTGAATTATTTTACTGGATCCACATCCTCTTTCCTTTATCCTAGCCAAGCTGGGGGTCCAGGATTTTAAAAGCTGAATGATGACGACACGCTTTCAGAGCTCTGACACCCACGGGAACACATGCAGTTTTGTAACTGCAGACCACAAAAAGTTTCATTGTGAAGATAAAAAAGTGGAAAGTGGGGAGCAACGCAGGAGGATTTCACCGCTGCCACCGGCTGACTCTGTTACTCGAAAGCAGGCTATTTATTTATTTTCGATGCCTTTAGAGTTCTAACTAGTGACATGGGGGAGGCTTGAAAGAAATTGACAAGCTGCACTTTAACACCACGAGGAGTTTCACTTCACTGTGGAATGAAATAAACACACATAAAATGACATGTGGGCTCAAGCTTAAAAAGCTGTCAGAGATGCAGCACAGGAGAGCTTTCCATCCCCAGGTGAAGCCCACCTGACTGCACAATTACTGGTGCTGATCTTTATTGTCTCACTGCAATAGCACAGTGAAACTCTTGTGGCACACTTGCAGCTATGTTTTAAATTATGCAGTAAATAAACTACCAGAAGATAAATAAATGAATAAATAAAACATAAACTGCATAAATATACAAATACAGTAAATAATATAAGAAACTCTCACCAGCTTTGCACTACTCTATCTTAATAAAAGGATAAGTGTAGTAATGAAATGCATTTGTCATTCCAACAAACATTAACACTGCTTTCACAAAACCCATACTGAATGGAATATAACAAGATGTATGTATTGCAGTTGTCATTCCAACATATGGCATACCACAAACATTTAACACTGCTTTTACAAATCCCATATTGAATGGCATATAACAGAGATGTATGAATTGCAACTGTCTTTCCAACAGATGGCGGATCACAAACATTAACACTGCTTTTACAAATCCCATACTCAATGGCATATAACAGAGATTTGTGCATTGCATTTGTCATTCCAACAGATGGCATATTACACACATTAATACTGCTTTTACAAATCACATACTAAATGGCACATAACAGAGATGTACACATTAATTCCAACAGATGGCGTATCACAAACATTTAACACTGCTTTTACAAATTACATATTGAATGGCATATAACAAGATGCATGCATTGCCATTGTCATTCCAACATATGGCGTATTACAAAAATGTAACACTGCTTTTACAAATCCCATATTAAATGGTATATAACAGGGATGTATGCATTGCAACTGTCATTCCAGCAGATGGTGTATCACAAATATTATCACTGCTTTAACAAATCACATATTGAATGGCATATAACTGAGACATATGCATTGCATTTGTCATTCCAACATATGGCGTATTACAAAAATGTAACACTGACTTTTACAAATCCCATATTAAATGGTATATAACGGGGCGTATGCACTGCAACTGTCATTCCAGCAGATGGTATATCACAAGTATTATTACTGCTTTAACAAATCACATATTGAATGGCATATAACTGAGACATATGCTTTGCATTTGTCATTCCAACAGATGGTGGATCACAAACATTAACACTGCTTTTACAAATCCCATACTGAATGAAATATAACAAGATGTATGCATTGCACTTGTTATTCCAACATTTGGTGTATCACAAACATTTAACACTGCTTTTATAAATCCCATATTGAATGGCATATAACAGAAATGTATGCATTGCATTTGTCATTGCAACAGATGGCGGATCACAAATATTAACACTGCTTTTACAAATCCCTTACTGAATAGAATATAACAAAGATGTATACATTGTATTTATCATTCCAACAGGTGGCACATCATAAACATTTGTAGCAATAGATTTTATTTCTGCAAATAATTGTGAAGTGCCATCTGTTGGAATGACAAATGCAACGCATTTTGTTACTACATGCATTACAAAATATATTCCAACAGATGGTGCACTGTGAACATTAAAGCTGATTGATTACTGAGAATTCAGCCCAATTAGGAGGGTAGCACAGCTAGTGTAGTATAAATCTACACAAAATTGGGGATTTAATTGCAAAGCGGCACCACATTTGCATGTTGGGGTAGAAAAGAGTGTTTATACGACTTGACCATAGACATTGGTGAGAATAACTCTAAATAAGAAAGTTAAAAATAAGAGGCAGCATTAAGAGGAAAGATGCCTCACGCCTGGACAAACTGGTGAGGAAGGCAGGCTCTATTGTAGGCATGGAGCTGGACAGTTTGACATCCATGGCAGAGCGACGGGCGCTCAGCAGGCTCCTATCAATTATGGAGAATCCACTGCATCCACTGAACAGGATCATCTCCAGACAGAAGAGCAGCTTCAGCGACAGACTGCTGTCACCGTCCTGCTCCACTGACAGACTGAGGAGATCGTTCCTCCCCCAAACTATGCGACTCTTTAATTCCACCCGGGGGGGTAAACGTTAACATTTAACATTATACATAGTTATTGTCTGTTTTTTCACCTGTATTATTATCGTTCTTTAATTTGATATTATTTATTGTATCAGTATGCTGCTGCTGAAGAATGTGAATTTCCCATTGGGATTAATAAAGTATCTATCTATCTATCTATCTATCTATCTATCTATCTATCTATCTATCTATCTATCTATCTATCTATCTATCTATCTATCTATCTATCTATTATGGCTGTAGTGCTTAAAAGGCACTTTGAAGAAGAAAAAAATAATTAAAAGAACTTCTTCATGCTTTTACCCTGAGTCTGCTGGGTTTAAAGGGGCAACAGCGACCCCTAGCGTTCACACATCATACAGTCAGGTCTTTTACTTTCCCTCCTGTAGGTATCTTCATTATTGTCGCTGATGAGGCCAGTCCCAGTGGTATCATGCACAAACTCGATGATGATGCTGTTGCCCTCATGCATTGCTACACAGTCGTACAACGGTGGTCTTGAGGAACATCGTGGAGGAGTTCTTGCTGTCAGTCCTCCTTGACTGGGGGTCTATTTGTAAGAAAATCAAACAGCCAGCCCATGATGGAGCTGCTCAGACCAAAGTCTTGGAGGTTTAGCACCAGCCTGGAGGGCACAATGATGTTGAAGACAGGGATACAGTCAATGAACAGCTTCCTGACATGTAGTGGGGGGGGGGGGGGGGTTTCTTTCCAGGTGTTCCACAGCAGTGTCCAGGATGAGGGAGATGGCAACATCCACAGATCTGTTATACTGCTATGCAAACTGTAGAAGATCCAGGGTGGCAGGAACGTTGTGGTTAATGTGCATCATGGCCAGTTTCTCCAAGCTCTTCATCACCATGCAGGTTAACGCAAAGGGCCTGCAGTCATTTCCTGACCTTTGTAAATTTTGATTATTATTATTTTTTTTTACGGAGCAGAGGGTATGCTGGTGCTGTCATTAACACAGGACTCTAATTGAAGTTGAAGTTTATGTTCCACTGGTGTGAAATTTGCATGTTCTCCCCATATCTGTGTGATTTTTCTTCCCTCATCCCAAAAGATGTGCAGGTTAGGTGAATGGGTGGCATTAATTTGGCCCCACATGGGTGTACATATAAATGAGCTGGCATCCATCCTGATGCATCGTCACAGTAAGTGAGAAGTATAATACTATTATCAAGCTACACTGTATCTTAAAATTAACAATGGAACTAACTGTTAAGGTCAGATTAAACCGGTCAGTTAAAGGAAAAAAATCAGTGCAATTATTAAAATCTATATCTTAAATACATAAACACTGTGGCCACTAGAGGGCGCTCCTACCTCCCAAACCCCGACACAGACAGACGTGGACACAAGTTCAGCACACACCTTTTTTATTTTTTAACGTGGGAAACGCTTCCCCTCATTTCCCACCTCCACAGCCCATTTAAAGCACAGGAAACACAGTGTTTAAGAAAGGGGACCGGAGGGTGTGTTCCAACTACAGAGGGATCACACTCCTCAGCCTCCCTGGAAAAGTCTATTCAGGGGTCCTGGAGAGGAGGGTCCGTCGGATAGTCGAGCCTCGGATTCATGAGGAACAGTGTGGTTTTCATCCTGGTCGCGGAACAGTGGATCAGCTCTATACCCTTAGCAGGGTCCTGGAGGGTGCATGGGAGTTTGCCCAACCAGTCTACATGTGTTTTGTGGACTTGGAAAAGGCATTCGACCGTGTCCCTCGGGGAATCCTGTGGGGGGTACTCCGAGAGTATGGGGTACCGGCCCCCCTGATAAGGGCTGTTCGGTCCCTGTACGATCGGTGCCAGAGCTTGGTCCGCATTGCTGGCAGTAAGTCAAACCCGTTTCCAGTGAGAGTTGGACTCCGCCAGGGCTGCCCTTTGTCACCGATTCTGTTCATAACTTTTATGGACAGAATTTCTAGGCACAGCCAGGGTGTTGAGGGGGTCCGGTTTGGTGGACTCAGGATTGGGTCACTGCTTTTTGCAGATGATGTTGTCCTGTTTGCTTCATCAGGCCGTGATCTTCAGCTCTCTCTGGATCGGTTCACAGCTGAGTGTGAAGCGGCTGGGATGGGAATCAGCACCTACAAATCCGAGACCATGGTCCTCAGCCGGAAAAGGGTGGAGTGCCCTCTCAGGGTTGGGAGCGAGATCCTGCCTCAAGTGGAAGAGTTCAAATATCTCGGGGTCTTGTTCATGAGTGAGGGAAGAATGGAGCAGGAGATTGACAGGTGGATCAGTGCGGCGTCCACAGTGATGCGGGCTCTGCATCGGTCTGTCGTGGTGACAAAGGAGTTGAGCCGTAAGGCGAAGCTCTCAATTTACTAGTCGATCTACGCTCCTACCCTCACCTATGGTCATGAGCTATGGGTAGTGACCGAAAGAACGAGATCGCGAATACAAGCGGCTGAAATGAGTTTCCTCCGCAGGGTGTCTGGGCTCTCCCTTAAAGATAGGGTGAGAAGCTCAGTCATCTGGGAGGAGCACAGAGTAGAGCCGCTGCTCCTCCGCATCGAGAGGCGTCAGATGAGGTGGCTCGGGCATCTGATCAGGATGCCTCCTGGACGCCTCCCTGGTGAGGTGTTCCGGGCACGTCTAACCGGGAGGAGGCCCAGGGAAAGACCCAGGACACGCTGGAGGGACTATGTCTCTCGACTGGCCTGGGAATGCCTTGGGATTCTCCCGGAAGAGCTAGAAGAAGTGGCCGGGGAGAGGGAAGTCTGGGCATCTCTGCTCAAGCTGCTGCCCCCGCGACCCGACCTCGGATAAGCGGAAGAGGATGGATGGATGGATGGAAACACAGTGTACAGCACAGCACTTTCTTTTCTTTTCCTTTCTCTACCTCTTCCTCTCTCTCGCCTCCACTCCGCCCGGTCAAGCTTCGTCCACCTCCTCCCAACTCAGGCTCCCGCTGGCTTCTTTTATAGGGCACCTGGAAGTGTCCCCTCTAGGGAGGTAATGCCCCGGATAAGATCATTCTCCTCTTGTTCCTTTTACTGTAGAGGCATCCCGGTTGAGTAAGGGCACCGGCCGTATGCTGTAACACATTTATCAATATCAGAATCATACTTCAACAATATACACTGGGTTGTAAATTTATCATATATCTTCATCAAAAAACTAAACGACAAGTAAAGTGCTATACAATGGCTAACCCAGCATTCTGACCCTAAGGGGTATGCGAAAACTAACAATTGCCTAATACATGAAATTGTATAAGGTGAAATAAAAAACAAAACACTCAGAATGACAAAGCGAAAAAAAGATTGTAGGAATTTTTGAAAATGTATTAAAAAAAAACGGAAACATCCCATTGACACAAAGATTCAGACCCTTTGTTCAGTATTTCCTTGAAGCCACTTTAGCAGCCTGGAGTCTTCTTGGGTTTGTTTGACGTGACAATCTTCACACACTTGGATTTGGGGATTGTCTTCCCTGCTTCTTTTTGCAGATCCTCTCAAGCTCTGTCAGGTTGGATGGAGACCTTCAGTGGAAGACCAGGGCGGGCCACCCAAGGACACTCACACAGTTAATCTTTAACCAGTTAAAGAGGGTAAAGACCTATAAATACCTGAGAGTGCAGCTGGATGATAAATTGGACTGGACTGCCAATACTGATGCTCTGTGTAAGAAAGGACAGAGCCGGCTATACTTCCTTAGAAGACTGGCGTCCTTCAACATCTGCAATAAGATGATGCAGATGTTCTATCAGACGGTTGTGGTGAGCGCCCTCTTCTATGCGGTGGTGTGCTGGGGAGGCAGCATAAAGAAGAGGGACGCCTCACGCCTGGACAAACTGGTGAGGAAGGCAGGCTCTATTGTAGGCATGGAGCTGGACAGTTTGACATCTGTGGCAGAGCGACGGGCACTGAGCAGACACCTGTCAATCATGGAGAATCCACTGCATCCACTGAACAGGATCATCTCCAGACAGAGGAGCAGCTTCAGCGACAGACTGCTGTCACCATCCTGCTCCACTGACAGACTGAGGAGATCGTTCCTCCACCACACTATGTGACTCTTCAATCACACCTGGGGGGTAAACGTTAACATTATACAAAGTTACTGTCTGTCTGTATACCTGCATTGTTATCACTCTTTAATTTAATATTGTTATTATCAGTATGCTGCTGCTGGAGTATGGGAATTTCCCCTTGGGGTTAATAAAGTATCTATCTATCTATCTATCTATCTATCTATCTATCTATCTATCTATCTATCTATCTATCTATCTATCTATCTATCTATCTATCTATCTATCTATCTTAATCCTAAGCCACTTCTGTTTTGTCTTTGCTTTGTGCTTAGGGTCCTGTTGGAATGTGAACCTTCAGGCCAATCTGATGTTCTGATGAAGGTTTTCATTAACACTGGAATCGCTGAAGCTTACACATTGAGATTGCTGACCAATGTTCCCTCTAAGCTGAGTGCGTGAGCGATCACTCACACGAATTCAGAGTGTCGCTCATACTTCCCGCACGATCGCTCATTCCGACGGCGTCGCTCCGACCGTCGGAGTTGGTGCTCATAAATTTTTGGCTTAAACAAAATGTCGCTCATAGACAATGTTTTTTGCTCACTATATGCTACTCCTTAGAGGGAACATTGTTGCTGACCTACAGTTAGTTACTAGTTTCAGCCCAATGACCATTTTAAACAATGGGTTAATATTTCCCAGTGTGCAGAAATTTCAAAAAATATGTGCCGAGGGTTTCTATTAGCAGTCATGAGTCTCCTTAAGCAGTTGAGGATAAATGCTATCTGGTCCTGGGGCCTCATGTATAACGGCGCGCGTAGAATTCACATTAAAACATGGCATATGGACAAAAGTGTAAATGTGCGTACGCACAAAAAAATCCAGATGCATATATCTGTGCAAACGTCAACTTCCACGTTCTTCTGCTACATAAATCCCGGTCAGCGTGAAAAGTAAAGCATGTGCACGCGCCTGCTGTCCCGCCCCAACTCCGCCCAGAATTACGCCTCTTTGAATATGCAAATCAATACAAATAGCCCTTAAGCTCAGCCTTCTGTGAAAAGACAATGGCAAAAACACGTAGGAAATAGAAGACTTTCAGCAAATACCAAGTGTAAGCAAAGAAAAAACTTACTTACTAACTTAAGTAGTTTTACTACTTACTAATTTGCTGGTTTAAACAGTGATATAACCAACAAAAGGAAGCTGATCGAGTGACAAAGAGTGTTGAAGAAACTCGAAAGTTCAAGTTCAGAAAGTCGCACAGTGCCAGATTGTCAGATATCAAAGTTGCAGTGAAAAGGGGAGTCGTAGCCCACCGTCTGAGTGTCATATGAAAGCTTATTAGGGTACAGTGAAAAAAAATAGGCACACAGTGGGGAAAAAAGCACGAAATGTCAACTTTAATCTCGAAATTTCCACTTTAATTACGTAGTTTATTTTGTCATTAAAGTAGAACATCACAAACTTCATCTTTAAATCGTTTAATTTACTAGTTTCTCAAATCCCATCGTAACTAAAGTTGCACATTAAATGCTTTGTCTTGTATTTGATTTTCTATGTGCTCTATGTGTGTGAATCACTATGTGCTTCCGGGCTTTATGTTCTGCTGACAGGACACAGAATCCATTACGTTCGTGATATTACAGCTCTCTGAATAATTAAAATACTGAGATGTATACGTGATATCATTTTCATGATGACAGGAGTTAAAGCATGTTATTAAACATGGAAACACGTTGGCGAAGTGATAGTGACGAGCAGACGCCTCGTCCAGTGATTGTTCCTGCCTCCCTCAAGATGCTTGCTGCGCCGTGCGCGATCTTCGATGAAATAATTTACTGCAGCAGTACTGTCTGTTTCAAACGTAGTAACCCCCAGTTCCTGTCCTTCCTTTTCTTTCTCCAAGTACCCAATCGCCACACAATCAGCTCAGTAATAGACGTTAAGCCATTTGTAAGCTTAGAACGCTGATTCTTCAAAACTTTTAAGGAACATTGAAATATATTCATAGTACGTGTTTAATTATTCTATCCATCTGTCTTTCCAGTGTCGCGCCAGCACCAGCAAGAATACAGCGCGAGGCAGGAACAATCGGGGCACCACCTCGTTGATATCATTGAGCTCGACAACTGTGTCCTCACATGTTTAATTATTAACAATATAGATTATTTAAATGATGTTAACATTTTATCTGTATAGTATAATAAACATATTTTGCTGTATTTTATCTTAAAAATGGTATCGTCATCATATGTAAATACGCTCTTTATAAAGTGGCGCAGGTTGTGCAATATTATAACTGTATCTCAAGTTTACAGTGAGGTGATTGTACTTATAAGTCCAAGCAGTCCTACCAGGAGCACTTGATGGACTGATTGAGTGCGTTTAGAGTTCTTGGGATGAAACTGTTTGTGAACCGCGAGGTCTGTACAGGAAAGGCTCTGAAGCATTTGTCGTACTGTATTAGCGCAGTTCAAATAGACAGCATGGCTGAGACAGCGTGTGCTTGATACTGTATCCCGATAATTCTCTTTCCAATCAGCTGCTCCCAGTGGTGCAGTGAGAGTAACAACGCTAAAGCAGCTGTGGTATTTAGAATAGTTTGACCATTCTGTGGACCATTATATTGTTACAAGTTAATTACAATCAGATGCCTTAAACTAATAAACAATATGCGGCTAATTTCAGTGTATTTATAAAACCGCTGTCAGGGATGTGGATCTCGAAAAGAAAGGGAAACCACACTGGAACAGTACCACTGCTTTGACGCTGGGTGATGCCAGTTTGCAAAACCGAGCAGAGAACTTGCATACGCCAGGGTTTGAGGTACCATGAAAATGTGCGTGGCTTTACACCAAGTTTAGGTTTTATATATCGCGATTTGAGCGTGGAAACAGGAGTACGCAACATTTTTGTGCGTACGCACCGTTTATACATGAGGCCCATGGTGATTTGTTGGATTTCAGTCTATGTAATCAATGTTGTACTTCTCTCTCTACAATATCCATGTCACTAAGTACCTCCTTACTAGTCCCTTTTAATTTTGAAAAGTAAATGACTTTTCACTGGTATAAACATCAATAAAGTCCAAGCTCAGAGCATTTGCTATTCCACTTTCTGTTTATTCTAGTTCACCCTAGAATCCCTGAAGTTTATGATTTTTTTCATTGTACCTGACTTCCTTAAATTTTCCTGACATACGCCAAGAAGCTCATAACTCCTTTTCACTGCGCTACTGGCCTGCTTTTGTTTTGCAATTGTGTGGTTTAGCAAAACGCAGCCTGCAACTCCCCCCTCCAGACCCCCCTTTCAGTCAGATAAAGGCATCACCCTGCTGCAATCCTCACAGCTGAAGTCTGTGTTCAAGTGGTGATGCTTTTGTAAGGAGTGATATAAGTAATGAAATATCATGATTTGAAATACGTACACTTACCGTGTGCTGCGTGTCTACAACGATCTGTGGAAATATAGAATGATAGACGAAAAGCAAGGCAAGAAATGCTGAACACACGGCTAAAACAGAAAATGGATTCATATGTTATAGTAATAACGACATCATTTTGACATGCAGTATAGGAGGTGTGAAGCCCAAATATTCAAGAAACACTTTCATAGTAGGTGTAACAAAACAAACATGCTTCTAAATAAAATAATAAAACGGGAGAAAAAGATATGGCTCAATTGACATGTTGCTGAAGCCCAACTATCAGTCTGTAGAAAATAAAAGATGTTCACATACGTGTGTGTGTCTGCGCGTTTCATTTTCAACCAGTTGTCACAGTGGTGACATAGATGGCGGAGTTGATAAGCTACAACTTAGCAACCTCGCGGTTAGAGGTTCGAATCTCATCTAGTCCTTGCATTTAGCACTTTGAGTAGTGAACTGCTATTATTATTATTATTATATAACCAAAACATACATTTGATACAAGTCTGTAACATCCCGTGTAAAGTTATGGAACTTGTAAAAGATGTTACTTTTTTTCACACATGAACATTCACATCAACACATCACTTGAATGATTGTTTAATTCATTTTTATTCTTGAATTCTTAAATAAAGGTTAATGTGAATGATTTTTTTTTATTTGAACAATTTGTTCTCTTGAATAAAACTGAATTTGAATGATTTTTTATTTAGTTTTATTCTTGGATTCTTGAATTCAACAATTTGAACATTTTTTTAAATTTGATTTTATTATTGGAATTTGAATAAGTCTGAATTTGAATGATTTTTTTAAAATTTGAACAATTTTTTTCACAAATAAAACTGAAATTGAATGATTTTTAAATTCAGTTTATTTTTGGATTCTTGAATAAAAATTACTCTGAATGATTTGTTTATTTGAACAATTGTGTTCTTGAATACAATTGAATTTGAACGATTTTTGTTATTCAGTTTTATTTTTGGATTCTTGAATGCAACAGTTTGAAAATTTTTTTTAAATTCAATTTTATTGTTGGATTCTGAAGAAAACTTACTCTGAATGATTTGTTTATTTCAACAATTGTTTTCTTGAATAAAACTGACTTTGAATGATTTTTTAAATTCCGTTTTATTCTTGGATTCTTGAATTAAACTTAATTGGAATTATATTTTTTTTATTTGAACAATTTTTTTCTCTTGAATAAAACTGAATTTGAATGATTTCTTAATTTAGTTTTATTCTTGGATTCTTGAATTCAACAATTTGAACAATTTTTTAAATTTGATTTTATTATTGGATTCTTGAATAAAACTTATTTTGAATGAATTGTTTATTTGAATAATTATTTTCTTGAATAAGTCTGAATTTGAATGATTTTTTTTAAATTTCAACAATTTTATCATGAATAAAACTGAAATTGAATGATTTTTTAAATTCAGTTTATTCTTGGATTCTTGAATACAATTTACTCTGAATGATTTGTTTATTTCAACAATTGTTTTCTTGAATAAAACTGAATTTGAATGATTTTTTAAATTCAGTTTATTCTTGGATTCTTGAATACAATTTACTCTGAATGATTTGTTTATTTCAACAATTGTTTTCTTGAATAAAACTGAATTTGAATGATTTTTTAAATTCTGTTTTATTCTTGCATTCTTGAATAAACACTTAATTGGATTTTTTTTATTTGAACAATTTTTTTTCTTGAATAAAACTGAATTTGAATGATTTTTTTATTCAGTTTTATTCTTGGTTTCTTGAATTAAACTGAACAATTTTTTTAATTCAGTTTTATTCTTGGATTGTTAAATAAAACTTACTCTGAATGATTTGTTTAATTGAACAATTGTTTTCTTGAATAAAATTGAATTTGAATGATTTTTTTATTCAATTTTATTCTTGGATGCTTGAATAAAACTGAATTTGAATGATTTTTTTTCTTCAGTTTTATTTTTGGAATCTTTGAATAAAATAATTTGAACAATTTTTTTTTATTCAATTTTTTTGGTATTCTTACTCTGAATGATTTGTTTAATTGAACAATTGTTTTCTTGAATAAAACTGAATCTGAATGATTTTTTTCTTCAGTTTTATTCTTGGAATCTTGAATAAAATAATTTGAACGATTTATTTTTATTCAATTTTTTTTTTGGTATTTTTGAATTAAAAAATCGTTCAAGTGACATGTTGATGTGAATGTCCGCATGTGAGGAAAAGTAACATCCACCATAGACACTGCAGGATGTGTTTGCTCAACAAGACATCAAGAACAAATGATCGAGCTGCATTTGTGTGTCTCCTTTAATCCTTTCAGCGCTAACTTTTACAAGTACCATACATTTACATTTATTAGCTATTTATTTATTAACTATTAGTGCAGTGATAAGGAGCTACAAGTTTCTTGGTATATGTCAGGAAAATTTGAGGAGATCAGGGACATCAAACAAAACCTAACCCTCAGGGATTCATTAAGGACATCTCTATAATTTACTCTGTTCAGCTCGTCTCCCAGTCCCTGATGCTGCCACCACCATTCCTCACCATTTGAGGTGATAAGCAGTGCCTGGTTTCTTCCAGATGTGATCCTCTGATTTAAAACCCAAACGTTCAATCTTGGGTTCATCAGACCTGAGAGTTATTTACGTGCCAAGTGGTCTTTCATGTGTCGTCTTTTCTCTCCATCATAGACATTTTCAGTGCCGGTTGTCCTTCTGGAAGTTTTTCCAGCCTTCAGGCAGGTTCTCTGGAGCTCAACCCCAGAGTGACCGTGAGGTTTGTTTGTCCCCTCTCTTACCGTTGCCCCTTAATCCCTTCAATTGTTCACTTTGGCTAGGTGGCCAGCTCCAGAAAGAGTTCTGGTTGTTTGAAATGTACGCCGTTTAAGAATCATGGAGGCCATCGTGTTCTTGGGAACCTTCAGCGCTGCAGGCCCCTTTTAATTTGGCAGCCTTTCCACATCTCAACACAATCCTGTGTCAAAGCAATTCCTTCACCCTCATGGCTTTGGATGTTGTTCAGCTGTGGGACCTTCTAAAGACAGGTGTGTGACTGTCCTAATCAGATCCAATCAATTGAATTGACTCCACCATAAAGGTGTAGAAACATCTCAACGATGATCAATAGAATGGGAAGCACCTGAGCCAATGCAAAGGGTCCACATACTTGCATCAATGTGACTTCAGAAAAGCCCTTTTGTTGCCAAATGTCCCCCTGGGGACACATAACGTACTACAGATGTCTCAAGATTCTTTTTGTGAAGTGAGTCATCTTCAGTTTTGCCCACATTTGCTATCTTGTCACTAATATTCTTTGTGCCACCTATGATATGCAGACCGCTCCTGCCCAGGTCTTCCATAATAAGCTCCACCCTACAACCCTAAACCAGATTAAGCAGGTTTGAGAGTGTAATGTTACTTTAATTATCCAAAGTTGCCCATCCATCCTAATTTAGGGGAGGGAGGAGAGTGGCCCACCCAAAGCACAATTGTTAGCCGGTGACCTTGACCAGCACTCCTGATCTGACAAGTCCCAGAAGGCACTGCACAGCTAAATATCCCAGAGATGGTTGAAATGTCTTGTCCTCTCGCCCTTCTCATCCACACCTTTTGTGCTAAAAGCCCAGAAGGCACTGGACAGCATGCTGTGTCGTTTTCTTTTTTTCTGATGGTTTTAAAAATGTGTGTGTCAGAAATGAAGCAATGAAAAAATAAAAACGAAAGCTCTGAGATGTTCCTGTCAGCTCTAAAAGGCATAAAGAGCAGGCATCTGGATTTAGATTCACACTGTGGTGCCCAAAAAAGAGATACTGGCAAATCCCAGATGGCGAGATGCATAGGTGTGAAGGAAATTGATACTTTAACACTCAGCTGCGTGGCAGAAAGTGGCGCCTTGAGCCGGGCCATGTGCAATGAAAAGCTGTGCCAGCCAGCATAATGGCCTTGTTCCACCTGAGGAAGAGAAGCACAACATGGCACCCACTGTGGGCTTCTGAGGAGTGGCATGACAGTAAAAGGCAAATGAACGGGAGCTGATTGATTCTGTAAGGTCAGCTAAACTGAGCATGGGTGCCAGTCTGTCCCAGATTGAAATTGCTTCCAGTAAAACCTCTAAACCAGATAAGCCAATGTGGGTGTGGCCTGGTGATTGGTGGGTGGGGCTTAAACTTTGAAGCCTGCACATCTCACATTTCACCTGCCAGGATTACTGGAAAAGCCAAATGCCAGCCTGCACTTCAGAAGAGCTCATCCATCTGCAGCTAAGCCTGTACTTGGACGGAGACCAGCCAGGAAAAGCTTGGGTTGCTACTGGAAAAGGTGTTGGTGAGGCCAGCAGGGGGTGCTTACCCTATGATCCCAATGCCCTAGTGGCAGTGACGGGGACACTGTGCTGTACAAATGGCACCGTCCTTCATATGAGAAGTACAACTAAGGTCCTGACTGTCTGTGGTCATTAATCACCCCTGGGCACTTGGTAAAGTGTTGAGTGTACCCTGATGTCCAGGCTAAATTGCACACCATGCATAATGCAGTGCGTAGAATTTACACTAAAACATGGCGTACAAACAAAAGTGGAAATGTGCGTACGCACAAAAAAATCCAGATGCATAAATCTGTGCGTTCGCCATCTTCCACGTTCTTCCGCTCCATAAATCTCGGTCAGCGTGAAAAATAACGCACATGCACACGCCTGCTGTCCCACCCCAAACTCCTCCCAGAATTACGCCTCTTTGAATATGCAAATCAATATAAATAGCCCTTACGCTCAACATTCTATGAAAAGGCAATGGCAAAAGCACAGGGGAAATAGAAGAATTTCAGCGAATACCAAGTGGAGGCAAAGAAAAATGTACTGTTCGTTGGTTTAAACAGTGGTATAAACAACAAAAGGAAGTTGGTCGAGTGACATAGAGTGTCGGAGAAACTCGAAAGCTCAAGTTCACAAAGTCGCACACTGCCCAAAATAAAAAAGAAGCTGTCAGATATCAGTATTTGGAAAAAGGTGAGTTGTAGCCCACCGTCTGAGTGTCATATGAAAGCTTATTAGGGTACAGAGAAAAAAAATATTAGGGACACAGTGGGAAAAAAGAAAGAAATGTCAACTTCAATCTCGAAATTTCCACCTTAATCACGTAGTTTATTTTGTCATTAAAGTAGAACATCATAAACTTCATCTTAAAATCATTTAATTTACTAGTTTCTCAAATCCCATCGTAACTAAAGTAGCACGTTAAATGCTTTGTATTGTATATATTCTTCTATGTGCTGTATGTGTGTGAATCATTACGTGCTTCTTAAACAGGCTTTCTCTTCCGCCGACAGGACACAGTATCCATTACATTTGTGATATTACAGCTCTCTGAATAATTTAAATACTGAGATGTATACTTAATATCATTTTCATGATGATAGGAGTTAAAGTATGTTATTAAACATGGGGACACTGTGGCGCAGTCATAGTGACGAGCTGGCACCCCATCCAGTGATTGTTCCTGCCTCCCTCAAGATGCTTGCTGCTCCATGCGCGACCTTCGATGAAATAATTTATTGCAGCAGTACTGTCTCTTTCAAACGTACTAACCTCCAATTCCTGTCCTTCCTTTTCTTTCTCCAAGTAACCAATCACCACACAATCAGCTCTGTAATAGATGTTAAGCCATCTGTAGGCTTAGAACGCCGATTCTTCAAAACTTTTAAGGAACATTGAAATATCTTCGTAATACGTGTTTAATTATTCTATCCATCTATCCTTTCCATGTGGCGCCAGCCCCAGCAAGAATACAGCGTGAGGCAGGAACAATCCCTGAACTAGCTAGCACTGTGCCACCATGTCCTCACATGTGTAATTATTAGCAATATAGATTATTTAAATGATGTCAACATTTTATCTATATAATGTAATAAACATATTTTGCTGCATTTCATCTTAAAAATAATATTGTCATCATATGTAGATACACTCCTTATAAAGTGGCTCAGGTTGTGTAATATAACTGTAGTGCAAGTTTACAGTGAGGTAATTGTACTTATAAGTACAAACAGTTCTACAGGAGCACGTGATGGACTGATTGAGTGCGTTTAGAGTTCTTGGGATTGTGAAAACATAAAAAGATGTAATTGAACAAAATGTATGTGTGTACAGAAAATAGGACAGAATGATGAAACTTGTTTGTGTTTTTGACAAGAAGCATGTATACTTTCTGGAAGTTTTCTTTTGATGATGTGTGTGACAAGAAAATATACCTTTAGGGTAATGACTTTACAAAATTGGAAAAGTACAATGAGTCAGGACGCTATTTTTTGCTTACGTGGTCAACGATCAGGAGATTAGAAAGGTATAAAAGAACAAGGACATCTGCGCTCGAGGCAGATGAAGCGCGGTGTCCTAGGACTGTGTTTCTCTGTCATTTTACCCTTGCCTGGTATGTATTAATAAAAGGTTTTGACTAATTTTAATTTTCTTCTCTGTCTTCAGTCACAAAAAGTGTCCACAGTTTTGGCGCCCGGACGTGGGGCAAGAGACGGCCGGTCGACTCCTCCAGCGAGACCATTTCAGTGATCCGTCTTACCAGCGGACTGCCGTCAATTTGAGTACTCCGGCAGCAGAGCATGCAGCTCCGGCAAAAGTTAGGACTGCCCTGTCCTGAAACAGTTCTTGCGTGAGGAGTCCCTGGTCTCCTCTTTGCTACATCCACGGTGACTGAACGGATTTCCAGACAGAGCTTGCACACTTCCAGGCTGGGGTAAGCACCGGGGGATTTCCGAATATTTTTTATTTTCTAAATAACGGGAGGGCGAGTTTCCTGTTGACCGTCTAGTCATACTCATATCTCAACGGGTTGCTTAAGGTGATGGAGACTTGACCCAAGCAGTTTGACGCATACGAAAGGTCTGACGAAAGGATACTGGCCTCACCCATATCCTAGACTCGGCTGGACGTATTGATGTAGTATTCTGCTGAACCGAATCGGACACGAAGTCACCTGAGCTGGAATCCGGGGATGTGAGCGGACAGGCTAACGGGACGAGTAACGGGGTGGTATGGAAATATAAACCGAAAAGAGCACAGATTGCAGGATTGCTGTTAGGAACGGAATAAATAAATCTACATACGGAATAAGCAACAAAACCGTGTTCTCCTGGGAACTGGATCAGTACCGATAGTTAGGTGTCTTCCCTTGGGAAAAAGAAGGGAACAGTTAGGTTTAGTGAGTGGCACACTTAATGCCTCGCTGATTCATACGTACAAGGGATTAGGCGAATCAGTATATAGTTGGAAAATTAAATACAGAACCCGGGAGAGCAAGGGGACATAATGGGAACTTATAACAGTAAGCCTGTTAATCGCCGCACAGGGGGATCAAAATCATTAATGCTGGAAGAATTATTTTCGGAGGATCAACAGACGCCCCGTAAAAATGGGTCTCCTAAAAAATTTATAGAAAAGAAGACAGGTTTAGATTTCAAGAAGGCATGTAAGAAATGGAATAGACAGAGTGGTGGGCGTTGGCCGATAGAGGGGACAGGAGATGTAAGTGAAATACAGGAAACTAGGAAGATCCTGTGTAGGAATAAGCAGGGTTGTTATAATAGTGGACCGTATCGAATGGATATGATCGATAGAAATTTAGAAGCAGTACCCCCTTTATCCTATTATTTTTTTCCCCTCCTCAGAACCAACCTCAGGCACCTCTATTATCCCCTCCTCTATTCCCCATTCCGACTGCCCCCCCCTGCACTACAACTAGCAGAAGTTTCCCCTGATGATTCCCCAGGTACAGATCACTATGACCCCTCAACCCATCGTGATGACCCACCCTGTACTAGACAAACCCCCGTCTCCAAATGCACTCGAAGTCAAACCTCCACTCACAAACCAGCTCCAACTTTTTTCTCTTCTGATCCTTCACCTTCACTTACTTGCCTTTTAATAGAAGTTCCCAATCCCCATTATAACCCTGCCCATCCAGCTGGACCCCAAAATCCCACAACAGTTATGATAAATCGGAATTGGGACATCCAAGAACTAAAAGATGTCGTGAATGCACTTCCAGATCCCAAGGAAGTAGGAGGACTAAAATTTGTTGAACAACTTGATCAGTTAGATAGCATGTATAAGCCTAATGCTGCTGAATGGACCCAGGTACTTCGTCAAAAGCTTGGGACCACATGGGCCACTGTTAGCAGGGGTGTCCGCAATGACGTTCCATGGGTATGGAACCCAGCTTTAACTCGAGGACAGGGGATAGGTGGAGAAAGCGAATTTAACCCACAATGGGAGGCGTTGAGACAAAATATTGCAGAAAAATATAAAAAAGGAACGGACTGGTCCCTTATTTCTGCTGCAAAACAAAAGAGAGACGAAACGGTTGATGAATGGGCACATAGGATTCAAGACCTTATGGCTAATCACTCGGGCTTGGGAAATGCTGATGACCGCACCCGAGCTGCAGTTCCACCTTTTGTTTCCGGTTTGCGCCTTGATATACAAAACAAGGTCCGCACTTCCTGTATTGAGTGGGAAAGTGCCACGTTTGATGAAGTCAAACGACATGCTGAACATGCCGAATCGGACTCTCATGCCAAATTATTGGCAGCACAGATGAACTATTATACCAGGAATACTCCTGACCAAGGTCGAGGATATGGCTTTAGAGGAAGGGGACGAGGACGAGGAAGAGGACGAGGTGGTTTTAGAGCTCCTCCTGTTGACCACACTAAGAATCCTTTTATTCCCTCTCCCTTTAATTCCAATGCTAATTCCTTCTCTTGCTACGCCTGTGGTGAAACTGGACATTTTCGTCGGGAGTGCCCTCACAGACAGCAACAGCCCCCACCTCCCCTTATTTCCACCTGTTTTTTCTGACACCCCTGACTAACAATACTGGCCGTAGGAAAACGCTGGGACCTCCAGCCACTCTTTTCAACTACCTTTGCTCACCCATAATTCAGAGACTGGTCCTTTACTGACATTGTTCGTTGATGGCACTGAGACTGTTTTCTTAATCAACACTGGTGCCACTCGCTCGCTGGCAAAGGTCCCTGCTTCGAACGAAACTGTTACTGTGCTTACTGCTTCTGGACAACCTCACCTTCTTCAAGTATCAAAACCTCTTCAAGTCCAGTCACGTCCTGGCGGACATACTTTGTTCAACCCCAAAAGTTGTTGTGTCAAATTACCCCTTACCCCAAAACCCTCTTTTGCAGCATGGACTTTAGATATTTCCCTACACACCATTCTCCTCAAAGCCCTACACTCTTTTTCCCTTTGTCTTTTTCCCAATTTACAGGCCCCTGACATTTTACACTGTACTGCCCAATACTTCCCTATAGAAGTAGACACCACCTGGCTAGAATCTTTCCTTACTTCTGGTACTTGCCCCGAAACCCTTCACATCTACTATTTCATCCACAAAGGCAGCTGCTTCTATCTTGGCGGCACAGTGCCTCATATTTCCTTAGCTAAATCACACACTGTTAAATGGGGGGAAAATAGGACCATGGGTGGAAAGATGCCTTGAAAGAACAGACTGGTTACAAGTTACTCCAGGTATTTTTGATACTCCTGACCATTTAATAATTAAAGTAGTGTTTCAAAGGATAGCCCACTGTGAGCCTCTGGTGATCCACCCGAAATCCTCCTTCCGCCCGCACCGTGCCCAATATCCTTTGTCTCCCGAAGCAGAGGCTGGCATCTCCGCCGTACATCCCGATCTCGTCAAACGCGGTACCGCCGTTAGACATAGACCGTCATGCCTCAGGGATACAGAGAAGCCTCTTGTGTTTATGGTTAAGCTCTTGCCCAAAAATTTAGAAGGCTTTTGGCCGGACGGGATACAGTATGTAGATGGAAATGATATGTAGCGCTACGGAAGAAAATTGTACAATAGATACTCAGAAATTGTTGCTGTTTCTGGGGGAAAATGGCCATAAAGTTTCTAAGGTTAAGCTGCAGCTAAACAAAACAACAGGTTATGTCTGTTTTAGGTATTCTGGGCTACTGCAGACAGTGGGTTCTAAATTTTACTGAAAGAGCACAGCCGTTGCAACAACTGGCTGAGAAGGCTCTCTGTGACCTCAAAGCTACTCTTTTATCTGCGCCCGCGCTAGGTTTGCCTGATCATTCTCGTCCATTCACTTTGTTCGTGGACGAAAAGCAGGGATTTATGAATGCAGTACTGACGCAACAACATGGAGATAAACAAAGACCGGTGACTTATTTTTTTCTAAAAAAAACTGGATCCAGTGGCCGCAGCACTTCCTCCGTGTCTTCGTGCTGTGGCTGCAACAACAGAAGCTGTTTTAGCAAGCACGGATGTAGTTCTCATGAGCCCCCTAACAGTTAAAGTGCCTCACGCTGTACATTCTATCCTAGTACAAGCCAAAACTTCACATCTCAACTAGTTACGCAGATCAAGCTAAGTGCACAAACAGCTGAACTCGTAGCACTCACTCAAGCATGTCAGCTGTCCGAAGGGAAGATCGTAACAATTTAAACAGATTCCAGGTATGCTTTTGGAGTCTGCCATGATCATGGAGCACTATGGAAACTAAGGGGATTTAAGACCAGTACTAGAGAGCTCTAACTAAAAAACTGAAAAAGATAATTATCGATTTGTGTTCCTTTTAAACCCTGATCAAGTTTGAAGGAAAAATACTCTTTTAATAATTGTGATATGAATGGAAGTTGTGTATTTTAGGTACTATAAAGGAAGAGCATGGTGACGCAGTGGTCAGCACACTTGATACGAATAAAGGTTCAAGCACGTATGTTTTCCTTGTTAAGTCAGAATGTTCTTTGTGACCGCGTAATGGGAATGCTTTCTTGTTGTTGGGAATGCTTTCTTGTTGTGGAATTGTGCTGCGTGATTTCCCCGAGTGGATTGTCCTTGTTTGTCGCCTGCCTGGATTCACGCCTCACATTGCAAGAGATGGCACCCTTGATTGCTGTGCTACTATGCTTTTCTTTTCCCTTGTCTACTGCCCTGGTCACCTTGACTTTCCCGTTAGGAATTACCACATCAGTGCAGTTTGATTTCTGCTCTATTATCAACTGTGGGACTGGTCGACAAGCCCAGTGGACCGGATCTGACAAATACGTGTGTATGAGGGGAAGTGACTGCGACAACTGGCAATGGGTTTTTGCTAACACTGGAACTGAGGACTGGGGTTATCAACCTTTTGAGGCCCAAAAATACGGTTTGAAAAATCGGTTTTCTATCATAAAAGGACATGCCTCTCATGAATGTGCTGACAACCATTGTAACCCCTTGATCATTACTTTGAAGAACCCCTCTTTACATGACTCAGGTATTTATGTATTAGGGGCATATGTATCTGGAACAGACCCTTTAGGGAGATTTCTAATTAAGATTGACAATCCTGTTACTAACACCCCTCATTCTCTGGCACACACACCCATCTCCCCAACTTTTGGTTATGAATATTTCCACCCTTTCATCCACTTTTTCAGTACATGGGTAGGAGAATTACCATTTTCTTTCTGTTCTCAAACTTTTCAGGTTAACTTTTCTCTGAACACCGTTCTGTCTTCCTTTCTTCTCTCCCAAACCACTCCTAGATCAGATATTTGGTGGATGTGCTGTAGGTCCAAATTATTTGCCACCCTTCCCCCTAACTGGTCTGGTACCTGTGCTCCAATCCAATTAGTTACTGATATCTCCTTACATGGCCCTGGAGTATACATAGATGCTATTGGAGTCCCTAGGGGTGTCCCAGACAGATTTAAAGCTAGGGATCAAGTTGCTGCCGGTTTTGAATCTATCATACCCCAAATTACTATTAATAAGAATGTAGACTGGATTAATTACCTTTATTATAACCAACAACGTTTCCTTAACTTCACCAAAGACGCTATTGAAGGCATACATGAACAGCTTGATCGTACTTCTCTGATGACTTGGCAAAATCGTCTAGCCCTGGACATGTTACTTGCGGAAAAGGGAGGTGTCTGTGCTATGTTTGGTGATGCTTGTTGTACATATATTCCAAATAATACCGCGCCAGATGGATCAATAACTCGTGCATTGGCAGGCCTCACTGCTCTCTCTAAAGAACTTTCCACTAATTCTGGCATTACAAATCCCTGGGATCAGTGGTTTGCATCCTCCTTCGGATCCTGGGGACAATGGATAAGATCTGTTTTCATTTCTTTGGTTGTGACATTTTGTCTCCTCCTCCTGGTTGGTTGTTGTATTATCCCTTTGTTTCGCTATATAATATCTAAGTACTTTACCGCCTCTATGGAAAGGGCATATATGCTACATGAGGAGCGCATGTCTCGTATAGCTTCTTCCACTTTCTCTCCCCCTTCCCCTTCATCAACCATTTCAAGATAGAATTATATTGCCCACATCATTTTGTTCAAAAAGGGAGGAGTGTAAAAACATAAAAAGATGTAATTGAACAAAATGTATGTGTGTACAGAAAATAGGACAGAATGATGAAACTTGTTTGTGTTTTTGACAAGAAGCATGTATACTTTCTGGAAGTTTTCTTTTGATGATGTGTGTGACAAGAAAATATACCTTTAGGGTAATGACTTTACAAAATTGGAAAAGTACAATGAGTCAGGACGCTATTTTTTGCTTACGTGGTCAACGATCAGGAGATTAGAAAGGTATAAAAGAACAAGGACATCTGCGCTCGAGGCAGATGAAGCGCGGTGTCCTAGGACTGTGTTTCTCTGTCATTTTACCCTTGCCTGGTATGTATTAATAAAAGGTTTTGACTAATTTTAATTTTCTTCTCTGTCTTCAGTCACAAAAAGTGTCCACAGTTTGAAACTGTTTCTGAACCACGAGGCCCGTACAGGAAAGGCTCTGAAGTGTTTGCCATATGGGAGCAGTTCAGATAGACAGCATGGCTGAGGCAGCGTGTGCTAGATGCTGTATACTGATAATTCTCTTTCCGATCAGCTGCTGTAGAGCTGTGATTCCCCACTTAGATACAGTGATATAAATACTCCGAGGGGTGCAGTGAGAGTAATATGGAAAAAGATGATCCGCTGTGGCAACCCCTAACAGGAGCAGCTGAAAGAAAAAGAAGGTGCAGTGAAAGTAACAACACTAAAACAGGTATGGTATTTGGAATAGTTTGGCCATTCTGTGGACCATTATATTGTTACAGGTTAATTACAATCAGATGCCTTAAACCAATAAACAATATGCGGTTAATTTCAGTGTATTTGATAAAGCCATCAGGGATGTGGATTTAAAAAAGAAAGGGAAACCGTACTGGAACAAAAGCACTGCTTTGACGCTGGGTGCCGCCAGTTTGCAAAACCGAGCGGAGAACTTGCAAACACCAAGCATTTAGCTGCTGTGAAAATGTGTGTGGCTTTATTCTAAGTTTAAATTTTATACATCGTGTTTTGAGCATGGAAACAGGCGTATGCAACATTTTTGTGCGTACGCACCATTTATACATGAGGCCCCTGGTCTTTGCCTAGGTGTTCATTGGCAAACATCTGTCTGATGTTCTTTTTGGGGAGCGTGTCCCAGATATGTGCAGCCTCTTTCTAATGGTAAACTTACTGTATGTACTTTGACATCAACTGATAGAAGAGATACCTAGACACCCTGTGATTTTATCCATCATCTTGTGTTCTGCTGATATACTGTAGATAGATAGATAGATAGATAGATAGATAGATAGATAGATAGATAGATAGATAGATAGATAGATAGATAGATAGATAGATAGATAGATAGATAGATAGATAGATAGATAGATAGATAGATAGATAGATAGATACTTTATTAATCCCAAGGGGAAATTCACACCAATGGTCCAAAATTCCTCCTGAACATTGTGCAGGCTTCATCCACAGGCTACCAGAAGTGCTGGTTAGAGGTTATTGCTGCCAAAGGAGGGTCCACCACTTATTAACTGCAAGGGTTCACTTACTTTTTCCACAGAACACTATGAATGTTTGATGATTGTGTTCAATGAAGAAATGAAAGATTAGAATCATTTGTGTGTCATTAGCATAAGCATATCGTGTGAAGGTCAGATGACATTTTATGATTAGCTAGCCATCCCACCCATGTAGAAGTGAAACAGGACAGCATGGAGGGCCCCTCCCGGCTCCCACTCCTGACATCACGCTTCCCCCGTGTCCTTGGCCCGTAGCCTCTCTCTCGGATTAGCGTGAACATATCACTCTTTGCAAGTGAACTATGGTTCTTAGTGTGATGAGAGAAATCACAAAATCAACCGGAATGTTCAAGCAAATTCTAGACAAGAACCCGATCTAAATCCGTTAAGTAGTTCGCTCATTCGCTAGCTAAGTGGAGTTAAAATTACACCCCAAGGCTAGTGCGTGAGTGAGGAGGGTCCCGCTCCCCTCCACTCGGTCTGCTGCTTGTCTCTCAGATTCATGTAAATAAATCGATACCGCAAGCAAACTATGATACTTAGCACGATGAGAGAAGTCGCAAAATCAATCAGCATGTTCAAGTAAAATCTAGAAAAAAAAAAACAGATCTAAATGCATTAAGTAGTTCTCGCACGAAAAGCGGACAGACAGACAGACGTTGGATTTTAGTTATATAGAGACTGTCACGCACGAGGGATTAGGGAGCAGCTAAAGGACCCGATGAGCAGCGCGAAACTGCAAGACAGGGGACAATGGCAGTGTACTAACCACCCTCTTTGTTTTAACAGGAAAGACGAAAAAACACCGCCGTGAATACGGCCGAAATCTCTAGCCAGCAGGCTGAGCCACTTCCGGGTTCCTTCATCCCCTCTGGTACCCCCAATAATGACGTCCCTACATCCCATGAACCTCAGCACCTCCTTTCCCAGCATTCCTTTTCCATTTCCGGCCCCACTCCATAAAATGTCCATGCTTCGGTGTGTCCATGTCTGTACTTGATATTTCATGTCTGACGATTCAGACTTTTGGAAAGAGTGTTACAGTATACGATAGATAGATAGATGGGTGGACGGATGGACAGATAGTGTCAGGAAAATCCTGAAATTTACAAAGCACAAGAAATGATCACAAATCCAAGAACTCACCACTCTCAAGTGCATTTAAATGAACCGCAAGGGACTGTTAGATTCCCCCACCTTTATAGGGCTGATGCCTGTCCCTTGCAGTGATAGGCAGTCCACCTCTTCAGGAGCCACCCACAAAACACAAGGTACATGACAAAGGCATGAGGACAGATACATTAAACATTAAAACTAATGTGAATCATAAACTAAAGCAGTAGTAACATATACAGATCAACTAAAAATGTACAACAAAGACATAAAAGAAGAATTTGAACCAAAGCTAGGGGATGAACCCTGGCTGAAATATAAAACTCAGAACTTGTAACCAATTGTAATCTTGCAGCTCCACAACTGAAATGCGCTATTTCAATGAATATGTTGAGTCTTCTCTCCAGCACACACACACAGATAACAGAACTAAACAAAGAGCATCCCCATTAGCGTCACCTGCTGATAATGGTTCAGTTTTGTACAAACAAATAAGAAATAGTAATGGAAACTATGAATTCCAAAAATTGCAGCTACTTGAATTTAGTTGATTTGTTTACAGCTGTTGTGATACAACAAAGCAAAATAACAAAAAGGGTTGAACAGGCCTCAAAATAAACAAAAACTGACCAGGACTTTGCTGTTCAGTGTCAAAAAGAGGCCTCAACCCGGTCAGCCTGAGCCTGAACTCCATTGGCAGGCTTCAGGACTTACTCAGGCCCCAAATTAACCCCAGTTTTTATAGTTCAAAACCACTTTAAAGTGTCCCAACAAACAGGAAAAATGCTCTTCAAAGGGAGAGGACATGCAGCAGGAAGGGTTACCAAGACCAAAAAGGATGACCAGGAGAAGATCTATAAAATAAACTGAGAGCTGAAATGTATCTTTTATCCATCCATCCATCCATTTTCCAACCCGCTGAATCCGAACAGAGGGTCACGGGGTCTGCTGGAGCCAATCCCAGCCAACACAGGGCACAAGGCAGGAATCAATCCCGGGCAGGGTGCCAACCCACCACAGACATATCTTTTATCAATACCCAAATCTAAACTGAAGAATTATGTGCTTTATGATGCACCACACAGGTCAGGACTAGTATGGTGAATCCAAACTTGCAACATCAGAACAGGTAATGAAACCAAGAAATGAAATCAGGTCAGAAAACAAAACGAGGGCCATTACAGAGAGATTGCAAGTAAGTAATCCAAAAAGACAAAACAAATTTGTAATCAAAAGAACACAGCAGATTTGTTACCAGAAAAAATAAAAGAAGCATGATACTACCAAAAGTTGCTTCTTTGTTTATCCAAACTCGGATAACTTTATTCATCCCCATGGGGGGAATTTGGTAATTAGCAAATTACCTTAATAAGAGGAAAAAAACACTTACCTCAACCTGAAGGCAGACTCTTGATGGCGGAGATTTTCAGCACAGAAGACCCTGCATTATACATGAAGTCACCTGTGCATTTTACAAATGTGAACAGAGTGCTCAAATATGACAGTGGGGAATGCGCACATTCAGTTTCCACGTCTTAACGGTGTGTGGGAATCGTGGAAATGCCATACCAGATAAGCAGGGCAAGGCGCGCTACGGCGCTTTTATTGTTGAATGATATATGGTGTTCTATTGGCTGTGTCTGACCCATGCTGAACTCTGACCAAAGCTGACAAGACACCTGATTGGTGTATTTTATGAATTTATAATTACTTGGCCGGCATAATAAGTAACAAGGAATTGCTGGAAACGTTAAAGAAATGAAAAGTGTATTGTTTAACCTATAAATGTAAAGGAGTAAAAGTACAAGTAGCCGCGAATGAAATTTACCAAGTAAAGTACAAAGAGCTGAAAAATACACTTAAAGTAAATGAATGAGGTAGCCGCACTTTATTATTTCACACCTCTGGTTCCTCGTGGATCCCCAGTCCACCTTTGGAGGTAACCGAAGTCATCGACTATTCCTGACGCTGTCTGTTCCACTCTGCTGCCTGTGATTCTAAAACTAATTGGAGCCTTTTGTAACAGTCTATGTGCTTTAAGAAAAAAGCCATTTTGCTGAAGTGTGCGGCCTTGCTCGGAATCGTCAGTCTTCATTTCTACACCGGCATTGAATTATTTGGCTTTGTTAAAGAAAGCGCGCCATTGTTGCTGCAAGAGGCAATTGAATGCGTGTAGGCAGTCGAGTGGAGCCGTCAGATGAGCGCATTGAGATGGGTTTAGGAGAGAAAAAGGCTAAAACAAAAACTGAAGTGGGGAGAAAGAGCTGAGCCCACCGCTCTGTCAATTTAACTTTAATATATACAGAGGCATGCAGAGAGAGTTGTGTCCTAAAACCTCTTACAAAGTCAGCAAAGCCTCAATTTAGAGATGTCACAACAAATTGGCAAGTACCAGCTAGACTGTATGAGTTCTCGGGAACATGTGGGTCATGGAAGAACTTAAGTCAGCCATGACAACAGACAATCCGCTCAATAGCCGCTATGAAAAGCACAAAATTGAAAGCAGAGCTAATAGACATGTCTGCTGTGTTGTGATTCTGGTCATTCTGGTATTTTATATTTTATTGTCGTTTTTGTTCATTTTGAATTGTTATTTTTCATGTCTACACGTTCCTTTGGTTGATTTCGAAATGTGACTTTGCAATTGTGTACTGTCCCTTTAATTGTAGTGTAGTGTGCGTGGAGCTCCAGGAGGCGGGCCCACCTTGACATTGTGAGTTTCAGTGAGCATGGAGATTCTGGCTGAATCACATACTTGAGGAAATCAGATGCAATTAAGGGGAAGTCTATGTAAAACTGAAGCCAGAAAACACTTGTCCTTTGTAGGTGGAGCCCCAAGAGGTGGGGTCACGCTGACATCACCACTCCTGAGCCCTCCTTCAGGCTGTTTAAATTGGTCGAGAAGGCTCAGGACTTGGGAGTCATAAGTTTCACTGAGTTTCAGTGAGTATGGAGATTCAGAGTGAATCACATACTCGAGGAAATCAGAAGAAATTAAGGGGAAGTGCATTTCAAGCTGAAGACAGAAAACAGTCATTCTTTGTGGGTGGAGCCCCAGGAGGCGGGTCCACCCTGACATCACCACTCCTGAGCCCTCCTTCAGGCTGTTTGAATTGGCTGAGAAGGCTCAAGACTTGGGAATCGTTCGTTTGTTTGAGTTATAGTGAATATGAGATTCTGGTTGAATTGCATACTCAAGGAAATCAGTGGAAATTAAAGGGAAGTGCATTTAAAACTGAAGCCAGGAAGCACTTGTTCTTTGTGGGTGGAGCACCAGGAGGTGGGGCCACCCTGTCATCACCACTCCTGAGCTCTCCTTCAGGCTGTTTAAATTGGCTGAACAGGCTCAGGAGATGGGAATCATTCTTTTGTTTGAGTTTCAATGAGTATGAGATTCCCAGTGAATCACATCCTTGAGGAAATCAGTAGAATTTAAGGGGAAGTGCATTTAAAACTGAAGCCAGAAAACACTTGTTCTTTGTGGGTAGAGCCCCAGGAGGCGAGACCACCCCAACATCACCACTCCTGAGCCCTCCTTCAGGCTGTTTAAATTGGCTGAGAAGGCTCAGTACTTAGGAGTCATAAGTTTCATTGAGTTTCAGTGAGTATGGAGATTCGGAGTGAATCACATACTCGAGTAAATCAGAAGAAATTAAGGGGAAGTGCATTTAAAACTGAAGTCAGAAAACAGTTGTTCTTTGTGGGTGGAGCCCCAGGAGGCGGTATCACCCTGACATCACCATTTCTAAGCCATTCTTCAGGCTGTTTTAATTGGCTGAGCAGGCTGTGGACTTGGGAGTCATTTGTTTGTTTTAGATTCAGTATGAGATTCTGAGTGAATCACATACTTCAGGAAATCAAAGGAAATTAAGGGATACTGCATTTCTAACTGAAGACAAGAAGCAATTGTTCTTTGTGGGTGGAGCCCCATGAGCCGGGGTTACCCCGACATCACCACTCCTGAGCCCTTCTTCAGGATGTTTAAATTGGCTGAGAAGGCTCAGTACTTGGGAGTCATAAGTTTCACTGAGTTTCAGTGAGTATGGAGATTCGGAGTGAATCACATACTCGAGGAAAGCAGAAGAAATTAAGGGGAAGTGCATTTATAACTGAAGTCGGAAAACAGTTGTTTGTTGTAGGTGGAGCCCCAGGAGGCGGGTTCACCGTGACATCACCACTCCTGAGCCCTCCTTCAGGCTGTTTGAATTGGCTGAGAAGGCTCAAGACTTGGGAATCGTTCGTTTGTTTGAGTTATAGTGAATATGAGATTCTGGTTGAATTGCATACTCAAGGAAATCAGTGGAAATTAAAGGGAAGTGCATTTAAAACTGAAGCCAGGAAGCACTTGTTCTTTGTGGGTGGAGCACCAGGAGGTGGGGCCACCCTGTCATCACCACTCCTGAGCTCTCCTTCAGGCTGTTTAAATTGGCTGAACAGGCTCAGGAGTTGGAAGTCATTCTTTTATTTGAGTTTCAATGAGTATGAGATTCTGAGTGAATCACAGTGTGACATGAAAAAATCTCATGGCCAAAGTCTCGTCTTGTGGGACTTGAAAAAATCTCTTGAAAAAAGTCTCCTCTCGTCCCAGGATTTTTTTTAAATAATAAAGAGATGACTTTACTGTGAAGTACTTTGCTCAGTTTTCAGTGTTTTTGACTTGACTTGAGCAGCCACTTGAATGTCCTGTGATTCAGCACCAGCCTTACCTTCTCCTGTTTGTACCCCAAAGAAATGCTCTTCAGCGGTAGTTGTCGTCTGTTCTTTCTGAACATGGCAGCACCCGATTGGCATCTGGGAAGTCTAAGCCAGTGGCGCTTAAAGATTTGTTTTCTTTTTCCAATTACGTGTCTTTGCAACCTGTAATTGCAGTGGAACAGCTGATTGATCATTTTGATGTTCCCCCAATACATCATTGTGGGGGATTAGGGAGAATCGCCATCGACAGTCATCTGGAGGATTGTCGCTGATTGTTATCAGGGGAAGAGTTTCTTCTAGGAGAATTACTGGTGATCATCATCTGGTATCCCCTTGGAAGATTGCCGCCGGTCGTCATCTAGGGAATGGGGGGAGGTTTCCCTAAGGAAATTTCTGCCGAACATCATCACGCTCCCCCTTGCGGTATTGCTACCAACCATTGTCCCTTGAATGTCCACTTTGGAGAATCACTGGCAACCATCATCTGGTATCCCCTTGAAGGATCACCGCCAATTGTCACCTGAGGGGTGTGAAATGAACAGCCTCGACACACACTGGAAAGGTTTGGGGCATCCACCCATATATTGTTCCTGGCTGCAAAAAGGGTTTTGAAAGAGCACTCACGTGCATTGTTTCGAGTCCTGAACTGAACTGAGGAGGTTAGGAAAAAAGATGGCGACTTTATAAGCCGAAATGAAGTGATGTCATTTGGCCGGAACTGGAAGGGACGTCAGTCTGGGCACTGGAACCGGACGTGATGTTGAATCAGGCAAGTTTTCCCGTATTTGGCCTGCAGAGATAACAGAGGGTGGTTTAGTGCCAGCCTGGCAGGTAATTACCTCCACTTGGTCCACTCAGCGTCCTCCTAGTCGCACGTGTGTGTGTGTGGGGGGGTTTTGATCCCCAGGAGAATTGCAGCCAAACGTCATCCCAATCCCCCTTGGAAGATTGCTACCAACCATCATCCCTTGGATGTCCGCCTTGGAGAATCACTGACAACCATCATCTGGTATCCCCTTGGAGGATCACCACTGATTATCATCTGGCAGTGGGGTTTCCCCAGGAGAATTGCAGACGAATGTCATCCCAATCCCCCTTGGAGGATTGCCACCAATCGTCATCCCTTGGATGTCCACGTTGGAGAATCACCACTGAATGTTGTCCAGGTTCCCCCTTGAAGATTGTTTGACGGATTGTGTTCAGGGAATTTGTTTGAAACATGCAAGTGGTGACCCATCACATGGCTTTACACAAATCTCTCACGACCCTTTCTCATTCACTTCAATTGAAATTTATTACTCAGCACAACCCGATTAGAGACGTCTCACGACCCTAAGCCATTTCCAAATGTGTCTGTCTGCTTTGGCATCTGGGTTGTCCCTATAGTCACAAATATTGCCACATGATATGCTGGCCTAGCGAAAATTGATAACATCCATCCATCCATTATCCAACCCTACAGAGGATTATTATCCTAACTACAGGGTCACACGGGGGTCTGCTGGAGCCAATCCCAGCCAACACAGGGCGCAAGGCAGGAAACAAAACCCATGCAGATCAACAGCCCACCGCAGGGCACACACACACACACCAAACACACAGTAGGGACAATTTAGGATCACCAATGCACCTAACTTGCATGTCTTTGGACTGTGAGAGGAAACCCACGCAGTTATGGGGAGAACATGCAGACTCCACGCAGGGAGAACCCGGGAAGCAAACCCGGGTCTCCTAACTGCAAGGCAGCAGCGCTACCCACTGCGCCACCCATTGATAACATTAAACCTTGTATTTAGCAGGGTTATGAACTACAAGTACCAAGGCATGAAGTCCCAAAAAGTATTTCCAAAAATTACCACCTGTTGGAATAACAAATGCAATGCATATGTCTCTGTTATGTTCCATTTGGTATGGGATTTGTAAAAGCAGTGTTAATGTTTGTGATGTGCCAATTGTTGGAATGAAAAATGCAATGCATGTCTCTGTTATTTGCCATTTGGTATGGGATTCGTAAAAGCAGTGTTAATGTATTTGGTGCACCATCTGTTGAAATGAAAAATGCAATGCATATGTCTTTTATATGCCTTTTTTTATACTTACCTGGCAGGAGAAATACCATGATCACTAAGGTGGTTCTCCCAGGGCGAGGCTCATCCATTGCACTCCAGGTGTGCTGACCCCTGCGATTTCCCCAAATGCGGAAAACTCAACTGCATAATTTGGGGTAAACGTTAACATTATTCAAAGTTATTGTCTGTTATACCTGCATTTTTATCAGTCTTTAATTGAATATTGTTTTTTGTATCAGTATGCTGCTGCTGGAGTATGTGAATTTTCCCTTGGGATTAATAAAGTATCTATCTATCTATCTATCTATCTATCTATCTATCTATCTATCTATCTATCTATCTATCTATCTATCTATCTATCTATCTATCTATCTATTGCAGCAGATTTGCCCTCGATCCACCTCTCGGACCCTCAGGTACCACTCCAAACACAGGGTAAAAGCACAATAACTATTTATTTTTCTGTTGTCACGTGCACAAAGCACTCTACACACCACACTACTCATATAAATCACAATAACTCTTTCTCTAATCAATCCTCCTCGCCCAGACACTTGCCACACTACCTCCCAGCTCAGCTCCATGTCTGGGCTTTCCCACAATCCTTTTATACACCCTGACCCGGAGGTGTTCCTGTCCAACAGTCCACAGTTCCTTATTCCTTCCGGGTCAGGGTAAACAGTCCTTTTCTTCACCCCGGGAGCACGTTGTTTCTTCCCGTCATGTGACCGTGACGTATTCCCGGGTTATAGGGCACATACGAGCCTCCGAGTCCCCCTACAGCGACTCCTGGTGGCCCCCAAGGTATCCAGCAGGGCTGTGTATAAAAACTGCATAGTCCATGAGGCCCTGCTGGAACTCGGGGCACATCCACGCTGCTGGGAGAGCTCCTCCTGGCGGCCTGGGGGTGAGGGCCGGAGTAAAAAGCCGGCAATTCATCACAATTCCCCCCCCTTAGCGACGACAACTGGGGCGGAGCGTCCAGCCCCGCGAGGGACGTCCTCCTCCAGGAGGACCCGTCAGTCAGACTTTGGCCGTGTTGTCTAGGCCCCCCAGAGAACCTTGGGGGAATGGTGTATGTTCTGTCCCACCGCTCTCCTGTCCTCCGGGGACAACTTCGCCACAAGTGGCCTGGCCGATGGCAGTTGTAGCACCGACGCTGCCCTCCTGGTACCTCTCTACGAGACTGGAAACATCTTGGGAATTCCGTTAGCTCCACCCTTTCCTCCGCCAAGGAGGGGTTTACAGCCACTTTGCTGCTCTCAGCCCGTTTCTCCACCCCGTCAGGAGACCCGCGTTTCTGTTTGGGGATCTCCTGCTTACTCTGGGGCTTGTGCGCAGCTTGAGGCTCTCTATGGGAAAGAGAGAGCGTCCTTGCTGTCTGCATGCCCTTTGACTTAAATATTCTAGGAGGCGGCGTCATTAGTACCACATCGCCCCGGGTAACAGCACTTCCCAGCCGCCCCGGTACAATGGGCACTTCCTCCACCCTTCCGGTAACTTGCGACAACTCCCTCATCATGCGGGTCGGGGTCTCGAGGTCCGTATCGCTCCGGGAAGCCGTCTCGTACCGCTGTCCCGGTTCGATCGGACCTTTGCCCAACCACTCAGTCACCATGCCACGCTCAACTGTCGGGTTCACAGCGCTTTGACACCCGCTACTTATTAATTGCGGTGCCGGCTCGCACTGTGTCCACCTTATTATATACGGTACAGATTTCACTCACCTGCACCGGCAAATCAATTGAGACCGGGGCTTCTTGGCCTAATCGTCGCAGGTATTCCATTAGTCCTTTTAGTGGCACCTTGGCTGTAGCTCCCAGCTCCTCCACACGGGCCTTCAGTTCCTTCAATCCCTGGAAGAAAATATACACGGGCTTGAGATATTTCTTGAGCTCCCGTAAGTCTATAAAGTTACTTATTTCAGCCGGAGGTAATCTCGCTTCCGCGTTCATCTCACATGCCGGCCGGGAGCCAATAAGCACGTCCGCTCCTGGCACGTGCTCTGCTGGGCTTCATGGAGGCTCTTGGGAATTTGAATCCCCATTTTAGACGGCCTGGGCACTGCTACCGGCCAAGAGCCAATGGGCATATCCGTTGTCGGCACGTGCTCAGTGTCACGCAAAGACTCTCGGGAGTTGAAGTCTTTAGAAGGACGGCTGTCTGCTCCGAGCCGACTGAGATCTGTCTTTTTGATTATGACGGCAGATCCTTCAGTCACATCCCGCCCCTCTTTCTCTCTATTTAACTTCGGCGATGCTTCGTTCGCCTCCCCCTTTCCCTTCAGGGAGTCTCGAGTCGTTCGGGTAAATACGACCTCACAAACGGACCGTAACTGACCTCCTTTATCCCAACATCCATCGCACGCAGTCACGCGCCGTGTGTCGGCGAATAAACAGTCCCCTTCCTGGTCAGGTGACTTTGTGTTTTGATGATGTCGTTCCCAACCTGCACCAGGAGGATCCATGTGATCGTCGTCAACGAATAAGATTCCCAGCTGTCCGTCTACAGACTCCTCGTCATCGCGGCCATCTTGCCCAGGATGAAGGCATGCGTCTTTGTTATATGATTTCCCGAACCGCTCGGCTCCTGTAAAATAAGAAAATACAGTTCCTTGCCTCTCGGGTACAGTCGCGACACATACCTCTGACGTATGAGGGATTGCTTCAGGCTCCAGCACAGTCCTCTCTTCACTGCTTTGCTGTTGCCTTAGCCAGTGCTCTCTCACAGCGTCGATTTCATCCCTGGTTTCCGCAGGACCCGTCAGGTAAGACCACAGCGTCGCGGTGTCCTCCGGTGGCCACATTTCTGCGAGTTTCTGTATTGTTTGGGCTCGCTCATTCTTTCTTTTGGATTTTTTCCCCATCATGAACCAGTAGGAGACGAGACTCATCACCGTCGTAGCGCTCTCTTTCGTGGGTGGTGTTTGCACCTCCGTTTATTGAAGCGGGACCTTCTTGGGGTTGTCTGCATACACAATATTTGAATAAATTACAGGTCCCCTGCCAACAGACGGCCAGAGAATCCTGCCGGCTACGCCAGTGTAGCAGATTTGCCCTCGATCCACCTCTCGGACACTCAGGTACCACTCCAAACACAGGGTAAAAGCACAATAACTATTTATTTTTCTGTTGTCACGTGCACAAAGCACTCTACACACCACACTACTCATATAAATCACAATAACTCTTTCTCTAATCGATCCTCCTCGCCCAGACACTTGCCCTCCTACCTCCCAGCTCAGCTCAGTGTCTGGGCTTTCCCACAGTCCTTTTATACACCCTGACCCGGAGGTGTTCCTGTCCAACAGTCCACAGTTCCTTATTCCTTCCGGGTCAGGGTAAACAGTCCTTTTCTTCACCCCGGGAGCACGTTGTTTCTTCCCGTCATGTGACCATGACGTACTCCTGGGTTATAGGGCACATACGAGCCTACGAGCCCCCCTACAGCGACTCCTGGTGGCCCCCAAGGTATCCAGCAGGGTTGTGTATAAAAACTACATAGTCCATGAGGCCCTGCTGGAACTCGGGGCACGTCCACGCTGCTGGGAGAGCTCCTCCTGGCGGCCTGGGGGTGAGGGCCGGAGTAAAAAGCTGGCAATCCATCACACTATCTATCTATCTATCTATCTATCTATCTATCTATCTATCTATCTATCTATCTATCTATCTATCTATCTATTATATAGTGCCTTTCACATCTATCTATCTATCTATCTATCTATCTATCTATCTATCTATCTATCTATTATATAGTGCCTTTCACATCTATCTATCTATCTATCTATCTATCTATCTATCTATCTATCTATCTATCTATCTATCTATCTATCTATCTATTATATAGTGCCTTTCACATCTATCTATCTATCTATCAAAAATGCCCACTAGAGGGGGATATACCACCAAGCCCTGGCTAGATAAATTGGCAAACACAGAAATGTCATCAAAATAAAAAGGTTTTATTCTTCACCAAATAAGATACTGTGGAGCTCCAAAGAGCATAATGGCAAAATAGAGTTGGCAATTCAAGCAAACAAAGACCCGATATAGAATTCCCAAGGTGACGTCAAAAAACAGAGAGAGCAGAGACGTCTGTTTTATAGTGGTGTGGCACGGTTAGTGTTTGAGATGCACCATCTGTTGGAATGGCAATGCATTGTATATGCCATTTGGTATGGCTGAAATATAACAAATGCCTTTAGTTAAATATTTCAAAATGCTTTATGGTGGTTTGCTTTTCATCAGTTTTGACCGTGCCCATTTAGCTAGCCCCTTGCTATCCTTCTTGGTCACAAGGTGGTGACACATTGGCCTGTTGGTGTTGTCCCTTTTGTTCAATCACAAGTAAACCCATGAAGGCCCCTGTCATCTTTGACAGCCACTCACTTGCTTTCTCACTCTGGAGATTTTTTTTCCAACGTAGACCCCTCTGTCAAGTCTTCCCTTTTGTCTTCTTTGTGTCCGCCTTCTTACCGCTCATCTTCTTTGTCTCCTTTGTACAGGCCATTGTTCGCTCATGAGGTAAATGGCCTTATAGGTGGGTGAAAGTATTTTTATGATTCATCGCTCCTCGAACACGATGTTTCAGAATGACAATGTCAATGACAGAGCGGCTGCCCTTTCAAATGTTCACGTCTATTTTTATAGCTCTATTTTCTCGTAAGTGCTGTGATCGCGCACCGTAGAACTGATTGCAAAGCACAATTATATGTTTAAATTATAAGGGGTTTGTTATAAAAGAGACTGTTTGGCAGCAGTTTAACTACACAAAAAAAATAAGAAAAGGAGAACTTACACACCATAGGAAAGGCTTACTTGAAAGACAGTCGAGAATTGGGGTTTGGATTCACACAGCCACGTTTTTATAGAGCGCCTTTCATAGCACAACATTTATAAATATGGTTACGGTGAAAAGTTTCCATCCACTCATATAATGGTTGCTGGCAGTACTGGGCTGTCAATGATTTCCGTAAGTGTTCTTTTCCTGTGGCCTAGTGATTGTATCATAGGCCTCTTTATTGCAAAACAAACAGAAAAAAATGGAAATTTAGCCAAGAGTTTGAATTTGTTGTGGGATTTCTGAAAGCAGCACAGGTTCAAATCTACACATACGGGTCAAAATATCCCTAAACACACTGATGACAAGACAAAAGAGTTGGGACGACACTTCGACCCCTTATGTTATCAAGGCAAATGTGTTCAGCAACTGGCTAAGATGACGACACTTCCTGTTAAGTACAGGCCAGGTAGAAAGAGGCGGGTCCAGGGGGGACGAACACAGGAAGTGACATCAGAGGTGGTCGGGTTGTCAATCATCTGCTCTGTAGAGCAAGGAAGGAAGAGACTTTAGCATACACTGCCATCTTGTGGACCGGCGTTGAATTCTCGCCACCAGTGCCTTGAAGCTGTCCTCGAGGTGCACGTTTGTGACAACATCAAAAATTTGGTTAAATGAACCTGAGCACGTTTCACTACAGTGAGACACTTCTGGTAGCCATCAACAAGCTTCTGGCAGAATTCTGGTTTTAGTGTTGCTACAGTTCGAGGTCTGAAAATGTTTTTTGCTTGTCAAATAGGTCTAAGTGCAGGGATTTCATATTGTGTGTAGTTGTCCATTATAATGAGTTCTGTGCATACTAGCTGGGCTGCCCTTCTAAGAAATCCAAATAATCAAAGCAGACCTGAGCATTAACATCTACTGTGCACCATCTGTTGGAATGTATTTTGCAATGCAAGTGGCAATAAATTGTGGCATGGTGGTGCAATGGTAGAGCTGCTGCCTCACAGTAAGGTGACCAGGATTTTCATCCCGAGTCCTCCCTGCGTGGAGTTGTGCATCTGGGTGCTCCGTTTCCATCCCACAATCCAACAGTATGCAAGTTTGGTGAACTGGCGACACTAAACTGGGCCGTAGTGTATGTTTGGTGTGTGGGTGTGCGTGTTGGCTCTGCGATGGACGGAGAGTCTGTCCAGAGTTTATTCCTGCTTTGTGCCCTATGCTGGATGGGGAAGGCTCTGGCCTCCTTTGGGATCCTGGTCTGGACTAAGTAGCTTAGAAAATAACATCTATCCATCCATCCATTATCCAACCCGCTATATCCTAGCTACAGGGTCACGGGGTCTGCTGGTGCCAATCCCAGCCAACACAGGGCGCAAGGCAGGAACCAAACCCCAGGCAGGGCACCAGCCCACCACAGGGTGCGCACACACACACACACACACACACACACACCAAGCACACACCAGGGACAATTTAGGATTGCCAATCCACCTAACCTGCATGTCTTTGGACTGTGGGAGGAAACTGGAGCACCCCGAGGAAACCCACACAGACATGGGGAGAACATGCAAACTCCACACAGGGAGGGCCCGGGAAGCGAACCTGGGTTTCCTAACTGCAAGGCAGCAGCTCTAAGAAAATAACATGATGTGTAGTAATCAAATGCATTGGATTTGTTATTCTAACAGATGGTGCGTCAGAAACATTTTGTCGTAGTAAAATGTTTTGCAGTCGTCATTCCAACAGATGGTGAATCTCTAACTTTTTGTAATAATAAAATGTATTACTAAAATGTGTGTGATGCGCCATCTGTTGGAATGATGTCTCTGTTCTATGCCATTTGATATTTGTCATTCGAATAAATGGCACATCACAAACATTAGCACTGCTTTTACGGTTTCCATACCAAATTGCAGGATTTTTCAGTGCCTCCAGGCAAACAGATCTGATTGACCCAAGTATACCCTGGAAAGTCCAAAGGCAGGTCTGTCCATGGCATTGACGCGAGAGCCACTGCCGATGATACTGAGGGTTCATACGCATCGGGGACTACATTCCCACAAACCTTTCAGTAAAACATTCTGAAAATTGATCACTGAAGAAGTAGAACCCTCTGGTCCAATCAGGATGAGGTCTTGGGGAAATTGAATGCCCAGTCCAGGGAACGGTGGTCCGTATGTACTTCAAACAGCACCCCCTCAAGGAAATGACCACCAGACATTCTTCATCCAAGGCAAAATAGCTGAGTGATCAGGAGGCACAGGCCATCATCTGTTCTTCTCCATCCTTGGTTTGACATCTGTTTGAATCTGAAATGTAAGGCGCCGGTCAGGCTGAGCCAAGACTGGGGGGTCCCAAAACTGCCGTTTTGATGTTCACAAAAGCATCCATTTCCAAGGTACTCCTTTTCTGGTCAACTGATGTAAAGGGACTTCAGTGTCAGCCAATCTGAGGATATATTTGTGGAAACCTGCCCACCAACCCCCAAAATCTCCACATGACCACCATCATCATCTTCAGTTTCTTCCATATGAAGCCTGAGAACCATAAGGACAGATTCAAACATCTACAGTATGTTAGGTAGAATGTCTAGAGGGGGCTGGGTGGTCTTTCAGCCTTGGAACCTCAGCAGACTTTTTTTTTTCTCCTGCCTAAATGGAGTTTTAGTTTTGTTTTGTTTATTTGTTCTGTCCTCCTGACCACCTGACCTTACCTTTGTCTTTATTACATACTGTATAATATTATTGCCTAATCTTGTTTGATGACACTTCCTGTTAAGTACAGGCTAGGCAGGAAGAGGTGGGTCCAGGGGGACGGACACAGGAAGTGACATCAGAAGTGGTCGGGTTGTCAATTATCCTCATGTATAAATGGTGCGTACGTACAAAAATGTTGTGTGTGCCTGTTTCCACGCTCACATTGCAATGTATAAAACCTAAACTCGGCGTAAAGCCACACACATTTTCACGCCACCTAAATCCCTGGTGTATGCAAGTTCTCCACTCAGTTTTGTAAACTAGCGGCACCCCGCGTCAAAGCAGTACTAATGTTCCCGTGTGGTTTCTCTTTCATTTTTAGATTCACATCCCTGACACAGGTTTATCAAACACCCTGAAATTAACTACATATTCTTTATTAGTTTAAGGCATCTGATTGTAATTAACCCGTAACAATATAATTGTCCATAGCTGCTTTAGTGTTGTTACTCTCACTGCACCTTCTTCTTCTTTCAGCTGCTCCCGTTAGGTGTTGCCACAGCAGATCATCTTTTTCCATATTACTCTCACTGCACCACTCGGAGTATTTCTATCACTGTATCTGAGTGTGAATCACAGCTCTACAGCAGCTGATCAGAAAGAGAATTATCGGTATACAGCATCAAGCACACGCTGCCTCAGTCTATTTGAACCTCTTCCATACGGCAAACACTTCAGAGCCTTTCCTGTACGGACCTCGTGGTTCAGAAACAGTTTCATCCCAAGAACTCTAAACGCACTCAATCAGTCCATCAAGTGCTCCTTGTAGAACTGTTTGGACTTATAAGTAGGGGCAGGTTGTCTCAGGGTTATGTTGTCTCAAGGGTCGTCTAGCAAAAGTTATTATATCTATGGTGTGCTAACGTCACTGGATAGTACAATGTTTCTCAACCTTTAAGTATTTGTGACCCGAGTTTTCATAACAGTTTTAATTGCGCCCCCCTAACGTTTTTTTGAAACCCTAATAAAATGTATTCCTATACTGTGTTTTTTGCTGCCGATACACTGCTTTAAAGTTTAAAATTTTCCTACAAATAGTGAAATTACGCCACATATGGCAACAGTCGTGCCCCCTTTTTTGTTACTCCCCCCGCCCAGGGGGGCACGCCCCACAATTTGAGAACCGCTGGGATAATGTATATACAATACAGTGATGAGTAGCAAACAGTCGGGAAAACAGTAGGATTGTTAATTACATCACGGATTAAAACTCGTATGCTTGTCAACGAAAAAGCATCTTTTCGTGTGTCAGAGAGTTTCACATTTCAACACAGGTAACTTTTTCAATCTCTGATTTGAAGATCTGTGAATTTATTGTGCAATGTGCTAGTTGTTTATATTAACTTCATTGGTGCTGCTGAAAACTGAAATGTACTGACCTCTATTGGGACATGATGTCACATGACATTGGTAACCTTCAGATTGATGATCATATCATGGTAAAATTCACAGGCAAGTTTTACATTCAGTTTACTTAAAATTCTGCAAGTGCCTTAATTCCAATTTGCTGTTACCTTTTGACATTTTTTGAAAAGTGGCTAACTGCAGCATTTTAAGAACTCTGCCTTTTTAATCTCCTTCACATTAGAGCTAGACTAGGCGTAAAGGCCAAAGTAGTTTGACAGACACAGACAGTCCACCCCATGGTGCCATGTGTTGCAATGGGCGAAACTGCCTGCGGCAATGTGGCCTAGTAACAACAATTTCATGTTCTGTGGCAGGAAAGAAAAGTCAGAAGCTGGATGTCGGCAGAATCATGGAAATCTACAGTGAGGAGGAGGAGCTCAAGACCTTCTTCATGTGTTGAATTCCATTGAAAAAAGGCTTCATTTTCATCTTCCCGGAAAAGGATGAAATATGGGGGCATGATGCCACTGATATTATCATGAAGTTGCCTGCCCCCAAGGGGATTACCAGAGAAGGACTGGAACAGAAAATTTCTCTATATGCAGATGATATGGTTTTATATATACTGTATCAGACCCAGAAAACACAGCATACTCTTTCCAGTGAATTCACAAGCATATCATATTAGATTGGACACCCTACCTTTTACCATAGCAGATCAGGTTAAATACCTAGGGGTAAATATCACAAGTAAACATAAAGCTCTTTATCAACAAAATTTTGCCGTCTGTATGGAAAAAATTAAGCAAGACTTGCATAGATGGTCAACCCTTCATCTCACGCTAGCCGGAAGAATTAACATTGTTAAGATGAATATCCTTCCTAAACTTCTTTTTTTATTTCAAAACATTTCAATATATATCAAGAAATCGTTTTTTAAACAGTTAGATTCAACAATAACCTCATTCATTTGGAACTCAAAACACCCACGTATCCGAAGAGCGACCCTACAAAGACCTCATTCAGAAGGTGGCATGGCTTTACCTAATATTCAGTTTTATTACTGGGCAGCAAACATACAAGCCATAAAAACCTGGACACAAATAAATGAACATACACAGGCTTGGTCTGCAATAGAAGTAAAATCCTGTAGTACTTCTTTATACTCCCTGCTCTGCTCTCCAATAAATGAAAGTTATCGCAAATATACTAATAACCCAATAGTGCTTTACTCACTCAGAATATGGAACCAAATTAGAAAGCATTTTAAGATGGAAAATCTTTTATCTGTGGCACCTCTGCAAGAGAACCACCTCTTTCAACCCTCGCAAACATATCCAGTTTTTAATACCTGGAAAAGTTTTGGGATTAAAATGCTCAGAGATCTTTATATAGACAACATATTTGCATCTTTTGAACAATTACGTTCCAAATTCAACCTCCCAGCTACACATTTCTTTCACTATCTTCAAATTAGAAACTTTGTTAAACAGAAACTGCCCGATTTTCCTCATCTCGTACCCTCCACCATGCTGGAAAAACTAATGCTCAATTTCGAGGAATTAGACACCATTTCTGCATTATATAAAATCTTATTAGAGTCCCTTCCTTTCAAAGATCCAAGAGGACATTGGGAAGAAGATCTCTTAATCAATATATCAGAAAAGGAGTGGAAGGTAGCAAAGCAGAGAATTCACTCGAGCTCCATATGTGCAAAGCATAGAATTATTCAACTAAAAATTATATATCGAGCTCATCTGTCTCGCTTAAAACTGTCCAAAATGTTTCCAGGGCAAGATTCACCCTGCGAACGCTGCAACCAAGCTCCTGCCTCACTGGGTCACATGTTTTGCAATATGTACAGAAATGTGCTGACAGGACTCCATCATTATACACAGAAGTTCAATATGGTGTCCCGCAGGACTCAGTACTGGGACCTTTACTGTTTTCACTGTACATGCTTCCACTGGGATCTCTCATTATGAAACATAATGTTAATTTTCACTCGTATGCAGATGACACCCAGTTATACCTTTCATTTAAATCAGATGAAGTTTCTCCGATGTTGTCCTTAATTAGTTGTGTTAGCGAATTAAAGGAGTGGATGAATGAGAACTACTTGTCCTTAAATACAGATAAAACAGAGATGTTAATTGTTGGAGGGAACGACGCTGATCATAACAATATTTCGTCATCATTTAACTCAGTTGGAATCCCAATTAATTTTACTGAATCAGCCCGCAATCTAGGAGTTCTCTTTGACTCTAACATGTCATTTAAAGCGCATATTACAAAGTTGTCCAAATCATGTTTCTTCCATCTTAAAAATGTTAGGAAATTAAGGCACTTTCTAAATAAACAGGATTCTGAGAAAATGTAATTCATACATTTATTTCTAGTAGGACTGACTACTGCAATGCTGTGTTCACTGGATGTTCAAACTGTTCTTTATACAGCCTCCAGTTAATCCAAAATGCGGCTGCAAGAATTATTACAAGAACAAGAAAATACGAACACATAACTCCAGTTCTTAAATCCTTACACTGGCTCCCGGTTAAGTTTAGGGCAGATTTCAAAATCCTCCTTTTAACATATAAAGCAGGTCCGGCCGAGGTCCGGCTTACTTGTCTGAACTTATCATGACTTACAAACCTGAGCACACATTAACCCTTTAACCGCCAACTCCCTAAATATTCCCCACGCCAGGCGAAATCTGAACAATTTTCGTTTTTTTACTTTTTTACATTTATTCAAGCAGTATTGACCACTAAATGTTGTGCAAGTTCTAGAAATGGGCAAACACATACAACTGGAGTACCAGTTATCCATCCAAATGGTGTACCCATTGTCCAATAGTGGTAGGGCAAGGTACACAACAATTTTCTCTGAAAGTCCAAAGTCCTTACATTCATCTGGCAACACTGCTGAAATACTACTCATAGGATCCTCTTTGCCAGTGTATACACGAAATCTATAAATGTAACCTGAATTCTCAGCTAAGCAAAACATCTTGATACCAAACCGTGCCCTTTTCAATGGTAGATACTGTCGAAACTGTAAGCGGCCCTTCCACAACAATAAACTTTCATCAACTGTAACTGACGGTCCTGGCATGTAGGGCAACTGAAATGTTTCAAATAAATGGTCAATCAAAGGACGTAGCTTGAACAAGCGGTCGCGGTTTGGATCTTTCTTATCTGGCTCATTTCTGTTGTCATTCAAATGAAAGAATTTCAGCAGCAAAGAGAATCGGTTACGTGTCATGACAGCTGCAAAAATAGGTGTTGCATACATAGGATCTGTAGACCAGTACATCTCAATATCTGGTTTTCTGATTATTCCCATCAACATCAAAATCCCAATGAATTTTTTCATTTCGTTTTCATCAGTGTCTACCCAAGCACGGACACGGGAATGTGGAGGTAAATTGGGATTTTTCTCAATAAACTGTGCTGCATACAGATTTGTCTGATGAACAAAATGTCTGATCAAATCAGGTGACACAAACAGCTCATAAAACTGCTCAGCAGTGTAATTGTTTACATCAACAGTAAAGCCACACGTTGCCTCAAACGGATGCAGAAAAGGTAGTTCACCACGGGCAGCAGCCCAGCTGAGATGCTGGGGATACACCCACTCATCGCCGTCATCCGATGCATCGTCATTCACAGTATCATGCAGCGCACGTTGCTGATCTTCATTGTCGCTAAAATCTTCTTCAGAACTGCTACAATCATGATCAGAATTGTCCAAAATCGCCTGCAAAGCCTCACTTGAAGTCAGTTTACGTTTCGCCATATTCACAGCTTTCACTTCCGAATCACGCCACATGACCGGCCAAAACAACCACAGAGTTGTCGAAATACAACGTAGTAATAATACCCACGCCAAACCGTCAGTTATACTATGTGCCAGGCATTCATATAACCACAGGCAAATGTGCCGGATAATTCCGGCAGTATGGCGTTAGCAATAAAACAACGATGCCGGATATATCCGGCAGAGGGCGGTTAAGGGGTTAAGATCTCAAGATGCCGGTCTGTTTAGGATTCCAAAGATTAATAAAATAACAATGGGAGGTCGAGATTTTAGTTACAGGGCCCCTAAACTGTGGAGTGGTCTGCCTGCTACTATAAGAGATGCCCCTTCGTTCTCAGCTTTCAAATCCCGGCTGAAGACTCACTACTTCAGTTTAGCACACCCTGACTAGAGCTGCTGATTAACTGTACAGACTGCATCTCTGTTGTTAGTCATTAGCACTAAAACATAAATAACATGATAGTTATAACTGGATAATAACCCTCACCTATTCAGTTTCTCTTCTCAGTACTCAAATGTGGTACTTGGTGCCACGGCCCACCTGCCAAGTTGTTTTGCCTGCCTAAGGTAAAGTCATCCCTGATGGAGGATCGCAGGAATCGTGGGAAAGAGGGGTCCTTTCATCGGATTGGCTGGCCCAACAGTGTTTCAGCCATGGAATGGCCAAATGGGGGAGGAAGCTTGATGGATGAGGTCTCCAGGAGTCTAAAATTATCCAAATCTTATTATGTGATATCATCTACTGTTAAATTCTGCTCCGTAATTCTAAAAAAAAATTATTTTTTATTTTTTATTGAGGATTTGTTTTGTTCTGTGTATTGTATTGTATTGATCCCCTTCTTTTTGACACCCACTGCACGCCCAACCTACCTGGATAAGGGTCTTGCCTTTCCCAAGGTTTCTTCCATTTTTTCCCTACTAGGTTTTTTTGGGAGTTTTTTCTTGTCTTCTTAGAGAGTCAAGGCTGGGGGGCTGTCAAGAGGCAGGGGCTGTTAAAGCCCATTGCGGCACTTCCTGTGTGATTTTGGGCTATACAAAAATAAACTGTATTGTATTGAATTGTGTATTGTATTCGCTGAAATTCTTCTATTTTTCCCTCTTGCTTTTGCCATTGCCTTTTCACAGAACGCTGAGCTTGAGGGCTATTTATACTGATTTGCATATTCAAAGAGGCATAATTCTGGGCGGAGTTGGGGAGGGGCATCAGGCACATGCATGTGCGTTACTCTTCATGCTGACCGGGATTTATAGAGCGGAAGAACGTGGAAGTTGGTGTTCGCACAGATTTATGCATATGGATTTTTTTGTGCATACGCACATTTCCGCTTTTGCCCGCACGGCATGTTTTAGTGTGAATTCTACGCACGGCGTTATGCATGAGGCTCCTGGTCTGTAGACTCGCTTCCTGTTTCCTTTTCTTTCATTTTGTAAAGCACTTTGAGCTATGTTGTTATATGAAAATGTGCTGCAGTATGCCTACTGGCCCAACAGGTCCATCTCAGATGCCATCGCGGCTGTACAACATCATTCCCTCTCCCATCTGGAGAACAAAGGGTGCTCTTTGTTGACTACAGCTCTGACTTTAACACGGTTATCCCCCATAAACTCACCCATAAACTGTCTGCACTTGGCCTGCATCCTACCCTCTGTGACTGGCTCCAAGACTTTCTGACTGGCAGACCCCAGTCTGTCAGGATTGGTAATAGGATATCAGCCACCATTATCACAAACACAGGCACAGGCACCCCACAAGGATGCGTCCTCAGCCCCATCCTCTACACCCTGTTCACCCATGACTGTGTCGATTCCACAAAGATAACATCATCCTAAAGTTCGCAGACAACACCGCAGTGATAGGACGCATCACTGGTGGGGACGAGGATGCCTACAGGAGGGAAGTGGACAGTCTGGCATCATGGTGTGAGGACAACAACCTCACCCTCAACACACTCAAGACAAAGGAGATGATAGTTGACATGAGGAAGAAGAGGACACCTAACCGGCCACTGTTCATCCGAGGGTTTGAAGTGGAGAGGGTGAGCAGCATTAAATACCTGGGCGTCTACATCAGTGTGGACCTCACTTGGACACTTAACACCACACAGCTGGTCAAGAGGGCTCAACCTCTGAGGAGGCTGAGGAAGTTTGGTATGTCAACTGAGATCCTCGCCAACTTTTACAGTTGCATTGTTGAGAGCATCTTGACCAGCTGCATCACCATGTGGTATGGCAACACTACTTCTATGGACCTCAAACGAATGGAGAGAGTGGTGAAGACTGCTGAGAAGATCACCAGGACCCCACTGCCCTCTCTGCAGAACATCTACAACTGCAGCGTCTGCAGGAGAACTGCCTCGATCCTCAGGGACCCCCCAACATGAACTGTTCACACATCTACCCTCAGGCAGGAGGTATTGGAGTATGAAATGCAGGACCTCCAGGCTAAAGAACTCTTTCTTCCCCAAGGCCATTAGACTCCTAAATAACTGAGTGGAGTTTATAACCGTGGGCCACCTCATTCTATCTACCTGACACTTGACTTGTCCATCACACACCCACCTGCACATTACACTTTATATTTCTATTCTGTTTTTATAATTTATGCTGCCTCTGTTACTTATTATCTATCTGCTACTTATTATTTATGTTTATCTTTATACGTTGGTTTTGTCATTTGGTGTGGACAGCAAAGAAAGAATTTCATTGTACAGGGAAACGTGTTTGCAAATTGAACTTGTTGTTCAATTTTGGAAATTCTTTGTTTGTTAAATTTAATCTATTTCTTCCAGTGTGGTGCTGAGGTGTCACCCGCTGCACATCCTGGGTCCCAATCCAGGCGCTATCAGCGCAATGCTCCCAAGCACACTCTTATGCACAGGTGACGTCATGGAAGTGCCACTGCATCATAATCAGGAGATCATAGGTCCGTGTCCCAGGTCCTCTCTGCATGGACGTTGAAAAGTGATTTGAGTAAAACACTATATAAATGTAAAAAATGATTACTGCACATTTCAAATTTTAAACGTTATTGTTTTTCACCAAATAAACAAAACAGGTAGTGCTCGGACTCTCTGCCCCTCCATACCTTCACAGCACCTCAGATTTGATTCAAACTCAACGAGTGTGTAGCGCCACCATTTTGCTTACAGAAAAAGGTGCTGCTAATCACACACATGGTGATTTCAAATGAACCTGTGTTCCCTCAGTGTGCCGTTGACATGTTCATGTGCGTTAGTTATGGGGTTGTGCACGGATAGCTTTGATGGCATTGAGAGTTCTTTTTAACTCTGTGAAATGCACTCTGTGGTGTTGTAACAGTTGTCATGTCTATGTGTGGCTGTCACTGGCGGTTTGTACCTTCCCCTGGCCATGATAATGGTGGAATGGATAGATGTGTAATGCCAGCCAATGGTTCCTGAGGAAGGGAGCACCTGACTCAGAGAGCCAAACTGACTGTGAGGGGAGGAGCCAACTATATGTAAATCAGTGGCGGGAAAAAGGGGAGGAGGAGAAGAGAGAAGAGAGAGGCAGAGCCAAAGGAGAAGCAGACACTGCAGAAAAGGGGCAAGAGGGGAAGCTACTCAACTCGATGGAAGTAATCAGGTGAACCTGGAGTCATTTCTCTAAGACTGATGCAATATGCATCATGCATCATAACAAAATTAGACAGGTGCATAAATGTGGGCACCCCAACAGAGATATGACATCAATACTTAGTTGAGCCTCCTTTTGCTAATCTAACAGCCTCTAGACGCTGTCCTCCTATAGCCTGTGATGAGTGTCTGGATTCTGGATGGAGGTATTTCTGACCATTCTTCATACAAAATCTCTCCAGTTCAGTTCAATTTGATGGACAGCCCGCTTCAAATCATCCCATTGATTTTCAATGATATTCAAGTCAGGGGACTGTGACGGCCATTCCAGAACATTGTACTTCTCCCTCTGCATGAATGCCTTTGTAGATTTCCAACTGTGTTTTGGGTCATTGTCTTGTTGGAATATCCAACCCCTGCGTAACTTCAACTTTGTGACTGATGCTTGAACATTATCCTGAAGAATTTGTTGATATTTGGTTGAATTCATGTGACCCTCGACTTTACCAAGGGCCCCAGTCCCTGAACTAGCCACACAGCCCCACAGCATAATGGAACCTCCACCAAATGTGACAGTAGGTAGCAGGTGTTTTTCTTGGAATGCGGTGTTCTTCTTCTACAATGCAAAGCGCTTTTTGTTCTGACCAAATAACTCAATTTTTGTGTCATCAGTCCAAAGCACTTTGTTCCAAAATGAATCTGGCTTGTCTAAATGAGCATTGGCGTACAACAAGCGACTCTGTTTGTGGTGTGAGTGCAGAAAGGGCTTCTTTCTCATCGCACTGCCATACAGATGTTCTTTGTGCAAATTGCATTAAATCTGCAGCAAAATGTTCTTGCAGGTCTTTGGAGGTGATCTGTGGGTTGTCTGTCACCATTCTCACAATCCTGCTCATATGCCGCTCCTGTATTTTTCTTGGCTTGCCAGACCTGCTGGGTTTAACAGCAACTGTGCCTGTGGCTTTCCATTTCCTGATTCCATTCCTTACAGTTGAAACTGACAGTTTAAACCTTTGAGATGGCTTTTTGTAGCCTTCCCCTAAACCAGGAGACTCAACAATCTTTGTTTTCAGGTCTTTGGAGAGTTGCTTTGAGGATCTCATGCTGTCACTCTTCAGAGGAGAGTCAAAGGGAAGGAAGCACAACTTGTAATTGACCACCTTAAATACCTTTATATCTCATGATGGGATACACCTGTCTATGAAGTTCAAGGCTTAATGAGCTCATCAACCAAGTAATCAGCATTGAGCAGTGACAGGCATTCAAATCAGCACAATGACAAGGGGAGCCACATTTGTGCACAGCCAGTTTTTCACATTTGATTTAATTTCATACGACTAAATACTGCGTCACTAAAAATCTTTGTTTGGAAAACACCGCAGTGCTCAGATGTTCCTAGGAAATGAAAGATGTACCACTGTTATCTTTATTATTGAAAGGAGAGTCAATTATTATGCAGGCTGAGAGGGGTTCCCAAACTTTTTCATATGAATGTATATATGTGTGTGTGATATGGTACCTTCCAAATAATACAAAGAGGTTCGTCCTAATTGAGGCTCATCAGGTGTAAGCCCCTTTGCCTCTTCTTACGACTGAACCTCAGATGTCAGCGCCTGAGGACAAAGCCTCTGATGTTGCACCACAGCAGCTGATTTGTTTCCTTGACAGGGTGATGATCGGAGTATCACATTAATAGGTGTGAATCACAATCGGATTGTTTGGGTAGTCACTTACCAGGTAACGCTTATGGCTTGTCGGTCAGTCGGCAAACATCTGCCATGTCCTCTCAATTGCGAGAAGCAGATCATAGATATGTGATAAAGTACCTGTTGTGGCAGCTGGCCAGGGATCTTGCCCCACCAGGACGTCTGGAATCTGGAATGAATGGGAGAGGGGCAATACCTCAACCCTTGACGTTACAGGGCAGCCCCTCTGGATTCCATCAGGACCACGGAGCTGGGAAGCTCAGTCCTGTGGGTGTTCGTGGTCTCCACTTCTGCCACACTAGGATTTGCTGCCGGAAGACCCTCACAGAGAACCTGGAGCACATCCGGGGTGAGATTAAAGGGGCCGCCTCACTCCATTCGAGGAGCTGGAGTCGGGAGGGAGCTTGCGAGAGAGGAGTGGAGGTGGCTGAAGAGAAATAATAAGGACTGTGCCTTGTGGTTTGTGCACGGTATTGTGTCTACTTGATAAATCAAAATAAATAGTGCGTGTTTTTGGGACATCTGGAGCCCATGTCTGTCTGTTGCCAGGCTGATCTTTCACACTGTCAAATACTACAAAAAGGATACGGCTCACGTTTCACCCTAAATGGGGCTCATCAGGCGTACGGGGATTGAACCTCAGACGTCAAAGGTGTGTATGTTTGCCGAGTGGCCGATCAACCACAAGCGTTACCTTGTAGGTAACCATCCACAGAATCAGATTGCAATTAAGACCTATGAATATTTATACTGTATATACAGGTACTTAGAGTGGTCCGTATTTCTTTTCAATTGCTTAAGACTGCGCAGGGTCTTTTTAATGTCGGCTGAGCCGCCCTCATTTTATTGTAAGCAATTTGTGACCCTCTGAACTCTCTGAGTGAAATCGTTTCTTTGCTGTCACTAATATGTCAGCAGAATGAATAAAATGTGACATTCAGAAACACCCACAGCTTACAGATTTGGCTCCGGGGGAGTCATTTAGCTGGACTCAGCCCCTACCCCCCCCCCCCCCCCCCACCAAATATTTTGTGAACACCAACATTGTCAAGTCTATTGTTAGTTGTTATATTTTTGGGACTTTATTACACCATGTACACCCCCCCCCCAACCCCAGTGTTTCAGGTGACACGCCACCTTACCATTTTTGTCAGGTAAAGCATACAGCGGCGTGGCTCTCATTCAAAGACATTGATGACTTGATGGCAGGGGTGTCACAATACTAAAATAAAGGAGAGAAATGAAAGGGTGGATGGGGGGGGGGGGTCTTTTCAAAATGTGCGAATTCAACATGTCTTTTTGTGAGATCTTATATCAACACCTTTTAGTCTAATTTCCTCTCAAAAGCTGCAGCGCCTGAAGGCTGAGCCGGCAGGGTTTGACTTGACAGTCGGTTGAATTGCGATGAGCAGCTTAGATGAGGCAGTGAGGAGTGTTATAATGGATATGCTGGTGGGGTTAAGGGGGGCTTTTAATGAGATGTTTTACATCTGAATTTTGCAAGATAGGGTCTGATGATTGAGCCAAAGGAGGAACAATGTGGATCCCATCCTGGTCAGCTCCCTGGTGCGGTTGTTGGAGGGTTCATGGCAGTATGAAAAGCACCCGACGTGTGCTTTGTCGTATTGTTTGTCTCAGCTGGAATTCCTCCCCTGACTGGGGTTCAAATTCTGGTTTGATGTCCTCTTGTTCTCTCTTGAGCCATTTTGTACTGTTAATGTTACGTTTGTCAATTACAGTGCATCCAGAAACTATTCACAGCACATCACTTTTTCCACATTTTGTTATGTTACAGCCTTATTCCAAAATGGATTAAATTCATTTTTTTTCCTCAGAATTCTACACACAACACCCCATAATGACAACGTGAAAAAAGTTTACTTGAGATTTTTGCAAATTTATTAAAAATAAAAAAATTGAGAAAGCACATGTACATAAGGTCCTCACAGGTGATGCAGTGGTAGTGCTGCTGCTGCTTTGCAGTAAGGAGACTGTGGAAGGTTGCGGGTTCGCTTCCCGGTTCCTCCCTGTGTGGATAGTGCTTTGAGTACTGAGAAAAGCGCTATATAAATGTAATGAATTATTATTATTATTATTATAAGTATTCACAGCCTTTGACGTGAAGCTCGAAATTGAGCTCAGGTGCATCCTGTTTCCCCTGATCATCCTTGAGATGTTTCTGCAGCTTCATTGGAGTCCACCTGTGGGAAATTCAGTTGACTGGACATGATTTGGAAAGGCACACACCTGTCTATAGAAGGTCCCACAGTTGACAGTTCATGTCAGAGCACAAACCAAGCATGAAGTCAAAGGAATTGTCTGTAGACCTCCAAGACAGGATTGTCTCGAGGCACAAATCTGGGGAAGGTTACAGAAAAATGTCTGCTGCTTTGAAGGTCCCAATGAGCACAGTGGCCTTCATCATCTGTAAGCGGAAGAAGTTCAAAACCACCAGGACTCTTCCTAGAGCTGGCCGGCCATCTAAATGGAGCGATCGGGGGAGAAGGGCCTTAGTCAGGGAGGTGACCAAGAACCTGATGGTCACTCTGTCAGAGCTCCAGAGGTCCTCTGTGGAGAGAGGAGAACCTTCCAGAACAGGGGTGGGCAATGTCGGTCCTGGAGAGCTGCAGTATGTGCCGGTTTTTGTTCCAACCCAGTTCCTTAATGAGTACTCAATTATTGCTGATGAAGCACATATTGCTTAAGTGACATTTTAATGGTCTCGCTTGTTAAGGTTCTCCAACCTTAATTGCTTATTTCAATCTTAAACTGCTGCATTCAGTGTTTTAATTGCTCCTTATTAGCAATAAGATGTAAAAGACAAAGCAGCCAGCAGTTCTCCAGCTAGCTTTTTTCCAATTACATCTGTGTGTGTTCATCATGCACTGTTTGATTTAATAAAACTCTTAATAGAATAATGTGACAGACTGAAAATGATCTGTTTTAGGCTTCAAATAATTTGAATGATATCCCTGGAAAGGAAAAAAATCTACGATATAAGAGCCTTACATTGCAGACTAACAAGCCATAAAATTAAATAAGGTCTGAGATTGGCAATGATTGGTTTCTAATTAAGCAATTTGGTTGGAATGAAAACCTGTAGCCACTGCGGCTCACCAGGACCGACATTGCCTACCCCTGTTCCAGAAGGACAACCATCTCTGCAGTAATCCACCAATCAGGCCTGTATGGTAGAGTGGCCAGACGGAAGCCACTCCTTAGTAAAAGGCACATGGCAGCCCGCCTGGAGTTTGCCAAAAGGTACCTGAAGGACTTTCAGACCATGAGAAAGAAAATTCTCTGGTCTGATGAGATAAAGATTGAACTCTTCAGTGTGAATGCCAGGCGTCACATTTGGGGGAAACCTGGCACCATCCCTACAGTGAAGCATGGTGGTGGCAGCATCATGCTGTGGGGATGTTCTTCAGCGGCAGGGACTGGGAGATTCGTCAGGATAAAGGGAAAGATGACTGCAGCAATGTACAGAGACATCCTGGATGAAAACCTGCTCCAGAGCGCTCTTGACCTCAGACTGGGGCGATGGTTCATCTTTCAGCAATACAACGACCCTAAGCACACAGCCAAGATATCAAAGGAGTGGCTTCAGGACAACTCTGTGATTGTCCTTGAGTGGCCCAGCCAGAGCCCAGACTTCAATCCGATTGAACATCTCTGGAGAGATCTTAAAATGGCTGTGCACCGACGCTTCCCATCCAACCTGATGGAGCTTGAGAGGTGCTGCAAAGAGGAATGGGCGAAACTGGCAAGGATAGGTGTGCCAAGCTTGTGGCATCATATTCAACAAGACTTGAGGCTGGAATTGCTGCCAAAGGTGCATCGACAAAGTATTGAGCAAAGGCTGTGAATACTTATGGACATGCGATTTCTCAGTTTTTTTATTTTTAATAAATTTGCAAAAACCTCAAGTAAACTTTTTTCACGTTGTCATTATGGGGTGTTGTGTGTAGAATTCTGAGGAAAAAAATGAATTTAATCCATTTTGGAATAAGGCTGTAACATAACAAAATGTGGAAAAAGTGATGCGCTGGGAATACTTTCTGGATGCACTGTATATCCTGGATTTTCTTTGCCTATGGTATGTTCCATGTGTTTTGTGGGTGGACCATAAGAGGTGGGGCCACCTGCCAATCACCGCCCTCCGGCCTATAAATCTGGAGGGGTCACCCACAGCTCCTGGCATTTCATTTCAAATGAGTGAGGGAGCTGTTTGGGGAGTTTATCTCTTTTTGCTATGCTTTACGCTTTTTCTGAATTCTTACATTTTGCTCTTTTTTTGACGATTCTTCGGTTCTGTTTGATCTCCCACAGTTCCTGGTGATAAATCTTTTATTTTATAAAGATCCTATATTTTCCCTATTACTACCCTGGCTTTGACGGTTTTATCCCTCTAGAGCAGGGGTTGTCAACTCTGGTCTTGGAGGACCACCGTGGTGGCACAGTGGTAGTGCTGCTGCTTTGCCGTAACAAGATTGTCGGTTCGCTTCCCAGGTCCTCCCTGTGTGAAGAGTGCTTTGAGTAGTGAGATAAGCGTTATATAAATGTAAAGAATTGTTATTATTATTCTAACCCTTTTGTTAATGAGTGACCTGTTTTTGCTGCTAATTCACTTCTTTTGAATTCATTTTAATTGACTTTCTCTTGATGACTCAGACCCCTTGTTTCTTTTTCGTTAATTAGCAGCCAAACATTAATGAGGTACAAAATGAGCCTAAAGAACTGGTGTCCATCGTACAATATCTGAAAATAAAGAAAGGTGACAGTCTCAGGAATGTCGATCTGCTCAGGTCCACAACACATTTTAACAGAAAAGAGATAATCAACAATTTCACAAATGTCTGCTAATGCACCACAAGAGCAGCAACAAGCCATGGAATTAAAGAACAAGTTTTATTAATGACAGGAATTGGCACCTTATTAACCAGTTGGTTGGAGTGAAATTGATTGGAGTTTGAGGCCCTGAATTAGTTGGTCTTCTGTTGGCTCCCTCACTTCACATGTCATTTCTGTTTGGGTGCCATTTAAGGAAAGAAATGAAGCAATTCAGTGGAACGATGAAGAAATTCAGGGTAACAAATCTTTAAAAGACAAGTCAATTAAAATGAATTCACAAGAAGTTAATTAGCAGCACAAACAGGGCACTCATTAAAGAAAGGGTTAGAATGAAAACCTGCAGTCATGGTGGTCATCCAGGACCGGACTTGGCGAACCCTGCTCCAGTTGGCATTATTGAAAGTATCTTGTGGGACTTACGTGTCTTGGAACTCCAAGTTGATAAAAAATTGTCATTGAAGAGCATTTTCTGTGATATTAAACTTCTATAAAAATTCTACAAAGTCTTTTTTGAGTCTAGCCAGGGTTTTTGATAGGATTTCCCCCTCTAGTGGTATTTTTTTGGGGACGTTACATGCTTTGGGATTCTCGGTCCCCACACCTGTGCCCGTGTCCATCAGCTTGTGCTGTGAGAGGTGATGCAGGAGTGTGGGGTAACAGGGTTGCTTCTGTGTGCTGTCCGTTCCCTATATGAATGCATTCAGAACTTTGTCCAAATACTTGGTGTTAAGTCAAATTTATCACCATGGGTATCAGACTCCATTAAGGTCACATCTGTTGTTTGTAGTTTTCATGTCACACCCGAGGATGTGAGGGTGACCTTAAGCACACACGTCGACTATACTGAGCTATGAAATGGCCGGAATGAGGATCAAGACATTCAACTCTGAGGTAGTGGTTCTCTCTAGAAAAAAAGGGATTTCTCTCTGTAGGTGAGGGCTGAATGATTGCTGTTAGTAGAGAAGTTCAGGTATCTCAGATTCTTGTTCACAAGTAACGGAAAGGAGGGAACGTGAAATCAACAGGCAGATCAGCATGGTGGCAGCTGCTGTATGAGCCCTGCCATAGTCCATGATGTTTAGTCTAAAGACTAAACTCTCAATTTACTGGTCGACCTACAACCCTGTCTTCAGCGATGGTCTTTAGCTGTAGGTAAAGACTGAAAAAATGAAATTGTGAGTACAAGTGTCAGAAAGGAGGTTTCTTCATGGGATTACTGGGATAACACTCCATGATAGTTGTGAGAAGCCCCGTGAATTAGGAGAGCCTCAGAGTAGAGTCGCTGCTCCTCCAGATCAAGAGGAGCCAGTTGAGATGGTCTGAATGTGCCAAAAGGATGCTAACCCCCCCACACCCCCCACCCCCATTATCAGAGCTGCTCTGGGCACATATCCCACTTGGTGGAGCCCCTTGGAAGACCTAGGGTGACCCAGAGGGATTACTGTATATCTCTTGGCCACCTTGGAATTCCACAGGAAGAGCTGGAATGTGTAGCTGGGGACAGGGAAGTCCGGACTAACCTGCTTGGCCTGCTGCCACTGAGACCTCCTAACAAGAAAAGCAGTTTCAGAAAATGAGGTGAAGTGAGATGGATTTTGGCCGAATTGGAAAGCAGTTTCATTACAGAGATGGCGAGATATAGGCTGGTGTAATTACTCCTTCAGATTCACAATCACCGTAATCACACAATCCATAATTTTGAAGCGCGTCTGTTTTAGTGCTTGGAATTTTACGTGCCAAATTAAACAAAAAAAAATCAATCTTGACTCCAACGTGAGTGAAAATCTCGTCAAGTTCTCAGGCAGGTTCCATCTTGTTGTTGTTGTTGCTGTTGCGTGCCTTTGCCCTCATCATGAAGCTTCTTCTTTGCCTGAGAGGTTGACATCTTTCAGAAAGAAGCTCCTCAGGTGGGCTTCCCATCCTCCAGTTTGCGATTTCAAATCACCATTTGCAGGACACAGAGAGTCAGCCAGAGTTTCCATTATTAGGTGTTAAGTGCAGCTGGAAATGCGCTAAATTGGAGAAGTCAGTGGAGCTGTAATAAAACTTAATGTGCGGCCGCTCTTCTGTAATCAGATCAGCCGCTGATAATTCATCTCAGTGGACACCCAGCGGTGTGGGAGGGTCGATCTGTTAACATTTCAAATAAGCAAGCAAGCAAGGTACTTTGGACACAAATAGCCTTTAGGAGGCGTTTGACAGCGTGTGGCAGGCGGGGCTATGGTGTATACTCAGAACATACAGTATGCTATACCGGAACATCTGATCCAACTACTAGAAGATCTATACAGTGTGGAGATTCCAGGCCCTTACACAGACAGACACCTGATGTCCAAAACACACACGTTTAATATTTCTTTTGCCTTGTACAGCACCTCACAATGTCCAAATTAGGCAAACACTCAGACTCTTCTTTCTCTCTTCTTCTACTCTTCTGTCGCCCTCACTCCTTCTCTCACAAGCTCTGTCTTTCCCCCTCTGACTACGGCTCAGCTGGTGGAGTGAGGCAGCCCCGGATGTGCTCCAGGTGCTTTGTAATGATCTTCTGATGACACTTCCTGGTGTGGCGGAAGTGCTGCAGTCCAGGGTTCCATAGTCCTCTGGGCGCCCCTTGGTGGTAGCCATGGGACCAAACAGGGTCTGATCCCGTGGCCCTCCATACAGACCAGGACGGCTGCCCTCTCATGGCCCAGGGGAGGCACTGTCCCTTTCCTGGTCCCTCCAGACGTCCCAGCCGGACAGGATCCCCAGCCGTCCACCACACTGCTCCTCCTTCAGCTGATGCCCGTAGGTAGGGTTGCCAGATTAGAAAATTAGAAATACGCGACACTCTTAAAATCTCTCTCTATATCTTTATATATAATCTTCATTTGGATCTTGATCTTTGTTTGTCCGCGAATTGCTGCCTCACGAAAAGCTATGTATAAATGACAGTCTCATTTGGGGTGGGGATCGATCTTGGGTCGCTGGTGTTCAGATTCGTTTGCCTTGCCGCTCTCCCACAGCGGATCCTCTTAAGGGACTGGAACGTGTTGATATTTGTGATGCTGCCTCTCGAAAAGCTCAAAAAAGCGAAGCACGGAGGCTACGTCTTCTCTGCGATGGCGGGAGTCGCCGACCTTGCCGCTCACCCATGATTTGGATCTTGATCTTTGTTTGTCAGCGAATTCATGTTCCCCTGACACTGCCTTGGTTGTTACTTTTGTTTAGAAACACTGTCGACACCACTGTTTGTGTTTAGATCTGGCGTCGACTATGATTTTTGAAGGTCTCGAAGACAATGCGGAAGACGCCGCTTATGATGAACCATCCATAAGTCGTGGGAAGAGAAATAGAAATGCTCCTCCACCACCACATAATTACTGTTCGGACAGTGATTCCGAGTAGGCCGTTCCTATTGAATCAATGTCCAAGGGTTTTGTTTTGTAATTTTATGTCCCTTATAAAAAAATCATAATGCTGTGCGACGAAGGGCCCAGTTCACGACTGGTAGCCGCGTTTAAACAGGGAGCCCTTCACAGACAACTTTAACACGCGTAATGTAGTTGGGTGCACATGGCTAGTTACTATATATTTAAATGTATACATTTCCCCCTACACCCCCAGACCAATATATTATATAAAAGTAGAGACATACGTTAAAAACATAAAGCAAGGATTTTAAGACCAGAATTACCAGAGTCTACGAAAAAACTTGTAGATCCGGCCCACCTTAAAACCGTTCTCACCTCTCTTTTGTCTTCTAAATGTGCTGATTAAGTCGAGCAGCCAGCAGCCGGCTATTCCATCCGCCACCGTCGCAGAACGTTCACTAAGTTCTCCCAGCTCATGCCTTGTTTGATTATCTGGGAGTGACTGAACGGGTGGAGTTTTAGAGTGGAAATAATAGATCGTTATTTGGAACACACGCAGTTCATGTGTGTTCCATTTCTACAGTAATCTGTGTAAACACATTGCTAAAACAGAAACGTGATAAATGTTACAAAATGTAGGCATAAACTATAGAATGTGTGAAGCCTGACGGCCAAACATCAAATAAACACTTTCACAAAAGGTTCAAGAATGTCACAACACCTTCTGTGGCATAACACTGAGATTTGCTGATTCAGAGCATGGCAACCCTGCCGCGCCTTAGACACCCGAGTTCGATTCCCCGCTGGGGAGCAAGTGTTTTTTTTTCTTTGTAGCCTCAAACGGACATAAAATTTATAAATTGGTATGCACTGTAAATCGTTAAGATTAAAATGTCGATCGCGGTTATTTCTGTTGATTAATTCACGTTTTTTTACTTAAGCTCTGCGCTCCAATAAATGCAAGATATCGCAAATATACTAATAACCCAATTGTGCTTTACTCACTCAGAATATGGAACCAACTTAGAAAGCATTTTAAGATGGAAAATCTTTTATCTGTGGCACCTCTGCAAGAGAACCACCTCTTTCAACCTTCACAAGTATATCCAGTTTTTAATATCTGGAAAAGATTTGGGATTAAAATGCTCAGAGATCTTTATATAGACGACATATTTGCATCTTTTGAACAATTACGTTCCAAATTCAACCTCCCAGCTACACATTTCTTTCACTATCTTCAAATTAGAAATTTTGTTAAACAGAAACTGCCCAATTTTCCTCATCTCGTACCGTCCACCATGCTGGAAAAAATACTGCTCAATTTCGAGGAATTAAACATCATTTCCGCATTATATAAAATCTTATTAGAGTCCCTACCTTTCAAAGACCCAAGAGGACATTGGGAAGAAGATCTCTTATTCAATATATCAGAAAAGGAGTGGAAGGTAGCAAAGCAGAGAATTCACTCGAGTTCTATATGCGCAAAGCATAGAATTATTCAACTAAAAATTATATATCGAGCTCATCTGTCTCGCTTAAAACTGTCCAAAATGTTTCCAGGGCAGGATCCGACCTGCGAACGCTGCAACCAAGCTCCTGCCTCACTGGGTCACATGTTCTGGGCCTGCACCAAACTAACATCATTTTGGACCAAAATTTTTAAGTGCCTCTCAGACAGCCTTGGGGTCACAATCCCTCCTAACCCACTAACAGCTGTGTTTGGTGTTCTTCCAGACGGACTTGAAGTGGAGAAGGACAAGCAAACGGTGATTGCATTCACTACACTTTTGGCACGAAGACTTATTTTGTTAAATTGGAAGAATCCTAACTCTCCTCTGATAAGTCAGTGGGTAACCGATGTTTTATATTATTTGAAATTGGAAAAAATTAAATTCTCAGTTAGAGGATCTGTACAAAATTTTTTTTTAAAACCTGGCAGGATCTAATCAATATTTTTTTAGAATAAGAGAAATAACTCTTACCGCATTTAATTCCCTTCTCCTTTTTTTATCTACCTATATATATTTCTTCCTTTCTTCTGTTTATTGTTGCCTTATTAAAAAGCCCTAAGCAATTCTCCTTTGGCTAAGCTCTCCTTCTCAGGGGTGAGGTTTGATTTGTCTTCAGTTTTTTTTTTTTGTGATAAGTTGATCTATTTGTATGGAATGATTACAATAAAAATTAATTAAAAAAATTAAAAAAAAAAAAAGAACAGGAGCTTATTCAGCTTATTCAGCTTCTGATCTGACTCTAAGTAACAGCACCAGTATAAATCACACCCAATATGACACTGTTCGTTTTCAAATAATATTGCATTACTTCGACGATGTTTTCTGATTGGTACTATTCACACCATAAAATGATTTCTTCAAAACGTCACATATATTTGTTTTGAGATAATGAATAGAGCTGCAAATTACAGGTGCTTGTTCAGTGTAATAGGAACCATAGCACAGAGAGGTGTGTACACTGCAACAAGTACACCTGTCATAAATGTAGGAAGGGCGCTCCTTGGGTGAGCTATAGCGCATCTTTATGTGAAAACAGCAGTGTCAGATGGGGTAGGGAAGGATCCTGAATGCGACTGAGAGAATGAAAAGTGAATTAAAAAAAAAACAAAAACAAAGCTAACCTTTACAAATATCATAAATTACACCGGCTGGTACAGACTGAAATCAAATGTATCTTTTTATTGTAAAATAGTAAAAATAAGAGCAGTTCACTTCTCAAAAGGGAGTTGTGCAGGATTGAACTCATGACCTTTTGTGTCCCAGTCAGCATTGATACTGTTGCGCCACTCGTAATAAATGAGTGTCGTACACTAAGGCGGCTTTTTTTTTTCTGCAGTTATATTTTTGAATAAAAGCGCACTTGTTCTGTTATATTTGTACCATTCGTGAAAGTGTTTCTTTGATATTTGGACTTCAGGCTTCATACATTATATAGTTTATGCCTACATTTTGTCATTTACTACTCGAATAGGAAAAACGTTTCTGTTTTAAAAATGTGTTTACACAGATTACTGTAGAAATGGAACACACATGAAATGCGTGTGTTCCAAATAACAATCTATTATTTCCACTCAAAACTCCACTTCGCTCCCAGATAATCAATCAAAGCATGTGCTGGGAGATGTTCGTGCACGTTCTAAGTTGGTGGGGGGATGGAATAGCCGGCTGTTTGCAGCTTGTCTTTATCTGCACATTTAGAAGACAAAAGACGCTGGCGGAGAGGTGCGAACGGATTTAAGAAGCGATTTAAGGTGGGACTGATCTACGAGTTTTTTTGTAGGCTCTGGTAATTCTAGTGTTAATGGGTTATGAGGAAAACAAAAGTAAAACCATTTGAAAATTATTTAATCTTCTTCTTCTTTCGGCTGCTCCTGTTAGGGGTTGCCACAGCGGATCATCTTCTTCCATATCTTTTGAAAATTATTTAATACAAGCTGTGATGGGCTGGCGCCCTGCCCAGGATTGGTTCCTGCCTTGCGCCCTGTGTTGGCTGGGATTGGCTCCAGCAGACCCAGGTGACCCTGTTTTAGGATATAGCGGGTTGGAAAATGGATAGCTTAAGTAGACAGGACTGGAGAGCTTTTTTAGGTGGAATGGCCTTTTCTAATTCAAATTGTTCTGATGTATGACGGAAGACAAGCTCTGCTGAAGGCAAATAGTGATGTGCTTCAGTTTTATGACAGGAGACTTGTCACTTAATTTTCATTTAACTGTATGCAGATACGAATTTACTCTCCAGTAGCCACAATATGAAAGTAATATCAAAGTCCACCTTATGTGAAGGATTTAGGAGTCGTAGTGGATGTTATATTCACGCTAATCTGAGACAGAGGCTGTGGGCCGAGGGAAATGGAAGTGTGACGTCAGGATTGGGGAGCCGGCCGGGGCCCTCATCACTGTCCTGTTTCACTAATACGTGGGCGGTGCCACAAGGGACAGCTAGTGTACTATATACTGCCTTTTAAAAATGAAAGGGTCTAAAAATTGAAAGTCCACCTTATGAGAAGGATTTAGGAGTCGTAGTGGACTCTAAGCTATCAACTGTTCAGAAGTCATTAAGAAGGCTAACAGAATGTCATGTTATATAGCGCCTTGATGTGTGGAGTACAAGTCACAGGAGGTTCTGCTCAAGCTTTATAACACACTGGTGAGGCCTCATCTGGAGTACTGGGTGCAGTTTGGGTCTGCAGGCTACGAAAAGGACATATCAGCACAAGAGAAGGGCCAGAGAAGAGCGACTAGGCTGATTCAGGGCTACAGGGGATGAGTTATGAGGACAGATTAAAAGAGCTGAGCCTTTACAGTTTAAGGAAAAGAAGATTAAGAGGAGACCTGACTGAAGTGTTTAAAATTATGAAGGGAATTATTCCAGTGGATCGAGACGGTGACTTTGTAATGAGTTCATCAAGAACACGGGGACACAGTTGGAAACTTGTGAAGGGGAAATTTCACACAAACATTAGGAAGTTTTAATTCACACAAAGAACAATAGACATTTGGAATAAGCTACCTAGCAGTGTGGTAGACAGGAGGACTTGAGGGACTTTCAAAAGTCAACTTGATGTCATTTTAGATGAATTCAGTGGATAGGACTGGCGTGCTTTGTTGTGCTGAATGGCCTGTTCTCATCCATATTGTTCTAATGTTCAAATTGTTACGTCCAAGTTGAAAATACAAGTTGCGGAAGCTCAGCCCGATTACAGACAGGCACAGAACACACACGTTTATTTTCTCTTACTGTGTACACGCACAGGGCACAAATTATGAATTTCCCCTTGGGATTAATAAAGTATCTATCTATCTATCTATCTATCTATCTATCTATCTATCTATCTATCTATCTATCTATCTATCTATCTATCTATCTATCTATCTATCTATCTATCTATCTATCTATCTATCTATCTATCTATCTGTTATATAGTGTCATTCACATCTATCTATCTATCTATCTATCTATCTATCTATCTATCTATCTATCTATCTATCTATCTATCTATCTATCTATCTATCTATCTATCTATCTATCTATCTATCTATCTATCTATCTATCTATCTATCTATCTATCTATCTATCAAATCACCAACAATGCTCACAGTCATTTCTTTCTTTTACTCTCTTTTCTTTCTCTTCTCCTGCCACCTTCACTCCTCTCCTGCAAGTTCTGTCCTCTGCCTCCCGACTCCGGCTCCCCGAATGGACTGAGGCGGCCCCTTTTGTGTGGTACCCGGATGTGCTCCAGGTGCTCATTGATGACCTTCCTGCAGCACTTCCAAGTGTGGCAAAAGTGCTGCAGTCCATGGCTCCGGAACCATCCCACATCCCACAGGGATGAGCTTCCAAGCTCCAATCCTGTGACCCCAATGCAATCCAGGGGGGCTGCCCTCTTGCGTCCCAGGGAAGACATTGCATATCTTCCCTTTACTGGGGTCCCAGTGAGGCAAGGTCCCTGGTCGTCTGCCACATGGTATTCATTTTTTGTGATAATTTATTTTTTCATTCTGTCTATATATGTGCACTTTCAGTTTTTGGCACCTTTAATACCTGAGAGTTGGTGCTGAATAGTGATGTGGCTCTTCCCAGTGCTCCTAGCTGTCACCTCATCCCAGTAAAGCTGCCATGTGTGTTTTCCTTTCCACAGACCACTGTGTGCACTTTCCAAACATTCACGTGTCTCAAATGGATCGGACAGAATTTGCGAATCTGTTTACACATTCTAAATAACAAGAATAAATCCCGGCCAATTTTATGGATTTTATAAATACCAGCTGCAGACGGCTGCTTCAGGTCTCAAACAGAGGGCATCGCCAAGAAAAGAAGGGTGACTCATCACCCTGTGTCTCTCTAGTTATAATTTCATGAAAAGGATATCAACAGATCAACTCGGATTGTAAGAAATAAACAAAAACAGCCATAAACAGATTTTCTCTCATCTGTGTGATGTTTTTCCACTTGTTTTAGATTCAGCTATTCACCACACTTTTGCATCTGAAGATCACCTTGCCATCTCTGATCAGGTATGTCGTACCATCTGTCATAGAAGACAAAGGTTGGCTGGCAAGCCCGACTGGGATGGATAGTTCCTTAGCCGGCCTTTATAATAGAAGGATGGAATTAGACCCCCTCCCAGAGCCATTTGCTCCCCCAGTCCCACAGGTGGCTGTAGCTCACAGGTGGATCTCCCACAGGGCTTCATGGGAATTAGAGTTCCAATAGGCAGGCCCGATCTCATGGCAGCCACTAGAGGTAGCTGTAGAGAGGAGGTTCCCTCCTTTTAGGGAGGTTCCTCCTGACCTGGAAGCGCTTCCTGGATGCAATGGTGGTGACCCCAGAAATACACTCAAGTCTGCTATAAAGGAAAACACTCTACCTCACTTCAGCTGGATGAGGATGAGGCTCATGGAGGAGGAGTGGAAGAGAAGGAAGAAAACTTCCTGTAATTGTACTTTTGCAACATTCAGAGAAGCCTATGAGAGGAATTTCCATCCACCCATCCATTTCCCAACCCAACCCGCTGAATCCAAACACAGGGTCATGGGGGTCTGCTGGAGCCAATCCCAGCCAACACAGGGCACAAGGTAGGAACCAATCCCAGGCAGGGTGCCAACCCACCACAGGACACACACAAACACACCCACACACCAAGCACACACTAGGGCCAACTTAGAATCACCAATCCACCTAACCTGCATGTCTTTGGACTGTGGGAGGAAACCGGAGCGCCCGGAGGAAACCCACGCAGACACGGGGAGAACATGCAAACTCCACGCAGGGAGGACCCGGGAAGTGAACCCAGGTCCCCAGGTCTCCCAACTGCAAGGCAGCAGCGCTACCCACTGCGCCACCGTGCCGCCCTGAGAGGAATTTGAACACAATAAATCATTTGTTTGTGTTGTTGTGGTTGTGTTTGGGATTTGGGGTGCTACTGGTCACACACCCCTGAGTGAGAAGAGGGCAGTCCAGGAAACGAACTGACCACGCCCCCATCTCTTCCTCAAGTCCCGCCCCTTTCGGTCTGAAACATATAAAAAGAGCCCAGGGTACTCACTTCGACCCGAACTTGCAGCAGGACGGAGCTTCCTATGAAGTCAGTAGATGGACTGGTAGAGCACGGGGGGTCATGAGGTCACTGAAAGGGGTGTGTGGCGCTCCTGATATCTGTGCAAAAGGTCAAAGGTCCAAGTATTTAGAGTCCTGTTTGTGAGACGTGGACGCTATCCAGTGACCTAAGATGAAGACTGGACTCCTTCACTACTGTGTCTCTTTAGAGCAGGGGTGTCGAACTCCGGTCCTGGGGGGCCGCAATGGCTGCAGGTTTTCATTCTAACTACCTTCATAATTAGTGACCTGTTTTTGCTGCTAATTAGCTTCTTTTGCCTTGGCATCTCATTAGGAAACTGGTTGGAGTGAAATTGTTTGGAGTTTGAAACCCCAGTTTAGCTGGTCATCTGTTGACTCGTTTCACGTCACATTTCTGTTTGGCTGCCATTTAATGAAGAAAAGAATCAATTGAGAGGACTGAATCTTTAAAACAGGGCTATTAAAATGAAGGGAAAAGGAGTTAATTAGCAATGAAAACTGGTCACTGATTAGGAAAAGGGTAAGAATGAAAACCTGCAGCCACTGCGGCCCTCCAGGCCTGGAGTTCGACACCCGTGCTTTAGAGAATCCTTAGGTACCGCTGGTTTGACTTTGTGTTGCTCACGGAGTCCCGAATGACCCGAGCGGCCCAACCAGCCCAAGGGGATGCCCACATAACACCCGGTCATTTTCAGGGGGTGGGACTGGATCACGTCTCTGCCAACCAGGACCCCGAGATGTTTCGTTGTGTGGTGGGTGTGGCAATCCACTGTACCAATGCATGCTCCCCAACCTGACCAGACCTGTAGCCCAGTTGGCACCCCAGCTATTTTTTTAGAACTCTGCAATTTCACGCGTTTTAATTACATTTAACCTATAAGCCCGGCTCAAGTGCCAGCGCCAGAGAAAACAGGTAGGAAATGGGGAAAAAAAAGCTATGGTGGGAGCAGTTCAGCAGTGGGACTGAAAAAAAAACAGTAATGTGCAGATCTCTCAATCAATGAGCTCTAGAAGGCTATCGACATTTATTAGTCCTTTAACTTCTCGTCGCTTACCATGGAGAGCTGCCATCCACTGCATAAAGCCGGCCCTGGCCATAAAGCAGCCCATGCCATCAGTCACATGTTAATGAGACAGTTACCATGGACAGATGCCATCGACTGCATAAAGCAGGCCCTGGACGTACGCCAGCACATTAGATGACTGTCTTGTTATGGAGACACTATGAACAGCTGCCATATCCTGAATGAGGCAGGTCATGAACATACAGAGGCTCTTCTTTTAGCTTCCTGTCGGGTACCACATGGAGGTGAGAGATGCCATTGACTGCCAGCGCATCATCTGCCAGCGCATCACTTTCTCCACATTTTGTTATGTTACAGCCTTATTCCAAAATGGATTAAATTCATTTTTTTCCTCAGAATTCTACACACAACACCCCATAATGACAACGTGAAAAAAGTTTACTTGAGGTTTTTGCTAATTTATTAAAAATAAAAAAAATGAGAAAGCACATGTACATAAGTATTCACAGCCTTTGCCGTGAAGCTCCAAATTGAGCTCAGGTGCATCCTGTTTCCCCTGATCATCCTTGAGATGTTTCTGCAGCTTCACTGGAGTCCACCTGTGGTAAATTCAGTTGACTGGACATGATTTGGAAAGGCACACACCTGTCTATAGAAGGTCCCACAGTTGACAGTTCATATCAGAGCACAAACCAAGCATGAAGTCAAAGGAACTGTCTGTAGACCTCCGAGACAGGATTGTCTCGAGGCACAAATCTGGGGAAGGTTACAGAAAAATTTCTGCTGCTTTGAAGGTCCCAATGAGCACAGTGGCCTCCATCATCCGTAAGTGGAAGAAGTTCTAAACCACCAGGACTCTTCCTAGAGCTGGCCGGCCATCTAAACTGAGCGATCGGGGGAGAAGGGCCTTACTCAGGGAGGTGACCAAGAACCCAATGGTCACTCTGTCAGACCTCCAGAGGTCCTCTGTGGAGAGAGGAGAACCTTCCAGAAGGACAACCATCTCTGCAGCAATCCACCAATCAGGCCTGTATGGTAGAGTGGCCAAACGGAAGCCACTCCTTAGTAAAAGGCACATGGCAGCCTGCCTGGAGTTTGCCAAAAGGCACCTGAAGGACTCTCAGACCATGAGAAAGAAAATTCTCTGGTCTGATGAGACAAAGATTGAACTCTTTGGTGTGAATGCCAGATGTCACATTTGGGAGAAACCAGGCACCGCTCATCACCAGGCCAATACCATCCCTACAGTGAAGCATGGTGGTGGCAGCATCATGCTGTGGGGATGTTCTTCAGCGGCAGGGACTGGGAGACTAGTCAGGATAAAGGGAAAGATGACTGCAGCAATGTACAGAGACATCCTGGATGAAAACCTGCTCCAGAGCGCTCTTGACCTCAGACTGGGGCGACGGTTCATCTTTCAGCAGGACAACGACCCTAAGCACACAGCCAAGATATCAAAGGAGTGGCTTCAGGACAACTCTGTGAATGTCCTTGAGTGGCCCAGCCAGAGCCCAGACTTGAATCCGATTGAACATCTCTGGAGAGATCTTAAGATGGCTGTGCACCGACGCTTCCCATCCAACCTGATGGAGCTTGAGAGGTGCTGCAAAGAGGAATGGGCGAAACTGGCCAAGGATAGGTGTGCCAAGCTTGTGGCATCATATTCAAAAAGACTTGAGGCTGGAATTGCTGCCAAAGGTGCATCGACAAAGTATTGAGCAAAGGCTGTGAATACTTATGGACATGGATTTCTCAGTTTTTTAATTTTTAATAAATTTGCAAAAACCTCAAGTAAACTTTTTTCACGTTGTCATTATGGGGTGTTGTGTGCAGAATTCTGAGGAAAAAAATTAATTTAATCCATTTTGGAATAAGGCTGTAACATAACAAAATGTGGAAAAAGTGATGCGCTGGGAATACTTTCCGGATGCACTGTAAAGCAGGCCCTAGACACTGTTCAATTAGCTTCATGTTATGGTGACAGGGACAATGGACAATATGGTGGTATGATGTATTAACTCTTTGAGGGCTGATTATTTGTTTTTCTGTTTTGGCCCAAGGCTGAATATTTTTTTTACAAAATCTCAGTTTTCTGAAAAGCACACAAAGCAATGGTTTCACACATAAATCAACATATTTACGTTTTATGTTCCATAAGCCTGTACACTTTGTGAATTCACACACCTGTTACACAGCCTAGTCCTGCAAAGTATGGTCATGTTAGAAGCAGCCAATGGCCTGCATTGCCACATTACATTGCTTGCAGTTTGTATGACACTGGCACTTCTGGTGCTACATACTGTGACCGCTGTGGCAGCTGGCAGTGGGTGTAGGCCACCAGTGGTGGTCTTTTTTGTGCAGCTGGTGGTGATGAGCGGTCACAGTATGGAGCAACAGACACCTGATACAATGTCACACATACTGCGCGTATCATACTATAACCAAGCAGGGGGCTTTTTTGATGTTTACAGCCAATTACCGCCCTCTACTCCTGGATGTCGATTAATGTCTAAACCCTATGTGTCAACGTGAGTCGACAAATACCCTGAAAGAGCCCCGGGCAGGGAGCCAACCCACCGCAGGACACACACACAAACACACCAACACACCAAGCACACACTAGGGCCAATTTAGAATCACCAATCCACCTAACCTGCATATCTTTGGACTGTGGGAGGAAACCGGAGCGCCCGGAGGAAACCCACGCAGACACGGGGAGAACATGCAAACTCCACGCAGAGGGGACCCGGGAAGTGAACCCGGGTCTCCTAACTGCGAGGCAGCAGTGCCACCACTGCGCCACCGTGCTGCCCCGAGCTGGTATTTCATAATGCAAATGACCATATTCTGAGCCCAATGAATGCGGACCCCTTAAAAGTTAAAGAAAGAATTTCAACTTGTGTGACAACAGCGAGCGGGTCATCACATGGATAGTGAGCTACCCACCAGAGTGATGTAAATTGTGAATTTCCCATTGGGATTAATAAAGTATCTATCTATCTATCTATCTATCTATCTATCTATCTATCTATCTATCTATCTATCTATCTATCTATCTATCTATCTATCTATCTATCTATCTATTATATAGTGCCTTTCATATCTATCTATCTATCTATCTATCTATCTATCTATCTATCTATCTATCTATCTATCTATCTATCTATCTCACCTTCAGCATGGAAAAGGCACTATATAAATAAAACGTATTATTATTATTATTATTACTATTATTATTATCTATGATTATATAGTGCCATTCATATCTATCTATCTATCTATCTATCTATCTATCTATCTATCTATCTATCTATCTATCTATCTATCTATCATATAGTGCCTTTCATCTATCTATCTATCTATCTATCTATCTATCTATCTATCTATCTATCTATCTATCTATCTATCTATCTATCTATCTATCTATCATATAGTGCCTTTCATCCATATATCTATCTATCTATCTATCTATCTATCTATCTATCTATCTATCTATCTATCTATCTTATAGTGCCTTTCATCTATCTATCTATCTATCTATCTATCTATCTATCTATCTATCTATCTATCTATCTATCTATCTATCTATTATATAGTGCCTTTCATATCTATCTATCTATCTATCTATCTATCTATCTATCTATCTATCTATCTATCTATCTATCTATCTATCTATCTATCTATCTATCTATCACATAGTGTCTTTCATCTATCTATCTATCTATCTATCTATCTATCTATCTATCTATCTATCTATCTATCTATCTATCTATCTATCTATTATATAGTGCCTTTCATATCTATCTATCTATCTATCTATCTATCTATCTATCTATCTATCTATCTATCTATCTATCTATCTCACCTTGAGCATGGAAAAGGCACTATATAAATAAAACGTATTATTATTATTATTATTACTATTATTATTATCTATGATTATATAGTGCCATTCATATCTATCTATCTATCTATCTATCTATCTATCTATCTATCTATCTATCTATCTATCTAAACCCGCACTCTTCTCTTTCATGCGTGACTCGGCCTCTTCTCAGCCACAGGGCAATCCTGATGCTAAATGAGAAGTGCAGTTCCGTCATTGGTAAATTTTCTATAACTATTAACCTCATTGCCGTTAACTTCCATCCATCCATCCATTTTCCAACCCGTTATATCCTAACACAGGGTCAATGAGGTCTGCTGGAGCCAATCCCAACCAATACAGGGCAAAGGCAGGAACCAATCCCAGGCAGGGTGCCAACCCACTGCTGCCATCTAGAGGATGAAATAACAGCATGCTGTTTAAAAAAAAAACACAATCATGACTGTATTGATGTGGCTTGCCATTTTAAGTTCTTCTTCTTCTTGCTGCTCCTGTTAGGGGTCACCACTGGGGATGCACAAACCCGTGTGTTTTTTCATGCTGTTCCCAAGGCAAGGGCATCGGGTGAAAAATTTTACCTAATCAATATGCAGAAAAAAAATTGCCACTTTAAGGTAACGCACCAATATTCATGAGTGCGGCGGAGTCTCCAGCTGAAAACACAATGGCAAGCAAAACGCCATGAACGCAGTTTTAGAAGTGAAACGGAATCGTTGCTCGAATCGAGTGATCATGATGACGAGGTGAATTGACACAGAATGTGTAACCAGTGCATGATACAGCACTGTGTGACCAAACTGGCATGATACGGCCAGTGAATTCGGTTGCATGAGATTTCAAGGTGGTGCAACAGAAGTTGCGGGACACCATACCATTCTCCAACCTGCTGAATCCTAACACGGGGGTCTGCTGGAGCCGATCCCAGCCAACACAGGGCGCAAGGCAGGAACCAATCCCGGACAGGGCGCCAACCCACCTCAGGACACACACCAAGCACACTCACTAGGGTCAATTTAGAATTTCCAATGCATCTAACCTGCATGTGTTTGGACCGTGGGAGGAAACCCACGCAGACACTGGGACAACATGCAAACACCACGCAGGGAGGGCCCGGGAAGCGAACCCGGTACCCCTTACTGCGAGTCAGCAGCGCTACCACTGCGCCAATGTGCCTCACAAGTTGCGGGACAACAAGGCAAAATAACTGCAACCTGAGTGCAAGGACAAGCAAAGTATTAGCCCCCCTAAGCACTGCTCTTTGAAGGTGCAGGTCGACTCCTTTCTCCCATTTCACTTTTGGGAGCCTCTTGAACCCGACACCATTGTTAACGTAACCAGCTAAACTGGGCACACAAAGTAAGGGGATGTTGTCAAGGTGCTCAGTGCTTTTATTAAAACCAGTTAAAACAAAAATCAAAGTGTTCAAAAGGTGCAGTACTCCAAATTTCAATAAATAACCCAATAAAATAAATGTGATATGAAGATGAAAAATCCAATAAATCCATTAAAAATAGATAAAAAAAACACACACACACACACACAGTGCTGGAAACTTATTTAAAATCCACAAGCCTTGTTGCCTTTTTTTAAAAGCTTCTCCTGTTTATCCTATTTGGCTCTAGCAGAAACATCAACCAGCAGGTGCAGACACCCATCTCATTTGACCCGTGTCCCCGTCGCCAACCACAGAGCCCTGCTCCCCCCCGAACCGCTGCCGATCCTGACTCAACCCGTCGCGGGCGATCTGTACTCCCACCGCTGCCATTAGAAAGGCTCTTCGCAGTGAGAGTACACTTGCAAGCTTGAAGGTCTCTCCTTCTACATCATCACTCAGCAGGAGTGACCCTTCAGTCCTCTCCACTCCCTCCTTCTCCTCCTTGGGGCTTCTTTTCTCTACACCCGCTTTCTCTCTTCCTCTTCCTCTTCCCTGCTACTTCTCCCGTCCTTAAACCTCCACTTCCTTTCTTTTGATCTTCCACTGCTCTTTTTATATGCTGGGGAGCGGTTGCAGGTGCGATCGCCTGATTGCTACACCAGGCTGATAATAAGACGATCAGACGATCAAGACAACTCACGGTCGACTGACTGCCTCGCACCTACCAAGGCTTCTTCACGGCACATCACTCACACTTGCTCCACTCCCCAGCACGAGTGTAACCAATTATTTATTTATTAAAAACGGCCACTTTTTCTGAGCCGTGGACCCACTATGCCACATGCGCACAATACTGCAACTGTCAATGTCAATGTCTGAGGAATTGTGGAAGTCACTAAGTCTTCAGCTCTGGTGGTCTACAAGAACACAAGGGGCATGTCGATCGTGCAGATCAGGCACTGCCATGCTACCCTCTTGTGTGCAAACAACAGAACAAATAAGGAAAGTGCGCAAAGAGACACGTGTCTGCTGTGCGTCATGTCACATGTCACATGCCAGCCGTGTGCTAAATCTGCATCAGTTCAGCAATGGACAAGTGGACAAATTCAATTTTGTTCAAATTGCCTGCTTATTCCTAATATTAGGTGAAAAGTAGCTCAGGGCCGAGTGGTCTACGCCGACAAGCAAAATTTAATGAGTCGTCAAGAAAGAGAAAAGTGAGCTTCACTCGACGATTGACATGGACCTCTCAGACCAGGCATCTGTGTAAGCGATAACTTGTCCAGTCTATTGTCTCTATATTAGTCTTTAACTATTCTGCCCCTCCATCTACTCCATAAGGGAGAAAAAAAACAGACCAGGAATCTCACATGCCTTCTTCTGCAAATAAGACCATTTGAAAGCTATCTTCTTCTTCTTCTTCTTCAGCTTTTTCCAACTTGGGGCTGATGTGCTTGACCAGCCTTCTCCAAACAGCTACATCCTGCATCTCCTCACCAAGTCAGACCCTTTTCCTTCAGATCCCCTCTTACTTTATCCATCCATCTCTGCTTTGTTCTCTTCCCCTGGACTTCCACTCCCATCACTCTTTTGTCCACATCTTCATTGTCTCTCCACATCGCAGCGTGTGATCTCAATGATTTCATCTGTGGCATGATAAATGGTGCCAGGTGGGCTGGTTTGAGCATTTCTCTAACTGCTGATCTCCTGGGATTTTCACCCACAACAGTCTCCAGAGTTTATTAAGAATGTTTCAGAGGGGTCAGTTTACAGAGTCGTTGGAGACATGGGCCTACGACAGGCAGCAGGAGATGTCTTCTGTCCATCTATAGGAAAGACTCCAATGAGTGACTGAGCTGTGTGCTGCTTAGACACATAGAAGATTCTTGATGTTCAAAACTGTCAGGACACCTACTGACTTCTTATTGTTCTTGTTCTTCTTCTTCCTCTTTGTCTTCTTGCACTTCAATGTGGGGATGATGTGCTTCATTAACAGCTCTCCAAACAGCTCCATCCTGCACAAGTCCTTTTCCTTCAGATCTTCCTTTACTTTATCCATCCTCCACTTTGTCCTCCTTCATTTCCTGTTCCCCTGGACTTCCATTCCCATCATTCTTTTGCCCACATCTTCATTGTCTCTCCTCATTACATGTCCATACCACTTCAGCCTTCTTTCCTGTACTTTCTCAGCTATCTCTTCCACTTTTGTTATACCTCTGATTGTTTCATTATTTGTAACTCCACACATCCATCTCAGCGTTCTCATTTCTGCCGCATCTAATTTCTTCTCCTGCACTCCCTTTACTAGCCATGTCTCAGCTCCATAGATCATTGCTGGTCTTATTACCACTGAACTGTAAGTGCCGGACTGGATGGATGGATGGATGGTCATTCCAACTAGGTCTAAGGATGACTTTCTACTTAGCTGGGAGGCCGTAATGGATGGAGCACAAGAATGGAGGTGTAACCCGGCCAGAATGGTCCTCAGTTGCTGTCCCAGTCTGGATGCCCAGAAAATGGATGAACAAGGGATGAATTGATAATCTGAACAATTTATTCCTTAGCATGAGAGGTGGCAATGCTCTCCCACCTGGAGCCAAGTCTGGTTTGCCTGGGAATTGTAGTATGGAAGGGTGGCCCTGTTGAGATACTTGGGTACTGCAGGGTGTTGCAGTGAAGAATGGACCTTCCTATTTCTGGGAGCTTCCGTATGACCCAGAAGAGCTTCCAGTATGCAATATCATGACACTGGAGGCATCTCGCTGTATGCCAGAACTGAGAGGAAGATGGATGACACAAAGGGAGACACAAAGGGAGAAGAAGATGCTTTATTGGCTATTGCTGTGCAACTGAGTTGTCTCCGGTGTTTGGAGTCTGGGTGTCCCATAGTGGCCAAAAAAAAGCTGACCTTTAACCTTCACCTTAATTCTTTGATCATGCAAAACTCCTGATACCTTCTTCTAACTGTTCCATCCACACTGGACTCTGTGGGTTATCTCTGCATCTAATTCTTCATCTCAGGCTACCAGTGATCCTAGATATTAAAGTGTATCCACCATTTTCAAAGGCTCCCCCTGCAGGCTAACTTCTGAATCACAATCATTATTAACCCTCATATATTCTGTCTAATTCTTCTTCCTATTTATCTTCAGTCTTCTATCTTCCAAAGCCCTTCTCCATTCTTCCAACTTCCTCTCCACTCCCTGTTTTCTGGTGCTACACAATACAATGTCATCACCACAAAGCCGGCACCGGGGTTTGGTCGTTTATCCCAGGACTCAACACACCCTTTACCTGATCAAAGAGGTAAGGATTTCTAGAAGATCCCTGGTGCAGACCTCCTCTAACTGGGGTCTTCTCTGTTATCCCCAACACTGCTTTTAACCCTAGTTTTTGTCCATCCTGGACAATCCTCACATAGAAAAAGAAGAATACCTGCTGACTTTACATTTTATTCCATTAGGGAATTGTTTTTTAGTTCTTATGAACCATTTACAGATAATTTCTGCAGACCAATTAGTATTTGAGTAGCTTTTTCCATTTACCATATCGTCAACTACATTTTATTAACTATTTTCAGAAAATGCCCCCATTAGTTCTCTCTATTTTTAAGTCTTCTGGTCAACCATCCATTAAGCCCCACTGAATTAATGTTTGAGTAAATTTCCTGATGGCCATTTGTCCTTTTAGCCTCTAATTACAAAGGTCAGTCTACAGTTTAGAGCCTCATTATGTTTTTAGGTAAAATGTAAACTAAACAATTAAAACAATTGGACTCGCAGAAAACATCAAATGGCCTCTGGTTATTTTAACCTTTGGGTACACTTTACACGTGTCCTGGGTATGACAATAAGCTGCATCAGGCCCTGGAAGCGGTCCTCCAACTTGCTGGGAAATCATGGGGGTTGGTGGCAGCATTGGCACTCCAGCCACCGTAAAAAAAACACTTCACACAGCTCTGAGATGACAGACAGGACGTCCTTTCTTCTCACATTATGAAGGGAATGAGAGAAAGCCCTCGGGACCTCCATCCCCGGAAGAGTCGAAAATCGTTGGAGAGCCAATGGGGAATCAGAACTGGTGTGGTGCTGAGGCATCGCCTGCTGCACAGCAGCACTTGGGTCCCAATTTGAGGCGGCCCACCCGGGTTGGCACATGGAATGTCTTGTCTATCCAGCATGATGATCATCTTCCTCTGGTGTCGGAGGAGCTTCATAAACTCCGCATTTCAGTAGCGGAACTCTCTGAGGTGCACAGACCTGGGACTGGCAAGATCTCTGTAGGTGGATACACCTTTGATTGGTCTGGTCGCTCTGATGGCTGTTTCTGTAGCCTATCGGCTTCTTCCAATGGTGTCCAATGTCACTCTTTTCAATGAGTGTATTATAAGACTCAGATTACAGCACTCCCTGGGTGCCTTGTCTGTTGTCTTGGTGTAAGCTCCCATCACATGGCTGAAGACTTATTTGTTTTTCTACATAATTGCCATTTCAGTCGATGCATTTTTGTAGACGCTGTGGTAGCTTAAGAATGCCCATGTCATACCAGCTCGCCGCCATGTCCTTCAGGAAGTGTTGAACCTCATCTTTCACCTCTTCGTCGGAGCAGAATTGCCTTCCAGACAAATGTTTCTTTCAACTTAGGGAACAGGTGGTAGTCACTGGGTGCCAAGTCTGGACTATAGGGTGGGTGGATGATGAAGTTCCAACTGGCGATCTTTACGCATGTTTTCCTCAACCTTCGCGACTGTCTCGTTGGAAATTGACGGTCTCCTGCACGAACTTCGCACTTGGCGGTAGCGTTCAATGGAGCTCCATTATCAAGGGCTGCCAAGCCAAGATTGAGCATCCCAGCGAAGCCGCACATGCTTGTTTGGGAGTGGAGGAAGCACCAATCACAACAGTGTGACCAACAGCCATACAAACAGTTTCTCTACGTCCCCACCGCGTTGGAGACCTTACTTTTGGGATTGCCCTCATAGATAGATAGATAGATAGATAGATAGATAGATAGATAGATAGATAGATAGATAGATAGATAGATAGATAGATAGATAGATAGATAGATAGATAGATAGATAGATAGATAGATAGATAGATAGATAGATAGATAGATAGATAGATAGATAGATAGATAGATAGATAGATAGATAGATAGATAGATAGATAGATAGATAGATAGATAGATAGATAGATACTTTATTAATCCCAAGGGGAAATTCCCATACTCCAGCAGCAGCATACTGATAAAGAAAATATTAAATTAAAGAGTGATAACAATGCAGGTATACAGACAGACAGTAACTTTATATAATGTTAACGTTAAACACCCCCCCCCCCCCCCGGTGGAATTGAAGAGTTGCATAGTGTGGTGGAGGAACGATCTCCTCAGTCTGTCAGTGGAGCAGGACGGTGACAGCAGTCTGTGGCTGAAGCTGCTCCTCTGTCTGGAGATGATCCTGTTCAGTGGATGTAGTGGATTCTTCATGATTGACAGGAGTCTGCTCAGCACCCGTCGCCCTGCCACAGATGTCAAACTGTTCAGCTCCGTGCCTACAATAGAGCCTGCCTTCCTCACCAGTTTGTCCAGGAGTGAGGCATCCTTCTTCTTTATGCTGCCTCCACAGCACACCACCGTGTAGAAGAGGGCGCTCACCATAACCGTCTGATAGAACATCTGCAGCATCTTATTGCAGATGTTTAAGGACGTGAGTCTTCTAAGGAAGTATAGTCGGCTCTGTCCTTTCTTGCACAGAGTGTCAGTATTGGCAGTCCAGTCTAATTTATCATCCAGCTGCACTCCCAGGTATTTATAGGTCTGCACCATCTGCACACAGTCACCTCTGATGATCACGGGGTCCATGAGGGGCCTGGTCCTCCTAAAATCCATCACCAGCTCCTTGGTTTTGCTGGTGTTCAGGTGTTGGTAGTTTGAGTCGCACCATTTAACAAAGTCCTTGATGAGGTTCCTATACTCCTTCTCCTGCCCACTCCTGATGCAGCCCACGAGAGCAGTGTCATCAGCAAAGTTTTGTTTTGAGTTGTATTGGAAGTCTGATGTATATAGGCTGAACAGGACCGGAGAAAGTACAGTCCCTTGCGGCGCTCCTGTGCTGCTGACCTCAATGTCAGACCTGCAGTTCCTGAGATGCACATACTGAGGTCTGTCTGTAAGATAGTCCATGATCCATGCTACCAGGTATGAATCTACTCCCATCTCTGTCAGCTTAACCCTAAGGAGCAGAGGTTGGATTGTGTTGAAGGTGCTAGAGAAGTCCAGAAACATAATTCTTACAGCACCACTGCCTCTGTCCAAGTGGGAGAGGGATCAGTGTAGCATGTAGATGATGGCATCCTCCACTCCCACCTTCTCCTGGTATGCGAACTGCAAAGGGTCGAGGGCATGGTGGACCTGTGGACTCATGTGGTGAAGCAGCAGCTGCTCCATGGTCTTCATCACATGTGACGTCAGAGCGACAGGCCAGAAGTCATTCAGCTCACTAGGACGTGATATCTTTGGGACTAAGGGGGGATGCAAGATGTTATCCAAAGCCTGGGGACTCTCCCCTGTTCCAAGCTCAGGTTGAAGATGCACTGTAGAGGACTCCCCAGCTCCAACGCACAGGCCTTCAGCAGTTGTGGTGATACTCTATCTGGACCCACTGCTTTGCTGGCACAAAGTCTCCTCAGCTCTCTGCTTACCCGGGCTGCTGTAATTGTAGGTGGGGGGAAACTCTCTCCTACAGTATGCTGGTATCAGTAGAAGGATGGGTGGAGGGTGCAGTACTCCAAGGTGAGAGTGGGTTAGGATGGTCAAACCTGTTAAAGAAGTTGTTCATCGGGTTTGCTGTTATTCTGCAACTTCTGCTCCAGCTTTCTCCTGTACTGCTCCTTCGCCGCCCTGAGCTGGACTCGGAGTTCCTTCTGCATGCGCTTGAGCTCATGCTGATCACCGTCTTTAAAAGCCCTTTTCTTCTGGTTCAAAAGGCCCTTGATGTCACTTGTAATCCATGGCTTGTTGTTAGCATAGCAGCGTACAGTTCTTACTGGAACTACAATGTCCATACAGAAGTTGATGTAGTCAGTAGTGCAGTCAACAACCTCCTCAATGTTCTCACTATGTGACCCCTGCAGGATATCTCAGTCTGTAGTTCCAGTCTCTCAGAGCCTACTCTGCCTCAGGGGACCACTTCCTGAATGATCGTGTGGTTGTAGGTACGACCCTCACTCTTGGTGTGTAGTGAGGCTGAAGCAGAACCAGGTTATGATCTGCTTTCCCAAGCTCAGGCAGAGGGGTGGCGCTGTATGTGTCCTTAACGTTTGCATACAGTAAGTCAATAGTCTTATTTCCCCAGGTGTTACAATCCACATACTGGGAGAAGGCAGGTTCATGTTCAGGAAAATGTCCCCTAACTTTCAATAATCAACTCTTAAGCCCCTATAGTGTTCAAACTAACTAATTTCATAATACATTGTGTTTTAATTTTATTTCCTAAGGTACTGATGAGCTTTAATGCTTCTAAATGCCATTCAATTGCTTATATGTTTTATACGCTAGCTTGAGAGCTTGCCATTTACTCACACAAAGGCAAAGGCCTGGCACGCAGTTTGTTTCGTCTTCTGTCAGTAAGAAGCTCCACTCCTGCAGTTCTCAAAACAAAGTTTGCCTGCTTGCTTCTTCAGAGAGCACATGATGACCGTGTCGCACAGCTCGACTCGCAGAAACTCTAAACAAGGCAAGTAATATAATAATAATAATAATTCATTACATTTATATAGCGCTTTTCTCAGTACTCAGAGCGCTATCCACACAGGGAGGAACCGGGAAGCGAACCCACAATCTTCCACAGTCTCCTTACTGCAAAGCAAGAAGGGGACAGGCAGGGAAGAGGTCTCTCTAACAAAATAAATGGTGTCCTTTTAAAGTTGTTTCAGGCCTTGACTTTTCATAGCTAAGCGCATTGATCCTCAATCAAAATTCTCAACAGCATCCCCTTTCATTCAGTGTTTTGTTAAAAGACAATGGTGAAAGCATCTCGACGTGAGCTTGGAAACGGGCATATGCAACTTTTTTTTTTTTTTGCACAATCTGGGACTGTGGTTGTGTCTTGGTGTTTGGGGCTCGCTGGCACCCCTGCTCCATCGCACACTTCAAGGGGTCTCCGTTCTGCCTTTGCCCTGTTTGTTAACCATTCTCTTCTTGTCAGACGTGCATCACAAATATATACACTGCTTTTATGAATCCCATACTAAATGGCATATAACTGAGACATATGCATTGCATTTGTCATTCCAACAGATGGCGCATCACAAATATTAACACTGCTTTTTATCAATCTCATACTAAATGGCATAGAACAGAGGCATATGTATTGCCTTTGTTGTGCCAACAGATGGCACACCAGAAACATTTGTAGTAATACATTTTATTACTACAAATAAGTGTCTGTGTAGCTGTGTGTTGATCCAGCTGCCATGTCTCTGTTGTTCCAACAGATGGTGCATCACAAACATATCCCCTTTAATTCAGTGTTTTGTTAAAAGACAATGGTAAAAGCATCTCGACGTGAGCGTGAAAACAGGTGTATGCAATATTTTTTTTTTTGTTCCCAACCTGGGACTGTGGTTGTGTCTTCATGTTTGGGGTTTGGGGCTCTCTGGCACCCCGGCTCCATCGCAACCCTCAAGGGGTCTCCGTTCTGCCTTTGCCCTGTTTGTTAAGCGTCTCTCTTCTTGTCAGACATGCATCACAAACATTAACACTGCTTTTATGAATCCTATACTAAATGGCATATAACTGAGACATATGCATTGCATTTGTCATTCCAACAAATGGTGCATCACAAATATTGACACTGCTTTTTATCAATCTCATACTTAATGGCATATAACTGAGACATATGCATTGCACTTGTCATTCCAACAGATGGCGTATCACAAATATTAAGACTGCTTTTTATCAATCTCATACTAAATGGCATATAACTGAGACATATGCATTGCATTTGTCATTCCAACAGATGGCGCATCACAAATATTGACACTGCTTTTTATCAATCTCATACTAAATGGCATATAACTGAGACATATGCATTGCATTTGTCATTCCAACAGATGGCGCATCACAAATATTAACACTGCCTTTTATCAATCTCATACTAAATGGCATAGAACAGAGGCATATATATTGCCTTTGTTGTGCCAACAGATGGCACATCAGAAACATTTGTAGTAATACATTTAATTACTACAAATAAGTGTCTGTGTATCTGTGTGTTGATCCAGCTGCCATGTCTTTGTTGTTCCAACAGATGGTGCATCACAAACATATCCCCTTTAATTCAGTGTTTTGTTAAAAGACAATGGTAAAAGCATCTCGACGTGAGCGTGAAAACAGGTGTATGCAATATTTTTTTTTTTTGTTCCCAACCTGGGACTGTGGTTGTGTCTTCATGTTTGGGGTTTGGGGCTCTCTGGCACCCCGGCTCCATCGCAACCCTCAAGGGATCTCCATTCTGCCTTTGCCCTGTTTGTTAACTGTCTCTCTTCTTGTCAGACGTGCATCACAAACATTAACACTGCTTTTATGATCCCATACTAAATGGCATATAACTGAGACATATGCATTGCATTTGTCATTCCAACAGATGGCGCATCACAAATATTAACACTGCTTTTTATCAATCTCATACTAAATGGCATAGAACAGAGGCATATGCATTGCCTCTGTCGTGCCAACAAATGGCACATCAGAAACATTTGTAGTAATACATTTTATTAGAACAAATAAGTGTCTGTGTATCTGTGTGTTGATCCAGCTGCCATGTCTCTGTTATTCCAACAGATGGTGCATCACAAACATATCCCCTTTAATTCAGTGTTTTGTTAAAAGACAATGGTAAAAGCATCTCGACGTGAGCGTGGAAACGGGCGTATGCAACATTTTTTTTTTGTTTCCAACCTGGGACTGTGGTCGTGTCTTCGTGTTTGGGGTTTGGGGCTTCAAGGGGTCTTCGTTGTGTCTCTGCCCTGTGTGTTAACCATCTCTCTTCTTTCCAGACGTGCCAAGACTGGACACTGCTTTTCAGTTCTTGCTCCAAAACTGTGGAATGATTTCCCTTGGCTCTATTTGAGTTCCTCTTTAGGTGTCTTTTGAAAATTCATCTTTTCATTAAACACTTTGGAACCGCTTAGCAATCTCATCTACAGGTGGGCCACAGTTGGACTGACCCAGGAGTTATGGAGGCTGATGTGTGTCTTAGTCTAGTAGTGGGTGTAATTAGTGCTATGACTCCATCTTGCTCATCTTTTTTATCTTGTTCTCCATTGCTTTTGATGCTCGCACCTTCTAATCATTCTTGTATATGTTATAACATGCTTTGTAAGTCACTTTGGATGGAGGCATCTGTTAAATAAATAATTATAATTTGATGGTTTGTCGGATGCAGAGATCTGCAGTCAGTCAAAGCTTGTTTTATATAGTGCCTTTTTGGTGAACAGCATCCTGAATTGTTGTATAAGCAGATCAAAAGCGTTAATGGAGCGAGCGATGGAAAGTGAGGGGAATCGTCCCGTGCTGACAATACAGGGGAGTGCAGATTGTGTAAAACCTGGATGCGGCCATTCCTCCATTCAAACGCTTCCTTTCATTTCCGGCTCCTGTCTCCTCGTCGTTGCTTTACTTCATTGTTGAGGGACGATAGAAACGCTGTGAATTGTTGTCATGGTCTGATGGTGATGCTGATCCGTTTACTGATATAAAATGGTAAAAAAGAAAAAAACATTTGTGGAGACATTGGTAAATAAATAAATAAATAAATAAAAACTGTCAAAACCCCAGGTTGTGCTTGAAGCCTTTCTGCTCTTTGATGAATGACACTTATGGACGCACTCGCCTTCCAGCCACCCTGCCCGATGGTCATGAGTGGCTCAATAAGGAAAGGAATGGCTTTCAGAATCCTTAAAGGCACTTCAAGGGTCTCGGCGCTTTGAGCTGAGCCACGGCAGCTTTTGTAGGACTCTCTCTAGAAGCCTGGCACTCTTCTCACACCCCTTGGTATTTCAGTGGGCTTTTACATTTCTTTAGTGCTGGCAATATATGATGCTATAGAAACCAAGTTTAAATGCTTTATGAATTTTTTGTCTGGCTATGTCAAAAGCGTCCATCATCAAGCTACATATGAAAAGTGGGAAATGGTGGATGGAGGGGGATATTCCAGGGTCTCCCTTAATTAATCCCTTAATTAACCCCATGACCCACTGAAAGCCTAAAAGTCAATATTGTGTGGGTCCCTAAAAATCAATTTTAGAAAACTTAGTAAACACTCAGTGCCCAATAACTTAAGTGTAAAAATGTATCCAAAATGGCGTTAAACAAGAGCAGACGCACAGTCACCAGCAGCCATTTGTGATCTTTGAAAAGTCCTGCCCTATCAGAGCCTGGTAGAAGCTCCATAAGTGCACGCATGTGACACACTGCACTCCATCACCAGCATCAAATTAAATCAAAGAACACTTCTAGCATTTCAAAAAAATGTCATATTTTTTGAAAATAATACCTTTGGTATAGAGTTGTATAATAATTAGTTATTTGTTTGAGGCCACTAAATTTTATGTTTTGTTTAAATAAAACGAGTAATCGACATTAACAAAAGGACAAGTGTTTGTGTATCTGTTTCCATTTGGTAGCTATGTCTATGTCATTCCAGCAGATGGTGCATCACAAACATTAACACTGATTTTATGAATAACATATTAAATGGCACATAACAGAGATATATGCATTGTATTTGTCATTCCAACAGATGGCACATCACAAACATTTGAAGTAATAAAATGCTTTGCGGTTGTCATTCCAACAGATGGTGCATCACAAACATTAACACTGTTTTTCTGAATAACATATTAAATGGCACATAACAGAGATATATGCATTGTATTTGTCATTCCAACAGATGGCACAACACAAACATTTGAAGGTATAAAATTCTTTGCGGTTGTCATTCCAACAGATGATGCATCACAAACATTAACACTGTTTTTCTGAATAACATATTAAATTGCACATAACAGAGATATATTCATTATATTTGTCATTCCAACAGATGGCACATCGAAAACATTTGAAGTAATAAAATTCTTTGCGGGTTGTCATTCCAACAGATGGTGCATCACAAACATTAACACTGATTTTATCAATAACATATTAAATGGCACATAACAGAGATATATGCATTGTATTTGTCATTCCAACAGATGGCACATCACAAACTTTTGAAGTAATAAAATGCTTTGCGGGTTGTCATTCCAACAGATGGTGCATCACAAACATTAACACTGTTTTTCTGAATAACATATTAAATGGCACATAACAGAGATATATGCATTGTACTTGTCATTCCAACAGATGGCACATCACAAACATTTGAAGTAATAAAATTCTTTGCGGTTGTCATTCCAACAGATGGTGCATCACAAACATTAACACTGTTTTTATGAATAACATATTAAATTGCACATAACAGAGATATATTCATTACATTTGTCATTCCAACAGATGGCACATCGAAAACATTTGAAGTAATAAAATTCTTTGCGGGTTGTCATTCCAACAGATGGTGCATCACAAACATTAACACTGATTTTATCAATAACATATTAAATGACACATAACAGAGATACTGTATATGCATTGTATTTGTCATTCCAACAGATGGCACATCACAAACATTTGAAGTAATAAAATGCTTTGCGGTTGTCATTCAAACAGATGGTGCATCACAAACATTAACACTGTTTTTATGAATAACATATTAAATGGCACATAACAGAGATATATGCATTGTATTTGTCATTCCAACAGATGGCACATCACAAACATTTGAAGTAATAAAATGCTTTGCGGTTGTCATTCAAACAGATGGTGCATCACAAACATTGACACTGTTTTTATGAATAACATGTTAAATGGCACATAACAGAGATATATGCATTGTATTTGTCATTCCAACAGATGGCACATCACAAACTTTTGAAGTAATAAAATGCTTTGCGGGTTGTCATTCCAACAGATGGTGCATCACAAACATTAACACTGTTTTTCTGAATAACATATTAAATGGCACATAACAGAGATATATGCATTGTACTTGTCATTCCAACAGATGGCACATCACAAACATTTGAAGTAATAAAATGCTTTGCGGTTGTCATTCAAACAGATGGTGCATCACAAACATTAAAACTGTTTTTATGAATAACATATTAAATGGTACATAACAGAGATATATGCATTGTATTTGTCATTCCTACAGATGGTACATCACAAAACATTATAACTGTTTTCATGAATAACATATGTGACAACTCTAGGGGGCATAGCAGCCACCCAACCCAACACAGACAGATGCAGGAGGCACACTGATAAAAGCACAAGTAATTTTATTTCTTTTCATCACTTGTGGGCAGCGCCACTACCCATTCCCACAAGTATAAGACACAGTCCCAAGCACAAACACAATAAATCAATACCTTTTCCTTCTTCTTTCTTTCCTTTCTCCACCACTCCTCCTCGGTAAGCTTTGTCTCTGTCCTCCCAACTCTTGCTCTCCAAGTACTGTCTGCAGGCTCCTTTTATATGTTACTCAGGAAGTGCTCCAGGAGCTTGATGACCTACTTCCGGCAGCACTTCTGGGTGTGGTGAAACTTCCATACTGATTCTGGAGCAGCTGCAGCACCCCCTGGCAGCGTCCCCAGATCCCAACAGGGCTGTAGACAACTCTGTCTCCCATGAAGCCCTACAGGAATCCAAGGCACCGCTGGGGGCTGCCATCTAGCATCCTGGGGGAGCTACGGTTCTGCTCAGGCTTGCTCCTGTGGTCCTCTCAAGGCCAGGCAAGGACCCTGGTGGTCCTACAGACATGGCATATAATAGAGATATAGGCATTGTATTTACCATTCCAACAGATGGCGCATCAGAAATATTAACACTGCTTGTTATCAATCTCATACTAAATGGCATAGAACAGAGGCATATGTATTGCCTTTGTCATTCTAACAAATGGCACATCAGAAACATTTGTAGTAATACATTTTATTACTACAAATAAGTGTCTGTATATCTGTGTGTTGATCCAGCTACAATGTCTCTGTTGTTCCAACAGATGGTACATCACAAACATTAACACTTTTATGAAACCCATACCAAAAGACAGAGACATTTGCATTTGTCATTCCAACAGATGGTACATCATAAATATTTGAAGTAATACAATGCATTAAATTTGTCATTTCAACTGATGGTGCATCACAAATATTATCACTGCTTTTAATGAATCCCATAACAAATGGCATATAACAAAGACATATGCATTGTATTTGTCATTCCAATAGAATTTGTAGTAATGCATTTAAAAAACGTTAATAATATGCTTTAGCACTACAAATGTTGGTGATGCACCATCTGTTGGAATGAAAATGCAATGCATTTTATTGCTACATGCATTACTGAATACATTCCAATACATGGTGCAGTGCAAAAGTTAACGATGAGATCTGCGTCTATTACTTAGACTTCAACAAAGCTAGTTGTAAATAAAAACACAGAGCATTTTTTTTACATACTCTTGCTTATGTTTATTCCAGAAAGTTCATTTCCCCCTGATGTGCAGTAAAGATGGTCATCTCTGTATGCTGTCCAGAATTACAGAAATGTATTGTGATGTAGTCTGACACTTTATGTGGTGTTGTGTCATTTAATAAAAGGTAACAAATGCAGAAAGTGACAGTGATAGATGCTCTAATGTGAGCCAGGCTGTGTAACTAAGGGTCACACCTTCAGCTCAGATGTTTGACCAGCTGCTGGCCATGAACTGAATGTCCATTTTGAGTCACTTTAAATCACCACTGCAGAGGCGCTTGTAGATTGGTGGTCTCTTCTGAAGTGCGCCCGGCAGATGTTGCTGTCCCTGACTGGCCTCTCAAATGTATTGATTTAGCTTCATTTTCAGGTGATAAAACGTGGCGAGTCTGAACAGGGCCATCGAGGTGCCTGCTGACAGAACGAGAATTTCACGCCCTTCAGTGTCTCACTTGTCTGAGCTCAGAGCTCTCAGGATGGAACAGCAACATTTAATTAGAAAAGTGCAAGGGACTGACCCCCACTGGGAGCCACTGGCAGGCACGGCTTCTGTGAATCTATCGATTTATATAGCACCTTTCATGCTGAACAACATATTAAAATGAATTACAGTGATGCAGAATACCTGACTTCCATACTTCTACAGATATGAGACTCAGTCAGAGTAGCCAACTTATATACAGTGGTGGTCCTGTTAATGTATATAGTGATTATCTCAAACTGCATTACACAAATTATAGGAATAATTATAGGAATAATTGTTCCCACAGTGTAAGCGCAAATGCTGGAGGTGAAGAGACAGTCACTTAAGGCCACAATAAACATTTGAAATGTGTCTATTTATATAGTGACTTTCATACTGAACACCACCTCATGCTTTATTACATAATTAATAGACATAAAACACAGATTCCCATAAGTGTGAGCAGTAATAGGTGAAGCTCCTCATAATCGAAATATGTGAATATGTACTGTAAAAAAAATAAATTATACTGTACACTCTACAGCCAAAAGTGTGTGGACACATAAGAACAAAAGAAAATGTGACAAACGAGAGGACACCATTCAGTCCATCAAGATCATTTGTTTAGCTGATAGTTGAGCAGGCCCAGATAGATAGACAGACAGATAGTGTGGCACCCAGCCGGGATGCCCGGAAGGACCGGAGGAGGGGTTACGTCTCCTCCAGACCACAAGGGGGCGACCGCCCTGGTGGCTTTGGGGACCACGGGAACTGAGCTTGGAAGTTCAACCCTATAGGGGACCGTGGTGACCACCAGGGGGCACCCCGATGCCTGGAGAGCCCTGGTCTTCAGCACTTCCACCACACCCAGAGGTGCTGGGAGGAAGACAACCAGGGACACCTTCTGGATGCGCGGCTGGTACTTCCACCACACTGGAGAGTGTCACCGGAGGTTAATCGGGAGGCACCTGGAGCACATCTGGGTGATTATAAAAGGGGCCGCCACCCTCCTTTAGATGGCTGGAGTCAGGAGAGGAGAAGGACGGAGCTCAGGAGGAGAGGAAAAAAGGCGGCCTGAAAAGAGGAAGAGACATCATTGTGTATAGAGGCCTGGACTTTGGGGAAGTATTGGGGTTATGTACTGTTCACTGTAAATAATAAGAGACTGTAAATAAACGTGTGTTGGTGTTTAAACCATCGGTGTCCGTCTGTCTGTGTCCGGGCCAGCCTATCATTTAGATAGATAGATAGATAGATAGATAGATAGATAGATAGATAGATAGATAGATAGATAGATAGATAGATAGATAGATAGATAGATAGATAGATATGAAAGGCACTATATAATAGATAGATAGATAGATAGATAGATAGATAGATAGATAGATAGATAGATAGATAGATAGATATGAAAGGCACTATATAATAGATAGATAGATAGATAGATAGATAGATAGATAGATAGATAGATAGATAGATAGATAGATAGATAGATAGATAGATAGATAGATAGATAGATAGATAGATAGATAGATAGATGTGAAGGCACTATATAATAGATAGATAGATAGATAGATAGATAGATAGATAGATAGATAGATAGATAGATAGATAGATAGATAGATAGATAGATAGATAGATAGATAGATAGATAGATAGATATGAAAGGCACTATATAATAGATAGATAGATAGATAGATAGATAGATAGATAGATAGATAGATAGATAGATAGATAGATAGATAGATAGATATGAAAGGCACTATATAATAGATAGATAGATAGATAGATAGATAGATAGATAGATAGATAGATAGATAGATAGATAGATAGATAGATAGATAGATAGATAGATAGATAGATAGATGTGAAAGGCACTATATAATAGATAGATAGATAGATAGATAGATAGATAGATAGATAGATAGATAGATAGATAGATAGATAGATAGATAGATAGATAGATGTGAAAGGCACTATATAATAGATAGATAGATAGATAGATAGATAGATAGATAGATAGATAGATAGATAGATAGATAGATAGATAGATAGATAGATAGATCTTTTGAATAAAATAATTGCATATACATGCAAGAGGCGTCCAATAATTTATCTACCTCAGTAGAGAGAAGTCAAGCCAAATGCCCCCTTTTATTTGCTAACTAAATCGATTACAATATTCAAGCTTTCGAGGCAACTCAGGGCCCTTCTTCAGATGAGATGTAATCATCTCTACATTCATAATGGCTAACACGGTACAACACCCTAGTACTATCTACCTCAGTAAGAAAGAAAAGAGTTTTCAAAAAAATTTGGTTTCTTTTTTCAATACAGTCCCCTGATAGCTCCGTACACTTCATCCACTTTTCCTGCAATCTTCTTTTTGACCTTCAAACCACACAGCTGCCTTGAGATCTTCATCACTTGAACACCGCTGTCCACAGAGAGATTTCTTCAGAACTTGGAACATGAAATCATCTAAGGACGCCAGGTCAGGACTGTAGGGTATATGGTTCAGCTGCTGGAATCCACATTCTCCGATGGCAGCCTGTGATTGACGTGACATTTGAACCGGCGCCTTGTCGTGAAGAAGCTTACTTGATTGGCATGAGGACTCTCCTGACCTCCTGTATCTTGGAATGTTAGACTCGCACTGAGCCACAACTGTGCAGGAGTCACCTTGAGACCTGTCACAACATCCCCAGACTTTCAACATGCTTGCTACTTTCTTTCATACTCAGGTAGATAAATTATTAAACACCCCTCATATATATATATATATATATATATATATATATAAATTGCTCAAAAAAATTAAAGGAACACTTTGAAAACACATCAGATCTCAAACGGAAAAAACATCCTGCTGGCTGTCTCTACTTATATGGACTGATATGGTGATGTGTTAGGAACGAAAGGATGGAAATGAAAATGATCAACCTACAGAGGGCTGAATTCAAAGACACCCCAAAAATCAAAGGGAACAAAATGATGCAGCAGGAAGCCAGGCGAGTCCATTTTACACAAATTTCATTGCAGCAACTCCAGAGTTTGTATGGCCGCTCTACCAAATGCCTGACAACATTCTAATGAGACAACAGATGGTGTCCTGGAGGATCTCCTCCCAGGTCTTTACAAGGGCATCACTGAGCTCCTGGACAGTCTAAAGTGTTGGATGGACCCAAACATAATGTCCCACCCAGAGGTGTTCTATTGGATTGAGGTCAGGTGAGTGAGCATGGGGGCCAGTCAATGGTATCAATTCCTTCATCCTCTCGCCACATGAGGCTGGGCATTGTCGTGCACCAGGAGGAACCTAGGAGCCACTGCACCAGCATAGGTTCTGACAATGGGTCCAAGGATTTCATCCTGATACCTAATGGCAGTCAAGGTGGTGTTGTCCAGCCTGTAGAGATCTGTGCATCCCTCCATGGATATGCCTCCCCAGACCATCACTGACCCACCACCAAACCGGTCATGCTGAACGATGTCACAGGCAGCATAACGTTCTCCACGGCTTCTCCAGACCCTTTCACGTCTGTCACATGTGTTCAGGGTGAACCTGCTCTCATCTGTGAAAAGCACAGGTCAACAGTGGTAGACCTGCCAATTCTGGTATTCTATGGCAAATACCAATCAAGCTCCATGGTGCCCACTAGAGGACATTGGGCCCTCAGGCCACCCTCATGAAGTCTGTTTCTGATTGTTTGCTCAGAGACATTCACACCAGTGGCCTGTCTGCTGGAGGTCATTTTGTAGGCTCTGACGTGCTCATCCTGTTCCTCCATTGATACCAGTGGGTCCTGCTGACCTTCTACAAGGGGCCCTGTCCAGCTCTCCTAGAGTAACTGCCTGTCACCTGGAATCTCCTCCATGCCCTTGAGACTGTGCTGGGAGACACAGCAAACCTTCTGGCAATGACAGGCACGTATTGATGTGCCATCCTGGAGACTTTGGACTACCTGTGCCACCTCTTTTGGGTCCAGGTATGGCCTCATGCTACCAGTAGTGACACTGACAGTAGAGAAATACAAAATGAGATGAGGAGGGAGAAATGTCAGTGGCCTCCCTCCACCTGTTAAACCATTCATTCCTGTTTTGGGGGGCCGTTTCATTGTTGCTCCTCTAGTGCACCAAAGCAGCTGAAACTGATGAACAAGCCCCTCTGCTACTTCACTGACCTGATCAATAGCCCACAAGTGTCATTGACTTGATGCTGTACTCTCATTACAAAGGGGTCCTTTCATTTTTTTGACTAGTTTATATTGTCACACACGTGCGATTAGGAGGCAGCTAAAGGGCTTGAGTAACTGTAATACTACGTCAGACCAGGGGGTGGCAGAGTGTGCTGACTGTCTCTCTCAGTCTCTTGCAGACCATTCCCGGGAAATCATGTCAGGTTCCGGCACCTTTGAAGACGTCCCTTCCAGCATGGATGGCATCATTTCCTCTTCTAGCCCTTAAAACCGCCATCTTACCTCCACTTAAGCAGTTCTGTTTTGGACTCTGCCTGGTACATAAATCACTTTTTCAAACCTTTTGCAGCCAGGATTATATTATACAGGTGGCTGCCCCAAACCTTTGTGACACCCTGGAGTCAATTTGTTACAATATAAATTGTATGTACAGTGCATCCGGAAAGTATTCCCAGCGCATCACTTTCTCCACATTTTGTTATGTTACAGCCTTATTCCAAAATGGATTAAATTCATTATTTTCAACAGAATTCTACACACAACACCCCATAATGACAACGTGAAAAAAATTTACTTGAGGTTGTTGCAAATTTATTAAAAATAAAAAAATTGAGAAATCCCACGTCCATAAGTATTCACAGCCTTTGCCATGAAGCTCTAAATTGAGCTCAGGTGCATCCCGTTTCCCCTGATCATCCTTGAGATGTTTCTGCAGCTTCATTGGAGTCCACCTGTGGTAAATTCAGTTGACTGGACATGATTTGGAAAGGCACACACCTGTCTATATAAGGTCCCACAGTTGACAGTTCATGTCAGAGCACAAACCAAAGCATGAAGTCAAAGGAATTGTCTGTAGACCTCCGAGACAGGATTGTCTCGAGGCACAAATCTGGGGAAGGTTACAGAAACATTTCTGCAGCTTTGAAGGTCCAAATGAGCACAGTGGCCTCCATCATCCATAAGTGGAAGAAGTTGGAAACCACCAGGACTCTTCCTAGAGCTGGCCGGCCATCTAAACTGAGCGATCGGGGGAGAAGGGCCTTAGTCAGGGAGGTGACCAAGAACCTGATGGTCACTCTGTCAGAGCTCCAGAGGTCCTCTGTGGAGAGAGGAGAACCTTCCAGAAGGACAACCATCTCTGCAGCAATCCACCAATCAGGCCTGTATGGTACAGTGGCCAGACGGAAGCCACTCCTTAGTAAAAGGCACATGGCAGCTCACCTGGAGTTTGCCAAAAGGCACCTGAAGGACTCTCAGACCACGAGAAAGAAAATTCTGTGGTCTGATGAGACAAAGATTGAACTCTTTGGTGTGAATGCCAGGCGTCACTTTTGGAGGAAACCAGGCACCGCTCATCACCAGGCCAATACCATCCCTACAGTGAAGCATGGTGGTGGCAGCATCATGCTGTGGGGATGTTTTTCACCAGCAGGGACTGGGAGACTAGTCAGGATAAAGGGAAAGATGACTGCAGCAATGTACAGAGACATCCTGGATGAAAACCTGCTCCAGAGCGCTCTTGACCTCAGACTGGGGCGACGGTTCATCTTTCAGCAGGACAACGACCCTAAGCACACAGCCAAGATATCAAAGGAGTGGCTTCAGGACAACTTTGTGAATGTCCTTGAGTGGCCCAGCCAGAGCCCAGACTTGAATCCGATTGAACATCTCTGGAGAGATCTTAAAATGGCTGTGCACCGACGCTTCCCATCCAACCTGATGGAGCTTGAGAGGTGCTGCAAAGAGGAATGGGCGAAACTGGCCAAGGATAGGTGTGCCAAGCTTGTGGCATCATATTCAACAAGACTTGAGGCTGGAATTGCTGCCAAAGGTGCATTGACAAAGTATTGAGCAAAGGCTGTGAATACTTATGGACATGGGATTTCTCAGGTTTTTTATTTTTAATAAATTTGCAAAAACCTCAAGTAAACTTTTTTCACGTTGTCATTATGGGGTGTTGTGTGCAGAATTCTGAGGAAAAAAATTAATTTAATCCATTTTAGAATAAGGCTGTAACATAACAAAAGGTGGAGAAAGTGATGCGCTGGGAATACTGTCCGGATGCACTGTATGTATTGTGATAAGTCTGCTTATGAAATAAGAGGCTTCCACAAGTAAAAAAGGTTTGAGGACCGTCCCCGTATAATGTATGAAGGACAAAGAAAAAGTGGCAGACTTCTTTTATGATCAAAAACAAATCGTGTTTGACATTGGTTACATGAAAACGTTTATATACAGAAAAACAAAATGGAGACAGGAAGTGAGTTGGCAGGAAATGTCATCAAAGTTGTGGGACAGATGCGATGTCATCGAAGGCGGACTGGAAGTGATGTGGTAATGGTAATGATGTCATCAGGACGAGCCGGAAGTAACGTAATATGAAATGGCTGGAAGTGACGTCATCTGGGTTTGATGAACATGACGCTTTTGACAGCCATCTTTGGAATCCGTCAGCGCGTAGTTATTTTTCTTCCTTTTTTCTGATGGAAAGAAAGAGAGAGAGGCACTGTTACCGCATATCAACCCCTCATCCTGCAATATTTCACTCACCTTTGAGCTTGTTGACCACCTCCTAAGCTCATGTGTGTGACAGTATGTATTGTGATGGATGGTCGGGGATCATGCCCTACTGGGGTGACCTGGAGGAGCAGAGAACCAGGAAAAGGGCAATTTATACCCCAGGACATGAGAGGGCAGCCCCCCTGGGTTGCATCGAGGCCACGGGTTTGGGGCTTAGAAGCTCAAACCTGTTGGGGTCTGTGGCCACCACCAGGGGGTGCCTGGACAGCTCTGGAAACAAGATCTGCAGCACTTCCACCACACCCGGTACTGCTGCAGGAGGTTAATAGGGAAGCACCTGGAGCACTTCCTGGTGAACTATAAAAGAGAGCCGCCTCACTCCATTTGGGGAGCCGGAGTCAGGTAGAGGCGGCAGAAGAAAAGAAAGAGGAAAGTAAAGGACTGAGCATAATTTTTCCTTAGAAGGCTGGCGTCCTTCAACATCTGCAATAAGATGCTGCAGATGTTCTATCAGACGGTGGTGTGCTGGGGAGGCAGCATAAAGAAGAGGGACACCTAAAGCCTGGACAAACTGGTGAGGAAGGCAGGCTCTATTGTAGGCACGGAGCTAGACAGTTTGACATCTGTGGCAGAGCGAAGGGCGCTGAGCAGACTCCTGTCAATCATGGAGAATCCACTGCATCCACTGAACAGGATCATCTCCAGACAGAGGAGCAGCTTCAGCGACAGACTGCTGTCACCGTCCTGCTCCACTGACAGACTGAGGAGATTGTTCCTCCACCACACTATGTGACTCTTCAATTCGGGGGGGTAAACGTTAACATTATATAAAGTTATTGTCTGTCTGTATACCTGCATTGTTATCACTCTTTAATTTAATATTGTTTTTTGTATCAGTATGCTGCTGCTGGACTATAGGAATTTCCCCTTGGGAATTAATAAAATATCTATCTATCTATCTATCTATCTATCTATCTATCTATCTATCTATCTATCTATCTATCTATCTATCTATCTATCTATCTATCTATCTATCTATCTATCTATCTATCTATCTATCTATCTATCTATCTAATTGAAGGTTGGTGCACTGTGAGGGTGCTTTTGGGACATTGCGTGTCTCAGTGTCTGTCTGTGTCCGGGCTGATCATTCACAGTTTATATACACACTCCAGAATAACTAAAAAGGAAAAAAATTACCAGGGAAGAAAACTTCTGACTTGGCAATCCCAGTCGCAGTAAGGCGCTATACAGACGTATTACCGTTGGTATAAATGAGCCCACCGACATTTCTTGACACTCTTCTGCCGAGTAATTTGTTATCTGAATGTCTTCAGTGTGTTGGTGTGTCACAGAGAGGATGTGCAGCATTGTTCATAATGGCACCTCATGTCTGGAATCTCGGGTTTTTTTCTAGTAACCTCTATTTTGACAAACAATTTAATTCTGTGGTCAAGAGTTGCTTTATTCCAACTTTGTCTGTTAGCCAAGCTTAAGCCCTTTTTTAACTCCTAGGAACCATGAGAGAGTCCCTCCTGCTTTTATCCATCCATTATCCAACCCGCTATATCCTAACTACAGGGTCACTGGGGTCTGCTGGAGCCAATCCCAGCCAACACAGGGGGCAAGGCAGGGAACAAACCCCGGGCAGGGTGCCAGCCCACCACACTTCTGCTTTTATCTTTTCCCAATTTGATTACTGCAACTCGTTGTATTTCGAGATCAATAAATCCCTGATATGCTGGCTGCAGTTGGTCCAGAATGCTGCTGCCCATTTTTTGGCTGGGGCAAGAAAGTTTGATTCTGTATCTCCAACTTTAGCCTCTCTATACTGGCTGTCTGTTACTTTTAGAATTGATTTCAAAATGTCGCTGCTGGTTTTTTAAATCACTACATGGGTTTTCTCCCATTAATTTATCTGAATTGTGCGTTATACACTAGCCACCTAGAGAGCTTCGATCTACGAGTCAGTTGTGTCTTGGGGTCCCTCATACTAAGTGTGAAACTGAGGGGCACTCGGCCTTTGCATGTGCCGCCCCTCATCTGTGGAATCGTCTTATTACATTAAGGAGTCTCCTTCCATTGAAGTGTTTAAATCGAGACGGAGGATGCATTTCTATTCTCTCGTTTTCCGTCACCTTCAGTGATACTGATGCTTCCTTCCTCTTAGTCATTTGTTTTGTGTTTTATAGTTTATAAATTTGTGTTTATTGTACATTTCATTGGACAGCACTGTGGCTACAGCATTACTGGCGTTGTTTTAAATGCGCTCTATAAATAAATTAACATTGACGTTGACATTCATTCTTTCCTCCTCTATGACCTCCAGGGGGTCCACAGTGTGTCTCCTAACTCAGCCTGTCCTTTTAAGTAGCTTGTTAATTTGGTGGGCCTCTCTTGAAGTGACGTTACCAGCCGCGCACATCACACCACAATGACCATCACAAAGCTGTGGAAGATGTGAAGGACGTCACTCTACACATTAAAGGAACACAGTTACCTAAGGTGAAGACTCTGCTCGGCCCCTTCTTCTATAGTTCCTCTGTGTCAGGAGACCAGTCCAACTTGTCATTAATGTGGACCACCAATTACTTGTAGGAATGGACCACCCAACAATAGCTGAGGAGCATAGTGCTAATGAAAATGTTTTGCCGAGTCCTCCTAAGCTGTTACATGTTCTGATGAGATTAGTTGATTTTTGGTGCTTTGAGGACCCAGGGGAGCTCCTGCCACCCCAACCATACACAAACAGGCAAAGACGTCAGTTCTGTCCAACAATTCAGGGAAGGACCCCAGACCCGGAGCAATCTCCAAGGACTGAATTATACAGGGTACATAAAACATTGTCTCTTCTTCCCAGACTCTTGCAGACTCCTTCTCCTCACCCCGTTAGTGATCTTCATCCAACTTCCTCCTGATTTCGGCTACCAAATGAAATTAGGCTGCCCCTTATATTCTGCATCTTGGGAGGTTCTGCCAGCGTCGCATTCTCCTAATCCAGGAATGTCCATCCATCCATTGTCCATTGCTTATCCGAAGTCGGGTCGCGGGGGCAGCAGCCTATAATCAGATATAATCCCTCCAGCGAGTCCTGGGTCTGCCCCATGGCCTTCTCCCAGTGGGACATGCCCGGAACACCCCCTTAGGGAGGTGTCCAAGGGGTATCCTGACCAGATGCCCGAACCACCTCAACTGACTCCTTTCAATCTACTCCAAGTCTCTCCCGGATAACTGAACTCCTCACCCTATCTCTAAGGGAAAGTCCAGTCACCCTGCGGAGAAAACTCATTTCGGCCGCTTGTACCCGTGATCTTGCTCTTTCGGTCACTACCCATTGCTCGTGGCCATAGGTGAGGGCAGGAACATAGAGCCTTTTGGCTCAGCTCTCTCTTCACCACGACAGACCGTTGCAGAGCCGAAATCCAGAAATACTTCCGGATAAAGTGGGCTCAACAATGCCTCCCCACAGAACTCAACAGGGCTGTAGCAAACTCCAACTCCCAGCATGCCCTGCGGGAATCTGTGGAGCCATGGCAACTAACAGTTCAAGGAAGGCAGCATCTGTCATAAGCTACCTCCCCCTGTCCTTCCATTCGAGAGGCGTCCCGGCCGGGCAAGAATACCAGCTGCCTTGTACACTGCATAAAATGATGTGTTTAGGTAGCAGGTAGCAAAAGCATACTGTACAGTCAATAGGGTCCACTGGAACCTACTTTCATTTCTACCACAGGATCAGTGCTTCAGGGTCTGTGGTGTTTGCTGGGTTCTTCTGGAATGTAACATCCAAAGATATCAACAAAAAAAAAATACAAAAATGATCAAATAAACAATCAAATCAATCATCACCTCTTCATCACTTCCAGTACTCAGAGAGCTCTTCCTCACCACAAGTTCCATCAGAAGGCAAGAGACCAAAAGATGACACCTACTTTGGCGTTTTATATCTCCATGGGGATTACTCCGCCAATTCCCTCAGACGCTCCCTGGAACTCTCCTATCTGATTTCCCATCGTGACGCTCCCTACGTGACATGCGTCTCTCTGTAACTAAACATTCGATCGAGTTTCCTCCTTCCACTTGTGACATCACCGGGGGGAGTACAGCCACCCTAACCCAGACACACACAGGCAGGACACACAGTTTATTTACAGCTTAACGTGCAGAAAAACACCGACACCAACACACCAATACACAGTCCATCTGCCTCCACTCCTCCTCAGGCTTTGTCTTCTTCCTCCCGACTCCGGCTCCCTGAATGGAATGAGGAGGCCCCTTTTATAATGCACCTGGATGTGCTCCTTCCTGCAGCACTTCCTAGTGTGGTGGAAGTGCTGCATGGACACCTGGAAGCACTCTGGGTGTGCCTGCTTCCTGGTCCGGCAGAACTTCCTGTGCTGTTTACCATGACTTCTGAATCATCCAGGAGCCACCCTGGCGGTGGCCATGGGTCCCCACAAGGCTCCGTGGTTCCCATGCAATCCCAGAGGGCTGCCCTCTTGCATCCTGGGGTAGGAATTGTCCCTCTCCCAGTTCCCTGCTTCTCCAGGTCTCCCGGTGGGTCAAGGTCCCCGGCCGTCTATCACACACCCCATGATGGCTTTCTTAACTCTCTCAGATTCTTTCTCTCTACCACCAGCTAATTCAGCTCCCTTCTTACATAGTGGCACACTATGGCTGGGATGTCAGATCCTCTGTCCCAGAAAACATGCAGACACTTGTAGGCTTCCAAGTCCTGAGCACACTCGTGGTGAACCTCAGCCAAACGGTGTTCTCATGCCAATGGAGTGCCCCACCTCACCATCAAATTTTATTTCCATGTAGTTGCCCACTTTACTATTCACAATGTTTCACTGTCCATAAATAGTTATAAAAACCAATAATTGGTTCAGTGACCTGGCCCATCACAGCAGTGCCAGACAAAATCTGCTAGTTGATGCCAAGCGGGAGGTGACAGTGCCAATGTCAAGAAAAGTCGAGGACACTTCCAGTTGAGTGAACGCTAGCATGACTGGATTGGTAACTTTTTACCTTTTTTTTTTTCTTTTGTAACTTTTTTACGATTAACTTACAATCTAATGGACTAAGCAGTTGTTTTCATTTTCATTTTGGGCAGATTCATTCGCTGGGTTTTATTTTCCAGTCATTTCAAGTTAGACTGATTTCTAGCTTGACTGCTGATTTGGCTGTGTATGGACTATTTTTCGGCCTATCCCTGCCTTGAGACTTACCTGGCTTTGTTCTCCGGACATCCAAGTTGTCTGCATCTTCCCTTAACCTGTGGACCGGTAGGATATTTATTTAGTTCGTGTTTGTTTGGTCCCTCCTGTCTCTCGCTATCCAACCTGAGATGGGCCTGCTTCAGTACTCAGCTGCCGAGCTACTCCCAACTACGCTTTCACCTGTCCGAGCCTCCACTGACTGGCCTGTATTTCCACCCAGACATCGTATTCCTCCAGCCTCAGGGAGATACATCCACCGTGAGTCCCACCGGAGTATTCAAACTAACAGTTCGAAAATAATAAACTCCATCTGGTCCAGTTCTCAACGTCCTCCATGTAATTTAGGCAGAGTCGCTGACCACAGTGTGTTAGCTAGCCTAGCCCAGTTGGCTAACCATCCATCCATCCATTGTCTCCCGCTTATCCGAGGTCGGGTCGCGGGGGCAGCAGCTTGAGCAGAGATGCCCAGACTTCCCTCTCCCCGGCCACTTCTTCTAGCTCTTCCGGGAGAATCCCAAGGCGTTCCCAGGCCAGTCGAGAGACATAGTCCCTCCAACGTGTCCTGGGTCTTCCCTGGGGCCTCCTCCCGGTTGGACGTGCCCGGAACACCTCACCAGGGAGGCGTCCAGGAGGCATCCTGATCAGATGCCCGAGCCACCTCATCTGACTCCTCTCGATGTGGAGGAGCAGCAGCTCTACTCTGAGCTCCTCCCGGATGACTGAGCTTCTCACCCTATCTTTAAGGGAAAGCCCAGACACCCTGCGGAGGAAACTCATTTCAGCCGCTTGTATTCGCGATCTTGTTCTTTCAGTCACTACCCATAGTTCATGACCATAGGTGAGGGTAGGAACATAGATCGACTGGTAAATTGAGAGCTTCGCCTTGCGGCTCAGCTCCTTTTTCACCACGACAGACCGATGCAGCGCCCGCATTACTGTGGACACCGCACCGATCCGCCTGTCGATCTCACGCTCCATTCTTCCCTTACTCGTGAACAAGATCCCGAGATACTTGAACTCCTCCACTTGGGGCAGGATCTCGCTACCAACCCTGAGAGGGCACTCCACCCTTTTCCGGCTGAGGACCATGGTCTCGGATTTGGAGGTGCTGATTCTCATCCCAGCCGCTTCACACTCGGCTGCGAACCGATCCAGAGAGAGCTGAAGATCAAGGCCTGATGAAGCAAACAGGACAACATCATCTGCAAAAAGCAGTGACCCAATCCTGAGCCCACCAAACCGGACCCCCTCAACGCCCTGGCTGCGCCTAGAAATTCTGTCCATAAAAGTTATGAACAGAATTGGTGACAAAGGGCAGCCCTGGCGGAGTCCAACTCTCACTGGAAACGGTTGGCTAACACTATTGCTAAATGTGATAACGCCGTTCTCAACTTTGGTCTGCTGAACATCCGCTCACTCACGAGCAAGGGTCCTCTCATCCACGATCTCCTCACTGATCGTAAGTTTGACTTTTTCTGTCTAATTGAGACATGGCAACAACCCCATGACTTTTCCCAACTTAACGAATCCACTCCCCTGGGGTTTGTTTACATCTCTCAACTCCGTGGCTGTGGCCGTGCTGGAGGTCTCACGTTAATGTATCATGAGAAATGGAAAGTCCTGCCTTCAGTTCTTTTGAATCTCTTGGATGTCAATTAACTGGACCTATTCCTACTATTATTGTTTACCGGCTCCCTAAACCAAACAATGACTTTCTGAACGACTTTGCTGTTTTCCTTACACACTTATCTACTGTTTCATCAAACGTAATACTTCTGGGGGATTTCAATATACATATGGATAATATCAATGTCCCTCTTACTAGAGACTTTACATCCTGCCTTGAGAGTTTTGGATTCCAGCAGCACACTGATGTTCCCACTCATTCCAAAGGACATATCTTGGACTTGATTTGCTGTTCTGGAGTTACCCGCTTGATTGTACTGCAGATGAACTCCCCAGAACTCATCACTTTCTTATTTCATTCAATGTTAAACTTGCACTTTCCAACACTAAGCTTTCCCATCTCATGTCTTTCCGTAATATTAAGAATATTAAATTAGACTCTTTTTCCTCTAGTATTGATTCCCTTATGGACATTCATAATTTATCCACTCCTGAAGAACTGGTCTCACACTATAACACTGGACTCAATGGTACTGTATTCTTAACTCTGTCGCTCCATAAAAGCTCGATCTGTTTCTTTCTCCTTTTCTGCTCCCTGCTACACACCTGAACTTCGGCTTTTGAAAGCCAAAGGCCGGCAACTTGAACGGTTGTATAAAAACACTGGACTCTGTGTTCACAAAGAGATGTACAAAAACCGTATACTTTATTACAAGGACTGTATGGCCCAAACTAAATCTAACTCTTATACTCTCATTATTTCTTCCAATGAAGGAAACACCAAGTCATTGTTTTCACTACTTAACAATATCACACAACCCCCGGATTCTTTACCTTCTCACTTTTACTCAACTGAATTTTTGCAATTCCCTTATGTCCTTTTTTTAATGAAAAAATTCCAGAAGATTCACCAGTCTCTCTGTACGGATTCCTCCAGTACTTCATTTGAATTTCACCCACCAACTCACTCAATTTTCCTCTTTTCAGCTTCCTACTTTCTCAGAAATCTCAGATTTCATCTGTAGGTCTAAGCCATCCACCTGTCAACTGGACCCCCTCCCTACAGTTCTGGTCAAAGCCTGCCCCCCCTCTCTGGTCCCCCTTATCTCTGCTATAATCCACTCTTCTCTCACTACTGGTACTGTTCCTTCATCTTTTAAAACTGCTGCAATAACCCCAACACTGAAAAAACCTGCTGCCGATCCGACTAATTTCAGTAATTTCTGTTCTATTTCTAATCTACCCTTCATTTCCAAAATTCTTGAAAAAATAGTGAGCTATTCAACTTCACTCTCAATTATCTCATAATAATCTGTATGAACAGTTCCAGTCTGGTTTTCGTTCCCTCCACAGTACAGAAACGGCACTTATCAAGATCACTAACGACCTCCTTATGGCAGCTGATTCTGGTTTAATTCCTATTCTCATCCTTCTTGATCTGAGTGCGGCCAATGACACTTGTCACGCACGCGCGCTTAGGAAGCCGCAGAAAGACTCAAAGTGTTATGTAAAACCGCAAGCCAGAAGGGAATGGCGGAGCACTAACCTCTCTCTCTTTGTTTTTCGGCAGAAAAAAGGAAACAACATCTCCATGAAGACACCACCAGTATCCAACCATGCAATACCACTTCTGTGTTCCTTCTGTCGATCCATGATGACGTCAGCATCCCACCATCCACTTCGGTCCCTTCCCAGCAGCCCTCACTTTCATTTCCGATCCCCCTGCATAAAGATTCCCCCAGTGCGCCATCTTGTTGTCTACTGTTAATGTGATGTACAATATTTTGGACCTGAAATTAGTATTTACAGTATACGGGGCCGGAAAACCCCAACCCTTTATGAGAGTCTTGTGTTCTTTTTACACACTATTTGTCACACTACTCTTCTTAATAGATTATCTTTGATTGGCATTACCCACAATCCACTAGACTGGTTCAGATCCTACCTCTCAGGCCGCACTCAGTTCGTTCAGCTTAACACTTTCACATCCCAACCCACCGCTGTTACTTCAGGTGGGCTCTGTCCTGGGGTCCCTCCTTGTCATTATTTACCTCCTTCCCCTCTGTAATATCTTCCGTTAATATAACATTACCTTCCACTGTTACGCTGATGACACCCAGCTCTACCTCACCACCAAACCTACTGCTTCCTTTCCACCCTCCTCACTTACTGACTGCATAGCAGAAATCAAATCCTGGTTTTCTTCAAATTTTCTTAAATTAAACTATTGGGCTTCGCCCCCTGCTCACTTTGCTCGCCAACCCCCGTGTTTGGTTGTCTGGATACACACTTTTAAGATTTTTTTTTCTTTGAATTGTTGCTATTTCATTAGTTTCACTTTTATTTCAGAACTTCTGTAAAAACAATATTTGTAATTTTGCGAGTCCTAATATGCTGAATCTTTTTAATGAGGTCAGGATAGGTTTCTCTGTTTGGAATTTCAGCACAGACAAAACGATCGACATCATCAGCAGTTAATATTTTTTTTTACAAAGTAAAACAGTAAGTAGAGTTCTGCATTGGACTCCTGTCTGTAAAGTCCTGCTATTTTCCTCTCACAGTTCCAAAAGTGCATGGGGATACCAAGGTGATACCCCAGCTTTTCTCTAGGTTTTTGTACAAGGGCTAGACAGAACATTTTTGACTCCTGGGGTAAATGTAGCTTTTTAAATAAGCAGACAGATAAATATATATACACTGTGGTGCCCGGCGAGCGTCCATGCCCGGCCGGGACGCCCAGGAGGAGTGGAGGAGGGCTTGTGCCTCCTCCAGGACACGAGGGGGCGTCCTCCCTGGTGGCTTTGGGGACCACGGGTACGGAGCTTGGAAGCTCAACCCTGTAGGGGCCCATGGTCACCGCCAGGGGGCGCCCCGATGCCTTAGGAGTGTTGGCCACACCGGGAAAGTACTGGGGGGAAGAGACTTGTGGACACCCGGTGGACCATGGGAGCTTCCGCCACACAGGGGTGTGGCTACGGAAGCCCTGAGGATGCACCTGGAGCCCATCTGGGGCATATAAAAGGGGCCGCCTCCTTCCAGTGAGGAGCCAGAGTCGGGAGGAAGGAGACGAAGCGTGTCGGAGAGGAGTGGAGGCGGACCAGAGACTGTGAAAGGCATTGTATTGTGGCCAGGACTTAAAGGGGTGATTGGTGCTTCGGCACTGGGTATGTGCACTTCTATTTGTAAATAAACACGTGTGTGGATAAAATCATCATGTCTGCCTGTCTGTGTCCGGGCTGTTCCCCACAACACTAACAAAGTAACTAATAAATGCATGTGTGGTAAACTCCGTTTTTGAAATTCTCAAGATTCTTTATTTGTCACATGCGTAGTTATACAGGACAACACGCAGTGAAATGCATCCTGATCCGCTTATCAAAAACTGTGCAAAGTTAGAAGAATATCAGTTAGATTAACAAAAAGTCATAGATTGAAAGGTAACAGTATAGTAGAACATAATAAATAAGTAAAATTATGTGAATAAAGTAGAATTAAGTGTTAAGGTGCAATAGTGTAGTAATTATTGTGCAAAACCAAAGTTAGACTGGTGCATAGTTAAATGAGGCAGTTTGTTTGTTTGCGCTACTGCGATCTTTACTTTCTTTTTTCATATTTTCTAATTTTCCTACTTTCATATCCTTTAACTTTCTCCACGTGTGTATAGCACTGTTTTTTATTTGTTTTTTTTTGAGCCTTTCTAATTTCACTGGTTTCATCGTCTCTAACCTGCTCTGCATGTGTTTAGCGCCAACGTTTGTAAATGTCTTTATGAAGTTCTACTTTGTCATTTTACTCATTGTCTTTTAATTCCTCAATAAAAATTCCAGAAGTACGGAGTAGAATTTCACATTAGATGATATCACATAATATGATTTGGATTTGTTTTAAGTCCTGGAGACCTCATTCATCAAGCTGCCTCCCCCATTTTGCCATTCCACATCTGAAATAGCGCTAATCCGATGAAAGGACCCCTCATTCCCACGTCCCCATTCATTAGGGATGACTTTACCTTAGGCAGGCAATCTACAATTTAAAGAGATTGTTATTTTCTTGGGAATTGTTACATATGCATTATTTTCACTTTTACTTTAAAAACTTTTGTAAAAACAATACTTGTTTCTTTATTTCCTGCCTCGCGTGTGGTTACATCTCTTTCTTCCCAGACGTATAATACTGCTCGTGTTGTGAAGGGCGTTGCGGCTGAACGTATGCTAAGGATATGCCTTTGGATCATTTGCTGTCTTTTTGCTGCTTGCTAGCTGCCTCTTCTGCCTGTCGCATGTCATTGTTTTAAGAGCTCCGAGCACATGATGCTTGCCTGCCAAAAGCAACCCAACAACTGCTAGCTTAGACATCTGTTGACTTGTTTTAAATGATGGCTCACTGCCTGGGGGGTATTTTTTGTACGTCGCTTAAATCATTCGAGATCAGGTGCCTCATCTTGGATGAGTTAATGCCGGTGACACTCATCTGTGATAGGTCGGTTTTCAAACGCAGCCGTGTATTAGATTAGTCGAGCTGGATCTAATCATACGAGATGAATGTGCTGAGTGAAAAGCCCATATATATTGAGTCTAGAAAACATGATCAGCAAGTCTTTGATAGGCTGTAACAAAATAACAAAAGAACGGGAGCATTTTTTTTCACACACGCGGCGCAAGACCTTTTATTCGAAGGACATGAAGAATTTCAAGATTTAATATGCACAACACTGCAAAAGCAGCCCAGACCAGAAAAGACAACTGGCAAAAAGTGGCCGACAAATTAAACATTAAGTAGTGTGCATTGTACTTACTGAAAGCAGCGTTTCATTTGCTATGCGTCAGATTACTTATTATTTAATATGTCATAATTCCAGATCAAACGTGAGCACAAGGAGAACATGGGAACAGGTTAAAGTGAAGTACAAGAATATACTTCAAACTGGTAAATATTGGTATATAACTATTTAAAGAATTGTTGACATTAATAATCATATATAATATAAAAAACATTAATTTTAAAGCTAATAAGAAGGCAGACAAGCAAAAAACAGGTGGAGGTCCACGCGGTCCAGACCTAACCCCTGCAGAAGAGTTGGCTATCCAGCAAAATGCCCATCGCCCTGTTTCTGAGGGCATTCCAGGGGGAAGCTCCTCCTCAGAACCAGTGGCAGGATGCAGTGGTCACTTCATTTCGGGTAAAGGATGGTCATTGCATATATTTGTCCTCCATGTGTGCCATAGGTATGTTCCATATAGCCCTGTTTTTTGTTGGGTCAGTTACAGGGAATGTCATATCCCTTGAACCTGTGTCTGACCAACGAGATATTGACGAAGGTCAAATATTTGATGAAGACACAGTGTCTGATTATTCATCAGGAGGAGAGGTACATTTTCCAAATAATGTTTGATCAAACTCCACTCTGATCAGTCCCATGTGCCCCAATCACATTTGGAAATCCTGGTAATGAGAATGTTTGGCTGATTGAGATTCTTTATGGAACTGTGGGTGTTTTTGCCTGTGTATTACCTACCTGCAATGGCATGAAAAACCTCTTTTATTGTCTGCACACGCAGGTGTCCAGGAAACACAATGAAAACCCAAAAGAAATCTTTCAGAGCCAAACAGACTTTACGAATTGCCTGGCAAACTGCACTTTTAGTTAGATTTTCCACATCGCCTACAGTATATAAAAAAGTGCCGCTTGTAAAAAAAACCTCAAAGCAATGCCTACTGTCTGTGTGGTTGTGAGAGCCCGACTTCGCCGAGTTTGACTTCGAATATAAGGTGCTAATAAATCTTTGAGGTACAATTTTCCCCCTTGGCTAAAGCGGTATCTTTCAAAATGAATTTCCTCCGGGAGCAATAAAGGATCTTGCCGATTGCGCAAAACCCTCTCTATATGAAATTCTCTACGTATAATTTGAGCACCAATATCAATTGGTTGCTCATTCATGAACGGCAAAGCCATGACTGGATGACTTCCACGCACCGTCACCGATTACGTGTGTAAACTAATCCTTGTTTACGTAGAACAAACCTGCTCCGAGCAGGTCTGAGGATTAGGATGTGTTGCTATGAAAACACTTCCAGCAAGAGTTTCGAAAAACCGACAGATCCAGGATCAGGCCAAATCGTCAACAATTACATCCAGCTAAACGACTAATCCACGTACGAAAAATACCCCCCTGCTCTCGCGTGACGTTGTAAAAGCATACCTGTCTTTTATTTCTGGCCACGAGCATGGTTGAATTCTTTCTTGCAGGATGTATAACGCTGCTCAAGTTCGGTTGGGGTAGCTGCTGTCGCAGTTTTCTCCACATGTGTATAGCACCGTTTTTTTTTTTTGAGCCTTTGTAATTTCACTGGTTAACCTGCTCTGCATGTGTTTAGCGTCTACGTTTGTAAACGTCTTTATGAAGTTGTACTTTCTTTTATTCATTGTCTTTTAATTCTGAGCCGGATTGGACGTGCTTTTTTTTTTCAATTCCACTTGTTCCGGGCTGATAATTACTTTCCTTATTTTCTGAATTTGCACCTCGATTGTTCTTTTTTGCTCTTTTTTCTGTCCAACGCATTTGAGTCTCTTTTCTCCGCGCCCGATTGGACGTGCTTTTTTTCCATTCCACTTGTTTCGGGCTGATCATCACGTTCCTTATTTTCTAAATTTGCACTTAGATTATTGTTTTTCTTTTTAGCATTTTTTCGCTCCATTGCTTTTGGGTCTCTTTTCTTTGGGCTTTTCTTTCGTCTTCGTTTAATCGTCGACGTTTCATTTCTACCCTATTCATTTAATTTCTATCCTATTCATTTAATTTCTACCCTATTCTTTTCTACCGTATTGACCTTATACACTTTATATGCACTGAGAGCCCTGGAGCTGTGTGTGCTGCATGACTGCCTTTACACTACTGACTTGTTTTTCTTTTTTTTGATATTGCTTGTAAGTAGGGTGTGTCTTGCAAGACTCTCGTTCTATGTTCCCATGAGACGCACCGTGGCAGGTCTCTTTCGTCTCGTGGGTATTTAAGTTATCTTCCGAGAAAGATCACGTATCGTAGCCTATCAGGACAGGGGACAGGATTTCTTTTTATAATAGAGAGATAACAAGTGACAAAACTGAGGTTCTCCTCATTGGTTATCCAAAACTGATCATTTTTCACTTGTTATTGATCATTCCTCCATCTCCTCTTCCCCACAGGTGTCATCCCCAACAGTACTTTATCTTTTCAGTCCCACATCAGTAACATCTCCTGGACTTCATATTTCCACTTGCGTAACATTAATCGTATTCGCACCTCCCTTACTCCCCACACCACTGCTCTCCTCGTTCATAGCCTGGTCACCTCTCGTCTCGATTATTGTAATTCCCTTTTCTTTGTTCTTTCTCGCAAATCTCTTTATAAGCTTCATCTGGTCCAGAATTCAGCTGCCCACACACATCATTACTAGAAACCCCCTCTACTCACCATATCACTCCCGTCTTGCAGCAGCTTTAGTCTTCCAGTTAAGTTCTACATTCAATTTAAAATTCTCCTGTTAACTTTTAAGGCTCTCCACAACCTCGCCCCTCCATATCTGTCTGACCTCCTCCATGTTGCCATTCCCTCCCTCACCCTTAGATCTTCTTCCTCCATCCACTTGACCGTCCCCTTCGTCCGTCTTACCGCCATGGTATTCAGTTGCTCTGCTCCCCAGCTCTGGAACTCACTACCACCTGAGCTTAGAAATATTGAATCATTCTCACTTTTCAAATCTAAACTTAAAACTCATTTGTTAAAGACTGCTTTGACTACAATTGCTCTGTCTGATTTAAAATTTTGTATTTTAGTTTTGTTTATAATGTTTGTATCAACTATTGTTTGGTGTCCTTGAGTGTTTAGAAAGGCGCCTACGAATAAATAAAATGTATTATGATTATTATTATTTAAAGAGGCCTGGACTGCCATTTTGAATGACCTTTAGAGGGTGCTAGAGAGCCGTTTAGCTTGAAAGTTTTAAATGAGGCAATCAGGTACCGCTGGGGGGATTTGAGGGTCTCAACCAAAGTGGAGTTATTTGTGGCGGGGGGGTTAGGGGGGTTATGGATGTGCTCCTGCCATTTGGCACACCTCCAGCTTCGGGCAGAGGCATTTTGAAATGAGCTGGTGTCTGCTCTTGTGAGAAGACTTTTGAGGACAAAGCGTAGGGGAAATGTACAGAGCACTAAGTGAATTTTTGTAAATGCACAAATGTCACTTGATTCAAATGCCATCCCTGCATCTGTGCCCATTCCATTATCTGAGAGAGAGTAAGAGTGGCCAGATGAGGGGGTGCGCCACGGCCCATCCTTTATATCTGCTTTATGGATTTGATTGCTGCAATCTGACAAAACGTTCAAGTGCATTAGTCTGAGCCGTGCCGGCTGCTCTTAACTCTTGCTTTCTGTCTTTCTCTTTCATCTCGATGGAGAAGCAGAGCTCTTGACTTGTCAGGTGCCATAGTGTGAGTGCAAGCTCTGCTGATGGTCATGCCCAGCCAGTGTGTGAAAGGCCCAGTTGGTCAGATTGTGTGTAACGGTTAAGAGAGGGCAGCACCTACAGTATGGGACCTCAGTGTCCTGATGATTTGTCCAGCATGCCATCATGTCACACCTACTTACTGTACTGAGGTATCTCCATAAGACTGATAGATAGATAGATAGATAGATAGATAGATAGATAGATAGATAGATAGATAGATAGATAGATAGATAGATAGATAGATAGATAGATAGATAGATAGATAGATAGATAGATAGATAGATAGATAGATATGAAAGGCACTATATAATAGATAGATAGATAGATAGATAGATAGATAGATAGATAGATAGATAGATAGATAGATAGATAGATAGATAGATAGATAGATAGATAGATAGATAGATAGATAGATATGAAAGGCACTATATAATAGATAGATAGATAGATAGATAGATAGATAGATAGATAGATAGATAGATAGATAGATAGATAGATAGATAGATAGATAGATAGATAGATAGATAGATAGATAGATAGATCCCACTGTATGTGCCATCACTGTATGACTTCATCAATAGCACCTGAAACTGACGCGATGTCATCATAGGCGCCGGAAGTTAGCGGGATTTTCCGTGAATGGTCTGCAGATGATTGAGAGAAAAAGTCAGTGCAGCATGCCACCCCCTGGTCTGGTGTGGTACTATTATTATTCAGTCCCTTTAGCTGCCTCACAATTGCAGGTGTATGACTCTCCCACTTGGACAGAGGCAGTGGTGCTGTAAGAATTATGTTTCTGGACTTCTCTAGCACCTTCAACACAATCCAAACTCTGCTCCTTAGGGAAAAGCTGACAGAGATGGGAGTAGATTCATACCTGGTGTCATGGATCGTGGACTATCTTAAAGACAGTCCTCAGTATGTGCGTCTCGGGAACTGCAGGTCTGACATTGTGGTCAGTAACACAGCAGCGCTGCAGGGGACTGTACTTTCTCTGGTCCTGTTCAGCCTATATACATCAGACTTCCAATACAACTCGGAGTCCTGCCACGTGCAAATGTTTGCTGACGACACTGCTATCATGGGCTGCATCAGGAGTGGGCAGGAGGAGGAGTATAGGAACCTAATCAAGGACTTTGTTAAATGGTGCGAATCAAACCACCTACAACTGAACACCAGCAAAACCAAGGAGCTGGTGGTGGATGTTAGGAGGACCAGGCCCCTCATGGACCCCGTGATCATCAGAGGTGACTGTGTGCAGATGGTGCAGACCTATAAATACCTGGGAGTGCAGCTGGATGATAAACTGGACTGGACTGCCAATACTGATGCTCTGTGCAAGAGAGGACAGAGCCGGTTATACTTCCTTAGGAGGCTGGCGTCCTTCAAGATCTGCAATAAGATGCTGCAGATGTTCTATCAGACGGTTGTGGTGAGCGCCCTCTTCTATGCAGTGGTGTGCTGGGGAGGCAGCATAAAGAAGAGGGACGCCTCACACCTGGACAAACTGGTGAGGAAGGCAGGCTCTATGGTAGGCATGGAGCTGGACAGTTTGACATCTGTGGCAGAGCGACGGGCGCTGAGCAGACTCCTGTCAATTATGGAGAATCCACTGCATCCACTGAACAGGATCATCTCCAGACAGAGGAGCAGTTTCAGCGACAGACTGCTGTCACCGTCCTGCTCCACTGACAGACTGAGGAGATCGTTCCTCCCTCACACTATGTGACTCTTCAATTCCACCCGGGGGGTAAACGTTAACATTATACAAAGTTATCGTCTGTCTGTATACCTGCATTGTTATCACTCTTTCATTTAATATTGTTATTATCAGTATGCTACTGCTAGAGTATGTGAATTTCCCCTTGGGATTAATAAAGTATCTATCTATCTATCTATCTATCTATCTATCTATCTATCTATCTATCTATCTATCTATCTATCTATCTATCTATCTATCTATCTATCTATCTATCTATCTATCTATCTATCTATCTATCTATCTATCTATTATATAGTGCCTTTCATATCTATCTATCTATCTATCTATCTATCTATCTATCTATCTATCTATCTATCTATCTATCTATCTATCTATCTATCTATCTATCTAGTAAGTCAGTCATTCTTAGAGTCGATGCTGCGTTCACACACTCTGGTTTATTTGTGGGCTACTTAAGTGTCTTCTCTGATTTTCTTTAACATCATGCCTGGAGAACAATCAGAAATGAGCTGTAAAACACCAAGAAAGTTCAAAACGCCATTCCTTTGAATGTGAGAATTAAAGTTATAACACACAGTTAAGTCACCTTATTAGACAGTATTTAAAGAAGGAAAATGTTTAATTGTGGTTTGTTCCGGTGACTAATGTTATTATTCTATACTTCTATTATTATATTTCTTCTTCTTCTGCACAGGTGGCGCAGTGGTAGTGCTTCTGCTTTGCAGTAAGGAGACTGTGGAAGATTGTGGGTTTGCTTCCCGGTTCCTCCCTGTGTGGATAGCGCTTTGAGTACTGAGAAAAGCGCTATATAAATGTAATGAATTATTATTATTATTATTCTTTTAGCTGCTCCCATTAGGGGTTGCCACTGCGGATCATCTTTTTCCATATCTTCCTGTTCTCGTCATCTTCCTGAGTCACACCCATCACCTGCATGTCTTCTCTTACGTCAGTTTTGTGCATGAACTAATTCAAAAGAGCGACTTCATTAAACAAGCTAATTTTTCTAAGAATGGTGAACTTAACGTAACGTATTTGCAAGTGAAGAATTTGAATGTGAGCGAGTTCAGTTTTAGATGACATTCTGGATCTCGTTTAGGTCCAGATTAAATGTTTTGCCTAGCCCTGAAAATGTAGGGGTGGAGCCGAACCTGAATACGGTATTCGGATAAGCACAAATAGTTGATTTTTACGAATATTTATTTCGTACGAATGTTTTGCCATTTATTTGTATTTGGAAAAAATAACATAAAATCAAATTGGCCCTGTCTCTGTCTGCCTGCTTGTGCTTAAGCTGCACCTCTGCTGACACGAGCACGCGGTGAAGCTCCGCTTTCGCTTTTAGGACAACATTCTACTTCGTGAGGCCACTTTATATTTTTCCCCGTTGAACATGCAATATGTGATGCAAAATTTGACCGGCAGCGTTAATCAGTTAGTTCACCTACAGGCTGGTTCCACAGTCACCATTTGTGTCACATGGTTGGAAATAGACCGGTAATTTATATGTATACCTTATTTAATTACTTTTTTGACCAGGAGAATATTAGCATATATGGTGATACATGTTTGTTGCTGGGTATAACTCGACCATCCATCTATTATCCAAACCGCTATATCCTAACTACAGGGTCACGGGGGTCTTCTGGAGCCAATCCCAACCAACACAGGGCACAAGGCAGGAAACAAACCCCGGGCAGGGCGCCAGTCCACCGCAAGGTATAACCCTATAAAGTGTATTTAAATAAAAAAGTCTTCGCAATTATTGTATTTTATTCAAGAACAATGTAAAAGCATAATACGAAATTGAAAAAATTTAACTCATGGGTCATTTATTCTCACTCCTTAAAAAATACAAAATGAACTGAACATGAACGAGTTCAAAATTGAAATGCTGAACTATGAAGGTGAATTCATTCACTTTAATCTGTGTGAACTGAACGTTGAGCTAATTCTTCTGAGGTGTGAACTTGCACACTGTCTTACAACATCCATGACCATAAACCTTCTCTTAGGCCTTCCTCTTCTCCTCTTCCCTGGCAGCTCTATCCTTAGCATCCTTCTCCCAATATACCCAGCATCTCTTCTCTGCACATGTCCAAACCAACGCAATCTCGCCTCTCTGACTCCAAACCGTCCCACCTGAGCGGACCCTCTGATGTCCTCATTTCTAATCCTGTCCATCTTCGTCACACCCAATGCAAATCTTGCATCTTTAACTCTGCCACCTCCAGCTCTGTCTCCTGCTTTCTGGTCAGTGCCACCGTCTCCAACCCATATAACATAGCTGGTCTCACTACCGTCCTGTAGACCTTCCCTTTCACTCTTGCTAATACCCGTCTGTCACAAATTACTCCTGACACTCTTCTCCACCAACTCCACCCTGCCTGCACTCTCTTCTTCACTTCTCTTCCACAATCCCCGTTACTCTGTACTGTTGATCCCAAGTATTTAAACTCGTCCACCTTTACCAACTCTACTCCCTTCATCCTCACCATTCCATTGACCTCCCTCTCATTCACACACATGTATTCTGTCTTGGTGGTCCTACTGACCTTCATTCCTCTCCTCTCATATCTCCATCTCTCCACAGTCTTCTCAACCTGCTCCCCACTCTCACTACAGATCACAATGTCATCAGCAAACATCACAGTCCACGGGGACTCCTGTCTAATCTCGCCTGTCAACCTGTCCATCATCACTGCAAATAAGAAAGGGCTCCGAGCCGATCACTGATGTAATCCCACCTCCGTCACTCCTACCACAGACCTCACCACTGTCACACTTCCCTCGTACATATCCTGTACAACTCTCACATGCGTCTCTGCCACTCCTGACTTCCTCATACAATACTACAATTCCTCTCTCTTCACCCTCTCATATGCTTTCTCCAGGTCCACAACGACGCAATGCAACTCCTTCTGGCCTTCTCTAAACTTCTCCATCAACATCCTCAGAGAAAATGTTATTATTATACCAATTGTGTCAATTTTCATATACTTTGGTTTTTGTTTTAGCAAATATGGGGGGCATTTTTTTGAAAACAAACAATGCTCAAAGGTTTTCGAGATTAGCTTTGTAAAGTGAGTGAACCTATAAACGTCTCATCACCACCTCACATGTTCTTAACTGCTTTTCTTGGTGAGGACCATGTTGATTACAGGCCAAATAGGTCAGCCTAGACTTCTCCATCTCCAGCTACTGATTACAGATTTTTCTAGGAAATTCCCAAGCAATTCCAAAACCAGCCAAGAAATATAATCACTCCAGCATGCCCTGGGTCTCTTCCTAGTGAGACATGTCTGGAGCTGGTCTAAGGAGAGCCAGAGGCATTCTCATGACTTGGCTGAACTTTCTCAACAGGATCCATCCATCCATTTTCCAACCCGCTGAATCCAAACACAGGGTCACGGGCGTCTGCTGGAGCCAATCCCAGCCAACTCAGGGCACAAGGCAGGGAACCAATCCCGGGCAGGGTGCCAACCCACCGCAGGACACACACAAACACACCCACACACCAAGCACACTAAGGCCAATTTAGAATCACCAATCCACCTAACCTGGATCCTCTCAACTGAACTCTGAGGCTCTCCTGAATGGTGTCAGCCCAGCCATGTACTCATAGTCTCATTCTTTCAGTTATCAACTACAGCTGTTGACCATAGTTATGGATAAGGATCCAGATGGACCAGTAAACCAAGAGCTTTGCCTTTAAACCCAGTTCCCGCTTTGCCACAACAGTCCAGTACAGCACCCTCAGATCAGCTGTCTCCACTCCAGTCTTTTTGTCGATCTCACAAACCCTTTTCTCATCACTCGTGAACAAGATCCCAAGATGCTTGAACTTCTCCACTAAGGGTATAATTCCCTTGGATAGATTATTCCTCTCTTTTCTGAAAGAGAACCACGACCTCCTACCTGGAGGTTCTGATTTTCATCCCAGTCATTTTCACACTTAACAGCAAATCACTCAACTGTGTGCCAAAGTCACACTGAGATGAGACAAAGAGGATTACATCATCATGATGTACACCAAGCCCCCCAAAATGGACACCCTCACCTCCCCAGCTGCTCTTTTGATATCCCATCCATGAAAACTGCAAACAGAGGAGGTGACAAGACACTGCCTTGATGAAGTCCAAAGGAGCACTTTGAGGAATTCCTGAACCTGGTGGGTAGGCTCTCACACTATGACGTGACCCATGGAGATAATCCCATCCCTGTTGCCGAATCCACTATGGTGATCCAACGGCTCTGTGGTTGAAAGTCTGTAAGGTGTGAAGGAAATCTGAATTGGAGAGGTATGTGATAACATGCCAGGGTGAGTGTTGGCGCTGTCATTAACATTCTCCTCCCTTTCTCTACTTGTAGCCCCCAGAAACTGCCCAGTGAAGGCAGTTAGCCCCACCCCATCCAGTTTAAGCACTATTAAGTTCTTAGGACGTTGGGTGCCCTGGGCATAATTAGACTGTGGGGGTCCCTAATGCGTGTAGTATTAGCTACAGTTCAGCCAAATTTGACCTGTTTCCACTGGGCACCGCGTGGAGGTATGTAGCTAAGCCCATCCATCCATCCATTTTCCAACCCGCTGAATCCGAACACAGGGTCACGGGGGTCTGCTGGAGCCAATCCCAGCCAACACAGGGCATAAGGCAGGGAACCAATCCCGGGCGGGGTGCCAACCCACCGCAGGACACACACACACATACCAAGCACACACTAGGGCCAATTTAGCCCAGTGTGTGCAAAATGTACAGTGCAGTGGTGCATAATTTTATAAATTTTAGAGCATTTTATTTATTTTTTTGTCACAATTAAAAAGTGTGTTTTTTATACCGTTTTCCATATTTTTCTACCAATGACGACTTTCTTTGTTTGCTGCATGTTTTGCAAGAACATCTCTAGAAGGACCCTTTTTGACCAAGAAGGTTCGCTCTGAATCAGTGAGGGATGAGGGCCACATGCTTGGATTGTTCCAGTCAACACAGCGGGCATCATTTTCAATGATTGTCTCGTCATTTTCACTTTCAGCAACTGCTGGCTGAACTTCATCATCTGGCTGCTCATTTTCTTGTGGAATGTGACGTGAATGTTGCTCGTTGCTTACTGCTGGACGGTTTTGAAAGGAATCAGTAGGAGAATGCACCTTTTCGGCCACAACAACAAATTTCAGCAAAGCTCCTTTTTGTGCCTCAATAAAGGATACATCGTCTGCCTTTTTCTTTCGTTTAGCAGCACCGGATGGATAACTAACTGCGTTTCATATTAATATGGTACGTGCGAAACTGCTAACGTGAATAAGACGCAGTTACGAGTGGAGTACGATAAGGCCAATGCCAAGGCGAAAAAGGGAAGAAAGCATTATACGCGACAGAAAAACACGGGAAGAAGTCCACGCCCACGCTCACGATGCAACCGTGGTCTGGAACGGAATGTTCTCCTCCAACGAGAGCACTCTATTTATTGACTTTTGTGGGGGCGTGTCGTAACAGGGCTCCGCCTCCGCTTGCACAGGGCCCTGGCCATAGCGAACGCCCCAAGCCCCAGTTCCCCTGTTGCAGCGTCCCTACCCCGGGAAAGGGCAGTAAGCTTAGCATTAAACTTCGTAGTACAAATAAAAAGCTTGCATTGATCTTAAAAAAAAAAACCCTCGAATGATGGGTCCCCTTTTTGTCTCGGGGCACCCTGCTCGCCCATGCCTAAGAACAGCCCTGAATCCATCTTGCCCAGGATGTGCATGCCAGTCTCTGACTGAATACCTACGCCAAGATGCTGGAAAGGGAGACTATGTCCGATGGCTGAGCCAAAGATACAGGAGGAACAATGTGGATTCCATCCTGGCAATGGGAACTGCTAAATGTTTTAATCTTAAACTCATCCTCTTTGTTGGGGGTCATCTGGTTACCCTCCTGATATCACGGTCACACTTGACAGCTCAGGTTGTCAGTTTTAACCCAATTTACTGTAATAGATTTTGCCAGCTTTGGACGTGTGTGTGTGCGCGTGTGTGTGTGTGTGTGTGTGTGAGTGTGTGCATTGTGTCATCTCCATCCTCTACTTAAATATTAAGGTGATTTTCCATGTCTATCATTGATTAAATAGAAAAGTAATAAAGAATCGATGGCCTCCTTGAGCTCCCAAGTGGCACAGTCTGCCGTGGCATTGACACCTCAAATGCCAAGCCAGCAGCTATTGAAGGATTCTGCTACTGCCCATCGAACGGTCATCGGCGATAACCTTTTGGAGCAGCTCAGGAAAAGTGAGATCCACGAACGTCCATTTTAAAAGCTTTATTATGTTGAGGACATCTGAACAGCTCATGAAGTTGAGGACTTTGGCCCACGACATCAAAGCTCTTTACTACTCTGAACTTTCTTTCTTAAGAAAATTATTTTTTTCATAGTTTTACATACAAAAGGTGTGACTTCTGCTGCATAGGAGACATTCTTTTGTTTGCTTTTACAGTAATAAGACAAGAGAAGACATTGAACCAGGATTGTTAAAGGCGTATCAATAGACTTTGCTAAGACAGTTGGTGGTGATGGTGCGGAAGATGAAAACATCAATTTAAAACATCACAAAGAATATCTACAACCATTAACACCATCTGGTCTTCCACCACACGAATTACTGTTGAAAGAAGGACGTATCCAAGAAAGGTAATGTAGTCCATCTTCAGGGGATAACATTACAACAACAACATCAACAACATTTATCTCTATAGCACATTTTCATACAAATGATGGAGCTCAAAGTGCTTTACAGGATGAAGAAAAGAAAAAAAGACAAAATAAATAAGAATTAAAATAAGAGAACACTAATTAGCATAGAATAAAAGTAAAGTCCGATGGCCAGGGAGGACAGAAAAAGCAAAAAAAAAAAACTCCAGGCAGCTGGAGAAAAAAATAAAATCTGCAGGGGGTTCTGAGGCCACGAGACCACCCGGCCCCCTCTAGACATTCTACCTGACATAAATGACCTCAATCAGTCCTCATTGTATTAAGGGATCACATGGAAGAACTTGATGACGATGACAGTCATGTGGACTTCTGGCCTTTAATCCATCAATGTGGGGACATCACGGTGCTTTGATCAGGTGGTGGTGCAGATCACCACCACAGAAAACTTGAAAAACAAACAGCAGAGAAAGTAGGGGTTAGTACAGATTGTGGAGCCACCATGAATGATATTGATAATTTATTGAATATACAGAGGATTAAACTAAAATAAAGTTATGAGAAAGCCATGTTACAGTAATGTGTTTTCAGCAGTGTTTTAAAGTGCTCCACTGTATTAGCCTGGTGAATTTCTATCGGTCAGCTATTCCAGATTTTAGGTGCATAACAGCAGAAGGCCGCCTCACCACTTCTTTTAAGTTGAGCTCTTGGAATTCTAAGCAGACCCTCATTTGAAGATCTAAGGTTACAATTTGGAGTGTAAGGTGTCAGACATTCCGATATACTGTAAAAGATGGAGCAGATTAATGAAGGCTTTGTAAACCATCAGCAGTATTTTGAAGTCAATTCTAAATGGCACAGGTAACCAGTGTAGTGACATCAGAACTGGGGTGATGTGCTCAGATTTTCTTTCCTAGTTAAGATTCTAGTAGCTCCATTCTGCACTCATAGCAATCGATTGATGTCTTTTTAGGTGGTCCTGAGAGGAGTGCGTTACAGTCATCTAGTCGACTAATTTTTGAACATCTTGCAGTGTTATAAGAGGTCTAACATTTGCTATATTTCTTAAGTGAAAAATGCTGTCCTATTAATCTGATTCATACGTGATTTAAAATTCAGGTCAGAGTCAATAGTTACCCTTAAATTCTTTACCTCCGTCTTGACTTTTAATCCTAATGTATCAAGTTTATTTCTAATAACCTCATTATATCCATTTTTGCCAATCACTAAAATTTCTGTTTTCTCCTTATTTAGTTTGAGAAAATTACTACTCATCCATTCAGAAACACAAGTAAGACATTGGGGGTCAGTGAATCAAGAGAGTCGGGGTCATTAGGCGCTATTGAGAAATACAGTTGTGACACCAAAGGAGATCTCGATATGCCATTCGTATTAAAACATTTACAGTTTCCTGTTAGAATAGCTTTTGCTATGACAATTAACAAATCACTGGGACAAACATTCAAAAAAGTTGTTTTATTTATTAGACAGAAAGAAACGAAATTCACTCACAGGCAGTTATACGTTGCATTCTCACGCTGGAAGTCCAAACACAGAATAAAAATTCAATGCAATATTGATTCAAAAAATTGTGTGTACTGAAGTTTTACAGTAAACGTGTAAGTTTAAACAGTATTTGGGTGTTAATTTCAAAGCCAAACAGAATAAAATCGTATAATGCAGCGAATACCTCTAACACAACATGAAACATAACTTACTTTCAATTTATTATGTTCCACTATTTTTTAATATGAATAATTATTTGCTGTAATGTAAAACAATTAGTTCTATTATGCGTATGTAACAATTCCCATGAAAATAAATTATGTTTAAATTGTACATACGCATCCCCACACAAGATCGGCAGAAGCACAGAGTGGCAAGCGTATAGCGCCGGCCCGGGGGTTAGCGAGTGAAGCAAGTTTATTTTATTTAAATGATTTATCTTAAATGATTAAGTAATAGTTTAAGAACTAAAACAGTTATTTTGCTCCTTCTGGCCCCTGTAATGCCCCCATCCCCTTAACAGCCTGCTGTGTTATTATACTTTATTAATCCCAAAGGAAATTACTTGGTTTTTCGCATACCCCTTGGGGTCAGAGTGCAGGGTCAGCCATTGTACAGCACCCCTGGAGCAATTGAAGGTTAAGGGCCTTGCTCAAGGGCCCAGCAGAGTAGCATCTCTTTTGGCAGTGACAGGAATTCGAACTGGCAACCTTCAGGATACCACCGCAGATCCTTAGCCTCAGAGCCACCACTCTGCTTTTGTCTCTCTTTGAGGTTGGCTTAACTTTTCCTTCTCTGTTTCCCCTGACTTGTGTTCCTCTCATCATTTCCTTACTTTGGAGGTCTCCGCTTACACCGTTTCCACTCCATCTTATTAATGAACCCTCACACTGTTGCTGTCACCCTCTCATTAGTTCTACGTTCTTGACTGCTAAGAACTGTTCTATCAATAAAATGTTTTAACACGCTGTACTCCTTATGACTAAGAAAACTGACTTAGTGAATATCGGCCGCTAGTCATTCACTTGTTCACTTGTCTGTCACTTTTAGTGGATTGGCGCTTCCCCACTAGACGCCGGTCTTCATACTGAGAAGCCACTCTCTGTAGCCGATTACAGGTCATGCGTATACTGTACTTCAAATAAATGCTTTCTTATTTACAAACATGTGTGCCCTCACTTTCTGCTGCTGTTAACTGTCCGAGTGTTATATGGCGCACTATCCAATTATTCTTTATATGCCTTAACTTCGCCCCACTGAGGAATCACTGCGACTTTAAACTCTCCATCACTACAATGCCGGTTATTTACTTTCAGACTTATTGGTTGCAGCTAGCGGGTTCTTCCTTGCCTCACTTCCCCTCACCTTGCCAATGCTAGTTTCGAATACAAGGAACAGAACATGTGCAGGTAACAGGTAACTTTTTCAAATGGTAGTAAGAGGAGAACAGGCGTCCTGGCTGAGAAGGGAGAATGGTTTCTTATCTAGAGTCGAATGACGAATGGAGTGGCCGGCGGGACGAAATATAACTTTGAGTCCATCTGGCATGATATCATGGACAGACTGAGAAAAGCCGAGGATTTGGAGTGGTTCTGTTCCCCATATGCCACTGTTTAACATCATTCTATGGGTTTACTCTCTCAAGACTGTTTAAGATTAGATATTATGTTTATAGTCTTTGGATGGTACTGGCAATAGAAATCTCTATTTTAATCCTCATACTGCTCATGCTGCTGCTAGGGGGCTTGTTTTGTTATGGACACACTCTGTCTCTAGGTATGTCAGAGGACGGGTACTTTGTGAAGGGTGGAGAGGTAAAATGGGGGACAAAGGGGGGGAGAAAGAGAGCAAGCTAAGTCTAATCTGTCCTTCTAATCCTTTCAATTGTAAGAGCCAACGTAACAATAAGCTTCATGGCAATAACTCCTGGAAAAATTGTAAATTAAAGTCATTATATACTACAGGGTGGCGCACAAAAAACTGAACCGTCTCCGACCAGCTGGCTCGAGCTATTATACAGGTGGGTGCCATCATGATCGCGGAGCCTCGTTGTCACCATGGGGTCGCAACTGTGCATTAGTATGTGTGAATGTGAATAATGTGAATTTCCCCTTGGGATTAATAAATTATCTATCTATCTATCTATCTATCTATCTATCTATCTATCTATCTATCTATCTACAGTGGTGTGAAAAACTATTTGCCCCCTTCCTGATTTCTTATTCTTTTGCATGTTTGTCACACAAAATGTTTCTGATCATCAAACACATTTAACCATTAGTCAAATATAACACAAGTAAACACAAAATGCAGTTTGTAAATGGTGGTTTTTATTATTTAGGGAGAAAAAAAATCCAAACCTACATGGCCCTGTGTGAAAAACTATTTGCCCCCTTCCTGATTTCTTATTCTTTTGCATGTTTGTCACACAAAATGTTTCTGATCATCAAACACATTTAACCATTAGTCAAATATAACACAAGTAAACACAAAATGCAGTTTGTAAATGGTGGTTTTTATTATTTAGGGAGAAAAAAAAATCCAAACCTACATGGCCCTGTGTGAAAAAGTAATTGCCCCCTGAACCTAATAACTGGTTGGGCCACCCTTAGCAGCAATAACTGCAATCAAGCGTTTGCGATAACTTGCAATGAGTCTGTTACAGTGCTCTGGAGGAATTTTGGCCCACTCATCTTTGCAAAATTGTTGTAATTCAGCTTTATTTGAGGGTTTTCTAGCATGAACCGCCTTTTTAAGGTCATGCCATAGCATCTCAATTGGATTCAGGTCAGGACTTTGACTAGGCCACTCCAAAGTCTTCATTTTGTTTTTCTTCAGCCATTCAGAGGTGGATTTGCTGGTGTGTTTTGGGTCATTGTCCTGTTGCAGCACCCAAGATCGCTTCAGCTTGAGTTGACGAACAGATGGCCGGACATTCTCCTTCAGGATTTTTTGGTAGACAGTAGAATTCATGGTTCCATCTATCACAGCAAGCCTTCCAGGTCCTGAAGCAGCAAAACAACCCCAGACCATCACACTACAACCACCATATTTTACTGTTGGTATGATTTTCTTTTTCTGAAATGCTGTGTTCCTTTTACGCCAGATGTAACGGGACATTTGCCTTCCAAAAAGTTCAACTTTTGACTCATCAGTCCACAAGGTATTTTCCCAAAAGTCTTGGCAATCATTGAGATGTTTCTTAGCAAAATTGAGACGAGCCCTAATGTTCTTTTTGCTTAACAGTGGTTTGCGTCTTGGAAATCTGCCATGCAGGCCGTTTTTGCCCAGTCTCTTTCTTATGGTGGAGTCGTGAACACTGACCTTAATTGAGGCAAGTGAGGCCTGAAGTTCTTTAGACGTTGTCCTGGGGTCTTTTGTGACCTCTTGGATGAGTCGTCTCTGCGCTCTTGGGGTAATTTTGGTCAGCCGGCCACTCCTGGGAAGGTTCACCACTGTTCCATGTTTTTGCCATTTGTGGATAATGGCTCTCACTGTGGTTCGCTGGAGTCCCAAAGCTTTAGAAATGGCTTTATAACCTTTACCCGACTGATAGATCTCAATTACTTCTGTTCTCATTTGTTCCTGAATTTCTTTGGATCTTGGCATGATGTCTAGCTTTTGAGGTGCTTTTGGTCTACTTCTCTGTGTCAGGCAGCTCCTATTTAAGTGATTTCTTGATTGAAACAGGTGTGGCAGTAATCAGGCCTGGGGGTGGCTACGGAAATTGAACTCAGGTGTGATACACCACAGTTAGGTTATTTTTTAACAAGGGGCCAATTACTTTTTCACACAGGGCCATGTAGGTTTGGATTTTTTTTCTCCCTAAATAATAAAAACCATCATTTAAAAACTGCATTTTGTGTTTACTTGTGTTATATTTGACTAATGGTTAAATGTGTTTGATGATCAGAAACATTTTGTGTGACAAACATGCAAAAGAATAAGAAATCAGGAAGGGGGCAAATAGTTTTTCACACCACTCTATCTATCTATCTATCTATCTATCTATCTATCTATCTATCTATCTATCTATCTATCTATCTATCTATCTATCTATCTATCTACCTATCTATCTATCTAGTAAGGAAGCTCTGAGCCAGTGGGTACAGGCATGTGTGAAAGAGATCCGGAAGATGTATTGTCTGCAGCATAGGATTGGAATACTTCATGGGTGACGAAGCGTGTTTCCATCTGTCAGGACATGTAAATTCACAGAACACCATTGGTCAGTAGACAATCCCCATGGAACTCATGAACAGCCCCTTCACAATTAAAAAATTGGTGTGTGGTCTCTGCTACAAAGATCGTGGGTCCCATATTTTTTGAGACAACAGTCAACACTGCCATGTATATGGGAATCTTCGAGGAATTTTACACATAATTTACCCCTGAAGAACGCGAGTACACCGTCTTTCAACAGGATGGAGCGACATGTCCGACTTCTCAGGAGTCACTTTCTCGAATTCACAACGTCTTCAAAGAGGAACGAACTGTCAGCAAGATCACCAGACCTATCCACTTGTGACTTATACCTGTGGGGCAATCTGAAGTGAAAAGTGTATGTCAATAATCCAAAGACACTAGAGGAATATTCGGAGTGAAATTGGAAAAATTGAAGTGGCTGAGCTGCGTCGTGTCTCTGACAATATGGTGCGGCGTGCAGAAAAGTGTTTTAACGCACAAGGAAATCATTTCCAGCACCTCCTCTAAGCAGTAAGTACAAATTTTTGTATTACATATCTTTCTCTTCGTGTACGGGCTAAGAAACTTACATCGATGTTGGAGTCAGAGATGGTTTGGTATTTGAAATTGGAAAAAATCAAACCCTTTTTTTAACACCCTGGCAGTTTCTAATTAATAACAGTTTGGAATAACCATTTAAATTGAGGAAGTGAATTTTCTTCCCCTTGTTTTAATTCTATTTATTTTATTATTTACTGATTTTTCCTATTATTAAAGTTTTACTCTGTTGGCCCAGCTCTCTGTTACATGGTTGGGGGTTGATTTGATTTGAACCTAAAATTTGACTTGCTTGTATGGAATGTTATTTGATTATAATAAATTCAATAAAATGTTAAAAAAAAAAAAAAAGAAAACGCAATCAGGATACCCACAGGGGTGCTTCGGAGATTGAGTCCCGAAATGTAGCCCTTTCAGGGTCTCTGGGGATTGTCAGGTCAGAGGACCTCCCTACTTTCTCCATGACCCAGAAGTGCTTCCAGGAAGCTACAACATCCATCCATCCATTTTCCAACCCACTGAAACTGAACACAGGGTCACGGGGGTCTGCTGGAGCCAATCCCAGCCAACACAGGGCACAAAGCAGGAACCAGTCCTGGGCAGGGTGCCAACCCACCGCAGGACACACACAAACACACCCACACACCAAGCACAATTTAGAATCACCAATCCACCTAACCTGCATGTCTTTGGACTGTGGGAGGAAACCCACGCAGACACGGGGAGAACATGCAAACTCCATGCAGGGAGGACCCGGGAAGCGAACCCAGGTCCCCAGGTCTCCCAACTGTGAGGCAGCAGCGCTACCCACTGTGCCACCGTGCCGCCCGGAAGCTACAACATGACACCAAAAATATATATAAAGGAGCTCAATGGTTCACGACTCTTACTCATCCATGTGAGGCAGCAGGCACCTTTTTAAATACTCAGTGGAGGAGAGAATGAAGAAGAATTATTGTTTTGTTGTTAATTTATTCTATACTTGTGGCACATTGCTAGAAAGATTTCTGTAAAAGGTGTTTGGTGGACTAAATATTACTTTATTTTATTCATGTAATACGTGGTGTTATACTGTGTCTTTGGTTTGGGGTTCTCTGGCACCCCCTGGTGGCCATGTCATTTTTCAAACACTCAGCTACTTTTGCTCCTGTGCAGCCGAAAAAAAAAAAAAAAAGCAAAAAAAACCCTTCTAAAGGGAAAAAAAGCTTTAAAAATTCCAGCATAGCTCCTTAACCCTTAAACTGCCACATACCTGGGGGGTTAATGCAACCCTGGATGCCAAATACTTTTTTGCTGCACTTTTAAAGTAAATTTTTTCATGTCAAAGAGCATCACAATTACTGCAACACTGATCATTTTACACACTGACAATGAACTGTAAAAAGTATAAAAAAAAACTACTGCAACAATATGTAGCGGGTGCAACTGACACCATTAATGAAATACAGTAAATCACCGAGCCAACTGCGCTTGAACTGGCTGCACACAGAGGCCAATGCTGATGACTGCAGGCCAGTGTAGTGCAGTGGCTGAATCCCAGGGACAGTGATGCTGATTCTCTCCAGCATGCTGGCAAATTGCACTAGAAACTGACTATAGCTGGTTGCGGAGTTCAATGAATGTACGTCGCTGAATATACTTGCCTCCGGCGTCCTGGCAAATTGCATTGGGAACCGACTATAGCTGGTTCCAGCGGTTTAAGGGTTAAAGTCATTCTCTAAGATAGGGGGAGGGGGTCAGCTGGTTGCCGCTGCTATCCTGATGTCATAGTCACCTCTACCAGGTCAGCTGAGTGCTCATCCACCTGACACCCATTTACTGTAACAGATTAGTAAATTCAATCAGCTTTGGATATGTGTGTGTGTGTGGGTGTGTGTGTGTTTTGTGTCATTACTTAAATATTTAGGTGATTTTCTGTGTCTGTCATTGATTGAACAGAAAAGTAATAAGGCATCAATGGCCTCCTGGAGTTCTCATTTGGCACAGTCTACCTTGTGATTGTCACATCAAATGTCATGCAGACGGCTATTGAAGGATTCTACTATTCAGCTGCTTTTGCTCCTGTGCAGCCGGAAAAAAAAATTTTAAAGACAAAATGAATTACAAATTCTCAAACAGCTCCTTACCAGCAGCCAAAAAATTGTTTTCAGCAGCAATATTTGTATTTTAATTAACTCTCACACTGCAGTAACGCAGACATCCAGCGCTTCCTCGTCTACCAATCAATGGCGAGGATGGCATCAGCACATCAGTAGGTCCCAGTCTCCCATCAGAATGCTTTCCCTTGAAGTCTCCCTTAAAAGACTATGGCAGAGCCTCCAGAATTTCTCTGGAGGTGACTGCAGGCGGGACCACCTCCACTGTCCTATAAATCTGGATGGTCTCCCATAGTTCCTGGTGGTTCATTTCAGTCATGCTGGGGTGTTTTCTGGTGTTTTCCTCTGTGCTGTGTGAGTTATTCGATTTTTGTTTTACCTTTTTGCTCTGTCTTTGGACCACTCTTTGGTATTCACCTGGGATTGCCTTTGCTGGCAACTCCTCTATGCCTTTGTGCTATTTGCTGCTTCATTATTGTAGCAGAGCATTTTGTGAAAATAAGCTTTGTATTTTATGAAGACTTTGTTTTTGCCCTTATACAGTATCTAGCTAGTGGGCAATTTTGGAAGTGCTTTTTTGGGGTCTTACGTGCTTTGGGACTCCAAGTTTACGACAGGTGGAAAAATAGCACGCCTGGTGGCTGACGTTGTTTCGAGTCCATTCTATGATGAGGCTTTGATGTTAGCTCATCATCGTGATTAGCAGCATTTTAAATCACCTTGAAATCATCTTTATAACATTAATGAATGCTGCTATTGGCGCTGTACTTAGGAGTCCTGTAGCAATCTCTGTGACCTACCCAGCCGTCCTTCAATGCCTTGAGTTGAGCAGGCCTTTAAACAGAGGACTCCGTCAACCTGATTTGTTAGCTTTGCTTTCCAGCTGTCAGCAGAGGTCTGCAGTGACATCGGGAACATCTTGTTTTTAACGCTGGAGCTGGCGGGATGTGTGTTATCAGTTGACATCTTATCAGCTAATGCAGAAGGGTTAACTCTTTACTCATTTTTGCTAAAGCCAGACTTATAATACCTGTTGTGAGGGACGGCCGGCATTTCAGTCCAGCCAGGATGTCACTCAACTGAAAGAAACAGCCTTTTCAGGACACTACATCCCCCGCAATGCTAGATGGCAGCTCCCCTGGATAAAAATGGCTCCTCAGATTCCTGCAGGGCAGCATGGGACATGGAGTCCATATCCTCAGCCCTGTTGGGTGCCGTGGGTGCTGCCAGGGGGAGCTCACCAAGAACCAGGGGGATATTACGAGAAGTGCTTTGGGGTCACGAGGACGGAAGCCCACAGTACTTCTGGGACGCTTGATAAAGGAAGATGTGATGGTGACCCAGAGAAGAAATACTTCCGGGTCACAAAGTGTAAAAGGACTATGGGAAACCCCAGCAGACCGAGCCGGAGTTGGGTGGGAGTGTGACGGAGCTGCTGGGAGTTGGAGGATTGTGTGGTTATTGATTATTGTATTGATTTATTTATTGGAGAATTGTGGAAGGTGCGGTGCTTTGGGCACTATATTGAAGAAGTATTAAAGATTATTCTTGTGTGCTTTTACACGTGTGTCTGGGACGTCTGTCTAACGGGTTCAATGGGGCAACAGCGACCCCTAGCGTCCACACTGTATACACACATCTGGACACTATCTTCTTCTTCTTCTTCCCCTTTGTCTTTCGGCTGCTCCCACTACAGCAGATCATCTGTTTCCATATTATCCTGTCCTTGTCATCTTGCTCTGTCATCACCATCACTTCCATGTCTTCTCTCACCACATCCATAAAACTTCTCTTAGGCCTTCCTCTTTTCCTCTTCCCTGGCAGCTCCATCTCTAGCACCTTTCTCCCAATATACCCAGCATCTCTCCTCTGCACATGTCCAAACCAATGCAATCTCGCCTTTCTGACTTTGTCTCCCAACCGGCCAACTTGAGCTGACCCTCTAATGTCCTCATTTCTAATTCTGTCCATCCTCGTCACACCCAATGCAAATCTTAACAACTTTAACTCTGCCACCTCCAGCTCTGTCTTCTGCTTTCTGGTCAGTGTCACCGTCTCCAACCCATATAACATAGCTGGTCTCACTACCATCCTGTAGACCTTCCCTTTCATTCTTGTTGATACCCATCTGTCTCAAATCACTCCTGACACTCTTCTCCACCCATTCCACCCTGCCTGCACTCTCTTCTTCACCTCTCTTCCACAATCCCCATTACTCTGTACTGTTGATCCCAAGTATTTAAACTCATCCACCTTCACCAACTCTACTGTCTGCATCCTCGCCACTCCTCTGACCTCCCTCTCATTTACACACATGTATTCTGTCTTGGTGGTCCTACTGACCTTCATTCCTCTCCTCTCTAGAGCATATCTCCACCTTTCCAGGGTCTCCTCAACCTGCTGCCTACTATCACTACAGATCACAATGTCATCAGCAAACATCAAAGTCCACAGGGACTCCTGTCTAATCTCGTCTGTCAACCTGTCCATCACCATTGTAAATAAGAAAGGGCTCAGAGCCGATCCCTGATGTAATCCCACCACTGCGTGTGGGCGAGAGTATATCAACCCAATTCACGCTCCATACTTCATGATGAAACACCACCTACAGCCAACAGGCACTTATTACCATAAATTCCCCTTTACAATTATCCTATCCTTTTCTGAATGTGTACTCACGTGTAAAACACCATAAAGACCCCAAGTGCAAAGATGAACAGCTGACTTGTAGTCTCACGTAGCAAATTAGTAAGCCAGAACAGGGCTTGTGATTGGAAACCTGTACTATTCCTGCTATTAGGAATAACTCAGTGCTCAAAACCTGAAGGAGGACCCACTCTTCCTGTTATACAGACTATCGACTTTAACCACTCCGAGAGGACCCCCGCGCCCGGCTCTTCAAACCAATGTAAATATAATTTGGTACTCAAAACTCCACAGGGGGCCCACCTCTTCACTCTTCAATCTAATGTAAGGATAACTCAGTGCTCGAAACTCCAAGGGGGACCCCTACCTTCGGTTCTTCAATGTAATGTAAGTATAGTGTGGTACTCAAAACTGCAAGGGAGTCCTTCCCACTCTTTAACCAAATGCAAGTTTAACCAGGAACTCTTTTAAGAAATCAGACTTAAACGGAGTGTGCCAGCACTTATTTTGACCCCTTTTGGATAATGGATGACTATCCAGTATGGAGAGACCCTTGCGGACTTGTGGTCTGTGGTTCACGTGTCACTATAAACTGGCTCCTTCTTTCATGCAGTGCCAACTTCAGTGTGCTGGCACTCCATTCTTGTGCAGACCTGTGGCATGACTCAATTCTGTATCCACAGAGACCACCGTTAATGTCAGCACCATTGATTATTTGATAGACACCCAAATATCATGGCCTTGACTTGTTATGCTGATAATATCAGTATGACACCAGCTAAAAGCCATTGTTGACTATCTAAGGCCTTTTAAATCAGTGAGGAGGAGAAAGTGTGACAGAAGCAGGGCACCAGCAAGCCCCAAACACAAAGACACAAGCAGAGTCCCGGGTTCAAATAATGGATGGTTTATTGAATAAATACCTCCAAAAATAAGAAGCACAAGTTATCTCTCGTCCTCAATTCACCTCTCCTCTCTCCACCACACTGCCCTCCTCCAGTCGATTGTTACCTTCCATCCTCCCGGCTCCGACTCTCCTGGACAAGGGAGTGCAGTCCCTTTGATTGTTGACCCTAGAGTATTTCATGTGCCAGGGCTGCTGCCCATTGGAAGTTCTTCCAGGTCATATGGAAGTTCAATATATTGAGGATTGCATCTCCCTGCAGCGCCTCCTTGTAGCACCCATGGACCCCAGCAGGGCTGTGGTGCCGGACTACAACTCCCAGCATTCCCTGCCCTTTTCCGAATGGGCAGCAATATGGAAGGCTGCTGCCATTTAGTGTCTTCTTTTATCTCAGACATGGAAGGTGTTACATGTGTGCCCGGTCAGGACGCCTGCCCATTTCTCTGGGGCTTCCCGCTTGTGCAAAAAACCATCTTCTCACACTGGGATTTATGTCCATCCATTAGGGAAGCCTTGTTCAGGTGCAACCTCCATCCCTCTCTCAGCCGGGATGCATTTATGTCCATTTGTTGCCTCCCATCCAGGTAAGGAACCTTCCTACTTCCCCCCGCCAATGTGCCCGTCCATTCCGTGTGCCACCTACAAAAGTAAGACATCAAAAAGTAACCTGCTAAAAACGGGATCAGGCTGAGCACCAAAAAAAAACCTGGCCGCTAAAACTCAGCCTTGAAAATGAATCGGAGGAGACGCATCCACAGAAATCAATGGGACCAGACGGATCAGTTAGAGTCGATGAGAAATGACAAAGAGGCTTAGATTTATGTGACATGAAGTTAAAGCGAGTGTGACGGGAGCAGCGTGCTGTACTGTAGTCAATCAGGCTGGAGCAGCCGGGAAAGATCAATTGGACCATGGCTGGCAATGGGCCAACCCCCCCTCCTCCCACCTTTACTGTGACTGCTGGTAGGTTGACTCCTCCCACCATGATGGCCTGGATACTCACCCAGCCCCACTATGGCTGATGGTGGACTGACCACCCCCCACCATAACAACCTGTGGATTGACACCTACACTGTTCACAGTGACTGTCTGCAGACTGAACCCCCACTGCCCTCTGTGAATTGACCCTCTCCCACCGTGATGAACTGAAATGAACCCCCCCCCATGCATCATTACTATTAGTGGGCTGACCACTCATTCCACCCTGATAGCCTGAAAACTGATACCCACCACTATGACTATCTATGGACTGATCCCCACACCTTCACAATGACTGTTTGCAGACTGAATCCCAACTTCTCCGTGATGACGCTGAAGACCCCCCCCCCTACATATCATGACTGTTTATGGACTGACCCCAACACCTTCTCAGTGGCTGTCTACAGACTGAACCCCCACCTATCCATGATGACCTGAAGACCCCCCCTACATGCCACGACCCACGCCTTCACAGTGACTGTTTGCAGACTGAACCCCACCTCTCCATGATGACCTGAAGACTCCCCTACATACCATGACCCACACCTTCACATTGACTGTTTGCAGACTGAACCCCAATTTCTCCATGATGACCTGAAGACCCCCCTACATTTCATGACCCACACCTTCACAGTGACTGTTTGCAGACTGAACCCCACCTCTCCACGATGACCTGAAGACCCCCCCTACATGCCATGACCCACACCTTCACGGTGACTGTTTGCAGACTGAACCCCAACTTCTCCATGATAACCTGAAGACCCCCCTACATACCATGACCCACACATTAACAGTTTGCAGACTGAACTCCCATTACTCTCACTATGACTATCTGTGAACTGACCCTCTTTCACCGTGAAGAACTGAAGATTGACCCCCCCATGCATGATTACTATTAGTGAGCTGACCACCTCATTCCCCACCCACCATGACCATCTGCCAACTGCTTCTCCACACACCTTCTCAGTGACTGCTCTTGGATTGTATCCCCACCCTGATAGCCTGAAAACTGATACCCACCACTATGACTATCTATGGACTGATCCCCACACCTTCACAATGACTGTTTGCAGACTGAACCCCAACCTCTCCATGATGACCTGAAGACCCCCCTACATACCATGACTGTTTATGGACTGACCCCAACACCTTCTCAGTGGCTGTCGACAGACTGAACCCTCACCTCTCCATGATGACCTGAAGACCCCCCCTACATACCATGACCCACACATTCACAGCTTGCAGACTGATCTCCCATTACCCTCACTATGACTATCTGTGAACTGACCCTCTCCCACCCTGAAGAACTGAAGATTAACCCCCCATGCATGATTACTATTAGTGGGCTGACCACCTCATTCCCCACCCACCATGACCATCTGCCAACTGCTTCTCTACACACCTTCTCAGTGACTGCCCTTGGATTGTTCTCCCACCACAATATCCTGAAAACTGATACCCACCACTATGACTATCTATGGACTGATCCCCCCAGCTGCCCCACAGTGGCTGTCTGCAGACTGAAACCCAACCTCTCCATGATGACCTGAAGACCCCCCCCCCTACATACCATGAATGTTTATGGACTGATCCCCCCAGCTTCACAGTGACTATCTGCAGACTGACTTCCCACTCCATTACAGCCTGAAGACTGACCTTCCTCACTATGACTATTGTATCTGTAAACTGACCTCCCCCCCCCCCCCATTTTCACAGTGACTGTCCCTCCACTGGACCTCCATGAAAACTTTAAAGCAAATCTATGAGCTGAGCTCAGCACCTTCACCACCACTGACCCCCATCAACATCACATAACTACCCAAGGACTGAGCACCAATGTTCCCTCTAAGTTGAGCGCGTGAGCAATCGCTCACACGAATTCAGAGCGTCGCTCATACTTCCCGCACGATCGCTCATTCCGACGGCATCGCTCGTACTTATCGTACTGATTGCTCACTCCGACCGTCGGAGTTGGTGCTCATAAATTTTTGGCTTAAACAAAATGTCGCTAATAAACAATGTTTTTTGCTCACTATATGCTACTCCTTAGAGGGAACATTGCTGAGTACCCCACCATTCACAGCAGCTGTCTGCAAACTGACCCACCCCAATTCACACTCCACCACCATGGTTATGTAAGGACTAACCATCTCCACCATGACTGTCTACAGACTGAGCCCTCCCACCCTCACCTCCACAGTGAACCTCATAAGGCTCACCTGAGGGAAGGGGAGTATGGCAGACAGCTGGGGGCCATTACCCGACCAGGACTCCTCTATATTGGGAGGACTGGGGGAGAGAGCATATTCAAAGCCTTACCTCCCCCGGAGCAATAGATGGCAACCTCCCTGGGTTACAGCAGTGCCTTGGACTCCTACAGGGCTCCACAGGAGTTTAAGTTTGGTGCAGCCCTAGTAAGTTCTATGGGCACCACCAGAGGGTGATGCAAGTACTGCCGAGCCCTTTCTTACAGCACTTCCGCCAGATGAAGGTCGTCAAGCACCTGGAGCACTCCCGGGTGTCCTAGAAAAGGAGCCAGCAGCCACTATTCCGGGAGCCAGAGTCAGGAGGTGGAGGACAAAGCTTGCTGCAGGAGAAGTGGAGGTGACGACAGAGATGTGAGAAAGAAGAAAAGTGTTCTTGTGTTTATTGTACCATGCAGGTGGGAAATGAGGAAAATCATTTCCCACAAAGAAAAAAATAAAAAGACATGTATTGAAATCCTGCATCTGTCTGTGTCGGGTTTGGGCAGCAGGAACGCCCTCTGAACGCCACTATACATATATATATATATACGAGGGGAAGTCAAAAAGTAAAGGGACATTTGAGAAAAGGGGCATTTATTTTAATGATAGAAATGTGAAACATACCTTATTTTTCTACATAACCTCCCTGGACTTCAATGGACTTTTCCCAACGTTTCACAAGTTTTTTGATTCCGTCGGAAAAAAAGTTTTTTGGTTGCATCTGCAACCAATTTTGCACCGTATCAATGACTTCTTCATCACTTGCAAATCTTCTTCCCCTTAGCGCTTCCTTTAATGGTGCAAACATATGAAAATCGCTTGGAGCCAGGTCTGGACTGTATCCATTCTCCATTCATAGATCTTGCTTCGCGATAAACAGTTGTCACCATACTGTGCTTGAATTCGACGAATAATGTCCGCAGGTTTAACACCTTCCGCAAACAAAAAACGAATCACTGCCCTCATTTCCTCCTTGGTGCAGATCGACAATGGAGTTGTCATGTTTAACGGTCTGCTACACTCCAACGAATAACGCGGGAATAAGAGTTACACGTTGTATAGAAGTGTTGGCGACTACACTCATTCAGCGCTGGATACGAGCAGTGTTACCAAACTCTGAAAAGAGAAATTAAAAAAATCCCTTTACTTTTTGACTTCACCTCGTATATATATATATATATATATATATATATATATATATATATATATATATATATATATATATATATATATATATATATATATATACATATATATATATATTGTGGAAGAGGACCCAGACACAGACAGGCAGACACGTTGCAATCACCCCACACACGTTTATTTACAGAGTGCATTATTTACAGAAAGTGCTCCTCAGTCCCCAAGTCCCCAAAGTCCTGGCCACACAGTCCAATGCCTTATATTCTTCAGGCCGCCTCCTTGCCTCCTCCAGAGACCTCATCCTCTTCCACCTGACTCTAGCCCTGAATGAAGGGAGGCGGCCCCTTTTATAATCACCTGGATGTGCTCCAGGTGCTTCCCGGCAATCTTCCACCGGCACTCCCCAGTGTGGCGGAAGTACCGGCTGCATCCCCGGAAGCACACCGGGTATTCCTGCTCCTCTTCCTCCCAGCACTTCCGGGTGTGGCAGAAGTGCTGAGTCCAGGGCTCCCAAGGCACTGGGGCGCCACCTGGAGGTGACCACGGGCCCCTACATGGTTGAGCTTCAAAGCTCTGTACCCGTGGCCCCTATAGCAACCAGGGCGGTCACCCCCACGTGGTCTGGGGAAGGTGTAAGCCCTTTTCCGGTCCTCTGGGCCCCACCCCCAGCCACCTGCAACAATATATATATATATATATATATATATATATATATATATATACATGTATATGTATATGTATATGGTTACATGCATGCAGAATAACCTAAATGAGTGAGTAATTTACCCCCAAGATATGAGGGGACACTGTGTAACAACATTCTCTCTTCTCCTCCCCTCCTGCAGAAAGGAAGGTTGACACCTCGCAAACTGTGACGTCACTTCTGGGGTCACACTACCTGGACCTCCATCTTCCTCCCAGAATTCATCATAAGAGGAAACAATGACATCTCAACATTGTGCTTTACCACACGTTTTCTTTTTATGCCTTTATCTTGTGCTCTTGTCTCTTTTACTATATACAGTATATACATGTGTGTGTGTGTGTGTGTGTGTGTGTGTGTGTGTGTGTGTGTGGGTGGGTGGGTGGGTGGGTGTGTGTGTATATATTGTATATGAACCCCAGACACAATAACTAACACAATTACACAGAATCAAGTCCCGGATTGAAATAGCAATGTATTTATAATGAAGTACCTCTAAAATGGCTCCTTCATACAGTTCACCTTAACAAAGTACAATGCCTCTCTTCTTTGTCTCTCTTCTCCCTTCTCCTCAACACATCCCAGCAAACCTTGTCCAGATCCTTGAGGGTCTGGGTCATCACGGTTGGGTTGCACCTGAACTCCTGTGATCCATCCATTATATTCGTCCAGTATGAATTCACAGTTGGGGTGCAATCCCAGTTGCCATGCCTGTCCATCCTTTTTGGCATTTAATCTATCTATCTATCTATCTATCTATCTATCTATCTATCTATCTATCTATCTATCTATCTATCTATCTATCTATCTATCTATCTATCTATCTATCTATCTATCTATCTATCTATCTATCTATCTGTTATATAGTGCCTTTCATTTCTATCTATCTATCTATCTATCTATCTATCTATCTATCTATCTATCTATCTATCTATCTATCTATCTATCTATCTATCTATCTATCTATCTATCTATCTATCTATCTATCTATCTATCTGTATCTAAATTTCCCCTTGGGATTAATAAAATATATTTAATCCAATCTACAAATGTCAAATAGTTACTGGTATTAATAACAGGCGGCTACTGTAAAGATGAAGCCTCTTTTTGGCTACCTAAAGACATCATTGGCCACTAGAGGGAGGTGAGCCATGCTGCAGTCAGAGGCAGAGCTCCCACTGTCCCAGAATGGGATGTAAAGGCCCAGAAAGTACGAGGACTCTTTGACAGTTTTTTACACTTTTTTATGGTGCCTTTCCCACATTCTGATTGCCTGCCAGCTCGTCCCAAACAGGATATTTGGAGTAAACAGGGTCCCATCGGGGTCACCAGCTTCCCGCATGCTCACTCGATTTTAGGCCCCTGCCTACAATGATAAACCACAGCAGCGAGATTGCAACTCCTCTGATAAGAGTTTATTAACTTTCAAATAAAAGGCGTCAGACGTAAGCAGCGGGCGTCTCCGACGTCTGTCTAATCGTGTCATCTGATCCCTCTGCAGGTTCATTACCAATTTCCTGGCAGCTTATGAGTTTGCGAGGGTGACTTCCTTCTTTTGTGCTCTCTTTACTTGAAAGGGAATGGTGACAGCGGTAGGTTGCCTGCCCCCGGACCCCTGCCCTAGTCTTGAAGATAAGAACTCATCTCATTTCAAAGATAATTTTATTTCCTTGATGCTCTTGGTGTGCTTTTTGATCACATCCTGGCACCAAGGTGACTACAGGCTTTTGGGGTCATATCCAGAGCATCCAGAAAGTATTCCCAGCGCATCACTTTCTCCACATTTTGTTATGTTACAGCCTTATTCCAAAATGGATTAAATTCATTTTTTTCCTCAGAATTCTACACACAACACCCCATAATGACAACGTGAAAAAAGTTTACTTGAGATTTTGGCAAATTTATTAAAAATAAAAAAACTGATAAAGCACATGTCCATAAGTATTCACAGCCTTTGCCATGAAGCTCCAAATTGAGCTCAGGTCCATCCTGTTTCCCCTGATCATCCTTGAGATGTTTCTGCAGCTTCATTGGAGTCCACCTGTGGTACATTCAGTTGACTGGACATGATTTGGAAAGACGCACACCTGTCTATATAAGGTCCCACAGTTGACAGTTCATGTCAGAGCACAAACCAAGTATGAAGTCAAAGGAATTGTCTGTAGACCTCAGAGACAGGATTGTCTCGAGGCACAAATCTGGGGAAGGTTACAGAAAAATTTCTGCTGCTTTGAAGGTCCCAATAAGCACAGTGGCCACCATCATCCATAAGTGGAAGAAGTTCGAAACCACCAGGACTCTTCCTAGAGGTGGCCGGCCATCTAAACTGAGCGATCGAGGGAGAAGGGCCTTAGTCAGGGAGGTGACCAAAAACCCGATGATCACTCTGTCAGAGGTCCTCTGTGGAGAGAGGAGAACTTTCCAGAAGGACAACCATCTCTGCAGCAATCCACCAATCAGGCCTGTATGGTAGAGTGGCCAGACGGAAGCCACTCCTTAGTAAAAGGCACATGGCAGCCCACCTGGAGTTTGCCAAAAGGCATCTGAAGGACTCTCAGACCATGAGAAAGAAACTTCTCTTGTCTGATGTGACAAAGATTGAACTCTTTGGTGTGAATGCCAAGCGTCACGTTTGGAGGAAACCAGGCACCGCTCATCACCAGGCCAATACCATCCCTACAGTGAAGCATGGTGGTGGCAGCATCATGCTGTGGGGATGTTCTTCAGCGGCAGGGACTGGGAGACTAGTCAGGATAAAGGGAAAGATGACTGCAGCAATGTACAGAGACATCCTGGATGAAAACCTGCTCCAGAGCGCTCTTGACCTCAGACTGGGGCGACCGTTCATCTTTCAGCAGGACAACGACCCTAAGCACACAGCCAAGATATCAAAGGAGTGGCTTCAGGACAACTCTATGAATGTCCTTGAGTGGCTCAGCCAGAGCCCAGACTTGAATCCGATTGAACATCTCTGGAGAGATCTTAAAATGGCTGTGCACCGACGCTTCCCATCCAACCTGATGGAGCTTGAGAGGTGCTGCAAAGAGGAATGGGCGAAACTGGCCGAAGACAGGTGTGCCAAGCTTGTGGCGTCATATTCAACAAGACTTGAGGCTGGAATTGCTGCCAAAGGTGCATCGACAAAGTATTGAGCAAAGGCTGTGAATACTTATGGACATGGGATTTCTCAGTTTTTATATTGTTAATAAATTTGCAAAAACCTCAAGTAAACTTTTTTCACGTTGTCATTATGGGGTGTTGTGTGTAGAATTCTGAGGAAAAAAATGAATTGAATCCATTTTGGAATAAGGCTGTAACATAACAAAAGGTGGAGAAAGTGATGTGCTGGGAATACTTTCCGGATGCACTGTATCCGCTGTGACAACCACTAATGGGAGTAGCCAAAAGAAGAAGAAGAATGTAATATACGTACTTTAATGCATTTCATCTTAAAAATGATATCAAGAACTCCAAGAAGATAACACTTGGAAATCTAAATCGACTTAGAAGCCAGTCGTCATCATCTGTAAATATGCGCTCTCTTCTATTGAATTGAATTCCTTTATTGTTATTGTATGGTATAATGAGATTCAATATGCAAATCCTCTATAAACTTATTTTCCTATAAAATGGTAAAACAACAACCACAAAAATAATAATAATAATAATACAATAAAAACACGACACATTCTGTCACAAATGTTTGTAGAAGCCAGCAGTCTCGATGTTACACACTTGTGGCCATGGAAGTGATTGGAACACCTGAATGAATTCAATGATTTGGTGGGGGGTCTCGATACTTTTGGCAATACAGTGAACGTATGTAATTCTTTTTTTGTGTTCTTCCCTAACTGTTTCCTTTTGTTTTCTGTCTTTGCTTAATAACAAGCTTTGGAGGGAGGAGAAGTAGCAGAACAATCAGGTCTAATGTGCTGACAAGAGCGTAACAAGCGTATTGTCGATGTAGCATGGCCTTCTTTGAGTTCAGGGGAATCGTTACAACCATAAGAAGTGCTCGACTCTTTTGCAACAATTGCATTGTTCCATATGCTCATCACTCCTTTAGAAGTTCCCTATCTGGCTTGAATTTGTGAATCCAGGCTGTAGAAGGCGCTCTTGTCTCATTGTTAACCATTTCATTCCACCGGTTATCTCCTTCATTTTCTGACCATCATTTCTTTATTATTATCATCCTTCCTCGCTCCATGTCCATTTGTTTTGCTTCTCCATTTCTAATCATAGATAGTATTTCACACTATTAATTTTGGCTATCCGGCGTGAAATTTTGCCAAATCAATATGCAGACAACATAGACGATCTGCTGTGGCAAACACTGACAGGAGCAGCCGAAAGAAGAAGAAGAGATAGATAGATAGATAGATAGATAGATAGATAGATAGATAGATAGATAGATAGATAGATAGATAGATAGATAGATAGATAGATAGATAGATAGATAGATAGATAGATAGATAGATAGATAGATAGATAGATAGATATGAAAGGCACTATATGATAGATAGATAGATAGATAGATAGATAGATAGATAGATAGATAGATAGATAGATAGATAGATAGATAGATAGATAGATATGAAAGGCACTATATGATAGATAGATAGATAGATAGATAGATAGATAGATAGATAGATAGATAGATAGATAGATAGATAGATAGATAGATAGATAGATAGATAGATAGATAGATAGATAGATAGATAGATATTGATTTCAGGAGCACAGGGTACATGTTGAAAGGCACTATATAATAGAGGAATTTATTATTTGTCTAAAGAAAGAAAGTGGTCTTGTCCCCAGGAGGAAAAGGTGTAGGCTTTAAGCATATGGCCTTGCATTCAAGATGGAGAGTGTGTACATTTGCAGAATATTTATGCCTTAATTTAATTTCCTGATTTTTGTTATATAATTCTAACCCACCAGCACTTAGCTGAACATTTTTTACATTACTTGCCCAAGCAAAGAATATTTATTCAGTGGGCTACAAGTGGGCACAAGGCAAAACAAAATTAAAGCCAAAGTGAAAGAAATTTTTAAAAGCACGAGACGTAAAGTGGGCCATTAGAAGCCCCGTCACCTCAGTCAAATAAAAGAACCGCAAGGCAATTGACTCTAAAGTGTGTATTTTTCCCAGGGGGCTGTAAAGCTCAAAGACCCTTACATAAAACTCAGGCCTCAGAAAACCTCAAGAGAGAAGCACAGTCTCATGTATGGGGAGAGCGCCCTCTGCTGTTGAATTGGGGCACTGCGTTCTCAATCCTTTTAATTGGGAGTGAGTGCTTCACCATGAAGGAGAAGAAGGATATTGCAAGGGGACATTAAATGCTTGTCTTGGGTTCAAACGTCATCCCCAGTTTATGTTTGTGGAGACTGCATATCCTCCTTCTGTCTCTGTGCTTTCCTCTCATATCTCAAAAACATGTGCAGGAGCTTAACTGGGCATTCTAAATTGGGGTTGATTTGAACTCGCACTCCACATACCTCAGTGCAAGACATATGACAGCTCGCATGGAGTTTGCTAAAAGACACCTGAAGGACTCTGAGATGGTGAGAAATAAGATTCTCTGGTCTGATGAGACCAAGATAGAACTTTTTGGCCTTAATTCTAAGCGGTATGTGTGGAGACAACCAGGCACTGCTCATCACTTGTCCAATACAGTCCCCACAGTGAAGCATGGCGGTGGCAGCATCATGCTGTGGGGGTGTTTTTCAGCTGCAGGGACAGGACGACTGGTTGCAATCGAGGGAAAGATGAATGCGGCCAAGTACAGGGATATCCTGGACAAAAATCTTCTCCAGAGTGCTAAGGACCTCAGACTGGGCCGAAGGTTTACCTTCCAACAAGACAATGACCCTAAGCACACAGCTAAAATAACGAAGAAGTGGCTTCACAACAACTCTGTGACTGTTCTTGAATGGCCCAGCCAGAGCCCTGACTTAAACCCAATTGAGCATCTCTGGAGAGACCTAAAAATGGCTGTCCACCAACGTTTACCATCCAACCTGACAGAACTGGAGAGGATCTGCAAGGAGGAATAGCAGAGGATCCCCAAATCCAGGTGTGAAAAACTTGTTGCATCTTTCCCAAGAAGACTCATGGCTGTATTAGCTCAAAAGGGTGCTTCTACTAAATACTGAGCAAAGGGTCTGAATACTTAGGACCATGTGATATTTCAGTTTTTCTTTTTTAATAAATCTGCAACAATTTCAAAAATTCTTTTTTTTGTCTGTCAATATGGGGTGCTGTGTGTACATTAATGAGGGGAAAAAAATAATTTAAATGATTTTAGCAAATGGCTACAATATGACAAAGAGTGAAAAATTGAAGGGGGTCTGAATACTTTCCGTACCCACTGTAGATATGAAAGGCACTATATAATAGATAGCGTGATGGTCAGCCACAGCCACTATCTGGCTGGGATGTCAACAAAGGGGAAGGACCAGGGGAGAGGGCATTGGTGAGGCAATACATCCCCTCGCCAATCCCCTGCCTGGGATTGTTTCCTGCCTTGTGCCCTGTGTTGGCTGGCATTGGCTCCAGCAGACCCCGTGACCCTGTGTTCAGATTCAGCGGGTTGGAAAATAGATAGATAGATAGATAGATAGATAGATAGATAGATAGATAGATAGATAGATAGATAGATAGATAGATAGATAGATGAAAGGCACTATATAATAGATAGATAGATAGATAGATAGATAGATAGATAGATAGATAGATAGATAGATAGATAGATAGATAGATAGATAGATAGATAGATAGATAGATAGATGAAAGGCACTATATAATAGATAGATAGATAGATAGATAGATAGATAGATAGATAGATAGATAGATAGATAGATAGATAGATAGATAGATAGATAGATAGATAGATAGATGAAAGGCAATATATAATAGATAGATAGATAGATAGATAGATAGATAGATAGATAGATAGATAGATAGATAGATAGATAGATAGATAGATAGATAGATAGATAGATAGATAGATGAAAGGCACTATATAATAGATAGATAGATAGATAGATAGATAGATAGATAGATAGATAGATAGATAGATAGATAGATAGATAGATAGATAGATAGATAGATGAAAGGCACTATATAATAGATAGATAGATAGATAGATAGATAGATAGATAGATAGATAGATAGATAGATAGATAGATAGATAGATAGATAGATAGATAGATAGATAGATAGATAGATAGATGAAAGGCAATATATAATAGATAGATAGATAGATAGATAGATAGATAGATAGATAGATAGATAGATAGATAGATAGATAGATAGATAGATAGATAGATAGATAGATAGATAGATAGATAGATAGATAGATAGATAGATAGATAGATACTTTATTAATCCCAAGGGGAAATTCACACCAAGGGTCCAAAATTCCTCCTGAACATTGTGCAGGTTTCATCCACAGGCTACCAGAAGTGCTGGTTAGAGGTTATTGCTGCCAAAGGAGGGTCCACCACTTATTAACTGCAAGGGTTCACTTACTTTTTCCACAGAACACTATGAATGTTTGATGATTGTGTTCAATGAAGAAATGAAAGATTAGAATCATTTGTGTGTCATTAGCATAAGCATATCGTGTGAAGGTCAGATCACATTTTATGATTAGCTAGCCATCCCACCCATGTAGAAGTGAAACAGGACAGCATGGAGGGTCCCGCCCGGCTCCCACTCCTGACATCACGCTTCCCCCGTGTCCTTGGCCCGTAGCCTCTCTCTCGGATTAGCGTGAATATATCACTCCTTGCAAGTGAACTATGGTTTTTAGTGCGATGAGAGAAATCACAAAATCAACCGGAATGTTCAAGCAAATTCTAGACAAGAACCCGATCTAAATCCGTTAAATAGTTCGCTCATTCGCTAGCTAAGTGGAGTTAAAATTACACCCCGAGGCTAGTGCGTGAGTGAGGAGGGTCCCGCTCCCCTCCACTCGGTCTGCTGCTTGTCTCTCAGATTCATGTAAATAAATCGATACCGCAAGCAAACTATGATACTTAGCACGATGAGAGAAGTCGCAAAATCAATCAGCATGTTCAAGTAAAATCTAGAAAAAAAAAAAACAGATCTAAATGCGTTAAGTAGTTCTCGCACGAAAAGCGGACAGACAGACAGACAGACGTTGGATTTTAGTTATATAGAGACTGTCACGCACGAGGGATTAGGGAGCAGCTAAAGGACCCGATGAGCAGCGCGAAACTGCAAGACAGGGGACAATGGCAGTGTACTAACCACCCTCTTTGTTTTAACAGGAAAGACGAAAAAACACCGCCGTGAATACGGCCGAAATCTCTAGCCAGCAGGCTGAGCCACTTCCGGGTTCCTTCATCCCCTCTGGTACCCCCAATAATGACGTCCCTCCATCCCATGAACCTCAGCACCTCCTTTCCCAGCATTCCTTTTCCATTTCCGGCCCCACTCCATAAAATGTCCATGCTTCGGTGTGTCCATGTCTGTACTTGATATTTCATATCTGACCATTCAGACTTTTGGAAAGAGTGTTACAGTATACGGGGATGGATTCCCCAACCCTTGGCTATTGTGTTTGTGCTTTCTTTACAAGATTAATCCAGAAAAGCAGGTCATTTTAAAGGGTTGACATCCCTTTTCTTGCCACTGTATTTGTGTAACAGTGTCACACATGTGCGCATGGCAGGCAGCTAAAGAATTCAAAAGAAGGTAATTCCCAGTCCGACCAGGGGGTAGCAGAGTACGCTAATCCTTTCTCTTATCTCCCCGCTGACCAAATGTGGGAAATTCCTCCTGACTCCCCTGACGTCACTTACGGTTCCGCCCCAGAAGACGTCACTTCCAGGCCAGCAGAAGAGCCCACCTCCTAATAACGAAATAAGTGGTGTCCCCATGAACTCATTTCCAGTTCCGGTCCCAAGCTCCCTCCTCTTCCTGCTTTTCAATTTTATACCCGCTGTGTTTCTTAACCTGTTCAATTATGGTTTGGATTCTGGTCTGTAAGGACCATTTTCTTCAATGTCTGCATCTGCAGCCACTTCCAATTATACAGGAGACTGTCCCAAACCTTTTTTGTTGTGTCATGGGTTGTTTAATTACCTTAACAGCTACAAACCCCACAAACGAAGAACTGTGATAAAAACTCTTACCAAATTATCTAAGTAATAACTGCCTTTGCTACGGGATAATTAAAATAGCCATTGATTAACAACAATCATCTGATTCTTCTTGTCGTGTCTACTTCCCACATTGGTCACATCGGGACCATCCCTGCATGGTGCAGCAGTTCATCACAGCCCCATTCATGACACGTTCACATGGGGATGATTCACATAGGGGTGTACTCAGGCACACTAAATTTTGGAAAATGAGAGAAGAAACCTGAGAAAAGGAAACAGAGACACAGGGAAACCAAGCAACGTCCACCACATCGGCTACGCCGGTCTGTATTTTATATAATGTTACAAAAAAAAAGTAAACACAACAAAACGAAATGTATCAATTATTTTATTTTGAAATCCACTATTGTATCATATAGAATAAACATTACAGAAATAAAACCGGAGCAAGATGGTTAAGTTTCAGATCAAACCAACCTCGGTGGATTGGCTGATAATCTGGAATCTGTTGAATCACCACAGAGGGTCTTGGACAGCAGACAGGCTTGGGCAGATGAACTTTAATGTCAGTAAATGTAAAGAATTACAAATAGGAAGTAAAAATGTGAGGTGTGAGTACACAATGAAATCGAGAGTACGCCTTATGAGAAGGATTCAGGAGTTGTGGTGGACTCTAAGCTATGGACTGCCAGTCAGTGTTCAGAAGCCATTAAGAAGGCTAACAGAGTGTCAGGTTATATAGTGCCTTGATGTGTGGAATACAAGTCACAGGAGGTTCTGCTCAAGCTTTATAACACACTGGTGAGGCCTCATCTGGAGTACTGGGTGCAGTTTGGGTCTCCAGGCTACAAAAAGGACATAACAGCACAAGAGAAGGTTCAGAGAAGAGCAACTAGGCTGATTCAGGGCTACAGGGGATGAGTTCTGAGGAAAAATTAAAAGAGCTGAGCCTTTACAGTTTAAGACAAAGAAGATTAAGAAGACTCATGATTGAAGTGTTTAAAATGATGAAGGGAATTAGTCCAGTGGATCGAGACGGCGACTTTAAAAGGAGTTCATCAAGAACACGGGGACACAGTTGGAAACTTGTGAAGGGGAAATTTCACACAAACATTAGAAAGTTTTTCTTTACACAGAGAGCCACAGACACTTGGAATAAGAGACCAAGTAGTGTGGTAGACAGTAAGACTTTAGGGACTTTGAAAACTCGACTTGATGTTATTTTAGAAGAATTCAGTGGATAGAACTGGCGAGCTTTGTTGTCTTTCAGATTGTTCTGATGTTCAAATAGCTGAATGTATGACAGAAGACAAGCTCTGCTGAAGGCATACACTGATGTGCTTCAGTTTTATGACAGGAGACTTATCACGTAATTTTCATTTCACTGTATGCAGATGCGTATTTACTCTCCAGTAGCCACAATATGAAAGTAATATCAAAAGTCCACCTTATGTGAAGGATTTAGGAGTCGTAGTGGACTCCAAGCTATCAACTGCCAGACAGTGTTCAGAAGCCATTAAGAAGGCTAACAGAATGTCAGGTTATATAGCGCCTTGATGTGTGGAGTACAAATCACAGGAGGTTCTGCTCAAGCTTTATAACACACTGGTGAGGCCTCATCTGAAGTACTGGGTGTAGTTTGGGTCTCCAGGCTACAAAAAGGACATAACAGCACAAGAGAAGGTCCAGAGAAGAGCGACTGGGCTGATTCAGGGCTACAGGGGATGAGTTATGAGGAAAGATTAAAAGAGCTGAGCCTTCACAGTTTAAGACAAAGAAGATTAAGAGGAGACCTGACTGAAGTGTTTAAAATGATGAAGGGAATTAGTCCAGTGGATCGAGACGGTGACTTTAAAAGGAGTTCATCAAGAACACGAGGACACAGTTGGAAACTTATGAAGGGGAAATTTCACACAAACATTAGGAAGTTTTTCTTCACACAGAGAGCCACAAATACTTGGAATAAGAGACCAAGTAGTGAGGTGAGCAGTTGGACTTTAGGGACCTTCAAAACTCAACTTGATGTTATTTTTGGAAGAGCTTTGTTGGGCTTTTCTCGTCGAGACTGTTCTAATGTTCTCATTGAATGATGGGAGTGAGCAACCTTCCAAATGAATGCCCTCTTTTATTCTTGGCTCCTCGTAGGCAGTGACCGATTGGTCCTGGTTGAAACTTTTCATTTCAGTGCTAACAAAAGATTTCAAGGAAAAGCAGAACAGAGCTGATGATTCCTCTGTTTGTGGATGACGACAAGAAATGTTTGGTTATATTGTTAAAACTGTTGAACGTTTAATTATTTGGCCTGACCCCTTTATCTGAGGAGACTTATAAGATTTGTGATACAATTGGTTCCATTTCTTTTTGATTTGGAGCACAGGCAGGTCAAGTGACTCGGTCACACATTGGTGTCAGTAGTGGGATTTGAGCCCTCAGCCTTAACCACTCTGACTGTATGAACTCAAATCCATTATCCAACCCGCTATATCCTAACTCCAGGGTCACGGGGGTGTGCTGGAGCCAATCCCAGCCAACACAGGGTGCTAGGCAGGAACTAGTCCCAGGCAGGGTGCCAACCCACCGCAGGGCACACACCCACACACCAAGCACACACTAGGGCCAATTTAAGATTGCCAATGCACCTAACCTGCATGTCTGTGGACTGCGGGAGGAAACCCACACAGACACGGGGAGAACACGCAAACTCCACGCAGGGAGGACCCGGGAAGCAAACCCGGGTATCCTAACTGCGAGGCAGCAGCACTAGCAGAACTTAAATGCAATTCTATAAACAAAACAAGGCTCACTAGCCAGAACTTCACAAAAACAGGATGAAACTGCTATGAATTGGGTTGTTCAGAATTTTTCATGGGTGTTTGTGTATCAAGTGGCACGTCCTTGCACTTCTTCCGGGGTCTTCAAGGTGAGGAATCTAATTTTGATGTCAGTTTACTGAATCATCGCTTACCTTTTGTGTGCGTTCATCACTGGCATTTTAAATTTTTATGGATATTGCAGATACCATGTGGGCTGGACTGGCATTGCACCCAGAAGGAATGGTTCCTTACCCAGATGGCATCCCTGCCAGGGAAGAGAAAGGTGCCAGAGCCGGAAAAGATGGCCTAGAACAGATGGATGGACAGCCTACCTGAAGTGGAAGAGGTCGCTGGGGACTTTCTATTCCCCCCAGATGCTAGATGGCAGCAGCCCTCCATGATGGCTCCCATTCAGGAGCCAGCAGGGAATGCTGGGAGATGTAGTCCAGTAATACAGCCCTGCTGGAGATCATTGGTGCAGCAAGGGGGCGCTGTAGGGAGAATAATAAAAGCGACCGCACTCCATTATCCAGGGAGTCGGAGCTGGGAGGACGTGGAGGGAGCAACACTCAACTGGATGAGGGCAGTGCGGTGGTGAGAAGAAGAGAGGGATTGTGGAGAGAGAGACAGAGAGAGAGAGAGCCAGTGTTTGTGTGTTTTTGTTACTTTGTAGAAGTGTGATAAGTAAACCTTCCATTATTTCAGCCCGGGACTCTTTGTGTGTTGGTGTTTGGGGTTTGCTGATGCCCCTGGTTCCATCACAATGATGACATTTGTTTCTCTCCGGGTTTAACTCTTTCAGGGCTGATGTTGACATTTGTCAAAAGGAAGAGTCGACGACGGTAATCAACTATAAACTGTGACAAAACCAATCGTTACGTTGGAATCTCATTGGTAGAAGGAAAGTTAGATTCATTGGTTTGACCGAGATTCCTTGTGCTCACATGAGTAGCAAGGTGCACACAATGGAAAAAATGGCACTGACATCTGGCGAGAGATCAATGCGAAAAGCAAAATACTCCGTGGACGATGTCTTGCCTATTATCTCTGAACTGAACCATGACTTGTTGGACTCAGATTTTGATACAAGTGATCAAAAACTATTGTGAGGTTCCATCTTCAGCTGATCGGCCCCCAGCTAGTCATGGTACTGACAATGTTCGCCAGGGAGGACCGCCAGTTAACAATGACAAGTGGTAGAATCCAGATTGTATTGCACTATGACCATGACCGCCGCCGCTGCCGTCCCAGCCTGGCAGCATGCCTTCCGCTCACTCTTGGCAAACTGGCAGCTACAGCATGAAGCAACAGACGTTTCATGTTGATCTCTGTGTGAAAGCATCATTTTATGGAAAAATATTCAGCCCTCAAAGAGTTAAAGGTTGTCTTTTCGTGCACCCCCTCGTCTGAGTTTGTTGAATGCACTTATTCTTTAAACTAATTACTCCGTTGTCTTGTTTTGCTGTTGACCCCTCACTCGCTCTTTTTTGACTTTGATTTTTGCCTCTCATTTTAACATTGACATTTCATTCCTCGATTTCTCGGATTCAATCCTTTTTTGCCTTCTCCTGTTGCTACTTCAAAATATATTTTCTAGTCCTGCTGGCATCACAAAATCGAATACTAAAAGGTTTGAGTGAATCTACAATCTTGGACAAGTAGAAAGTGCAGAGTCCTTCATAATGTCTTGATGCTGATATCAAGTGTCACACACGTCACCTCGTCTCTGGATAGCAACAATTTGGGCACCGTCAATAGTTTTGTGATTAATTGTGGTTGATCTAAAATTTCATCTTTACCTCTGTACTCGCATTTTCTTATCTAAAGAATCCATTTTTGTTGCTAATTATGTTTGTAGACTTTATTTTATGGTTGTTAATTTAGTAACATTACTGTTTTTTGTTTTGGAGATGGATGCCACCATTTTAAGAGCCTTGTGTCGATGGTAATGCTCCCAGCATGCATTGTATGAGCTGATGACATCATCAAAAGCAACAGTATAAAAGTCTGTCCCCTTTAAACAAAGAATGATAAACACTTGGAATAAGCGACCAAGTAGTGTGGTGGACAGGAGGACTTTAGGGCCCTTCAGAACTCGACTTGATATTGTTTTGGAAGAAATAAGTGAATAGGACTGGCGAGCTTTGTTGGGCTGAATGGCTTGTTCTCGTCTGGATTGTTCTAATGTTCTAAATCATTTATTGGTTAATGAATAAAAATCTGCCTGTATGACAAACTACTTTGTTGTAGCCTTCTCTTTCCAGTCTGTTGGCTGAGCTGCCCTCTCTTCATGGAAAATGGCATTGCATTGTAGAAACACTTCCTGAGAGGAGCCACGGAAGGAAGGAAAGAAAGAAAAAAGTGAACATCACAACGTGGCTCACCCCCACCCAGGCTCACTTTCTAGTCTAGTTAGAGAGTGGCGCCACCAAGTGTTCTCTTGGCTCTATTACAAACATTTTATCTTCGATACGAAATTATGTTTTTCACTGATTACTTCACATTGAAAAAGTCCATCCTCAAATACATGTAAAAATACACCACCACTCTGGTCATGGGGGCCCACTTCCAGCTCCTTACAGAAGAGTACAAAATAACTTCTTCTCCCGAAATGGATTTTCAGAAGATGGCACAGGTGTCACCAGTGGGTCTTCTTTGGCATGGGCCTCACAGAAAGCCAGCAGATCGGCCGCAGCCTTGGATACCTGAAAGAGATTGCATGGCGTTCAGCGTAAGTCTAAGTGCCTGCCTGTTGCCGCTTATTTAGATTCATGGAAGTTCTCATCCTATTCCTATTGGAGAAGCTGCTGAGGTTTCAACCTTGAAATTTCAATTCTTCACCACAATTAAAATGGACATTTCCAGCTTCCATACATGTGGACACTGTGAGTGTCTTAGGGGGGCTGATTTACAAGGACTCAGGTGCGATTGGAGAGAGGGCTACACTCTACACATGCAATAACTGTTCCTGTTCCTGTTCTCAGGACCAAGGAAATTCAATGCCGAGTTTGCATCACATCATCAGCTGACTAACAGTGAGCTTACTCCTACTTGTTTTTAAAAGGTACAGGATATCTCAAATTAATCTGGGAGTCCCCAGCAAGTTCCCCATCCATCATTTAATGGTGTTTGTACTTATTTTGCATGACCTCTATGGTCAAACCTCCAATCTTCATTGAACACATTTCAATAAACACATCCAGTGAGCACATTTCAACTCCTTCATTTTGCTGTGATAAAAAATTCTGGTGGGGGAATATGGAGAGAGGGAGACACTCTCAGAAGGGGTGGGGCCTGAGAGAGGGACTTACTATAGTTGGAAAGGGCGGAGCAAGGCAGAAAGACACTGACAGTAGGAGTGGAACAAGGAACAGAGAGAGAGAGAGAGATGCTGTCATAAGGGGTGGGGCCTGAGATAGAGAGAGAGAGATGCTGTCATTAGGGGTGGGGCCTGAGAGAGAGAGAGATGCTGTCATAAGGGGTGGGGCCTGAGAGAGGGATTACTGTGTTTTGTAAGGGTGGAGCAAAGCAGAAAGACACTGACAGTAGGAGTGGAACAAGGAACAGAGAGAGAGAGAGAGAGAGAGAGAGATGCTGTCATAAGGGGTGGGGCCTGAGATAGAGAGAGATGCTGTTATAAGGGGTGGGGCCTGAGATAGAGAGAGATGCTGTTATAAGGGGTGGGGCCTGAGAGAGGGATTACTATGTTTAGTAAGGGCGGAGCAAGGCAGAAAGACACTGACAGTAGGAGTGGAACAAGGAACAGAGAGAGAGAGAGATGCTGTCATAAGGGGTGGGGCCTGAGATAGAGAGAGAGAGATGCTGTCATTAGGGGTGGGGCCTGAGATAGAGAGAGAGAGATGCTGTCATTAAGGGTGGGGCCTGAGAGAGAGAGAGATGCTGTCATAAGGGGTGGGGCCTGAGAGAGAGAGAGAGAGATGCTGTCATAAGGGGTGGGGCCTGAGAGAGAGAGAGAGAGAGATGCTGTCATAAATGGTGGGGCCTGAGAGAGAGAGAGATGCTGTCATAAGGGGTGGGGCCTGAAAGAGGGATTACTATGTTTAGTAAGGGCGGAGCAAGGCAGAAAGACACTGACAGTAGGAGTGGAACAAGGAACAGAGAGAGAGAGAGAGATGCTGTCATAAGGGGTGGGGCCTGAGATAGAGAGAGAGAGATGCTGTCATTAGGGGTGGGGCCTGAGAGAGAGAGAGATGCTGTCATAAGGGGTGGGGCCTGAGAGAGGGATTACTGTGTTTTGTAAGGGTGGAGCAAAGCAGAAAGACACTGACAGTAGGAGTGGAACAAGGAACAGAGAGAGAGAGAGAGAGAGAGAGAGATGCTGTCATAAGGGGTGGGGCCTGAGATAGAGAGAGATGCTGTTATAAGGGGTGGGGCCTGAGATAGAGAGAGATGCTGTTATAAGGGGTGGGGCCTGAGAGAGGGATTACTATGTTTAGTAAGGGCGGAGCAAGGCAGAAAGACACTGACAGTAGGAGTGGAACAAGGAACAGAGAGAGAGAGAGATGCTGTCATAAGGGGTGGGGCCTGAGATAGAGAGAGAGAGATGCTGTCATTAGGGGTGGGGCCTGAGATAGAGAGAGAGAGATGCTGTCATTAAGGGTGGGGCCTGAGAGAGAGAGAGATGCTGTCATAAGGGGTGGGGCCTGAGAGAGAGAGAGAGAGATGCTGTCATAAGGGGTGGGGCCTGAGAGAGAGAGAGAGAGAGATGCTGTCATAAATGGTGGGGCCTGAGAGAGAGAGAGATGCTGTCATAAGGGGTGGGGCCTGAAAGAGGGATTACTATGTTTAGTAAGGGCGGAGCAAGGCAGAAAGACACTGACAGTAGGAGTGGAACAAGGAACAGAGAGAGAGAGAGAGATGCTGTCATAAGGGGTGGGGCCTGAGATAGAGAGAGAGAGATGCTGTCATTAGGGGTGGGGCCTGAGAGAGAGAGAGATGCTGTCATAAGGGGTGGGGCCTGAGAGAGAGAGAGAGAGATGCTGTCATAAGGGGTGGGGCCTGAGAGAGAGAGAGAGAGAGATGCTGTCATAAACGGTGGGGCCTGAGAGAGAGAGAGATGCTGTCATAAGGGGTGGGGCCTGAAAGAGGGATTACTATGTTTAGTAAGGGCGGAGCAAGGCAGAAGGACACTGACAGTAGGAGTGGAACAAGGAACAGAGAGAGAGAGAGAGATGCTGTCATAAGGGGTGGGGCCTGAGATAGAGAGAGAGAGATGCTGTCATAAGGGGTGGGGCCTGAGATAGAGAGAGATGCTGTTATAAGGGGTGGGGCCTGAGATAGAGAGAGACGCTGTTATAAGGGGTGGGGCCTGAGATAGAGAGAGAGAGATGCTGTTATAAGGGGTGGGGCCTGAGATAGAGAGAGACGCTGTTATAAGGGGTGGGGCCTGAGATAGAGAGAGAGAGATGCTGTTATAAGGGGTGGGGCCTGAGAGAGGGATTACTATGTTTAGTAAGGGCGGAGCAAGGCAGAAGGACACTGACAGTAGGAGTGGAACAAGGAACAGAGAGAGAGAGAGAGATGCTGTCATAAGGGGTGGGGCCTGAGATAGAGAGAGAGAGATGCTGTCATAAGGGGTGGGGCCTGAGATAGAGAGAGATGCTGTTATAAGGGGTGGGGCCTGAGAGAGGGATTACTATGTTTAGTAAGGGCGGAGCAAGGCAGAAAGACACTGACAGTAGGAGTGGAACAAGGAACAGAGAGAGAGAGAGATGCTGTCATAAGGGGTGGAGCCTGGGAGAGGTAGAGAGAAAAAGAGAGAGAATGAAAGAGTGCATAAGATCCTGGGAGAGGGAGAAAGTGAGAAATAATGAGTCAGAGAAAGACTCCCAGTAGAGGCAAAGCCTAGAAAAAGGACAGTGTCATGAGGGACAGAGCCTGGGAGCAAGACACTGTTGGAAGCTGTTGACAGACAGAGAAGGTGGAATCTGGGAGAGAAGAGAGAGTGAGATGGAAAGACACTGTCAGAAAGGGTGGAGCCTGGAAGAGAGAGTGAGGGACACTCACACACACTGCCAGTAGAGTCAAAGCCTGGGAGAGGGACTGCATCAGAAGGGGTGGAGCCACACACTGCTAATAGTGATAGGGCAAAGGAGAAAGAGAGAGAGAATGAGAGAGATGCTGCACGAAGGGTGGAGCCTGGGAGAGGTAGAGAGAAAGAGAGAGAGAGATGCTGTCTCTGGGGGTGGAGCCTGAGAAATACATTGGAGATAGAAGATGAAGCACTTAAAGAGCAGCAGATGTGAGACCTGCTCCTATGTTTAAATCTAATAGTCTCAGCATATGCCCACCAAAAAACCTCCAGAAGGACTCTGGCTTGGATTGGCTCAGCTATTACAGTTGGGTAAAGTTAGGACAGACAGTGTTGCCTCTGATTCCCAAAAGACTGGTGTGAGGTGGGGTGGGTGGCCTGCAGTGGCATTAACTACCACCAAAGGACATTATTAAAAGTTATCAGAACATCACATACTGAAAACCAAAAAAAGAAATGCCAAGTAATGTTAACAAAATTCCAATATTTTTCAATGGCTAAATTCTATTGGGGCGACACAGTGGCGCAGTGGTAGCTTTATGGTAACGCTGCTGCCTCGCAGTAAAGAGACCCGGGTTCGCTTCTCGGGTCCTCCCTGTGTGGAGTTTGCATGTTCTCCCCTTGTCTGCGTGGGTTTCCTCCCACACTCCAAAGACATGCATTGGTGATTCTAAATTGGCCCTAGTGTGTGCTTGATGTGTGTGTGTGTGTGTCCTGCAGAGGATTGGTGCCCTGGGGTTTGTTTCCTGCCTTGTGCCCTGTGATGACTGGGATTGGCTCCGGCAGACCCCCCGTGACCCTGTGTTAGGATTAAGCAGGTTGAAGAATGGCTGGGTGGCTTGGCTGGCTAAATTCTATTGTGCACAATTAAGCGACGTGATTTATGGTAATGAAGATAACTACTTTAAAATAACAAGTTGTGCAAGTTTACACACCCTTTAAATAGGGTCACAAAAAAGTGGCTCACGTTAAAGGTCACAGCCTTCAAGCACACCTGTTCAAAGGTATGACAGAACACTGCAGGGTCTGGAAGCAACCTGGAAACAGGCCAGTGGCACAAGGGACAAAGAAACTGTCACTTCATTCAAAGAGAAACTGCAATGCACATATAATGGAAAACTGCAAAAAAATGACCATGATGATAACATTTGAGTTTATTAGCATTTTTAAAATATGTTCAGGGTGGCTCAGAAGTATGCCCTGCAGTAAGGAGACCAGGGTTCATTTCCTGCCTGTGTGGAGTTTGCATGTTCTCCCACCGGATGATCCAATTTTCCCCCTTAGTCCATAGACATACAGGTTAGGTGGATTGCCAACTCTATATTAATAGTGTGTTGTTTGTGTGTGTGTGTGTTCCCCATGCGATGGTCTGACACCCTGCTCAGAGGCTGTTCCTGCCTTGTGCCCTGTGCTCCAGCCCCTTACAACCCTACTCAGGATGAAGTGAGCTTAGAATCTTGTATGACACAACGATTGAGGCAAGCGTACTGCGTAAAAGTGCCATCTGCTGGGGGATGAGGGAAATGCCCCACTTGTCTTTAATACACAGAGGCCACTGATTATAAATTGTGAAAGACACTTAGAGCAGGGGTGTCGAACTCCAGTCCTGGAGGGCCGCAGTGGCTGTAGGTTTTCATTCTAACCATCTTCTTAATTAGTGACCAATTTTTGCTGCTAATTACTTCTTTTAATTAACTTGACTCAGGCCCTTTAGTTGTTTCTTTTTCCTTAATTAGCATCCAACCCGCTGAATCCGAACACAGGGGTCTGCTGGAGCCAATCCCAGCCAACACAGGGCACAAGGCAGGGAACCAATCCCGGGCAGGGTGCCAACCCACCGCAGGACACACACAAACACACCCACCCACACACCAAGCACACACTAGGGCCAATTTAGAATTGCCAATCTACCCAACCTGCATGTCCTGTGGGAGGAAACCGGAGCGCCCGGGGGAAACCCACTCAGACACAGGGAGAACATGCAAACTCCACGCAGGGCGGACCCGGGTGGCGAACCCAGGTCCCCAGGTCTCCCAACTGCGAGGCAGCAGCGCTACCCACTGCACCACCATGCCGCCCTCCTTAATTAGCAGCCAAACAATAATGAGACACAAAACAAGCTGCCACATCACACAATATCTGAAAATAAAGAAAGGCGATGTTCTCAGTGAGGTTGATCTCTCAACTCACCAAAACACTTTGACAATGTTCTTATAAAAAACAGAAAATCAACAGTTTTGGAAATGTCTGCTATTGCAGAACGAGAGCAGCAACAAGCCGTGGAATTAAATAACGGGTTTAATTAACAGCAAGCATTGGCTTGTCATTAAGAAACTGGTTGGAGTTTGAAGCCCCAGTTTAACATTTCATTTCTGTTTGGCTGTCATTTAATGAGGAAACAAATCAATTCAGAAGACTGAATCCTTCTAACAGGGCAATTAAAATGAAGGGAAAAAAGTGAATTAGCAGTGAAAACTGGCCACTGATTAGGAAAAGGGTTAGAATGAAAACCTGCAGCCACTGCGGCCCTCAAGGCCTGGAGTTTGACACCTGTGCTTTAGAGTGTGGGCGGCATGGTGGCACAGTGGTAACGCTGCTGCCTCGCAGTAAGGAGACCTGGGTTCGCTCCCCATGTCTGTGTGAGTTTCCTCCCACAGTCCAAAGACATGCAGGTCAGGTGCATTGACGATTCTTAATTGTGAGCTTGGTGTGTGTTAGTGGGTTGGCGCCCTGCCCGGAACTGGTTCCTGCCTTGCACCCTGTGTTGGCTGGGATTGGCTCCAGCAGACCCCCGTGACCCTGTAGTTAGGATGTAGCAGGTTGGATAATGACTGACTGACTGACTGACTTTAGAGTACAGTACGGGCAAACAGATAAGAGTTACAAAGTGAAGGGAGCTGAGGCATAACGAAAGGACTTGTGAAGCCTTTGGCTGTATGAATGTGTGAATAAGTGACAAAAGTTGTAAAAAAAAACCTTTTCTGGTAGGTTATGTATCAAATATAATGAAAAGGAGCAGAAAGAAAAATCCCTGTATTGACACAACAAAGAAGAAATTCATAATAATGAGAAAAATAGTTGGACAGTGAAGTGCCCCCTTTATGCCTGCTTACTCTAAGACAGAATTTGGAATTTGGCCCAACAGAAGATTGAAAGCTCACCAAAAAAGGGACCACTAGTGGCACAGCTCCTCCACCTCTAAAATCAGATCATGTTTTCAGAAGACCCCACTGAGCCCACCCTATTAAGGGGTTCAGCTAAACGTGTGTATCAAAAGCCAAGCTGACCTTCATCCGGTCGATGTTCACCTCGAGTTTGAGCTGCTCCACCGTCTTACGGGCCTCTGCAATCTTGGCCATGTTGTTGGACATCTCTTAATGTGCTGCTTTTGGCACCCGTTTGGCAGGACCCTGGAATGAAAGGAAGGAGATGAGAAGGTTCAAACTGATCTCAGTACAATCATAAGCACAGAATCTCGGTGTTTAACTCTTTTAGGGATCATTTTTTTTGTATCTTTTCTCCCAGGGCTGAATATTTTTCCAAAAACTAATTTTTTTCAAAAAAAGAACACAAAGCAATGGTTTAACATATCAAATCAGCAAAAAATATTTACCTTTGACAAATGTTACTGTCTTGCATGTTGTATGAGTCTGCATACTCTATGATTTCACATCCATGTTACACAGCAAAGTCTGATCTCGCTCAAAGCAGCCACCTGCATGCCTCGCCAGGTTGCACTCCTTACCATACGTGTTGCTTTGGTGCCTCCTTTTCATTTGTCTGTTGCTGCACTTTGTCACATGTATTGTTATTGTGTACTGTAGAGAGACAAGTCACCCGTCTGACATCGTGCCATGCCACTGCCACCAAGTTTTCCACCCGCATGAAAACCGTATTGTCACCTCTTTTCCTCTTCAGCCTGTGAAGGTCTGTGTCTCCTGTTCACCCTCACTGTGCCACAAGCTCCAATGCCCCAGCTTTGTAGCTCCATGAACAATTCTGGTCATGTATAAAAATTGTCCAAATGTACACAACATGACCCAAATGTTCATAGCCCTGAAGCAGCTCCAGCACAACCTGACTTGTCAAGGGACAGTTCTCTCTTTGAAAGGAATATTTTCCTGGATATGTGATTACTTTCAGGCAGAAACCAGTGTTTGCTTCTGCCAGTACAAAATTCTTTATGGGCTTGCCTGGCATATATTGGCAGAATAAAAGGCATCCCTTGTATTTTATCATAGATTCATGCACAGACAAATCACGGCCAGGCTGATAAAATTATTTCTATGTTGGTTCCACGATGTCAAGCAGGGGCTGAACTTTCTACAGTACATAGGGTTATAGCCTGGCTCACCCCTTGGGATTTGCTTCTGGTTATCACAGAAGTGAATAAAACTTTGCAGCAGCACGTACCTATCATCACACGGCATAACCTGTCCAAAGCCACCAGGGGACAAAGCACGTTTGGACCAGTGCTCCCTGAAGTTATATCATTAGTCTAGTCCCATCTCTATCTGTTGTAGCACATAGAGGCTTTGTCCACCTCTTGAACCCTCAGGTACCACTCTGATGACCAGGTGAAAGTATAAATATTCTTTATTTTATAAGAATACCGTGCACAAAGCACTCTCCACACCCCACTCATAAACACTACAATTCTCTTCAATAACCAATACCTCCTCACCCAGACACTTCGCCCTCCTACCTCCCAGCTCAGCTCAGTGTCTGGGCTTTCCTTAGTCCTTTTATAGCTCCTGACCCGGAAGTGGTTCCAAGCACAACCCACAAGTCCATTTCCTTCCGGGTCAGGTGCAAACAGTCCACTTCTTCATCCCGGGAGCACGTCGCTTCCTCCAGTCACGTGACTGTGACGCACTCCCAGGTTATAGGGCATGCAAGAGCCCACTAGCCCCCCTACAGCGACTCCTGGCGGCCCCCAAGGTATCCAGCAGGGCTGTGTCACAACACTACAAAGTCCATGAGGCCCTGCTGGAACTCGGGGCACGAATATGCTGTCCGGAGGGCTCCTCCTAGTGGCCCGGGGGTGAGGGCCGGACTGGAAAGCCGGTAATCCTCCACACTATCTATCTATCTAATCTCGCCTACTATACTAAAATTAAATTCTATCTATCTATCTATCTATCTATCTATCTATCTATCTATCTATCTATCTATCTATCTATCTATCTATCTATCTATCTATCTATCTATCTATCTATCTAATCCCGCCTACTATACTAAAATTAAATTCTATCTATCTATCTATCTATCTATCTATCTATCTATCTATCTATCTATCTATCTATCTATCTATCTATCTATCTATCTATCTATCTATCTGTCTATCTATCTATCTATCTATCTATCTATCTATCTATCTATCTATCTATCTATCTATCTATCTATCTATCTATCTATCTATCTATCTATCACACACATCATAGCTGCCATGCGTTCCCAGCATTCATTTGCCGCGTCCTCCGAGCACATCCTCAGAAATTAACATGACGCATGCACAAATTGCAGTACCAGCAAAAAGTCTGGGGGGGGGGGGGGCATAGTGTGATCAAGTCGGGAAGTGACGTCAGAGTTTCTGTTTACTGTCTACATGTGGCAGAAAGGTGCTTTGAGGATCCTACAGGAATGATGATAAATGGTTCAAAGTGGTGAAGCAAAACGACAAAATGCATTTGTGGTGCTTTTACTGTATATTCAAGTGTCGCATATTCCCCATTGTAATGACACGATACGTTTTAAAGGTCTCACATACCATCTTCTGTGCCGTCTTTTTGTGGTTTTTTTTGCACCTTCACAATAGCATCACAACGTACAGCGGCATATTTGAGCCACAGAGGAAAAAAAAAGTTAGGGACATTTTGTGATGAAAGTGGAAATTTCGGCTTTAATCTCGAAATGTCCACTTTAATCTCGTTGTTTATTTTATCATTAAAGTAGACCGTCATAAACATCATCTTAAAAGCGACCCAGTTGTTAATGGCTACCTGCTTCTGGGGCTTCCTTCTGAGCTGACAGCAGCAACAGGCAGTGATCGCCACACAGAACACGTCACATTTCTGATATTCCAGCTCTCTGCACATTTAGAATCCTTAGATTTATACTTGATATCACTTTCATGGTGAAAGGCATTACATTGTGTATGTTTTTAAATGGTTACCTTCATTTAAATAATGAATACTAACTACACATATGCGGGCAGCATGGTGGAGGAGCGGAAGTGTTGCTGCCTCGCAGTATGGAGTCACGTCCCTGGTGTTCCCTGCCTGGAGTTTGCATGTTTTCCTGGTGGGTTTCCACAGTGTGCTCACGTTGCCTTCCATGCAGGTTTGGGGATTTGGTGATGCTAAACGATGCCAGTGTATCTGTGTGCTTGTATCCACCTTACAATGAGCTGATGCCCCATCCAGGGATTGTTTCCTCCTCGTGCCCAATGCTAGCTGGAATGGGTGCATCCCTGGATTGATGGATGCAATCATTAAACATCCATCCTTTTCAGAGATATTGCAGCAGTGTGTCCTCGGAATTTAATGGATATCTCAGACAATTCACAACACAGCGAAGCCAAACCTGTCCTCACCGTGATGATCTCTCACATTGCCACCTGGTGGAATCTTCCAGATTTATGTAAAGTATGCACGCAAGTAGAAACAGTACAACGCTTAGCAGTAGCATCCACAGGCGCACACGTTGCATCGGGTGAAGTATAAACCCGGCCTAAGAGACTAACTCCATTTTCTATTTGGTGTGTCCACTCGTTGCTTTTCAAAGTCCCCCAGTTCTCAGGTTCCCTCTCTGTCTTTCTGTTGCAAGTCTATGTGGGCATTGCCTATTCTGCTTGGCATTTAGTGGCACCCGAGGCCTGTGAAGACAACAGATTTCACAGAGATGGAGAAATTCAACTGCAGACTCCTCCAGACAGAGGAACCACAAACTGAACCTTTAATCAATGGGACAACATTAACAAAATTTTAGAGCAATCTGAACCAGAACAGACCATTCAGCCCAACAAAGCTTGCCAGTCGTATATCCACTTAATTCTTCAAAAATAACATCCAGTGGAGACAACAAAATAATGTGATGGACAAAAAAGTGATGGAGAAAATACAAAGTGTCACCACACAGGGAGACAACCTCAGTGCTCATCTACTGATAATTACACTCCAGACCAGAGTGTGGCACTGTTGCCTAATGCTATTCCTCTTCCTCTCCTCTTGCAGAATGAATGATTGGTGGTCGCTCCATCTCTGACATCACTTCCACATTCCACCCTCCTGGACCCACCCCTTCCAGGTCTCCACCTTGAAAACTGGCTCCAGACGCCCTTTTGGGACATTCTGAAGAAGTCTACCTTCTGAACAAGACAACTTTGCTTTTGCTGATTCTCTCGATTTTTTCATTCATTTATTCATAATAATTCACCTAAGGTGCCCCAACCCTTTATGAGGGGTCCTTTTCTCAATTTGCAGAGGGTAACTAAAAAAAATAAAGGCAATTTGAAAATTATGCAGTAACCCCATTGATAGAAGCTGACACGGTACAACATGTTTGCAATGGCTTATGGGTAGTTTGAACATGCATAGCACTGTGCTCTGCCATTGGTCTAGTTGAAGCCAAGATCAAGTGGACATGTATGCTCCACTGCTGAACAATGTGCCATAGTGAGATTTCTTTGGCTAGAAGGAGGGATATCTGCTGAAATTCACTAACAGATGCTATATAGTAAAGGAGTATTTACCCTTTTAATACTCATTATAAGCAGTGTGACCACAAGGGGGCATAACAACACTCCAAACCTCAAACACAACTATGAACGACACAATAGTTGATTTGAGGTGTGGTGCTTGCATGTGGAAGATTTTGCTGTGAACAGACAACATGCGGTCAAAGGAGCTCTCCTTGCAGGTGAAAGAAGCTATCCTTGAGCTGCGAAAACAGAAAAAACCCATCTGATAAATTGCTACAATATTACAAGTGTCAAAATCTACAGTTTGGTACATCCTGAGAAAGAAAGCAAGCACTGGTGAACTCAGTAATGCAAAAAGACCTGGACGTCCACGGAAGACAACAGTGGTGGATGATCGCAGAATCATTTCCATGGTGAAGAGAAATCCCTTCACAACAGCCAACCAAGTGAACAACACTCTCCAGGGGGTCGCCGTCTCAATATCCAAGTCTACCATAAAGAGAAGACTGCGTGAAAGTAAATACAGAGGGTGCACTGCAAGGTGCAAGACACTCATAAGCCTCAAGAATAGAAAGGCTAGATTGGACTTTGCTAAAGAACATCTAAAAAAGCCAGCACAGTTCTGGAAAAACATTCTTTGGACAGATGAAACCAAGATCAACCTCTACCAGAATGATGGCAAGAAAAAAGTATGGAGAAGGTGTGGAACAGCTCATTATCCAAAGCATAGCACATCATCTGTAAAACACGGTGGAGGGAGGCAGTGTGATGGCTTGGGCGTGCATGGCTGCCAGTGGCACTGGGACACTAGTGTTTATTGATGATGTGACACAGGACAGAAGCAGCCGAATGAATTCTGAGGTGTTCAGAGACATACTGTCTGCTCAAATCCAGCTAAATACAGCAGTCAAATTGATTCATGATACAGATGGACAATGACCCAAAACATACAGCCAAAGCAACCCAGGAGTTTATTAAAGCAAAGAAGTGGAAAATTCTTGAATGGCCAAGTCAGTCACCTGATCTTAACCCAATTGAGCAGACATTTCACTTGTTGAAGACTAAACTTCAGACAGAAAGGCCCACAAACAAACAGCAACTGAAAGCCGCTGCAGTAAAGGCCTGGCAGAGCATTAAAAAGGAGGAAACCCAACATCTGGTGATGTCCAGGAGTTCAAGACTTCAGGCTGTCATTGCCAGCAAAGGGTTTTCAACCAAGTATTAGAAATGAACATTTGATTTCCAGTTATTTCATTTGTCCAATTACTTTTGAGCCCCTGAAATGAAGGGATTGTGTTCACAAAATGCTTTAGTTGCCTCACAGTTTTATGCAATCATTTTGTTCACCCCACTGAATTAAAGCTGAAAGTCTGCACTTCAACTGCATCTGAGTTGTTTCATTTAAAATTCATTGTGGTAATGTACAGAACCAAAATTAGAAAAAAGTTGTCTCTGTCCAAATATTTATGGACCTAACTGTAGGTCACCTCTGATGCCTGCAGCTTTTCGTTTCAGAATTCACCTTTGGTGTGGGACGATTGAGTCAAAGGCTTTTTGAAAGTCAAAGAACATTCTGTCATATGCTTTGTTTTTGTCATCTACTACAGTCGCCCGCTAATCTCTCTATTATAAAAAAAAAACTTGCGACGAGATGTGATCTTTTGAAGAGAGACAGATTAGAAGACAGACACTTCAGAGAGAGACACTTCATGTCCCGCAACACCGTCAAGTCACATCATACTGACATCCTTTGGAAGCAAGTCCCGTGAGACAGTGATCTTGGCAGTTCACGCCGTACTTACAACCATTTTCAAACAAGAACACGGTCATCTAACCACTCAGTTACATTATTAATGCGTATCTAAAACTTGAAGCTAATCGTTTCTTCTTTATTAAATTGAATCAAGCAAAACTTAGAACGGAACATATGCAAGGTCTCATTTATCACGTTCAAAATTCAAATATCAATAGTTCAGACAAATTCAAAGTAGGTAAAGCAGTAATATTTCCATCATCATATCAAGGTAGTCCAAGAGCATTGAGACAGTTATATCATGATGCAACGGCAATATCCAGAACTATCGGTCGGCAAGATTTATTCATTACAATGAAGTTGTACCCTTTACCCAGCCGGAGCCACACCACTAGGACCTGTGGCCTGGATGAATTACTGAGAAAACGTACCTATACCAAGCCGTACCCCTGACAAATAATATTTTCCCTCCTCCCCAATCGACGGTTCAAAGACTAGCAAACAAAAGCTACTGTAGGAATATATTAAATACAACACAATGACAGATACAAGAATACAAATCCACGACGTAAAATATATCTCTATATATCCCTCCACCAAAGCAGCCAAGTGAAAGCAACACATATACAATAACAAGACCTCTCTTTCCCCTGCACACGTATAACAAACACAAAACACAAATAATATCAATGGATGAGTAGTGAATGACAATGAACATGAAATTGAGTCCAGGTAAATCACTGTCCAGAATACGGATAACTGATCAAAAATGGATGAGTTTGAATCTCCCGAGTAAAACAGAACAACCTCACCGTGCTTCCTTGGCGAATGGTGGATAATAATGTCCAACCCCGGGGTTTCTGGTGATGATGGTGCTGCCGTGATTTCAGCGGAATGAGAATCAAACTGGAACCAGGCGCGATGTAAATAATAGCAGAATAATGTTGATTGGTTGTCGATACTTGAAATCTCTGTCTCTCTCCTTCCTCCTTCTTCTTTCCCTCCTGATCGTTTAAATAATGAAGAGCAGGATGTAACTGAAAAAATTCCGGTACTGACGTGTCCAGGAGTCACCGCAACATCCTTCCCCGTTTCTCATTACGGGGACATTTAAACAGACACATATTCGTTTAAACAGGGTGCTCTGATGAGAACGTGACTGGGTGCAAACACTATAAACAACAATACCTATGTGGCCCTGCTACAACGTGCAATCCACAAAGTCCAGAACCAGGCTGATTCTTGAGGACAATGCCACCGGCTACATCAGCTCTGGATATTCCCACTTTCGTAAGTAGATTGTTTTATCAGAAAGTCTTATTTTTATTGAATGAACTTGAAACGGTGTTCGGTCACATCAGAGCATACATTTACACAATCGAATTTCAAAAACGGGGTTTGCCTCACATGCATTTATTGGTTACTTTGCAAAATTAATGATTAAATGCTGATGACGTAGCTCGGTTTGTCTGTGCTGAAATTCCAAACAGAGAAACCGATCCTGAATTACAGAGCAAAGTCATTAAGTACATGTCTCACGAACCTCATTTAAAAGATTCAGTATGTTGGGACTCGAAAGAAAAAAAGAGTTTAAAGAAATTTCCTAAAGCGTTCATTCAAACAACAGATAAGACTAAGGCTGGCTTTCCTGATTATCGCCGAAGAGATAATCGTCACGAACAACAAACTTATCACAGAAAGAAAGTTGTTAAAATTGTGATGCTCGATAATTCAATGAGTGTACCATATAACCCGTATTTGCTCAAGCGATTCGATTCATATTATTCATATCGATTGTCATATTAATGTTGAGTATTGTGCATCGGTTATGAGTATTAAGTACATCTACAATTACATTCATAAAGGGCACGATAGAGTATGCGTAACTTTATCGAAAGAACAGTCTCAGGACAAAGTTCAAGTGTATTTAGATCAGTGTAATGGAAAGTGGGTGGCATTTAATGGAATTACCAATGCACGGTCAAAGTCATTCTGTTGAATTATTACCAATTCATTTACCAGGTCAGAATATGATTCAATTTAAAGAGGGCGTAAAAACAGAAGCTTTAGAGGTAGCAAAAATAAAAATACAAAATTATTGGCTTATTTTGAACTTAATAAAGCAGTCGTAAATGCAAAAGCATATACGTATGCGCAAATTCCTCAACACTACATGTGGCAGAAACAAAAAAGAGTGTGGCATCCAAGAAAAATTAAATGCAAAAGTGTCGCGTGATTAAATATTGAATCACCAAAAGAAATCTAACAGTTTCATTTAAAATTGTTGATACATGAATCAAAAGGAGCAACTTCATATAAAGCTGTTCTAACTATAGATGGAACTACATATGGTACCTTTCAAGAAGCGGCACGAGCAGCTGGGTTATGTAAATCGGACGACTATATGTTTGAAATAATGTCTGATGCCACTTCTCTAATGATGCCTGACAAATTAAAAACACTTCTTTGTGTACTTAATTATGATGGCTGAAGTCGATGCTTTACAATTACACTGCACAGCAAAGTTTTTGCTTCTTGAACACTGTTAGGTGTTTCTTATAGATTTTTGGGTGCTGATCACAAATATCACATCGACATTTACCCATCACGTACCATTTCAGTTTTGTCATGATTTTGTCTTCTATGCTGCTGCTGAAGAATGTGAATTTCCCATTGGGATTAATAAAGTATCTATCTATCTATCTATCTATCTATCTATCTATCTATCTATCTATCTATCTATCTATCTATCTATCTATCTATCTATCTATCTATCTATCCATCCATCCATCCATTTTCCAACCCACTGAATCCGAACACAGGGTCACGGGGGTCTGCTGGAGCCAATCCCAGCCAACACAGGGCACAAGGCAGGAACCAATCCCGGGCAGAGTGCCAACCCACCGCACTATCTATCTATCTATCTATCTATCTATCTATCTATCTATCTATCTATCTATCTATCTATCTATCTATCTATCTATCTATCTATCTATCTATCTATCTATCTATCTATTTGTATCCAAACATTTTCGCTCCCGTAAGTGACTTATCAACAACGGTTTGTGCAGCCTGGGCATGTCCAGCCATGGAATCAGGTCAGGTTGGAAGCTGTTCTGTGGAAGTTGACATCCTGGGCAGGTCTGAACGAGCTTGACGCTGTCTCAGCATGCTATAAAGGTGGCTTGCATACACCGATCCTGCTCATTTGGTTAATATAGATAGTCAGTGTGTATGTGTAGTATCATAGTATCTGTAGCAATATAACAGTAAGTAGGATTGATGCTATAGACGTTTTTGTGTCTCGTCAATGTCGTAACAGCCGCGATACATTCTGCTATACCTGTGGCGAATATATAGTTGCACCTCAGAGACATTGGATGACTGCTCTTGTGAAGAAAGCTTATCATCTGTATTTCAGTTGGTGATCAAGACAAGGAAAGGGCGCCTCATATTTGCTGTGTGACATGTGCCGTCAGTCTGAGAGCCTGGCTCAGAGGCACTCGAAAGACGAAGCCATTTGCTGTTCCGATGATATGGCGAGAACAGAAAGACCACGTGATGGACTGTTACTTCTGTTTGACTAATGTGTCTGGTTTCTCTGCCAAAAACAAGAAGTCAACTGAATATCCTAATCTGCCTTCAGCAATGAGACCCGTGCCACATGACGACAGTCTTCGAATTCTGAAACCACCAGAGGATTGGACCTTAGACGAACCAGATGAAAAAACTGCAATGCAGGGTACTGACAGTGACAGTGACCCGGATTTTGAACTGTGCTCATCAGGCGATCCACATCTGATAACACAGTCCGAATTGAACGATTTGGTCAGAGATTTGGGTCTGTCAAAAGCAAAAGCCAAGCTACCGGGTTCGAGACTGCAGGAATGGTGTTTGCTGTCACCAGGTACGAACATTTCTGTGTTTCGAGGCCGACATCATGATATAACCACATTTTTTGCACAAGTCGACAGTCTCTGTTTCTGTTGTGACATTGAAGGATTGTTCTCAGCCTTGGGTTGTGATCACAACCTGGAAGAGTGGAGTCTCTTCATTGATTCATCAATGTTAAGCCTGAAAGCTGTTCTGCTACACAATGGCAATGTTTATCCTTCAGTACCTGTTGGCTATGCAGCACACATGAAAGAAACGTATGAGAATATGGGACTGTTGCTGAAGCACGTCCAGTATAGCAGGTACAACTGGAATATCTGTGGAGATCTTAAAGTCGTTGCTCTGTTACTGCAGCTCGGCTATTCAAAGTACTGTTGTTTCATCTGTGAATGGGACAGCCGTGCCAAAGAGTCGCAGTATTCTCGACAGAACTGGCCACTCCGTAAAAAGTTAGTTCCAGGACAGAAAAATGTGTCACATGAATCGCTTGTCGACCCGGCAAAGATATTTTTGCCTCCTCTTCACATAAAACTGGGACTCATGAAAAATTTCATGAAAGCACTGAACAAGGAAGGCAAAGGTTTTTGTTATTTAAGACAGATGTTCTCAAGAACAAGGGGGCTTCGCCCCCTGCTTGCTTCGCTCGCCTACCCCCGGCGTTTTGAACCCGTGCCCACTGGGCAGCCACGTGTGAGGATGACGCACGTTTAATACGGAGCGCTCGCCCGTGTCACTCTGGGGCTCTCCACTGTTACTACGGAGCCCCGTCCGTACCATTATGCGGTGCATAGTGGAGTACTGCGGACCCCGTAGTGTTTCCCGTTTTAGTTTGTATTTCGGCTAGTCGAGCTCTTGTCTTTGAAGCTTTTGAATTCCGGTCTTCATTATCTGTAACCTGCTGTCCATGTGTTTGGTCCACTCGTTTCACCTGTTTATGATGTTTTACTTTGCTTTCTACTCTGTCTTTCATTTGTGACCTCGCTTTATTCTGCTTTTGTTATAATGACACCTGGTCCGTGGTGATTATATTTTCCCCTTTTCGAGTAATAATTTTCATTTGTTTGCGATACTGTGATGTTTATCGTACTGTTAATAATGCATCACTGTAATGTGATTCACCTATGCCGTATAGTTTGGATGTGTGAGGATGACGTATGTTTAATACGGAGCGTTCGCTGGTGTCACTGTGGGTCTCTCCACTGTTAATACGAAGCTCTTTCCGAACTATTATGCGGTGCATTGTGGAGCACTGCGGACTCTGTAGTGTTTCCCGTTTCACTTCGTATATCGTTTAGTCGAGCTGTTTCTTTTTGGAGGAGTCTCTGCCTGTTTTGCGTCATTTCAGACGTACGTTGTAGGCACTTGCGTTCATTAATTATATCCAGGCAGGCGCGTGTTTGTATCTCGGTCACTCGAGCTGTGTCGTGTTGAACCCGTGCCTGCTTTGCTTATGCAGTTTGAGACGCGCGTTGTAGGAGTCCACGTTCATTAGATCTACGCATTAGTGCCACTCACAATATGGCGGCCACGCCTGCGCATTCCGTATTATGTCGGTTCTTACCATTCTGTGTTTTATTTCTGACCTCGCTCTATCCTGCTTGCGGCATGTCAGACGGTTCGTAGTCTCTGTCGTTGTACTCCGGGGAGGAGGGCTTTGTTCTGTAACCTACTCTTTATGTGTTTGTCCCCGTTCTTTATCATCTTTATGACGTTTTACTTTGTTTCCCACTCTGACGGTTCGTAGTTTCTCCCATTTTGCTCTGTTGCGGGGGGGGGGGTTTGCGTGGTGTCTGCGCACATGCGTAGTCTCTCCCGTTTCACTATGGGGGGGGGACTTTGTGTGGCGCCTGCGCACTACGTCTTTTGCGTCCACGGTCCATGTCCCTGCGTCCATATCCGGTTTACCATTCTCGCTTAGTAATATGGATAACTGACGCCAAGAACAAAGAGGGCATTTTTGTTGGCCCCCAGATCAGACATGTTATGAGTGACAAGCGGTTTGAAGATCTGTTAGTTAGGCCGGAAAAAATTGCCTGGAAAGCCTTCAAAGACGTTGTTGGCAATTTTCTGGGCAATTACAGAGCCCCAAACTCCATTCAGCTGGTAGACAAACTTCTCAAAGCATACAAGACAATGAAGTGCAACATGGCACTCAAGATTCATTTCCTCCACTCACACTTGGACTTCACTTGGTTTCACCAGGACATTGATACGATGGAGAGACGATACCAGGGCAACTGGAATCTCTCAATGCTTGCTGACTACTGTTAGACACTGCAATGTGATGCACCAGACATTGAATATAAAAGAAAATCAGGAGCAAAACACTTTTAATTCTGTTGAATTTAATAGCTTATGTGAAACATAAATGTGACTAAATACGGTATTGTCAGTAAACATATAAATCTCTATTTCTCAGAGTTCCTACGTGATGCAGTAAAACCTAAATTATATTTGCGCATACCCAGTAGGTACCTGTCACAATCAGCAAAAATTTTTCAGGAAGCAAAACATTTGTTCTGCAGTGTTATGGGAAGTGTTCAGAGGAACATTATCCGAAAAGTCGAATGAACAAATGGCTCTTTCGATCATCAAAGAAATGTTAGAAGCAGAAGATGCAGCAATTTGGACTTCCAGAAGAAAAGAAATAGATAACAGCAGATGAAAATTTAACAGTGGAAGACCATAAAAAATTATATCAGAAAAGTAAATTCCAAATATTGTTTTTACTGAAGTTTTAAGGTAAAAGTGAACATAATACATATGTAACAATTCCCATGAAGTAAACAATCTCTTTAAATTGTATTTCCGGAAAAACAAACCTGGGGGTTGGCAAGCGAAGCAAGCAGGGTTCGAAGCCCCCTAATTTAAAAAAATAAACAACAAATCTAAAAGATTGGTTAGCAGGATCTTCCTCTCGTAAACCTTTGCTGGCTGTTGCTGAGTGTATTATATTCATTCAGGTACACTTCTAATTTATTTCTTACGCTTGCTCATTTTTCTTTCTTCCAGGACATCACCTTCAAGAACTGACTGTTCACTTGCCGCCCACCCCGTGACAGGCGCCATTGTAACGAGATAGTCAATGTTGTCCACTTCTGCTGTGAGTGGTTCAAGTCCTGGGGTTGATGGGCGTATAGTCTAATGGAAGGATTAAGAGTCTCCTCCTCCTCCTCAGCAGTGTGCACTTCATCATTGATCTCCAACTCTTGTTATTTACCATTTGTTCTCCCTAAGGCTTTTATTTTATTTACAGGAGCTCAGCAGGTAAACAGCTGGTCCTCTATGGAGAGCAAGCCGAGACAAGGGTGCCTGGTGTCCCAGGAGAGTTGACTCCAAGGCAGGACCAGACATGGCCGTGGAATCAGTGGGCCTCAAACTCAGACCCCTTTGTGGCTGCGCTTTTTTTTTTTTGTTCACTTTGCTGCAAACTGAGCTTGTTCAATTAGTTGATTTTTCTCTTATCTTATTCTGCACTCTGAAAAACAAAGCAGTGTGCTTTTTACATTTATAAGTCATTTAGAAATATTTGTATTTTTGCTAAAGCATTAAATGCTTCACTCTCTCCTCTTCTTTTCCTATTAATCTGATATTTTTCTTTTTCCTTTGGCTTTATAGTCTGTTCACTGTCACATATACAGTCATATGAAAAAGTTTGAGAACCCCTCTCAGCCTGCATTATAATCGACTCTCCTTTCAACAATAAAGATAACAGTGGTATGTCTTTCATTTCCTAGGAACATCTGAGTACTGCGGTGTTTTCCGAACAAAGATTTTTAGTGACGCAGTATTTAGTTGTATGAAATTAAATCAAATGTGAAAACTGGCTGAGCACAAATGTGGGTCCCCTTGTCATTGTGCTGATTTGAATGCCTGTCACTGCTCAATGCTGATTACGTACAACACCAAATTGGTGTGATGAGCTCGTTAAGCCTTGAACTTCATAGACAGGTGTGTCCAATCATGAGATATAAAGGTATTTAAGGTGGTCAATTACAAGTTGTGCTTCCTTCCCTTTGACTCTCCTCTGAAGAGTTACAGCATGGAATCATCAAAGCAACTCTACAAAGATCTGAAAACAAAGATTGTTGAGTCTCCTGGTTTAGCTGAAGGCTACAAAAAGCCATCTCAGAGGTTTAAGCTGTCAGGTTCAATTGTAAGGAATGGAATCAGGAAATGGAAGGCCACAGGCACAGTTGCTGTTAAACCCAGCAGGTCTGGCAGGCCAAGAAAAATACAGGAGCGGCATATGAGCAGGATTGTGAGAATGGTTACAGACAACCACAGATCACCTCCAAAGACCTGCAAGAACATCTTGCTGCAGATGGTGTATCTGTACATCGTTCTACAATTCAATTTGCACAAAGAACATCTGTATGGCAGGGTGATGAGAAAGAAGCCCTTTCTGCACTCACACCACAAACAGAGTCGCTTGTTGTATGCCAATGCTCATTTAGACAAGCCAGATTCATTTTGGAACAAAGTGCTTTGGACTGATGAGACACAAATGGAGTTATTTGGTCAGAACAAAAAGCGCTTTGCATTGCGGAAGAAGAACACCGCATTCCAAGAAAAACACCTGCTGCCTCCTGTCAAATTTGGTGGAGGTTCCATCATGCTGTGGGGCTGTGTGGCTAGTTCAGGGACTGGGGCCCTTGTTAAAGTCGAGGGTCGCATGATTTCAACCCAGTATCAAAAAATTCTTCAGGATAATGTTCAAGCATCAGTCACAAAGTTGAAGTTACGCAGGGGTTGGATATTCCAACAAGACAATGACCCAAAACACAGTTGGAAATGTACAAAGGCATTCATACAGAGGGAGAAGTACAATGTTCTGGAATGGCCGTCACAGTCCCCTGACTTGAAAATCATTGAAAATCTATTGGATGATTTGAAGCAGGCTGTCCATCAAATTGAAATTAACTGGAGAGATTTTATATGAAGAATGGTCAGAAATACCTCCATCCAGAATCCAGACACTCATCACAGGCTATAGGAGGACAGCGTCTAGAGGCTGTTAGATTAGCAAAAGGAGGCTCAACTAAGTATTGATGTCATGTCTCTGTTGGGGGGCCCACATTTATGCACCTGTCTAATTTTGTTATGATGCATATTGCATATTTTCTGTTAATCCAATAAACCTAATGTCACTGCTGAAATACTACTGTGTCCATAAGGCATGTCAGATATTAAAAGGAAGTTGCTAATTTGAAGCTCAGCTAATGATAAACAAAATTCCAAAGCATATGACCGTATGCATTGGTGTTGCTTGGATGGCTCAAATAAGTTGACAAATACCATCTCAGTGAGAGAGGTGATGCTGTCGCTAACGGGATCTCCTGCTTTCTAAACAGATCTGGCCAATCACCATGAGAGTAGGCCTAGCCCCGCCCCCAGGGAGGCCGCATTGCTCCTGCCCTCCCATAAAGGCGGACAAATGAAGCCAGAAGGTCGTCTTTTGATCCAAGAGAAGAGCAAGGAGACAACCAACTTTTGTGTTAAAATAAGAGATGTGTCACAGGCAAACCTATGTTTGTTTTAAAAGTTCTGCTTTAAAAAACCATTGCACCCCAACCATTGCATCTGTGTATGGAAAATCTAGCACATCACTTAACTAAATACTTCTATAACTATCTGATGGCCAGTGTGATTTTCTACACTGCGGTGTGCTGGGCTGGTAACATCACTTGAAGGGAGGCCCAATGAATCAACAAGCTGATAAAAAGGGAAAACTCAGTTATGGGACGCCCAATGGACCTGCCGGAGGTCACAGTGGAGCTGAGAATGAAAACAAAACTGAGTGCCATTAAGAACAAACCTGGACATCCTCTCTGTGACACACTAACATTGACGGTTTTCAGCCAATGAATTATTCAACAGAAGTGTGTCAAGAAACGTTTTGTACCAAAAGCAATACATCTGTATAGTGACTTACTGGGACTGGGACTGTCAAGTCAGATGTTTTTCTTTCTTTTTAATTTTCTTCTTTTTTAGTCATAAACTAAAAAAGAATGTACTGTGTGAATAGATTTATGTACCTGTCGGTTATCTATTATTTATTTAAAGAGCTTCTGGCAAAAACCAAATTACATCCTAGGGACAAAAAAGTTCTACCTATCTATGATATAGTGCCTTTCGTATCTATCTATCTATCTATCTATCTATCTATCTATCTATCTATCTATCTATCTATCTATCTATCTATCTATCTATCTATCTATCTATCTATCTATCTATCTATTGTTGGAGATGGCCGGCTGTTCATCCCAGCCAATACCCCCAGGCCGCTAGATGGAGCCCTCCTTGTAGCATGGAAGTGCTCCAAAGACCAGCAGGGAATTATGGACAATAGAGTTTTTATTCCCAACCGTGGGGCCCACCAGAGGATGCTGCAGGGAGGCTCAAGGACTTATATGTGCCCTATAACCTGGAAGTACATCATGATCACATGACCAGAAGGAACGTCGTGCTTCCGGGTTGAAGAAAAGGACTTTTTATTTGACCAGAAGTGATAAGGAATCATGGACTGTAGGATTGGAAACATTTCCGGGTCAGGGAATATAAAAGGACTGTGGGAAAGCCCAGACGCGGAGCTGAGCTGGGAGTTAGGGTGGTGAAGTGTCTGGGAGAGGAGGATTGATTACTGTTATTGATTATAGCGTACTTGTATGTGTATTTTGGAGTGGAGGGTGCTTTATGCACAGTATTATTATAAAATAAATGATAATTATAGTTTTACCAGGTGTTTGGAGTGGTATCTGTGGGTTCATGGGAGCTCTAGCGCACCCTACTGCTACACTATTAAATAACACCTTCCATATCTATCTATCTATCTATTATATAGTGCCTTTCACATCTATCTATCTATCTATCTAGGTGGAGTGGTGGCTCTGAGGCTAGGGATCTGCACTGGCAATCGGAAGGTTGCCAGTTCGAATCCCGTAAATGCCAATGGGGACTCTGCTCTGTTGGGCCCTTCAGCAAGGTCCTTAACTTGCAATTGCTGAGCGCTTTGAGTAGTGAGAAAAGCGCTATATAAATGCAAAGAATTATTATTATCTATCTATCTATCTATCTATCTATCTATCTATCTATCTATCTATCTATCTATCTATCTATCTATCTATCTATCTATCTATCTATCTATCTATTAAATAGCACCTTCCATATCTATCTATCTATCTATCTATCTATCTATCTATCTATCTATCTATCTATCTATCTATCTATCTATCTATCTATCTATCTATCTATCTATCTATCTATCTATCTATCTATTAAATAGCACCTTCCATATCTATCTATCTATTATATAGTGCCTTTCACATCTATCTATCTATCTATCTATCTATCTATCTATCTATCTATCTATCTATCTATCTATCTATCTATCTATCTATCTATCTATCTATCTATCTATCTATCTATCTAATCTATTAAATAGCACCTTCCATATCTATCTATCTATTATATAGTGCCTTTCACATCTATCTATCTATCTATCTATCTATCTATCTATCTATCTATCTATCTATCTATCTATCTATCTATCTATCTATCTATCTATCTATCTATCTATCTATCTATCTATCATTGAAGGGACACTTCCAAGTTTCCGAGTAAAAAAATACAAATTCACCTCTTTGTTTGTATGTTTTAGCCCAGACGTCCCTGCCATGGGGTGCTCAGTTGCCTATCCTGCCAGGGCATCCAGGAGGTAATGCCCAACAGCCCATCTTGTTTGTCTGATGGTTGCAAAATTGGCTCAGGCACAGGAAGCAGAGGGTGATGGTGCACGGAACCTCATCAGAATTGGGTGATGTTACCAGCAGGGGTCAGTGCTGGGGCTGCTGCTGTTTATAATATTCATGAATGATTTAGATAGGAGTATAAATAACAAGCTGGTTAAGTCTGCAGATGAAACCAAGATGGGTGGATTAGCAGATAATTTGGAATATGTTATATCATCACAGAAGGACAGGCTTGGGCAGATTGGTGGCAAATGAAATTTAATGTCAGTAAATGTAAAGACTTGCACATAGGAAGTCAAAATGTGAGGTTTGAATATACAATGGGAGGTCAGAAAATCGAGAGTCCACCTTATGAGAAGTATTTAGGAGTCGTAGTGGACTCTAAGCTATCGACTTCCAGACAGTGTTCAGAAGCCATTAAGAAGGCTAACAAAATGTCAGGTTATATAGCGCCTTAATGTGTGGAGTACAAGTCACAGGAGGTTCTGCTCAAGCTTTATAACACACTGGTGAGGTCTCATCTGGTGTACTGGGTGCAGTTTGGATTTCCAGGCTGCAAAAAGGACATAGCAGCACAAGAGAAGGTCCAGAGAAGAGCAACTAGGTAGATTCAGGGGCTACAGGGGATGAGTTATGAGGAAAGATGAAAACAGCTGAGCCTTTACAGTTTAAGAGAAAGAAGATGAAGAGGAGACCTGACTGAAGTGTTTAAAATTATGAAGGGAATTAGTCCAGTGGATTGAGACGGTGACTTTAAAATGAGTTCATCAAGAACACGGGGACACAGTTGGAAACTTGTTACGGAGAAATGTCACATAAACATTAGAAAGTTTTTCCTTACACAAAGAACAATAGACACTTGGAATAAGCGACCAAGTAGTGTGGTAGACAGTAAGACTTTAGGGACTTTCAAAACTCGACTTGATGTAATTTTAGAGGAATTAGGTGGATAGGACTGGTCTGCTTTGTTGGGCTGAATGGCCTGTTTGTGTCTAGATTGTTCTAATGTTCTAATGTTCTAACATTGTACCAGCTATGAAGCATTGTGGTGGTAGCATCATACTCTGGTGCTGTTTTGCTGCCAGTGGTACTGGTACACTGCATGAAGAGGATGGAATAATGAAGAAGGAGGACTACCTCCAAATTCTTCAGCATCACCTCAAATCAACAGCTAGACGGTTACAACTTGGATGCAATTGGATGTTCCAACACATCAAAACTGATTGTAAAATGGAGAAAGCAGACTAACATTAAGCTTTTGGAATGGCCTTCCCAAAGCCCAGACCTCAACCCTATTGAAAATTTGTGGACCATGCTTAAAAGCCGAGTCCATGCCAGGAAAGCAACAGATTTAAATGAAGTCTATCAATTCTGCCATGAAGTGTGGTCAGATAACCAGCCAGAAGCTTGTTGATGGCTACTGAAAGTGTTGTCTGGTCGAGGTGCAACTTGTTAAAGGACATTCAACCAAATAGGAGTTGGGGTGTATATACTGTAAGAGACGGCCAGCAGGACGCCCAAGAAATTGAAGGATGGGGGAAAGCAGCTTCTTTAAGGCACTGCCTCCCCCAGAATGATAGATGACAGCTCCCCTGGATTTCAGTGGTGTCCAGGATTCCCACTGGCCACCATGGGACTTGGAATTCTGTTTCTCAGCCCTGCAGGGTGCCGTGGGTGGTGCCAGGGGGTGTTGTGAAAATGGAGGAGACATGAGGTTTCCGCCTAACCTGGAAGTGGTTGTAGACCACGTGGGCAGAAAAGCAGAAGCACCTCCGGGTTGGCCAATATAAGGACTTGACTGACCTCACAGGGATGAGCCAGAGTTGGATGGAAGGTGGACATAGCTTGCTGGCAGGAGTGGAGGAGAAAGAAACAGAGAAAGAAGAATAGTTGGGTGCGGCGCCTGTTGTTTACTTGTGGCTGTGGTGGTGGGAAACGCTTGCTGAAGAGTTTTCCTAAAAATAAATATGCTCTTTGTGCTTTTAATTTGTGCCCAGTGTCTGTTCTGTAAGGTTTGAGGAGCAACAGTACCCTCTAGTGGCCACAGTTTATATTTGAGTCTGTTTGTATAATTTTGACCCTGTATGGATTTTAGAAAATTCAAAATAAATTCAAATGTGTGCAACCAATTCTTGTTTTTAGAGTTATTAATGATGCATGTTATACAATCATTCCACCCCACAGAAGAAACAGTTCAAAGAAATCATTGAAAGCCCACAAGTACCATGACATTTATGTCCATGAAGAGTATATGTAAGCTTCTGACCACAGCTCTACTAGAGGACGTGTGCTGGGGTTACACCATTGTGTGAGAGACAAGGTCCTTTTACCCTACCAATGATGGTGTTGTCGCAATTGCAATCCTACTCAGTGTGAGAGGACCCTCAGGTTCAGACATTTGGTAAAGTGCTTGGCCCAGGAACCTTTGGTTTCGGTATTATAACATAATACCGCTAAATCAGAATCTCTCCAAAATGTGATGATACCCTGGCGCTGCAGAGTTTTGGTGGGCTAGGGATAGCCGGAGGCTGCCAATTCATGGGGTCGACTGGTGCAGAGGGCCATTTCAGCCACATGTTCATGGGGAACCTGGTACTAATTCATTTCTAGGTGACCTCCCTTGGAGATGGTGGCTAGAAGGTGATGGACAGGTGGCCCTGCCTCCTAGGGATTCACTCACAAAATACAAGGAAAATCAAAGAGCATAATTACACACATCGAAACTAAATTACACAAAATTGATAAAATTAGACTAGTAATATAAACAAACAACAATAAAAGATAAATGATAAGATCAAAAATAAACAAAAACAGACATAAAAAAAGAAATGTAAGCATAAAGCACAAAAGAACCCTGGCTGAAACATAACAAATGACATGTTCTACCACAGATGAAATTCACCACTCTCAAAGGCAAAAGAAAGATGGTTCGGGAAAATCATCAGTACATGAAAATGAGGCTCAGTCAAACAGAAACAAGCTTTGGGGAAACTTTATTTATCCATCCATCCATCCATTTACCAACCCACTGAAACCGAACACAGGGTCACAGGGGTCTGCTGGAGCCAATCCCAGCCAACACAGGGCACAAGGCAGGAAACAATCCTGGGCAGGGTGCCAACCCACCGCAGGACACACACAAACACACCAAGCACACACTAGGGCCAATTTAGAATTGCCAATCCACCTAACCTGCATGTCTTTAGAAGGAAACCGGAGCACCAGGAGGAAACCCACACAGACACGGGGAGAACATGCAAACTCCATGCAGGGAGGACCCGGGAATCGAACCCAGGTCCCCAGATCTCCCAACTGAGAGGCAGCAGCGCTACCCACTGCGCCACCGTGCCGCCCAACTTCATTTATTTATTTATTTATTTATAGATGTTTCTTAAGTGTTGGTTCTTCTTTGAAGCCCATTATGTCTCCATTAAAACATTAGATTAAACGTTTTTCTCAGCCATCACTACAAACAACATAGGCATGTAAGAGACAAGATGACCATTTCAGGTGGGTTATTCCATTCATGCCATAGGTAGAGGGCATTAATTGGAGGGCAAATGGAAGCAGAAAGTTTTAAAACATTTAACTGCTGGGAGTGCTTTTTTGGAATACATCTTGAAAACTGAATTCAAAAATTCAAGTTAACCAAGCAAAGGTATTGACAGAAAGAAATGCCCATTGACTTGTTTTCATCCGCTTAATATTGCCTTGGTCCTCGTTTTAGTAAGCTAATCTCTAAAGTGCTCCCAGCACACCTGAGGCAGGTGAGACTTATGGATGCACTCCCTGGTGGGCCATCTGGGGCTTATTTTTTTCACGCTGCTACGTCCCAGGAGATCTTAAGCTCCAAATTGAAAACTTGTACCATCATGTCATCTTGATTAAACTCATTGGTGCACAGCCACGTTCAGCTATGGAAAACAATCTGAAGCCGCACACATGCAAGAACAACCTGCAGGTTCCAGAATGAAATGTGGAGGAGATCCTGAGGGGGTAAAGGACTCGGAGCTGCTTATAGATGGCAATTAAAGAGTGTCACTGAGAAACTCTGTCACAGGAGCTCAAAATAGGAAAAGGGACAGTTGTCTTTAAATGGATGTCGTGAACTGGATGCCCCAAAGCACATCAATCCAAAAAAAATTTTAAAAGCACTTGCAAAAATGCCCACTAGAGGGGGATATCACCTTCAAACCCTGGCTAATAATAGGTGCAAGTGCCAAATCTTTATAAAATTAAAAAGTTAATTTTTATAAATTACTCTTCCACAACAATGAAGCTCCGTAGATCAGAAGAAACAAAGGATTTGCCCAAAAACAATGCAAATAAGACCCAGAACAATAATCTAGAACCATAGTCAAAATCAGAGCAATAAGGTTCAAACAACGAAACAGAAGTGAACTCCCAGGCACTTTAGAAATGAACCACCAGGAACTGTCAAAGACAAGGTGGTGATTGACAGGTGGCCACACCTCTTAGGGACAACCCACAAAACACACGAAACATACCAGCAGCCACAGCACACACACTTCAGAATAGGTTGTCCACTTGAAGCTAAACATGTTCCGGCCTGGCCAGTACTTGGATAGAAGACCATCTTGAAAATACTTGGGGTGCTTCTGGAAGAGGCCTTAGTGAGGCCAGCAGGGGGCATTTACCCTGTTGTATGAATTTGGTTCTCAAAGGCCCAGTGCAGTGACAGGGACACTGTGCTGGAAAAATAGCACCATCCTTCAGATACTGTAAGACAGAAGACCAAGGTCCTGACTTTCTATGTCCATTTAAAGATCCCTGGGCATCCTTCGTAAAAAGTAGGGTGTATCCCGATGTTCAGGCTAAATTGCCCACAATGGCCTAGTTATTCTGGCCCCCTATTCATCTCCTGCCTCTAATTGGCTATCTCTCCCACCACTTCACCACCTATCAGCTAACATTGGTTTAGTTGGATGTGTATGTGGAGTGTGTGACAAGCCCTTGGGGAGGTCCTGTCCTTGGCTGTTTCTGTTCTGTGTCTAGAGCTTCCAGCAAAAGGTTTGTCCCTATCCCTGTAACCCAGCAGTGGAAAATGCCCAGTGTGATCATCATGGAATTCCCTTATTTACTCCCAGAGGCAAGTGGAGCTTGAACTCAAGCGAATGTTGGAGCAAGGTGTAATAGAGGAGCGTTATAGTCCCTGGTCTAGCCCAATTGTCTTGGTTCCTAAGCCCGACGGGAGTTGGACAGATGTTCTGCAACGATTCGTTTGGCTTAGTCGAGTCTCCCAATTTGACGCTTATCATATACCACACGTGGATAACCTCCTTCAGCAGCTGGGTAAAGGAAAGCATTTGACCACCTTTGACATGACCAAAGGGTATTAGCAAGTTCTTTTAACAGACTCTGCGAAGGTCAAGACCACATTTAGCACCTCAGTGGACACTGGTAATATTGTGTACTTCCATTTGGAGTGCATGGGCCTTTAGCAACCTTCCGAAATCTGGTGGATAAAGTGCAATGTCACCACAACTCCTATAGTGCCGCCTATCTGGATGACGTTGTCATCTATTCCAACACAAGGAAGAAACACCTGGAGCAGGTCCGAGCTGTGCTTCATGCTCCGGTCATAGAATTAATCCCAAGAAGTGTTTCTTTGGATTAAATGAGGCCAAACATTTGGGCTACCGGGTGGGCAGGGACACAGTAAGGCCATAGTGTTCCAAAGTTGATGCCATCTTGAATTGTCCCTATCTGAAAACCAAGAGGCAGGTCCAAGCCTTTCTCAGATTTGCAGGATACCACTGCCGTTTTGTACCCCACTTTTCTGAAACAGCAGTACCTTCACTAACCTAATAAAGAAGCAGGCCAATAATCATGTGGTATGGGATGAAAACGTTGACACTCCATTTGGTACCTGAAGGCACACCCTGACGTCAACACCATTAATTGCTCCTGACTTTTCTTTACCTTTCATTCTCCAGACTGACGCTGCAGACACAGGACTGGGTGTCTTGCTGAGCCAAAGCGTCAACGGTGTCAAACACACCGGACAGGAAAACCAGGTAGGTAGCAGTGGAATGGGAGACCTTGACGATTAAGTGGGCAGTTACACAGCTGAGGTATGTGATGATGCGGGTTCTCTTCAGGCTCCCAACATCCTGATGGGGTCCTGAACCCAATACCGTCGATAATGTCACTGAGATGAGCTGACAAATGAGGACAATTCTCAAATGAAGCCAGGGGATATTTCCAAAAGTGCTAAAGTAATTTTATTAAAACAATAATCAAAACAAAAAGTGCAGTGCATCAGATTAAATAAATAGTCCAGAAAACAAGTGTCCAGTGGGGCTAAAAACCATCAATAAATAAATCCTTTAAAATCAGAGGTAACAGTTAAAACGCAGTCTCTCTCTCTCTCTTTACTCTCCAGCCCATCTCCGTCTCTCTTTCTCCCCGGGTCACTCATTGCTCCTTCAGCCGGCAGAGAACCCACAGCCACGAGCTCCTTCGGCCAACCTCCGTCTTGGCCTCCGTACAGACGTCACTGCCAGACCGTCCGAGGTTGGCTCTCCTCCCTTGATCTTTCGCGCACCCGTAGTCGCTCCTCAGATCTCTCGGGAGGACACCTCTCTGCTCACCCCACTCACTTGTTTTCAGTGGGGCGAACTAGGCCCCAGAGCGCCATCGGCTAACGTTCCTTAGCAGGGCCCCAGCTTGTGGTGTCTCCACATTCCAAGTGGCCAGATCGTAACATCATGACTGCTGTTTTCTGTCCTTTAACCGCATCCTTTCTCTTTTCCTCGATCCATCTATCTATCTCCTTCCATTTCTTCCTTCCACAATTTATCTATCCCCATTCTCTGGTGTCGACCCATATATATACACCCCCCTGCGCGCCTCTGTGGATGCAGCACCTTAATCACACACCACAGGAAGCCAATGAGGCAACTGAGAACGACCGCACCCACATGTGCAGGTGCGACTCACTCCAACCTCCCCATTAACTCCCCGCGGTCATGCAATCGCGCCCACGGAGAAGGGCACGGCTATACAGATTTAAAACCTGGCAATTTTTTATTGGAAGCTGCGGACCTGCTATACCACAAGGTATTACCTCCTAGGCTGTGAGTTTACCCTCATCAGTGATCGTGCCCCTTTACAATGGATGGCGGTGCACAATGAGTCACAAGGTAGGTTTTAGACCTCCAGCCTTATACAGTTAGGTCCATAAATATTTGGACAGAGACAACTTTTTTCTAATTTTGGTTCTGTACATTACCACAATGAATTTTAAATGAAACAACTCAGATGCAGTTGAAGTGCAGACTTTCAGCTTTAATTCAGTGGGGAGAACAAAACGATTACATAAAAATGTGAGGCGACTAAAGCATTTTTGGAACACAATCCCTTCATTTCAGGGGCTCAAAAGTAATTGGACAATTGACTCAAAGGCTATTTCACGGGCAGGTGTGGACAAGTCCGTCGTTATGTCCTTATCAATTAAGCAGATAAAAGGCCTGAAGTTGATTTGAGGTGTGGTGCTTGCATGTGGAAGATTTTGCTGTGAACAGACAACATGCGGTCAAAGGAGCTCTCCATGCAGGTGAAAGAAGCCATCCTTAAGCTGCGAAAACAGAAAAAACCCATCGGAGAGATTGCTCCAATATTACGAGTGGCAAAATCTCCAGTTTGGTACATCCTCAGAAAGAAAGCAAGCACTGGTGAGCTCAGCAACACAAAAAGACCTGGACGTCCACGAAAGACAACAGTGGTGGATGATTGCAGAATCATTTCCATGGTGTAGAGAAACCCCTTCACAACAGCCAACCAAATGAACAACACTCTCCAGGGGGTCGGCGTATCGATATCCAAGTCTACCATAAAGAGAAGACGGCATGAAAGTAAATACAGAGGGTGCACTGCAAGGTGCAAGCCACTCATAAGCCTCAAGAACAGAAAGGCGAGATTGGACTCTGCTAAAGAACATCTAAAAAAGCCAGCACAGTTCTGGAAAAACATTCTTTGGACAGATGAAACCAAGATCAACCTCTACCAGAATGATGGCAAGTAAAAAGTGTGGAGAAGGTGTGGAGCAGCTCATTATCCAAACCAAAGCACATCATCTGTAAAACACGTGGAGGGAGGCAGTGTGATGGCTTGGGCGTGCATGGCTGCCAGTGGCACTGGGACACTTGTGTTTATTGATGATGTGACACAGGACAGAAGCAGCCGAATGAATTCTGAGGTGTTCAGAGACATACTGTCTGCTCAAATCCAGCTAAATACAGCAGTCACATTGATTCATGATACAGATGGACAATGACCCAAAACATACAGCCAAAGCAACCCAGGAGTTTATTAAAGCAAAGAAGTGAAATTCTTGAATGGCCAAGTCAGTCACCTGATCTTAACCCAACTGAGCAGGCATTTCACTTGTTGAAGACTAAACTTCAGACAGAAAGGCCCACAAACAAACAGCAACTGAAAGCCGCTGCAGTAAAGGCCTAGCAGAGCATTAAAAAGGAGGAAACCCAATATCTGGTGATGTCCAGGAGTTCAAGACTTCAGGCTGTCATTGCCAGCAAAGGGTTTTCAACCAAGTATTAGAAATGAACATTTGATTTCCAGTTATTTCATTTGTCCAATTACTTTTTGAGACCCTGAAATGAAGGGATTGTGTTACAAAAATGCTTTAGTCGCCTCACATTTTTATATAATCGTTTTGTTCACCCCACTGAATTAAAGCTGAAAGTCTGCACTTCAACTGCATCTGAGTTGTTTCATTTAAAATTCATTGTGGTAATGTACAGAACCAAAATTAGAAAAAAGTTGTCTCTGTCCAAATATTTATGGACCTAACTGTAAATTCACTGTTGTTGTGTGATGAGCATACTGGCACAAAATGGCCTTGTATCATCATCCAAGTAGACATTAGTGGTGGTTGAAGTGGCTCCCCACTCAATAAAGTGCTCTGGGTAGTGAGAAAAGGCACTATATAAGTGTATAGAATTATTATATTTGTAATTGGTATGCATAGACAAAACCAAAAATAAGGACTGATGTACATAATTATCATATGGCTCATTTGATGTTCAACTCTAGCCAAGTTGAAGGACGTCATGAAGCACACTGAGGTTTCTGAGATATGGAAGAACGTCGAATGAGCCAAACGTGTAGCTTTAAGCAACAGAATATCTGGTTGACTGCTTGAGACTTGTTTTCCGTTCACTTTCTCCCTTGAAACAAAAAGCTTGTTTGAAGCGGCTCAAGGAACGTGTCAGAAAACAGAATGTGACTTGTGTGTTGGAAAGGCTCATCTCTCACGGGGAGATGTCACGGCGTCTGTTTCTGTGTTCTTAAAAACAAGGATGAACCCGCACGAATAAAAGGAGTCACCGTTAAATGCCTGTGAAACGCACTCTGCAGTACACAAAACAATTACCTGGAGTGTCTGAAAGTGAGAGCGGGTGGGGCGAGGCGAGGGGGCGGTGGGGGAGGGTGAACAGATAATTATTGACTCGGCACACCTGCTCCCCTCACTAGAGCTCCCAGCAGGCCCCCTATTAGACACCGGAGCTGCTCGATATCACGGCGGGTTGAAGACGACTGCTGAGAGGAAGAAGAGCGCAGGAGAGTCAGGTGAGGAGACCACATCTGCCGTCTGAGTTCATTGCCCCCCCCCCCATGTCTTTTAGGCTGCCTTCTAAAAAAGGAGTACTCACAGCAGCCAATCAGGGCGTCTAAAGGGGCATTAAGAAATAATGAGATATGCGGCTAACTGCACAGTAAATACAGCAGCGTCACGTAACAGTCATTATGACATTAGCAGTTAGTCACAGACTGGACACCTCAACTAATCTTTGTGACAATCTTTAATTTGGTGGCTGGTTAATGATAAACTCAATTTATACCCAAAGTAAAAATGCAGAACATGTGAAATAAACACTTTCAGGGGCACCCTAATGGTTAGTGCTGCAGCATCCTGGGTTCAAATCCCACACCTGGCTGTGTCTGTGTGACTTATTCATGTTTAACAATACATATTGTACATATTGTAGCCTGCAGGGGGAGTCACTGAGCCCCAAACACCAGGCACGACTACACCACACACAGTCCCGGGTTCAAATCAAGGGCTTTAATTTTACAGAGTACCTTAAATATCCTTCCATAACTAGGTATAGCGCAGCACAATTCTTCTCTTTCTCCTCCAGTCCTCCCAGGAGAGTGAAGTCCTTCTCCTCTCCCACTTCTGATTCTTCTGTCACACTGGAGGGTTTGCTTTAAAAACCAGACCTGGGAGGTCTTCCAGTGCCCAAATTATTCCCTCCAAGATATATGTCCACATCAGGAGGATCCCCCCTCTGGAACAGGGCCTTCATTTCCCATTAGTAACCCCTTGTGATCCCCATGAAACCCAATAGGAGAGCTCCATTGGACCACAACTTTCATGCTGCCCTGTAATATTTTCTCACTACTCAAAGCGCTCAGCAATTGCAGGTTAAGGGCCTTGCTTAAGGGCCCAACAGAGCAGAGTCTCTTCCGGCATTTACGAGATTCGAACCGGCAACCTTCCGATTGCCAGTGCAGATCCCTAGGCTCAGAGCCACCACTCCGCCATACAGTAGGTGTCCATACAGGGGATTGCCTCAAGGGGTGCTGCCATCCAGTGTACAACCAGTCCTACATTTCTGGTCTCCTGACCACAGGACACCATGGCCTGATGGGGTGCTAAAGCATTGATCTTCATGTGCCTGTATGAGTTTGCTGATCTCCAAGTGGGAGGGTCACTAGTCGATTTCATTTGTGATCATCAGGTCGCTGATCCCTAATGGGAGATGACCCCCCCCCCCATCCTGCTTGCCCATTTCATATGCGATCGCAAGAGTGTAATAATCTCCAATGGGGAACATTAATTTCATAAGTAATTGGTGTCCCCGTGATCACATACCAACATGCCATTTCCCATATATATATGAAATTGACGAGCAGTGGGAGGGGAAGGGGAGGTTCTTCTTGGAGATCAGTCTGAAGCCCCCTAACCCCACTTATTCATTTCAGAATTTGATAAACGATCATGATTGTGCCGATCTCCAAGGTGGGACGTTTATCTCATATGCAATTGTAAGGGAGCAACTCATCATTTTATAATTTCATTTGTCATCGCACGAATCCGCCGATCTCCAAGATGGAGGGTCTCTTGTCAATTTCATTGGTGGTATTGGGGAGCTGACCTTCAAGGGGGAATGCGTGATGCATCCATGTTATATGGGATTGCGCGAGTGCACCGGTCTGCAAGGAGGAATGTTAATTTCATATGCAATTTCAAGAGCACCAACCTCCAAGGAGGAGAGTCACTCGTCGGTTTTATTTGAAATCGTGACGGCGGTGATCTTCAAGGGGAAGTCCTCCCCCCCCCCCCCCCCCCCACTCATTGATTTCATAAGCGATTGTGCATATGTACTAATTTCCATGGGGGAACATTAATTTCATAAGCAACCACTGTCCTCACGATCACATATGAACTTGGTGTTCCCCATTTGGGAGATTGAAATCAACGAGCGGTGGGAAGGGAGGGGACAGTTCTCCTTGAAGATCAGTGCAATTCCCTCCCTACTCTGCCACTGCTCATTCATTTCAGAATTGCATATGCGATCGCAAGAGTGTCGATCTCCGAGGGGGAATGACAATCTCATATGCAACTGTAAGGATACCAATTTCCAAGGGAAATCATCTTTTAATAATTTCATATGCGATCACGCGAATGTGCCGATCTTCGAAGGGTGATCGTGGGGCACTGACCTTCAAGGGCAAATGTCCAACTTATTGATTTCATATGCAATCGCACGAGAGCACCGATGTGCAGGGAGAAAGGTTAATTTCACATGCAATGGCGAGTGTGTTGATCTCCAAGTGGGAGAGTCACACACCGGTTAGATCTGCAATTGTCAGGGCTCTGATCTTCAAGGGGAAATAACCTCTCCCCCAGCTCATTGACTTCATAATGCAATCGCACGACCACATCGATCTCCAAGGGGAAAGCCCGCTCATTCATTTTATAATTTCATATTCGATAACAAGTGTGCCAGTCTCCAAGGGGGATAGAGACCCTCGTCGGTTTCATTTGTAATTGTGAGGGTGCTGATCTTCAAGGGGATATCTCAACTCACACCCACCCTTCACATACGATCGTGTGAGTGTATCGACCTCCAAGGGGGGAATGTTAATTTCTTATGCGATCGCAAGAGCGCCGCTCTCCAAGGGCAATCTCCTCACCCCACTCACTCATTCTGTACTCAATATCAAGGGTAACCAATCTCCAAAAGGAGGAGAGTCGATCCTCGATTTCATTGGTGATCGCGGGGCTCTGATCTTCATTCAGAAATAACCTCTCCCCCAGCACACTGATTTCATAATGCGATCGCACGACCGCATCGATCTCCAAGAGGAAAGCCCGCTCATTCATTTTATAATTTCATATTCGATAACAAATGTGCCAATCTCCAAGGGGGGGATAGAGACCCTCGTCGGCTTCATTTGTAATTGTGAGGGTGCTGATCTTCAAGGGGGTATCCCGCCTCACACCCCACCCTTCACATACAATCGTGTGAGTGTATCGACCTCCAAGGGGGGAATGTTAATTTCCTATTCGATCACAAGAGTGCCGCTCACCAAGGGAAATCTCCTCACCCCACAAACTCATTCTGTACTCAGTATCAAGGGTAACCAATCTTTGGTGAGCATTGGTGATCGCGGGGCACTGACCTTCAAGGGGAACTCATTGATTTAATTTGTGATCGAGAGAGTGCAAAGAGGAATGTTAACTTCTTATGCAATTGCAAGGGTGCCAATCGACAAGGGGAACCCTCACCCCACTTGTTCATTTTATAATTCCATATTTGATAGCTCCAAGGGGGGTGGTCACTCTTCTGTTTCATTTATTATCATGGCAACGCTGATCTTCAAGGAGAAATCACACCTCACACTCCGTGCAACGATTTCATAGTGTGGGCATGTGAGTGTACTGATCTCTAAGAAGGAATGTTGATATCATTTGCGATTGCAAGGGTGTTGATCACTAAGGGGAACCTCCTACCCCGCTCATTCATTTTATAATTTCATATTATAGGGGAAGAATAGGAGAGGGTCGTTCATTGATTTTATTTGTGAGGGTGCTGATCTCCAATGGGAAACATCCCCTCCTCACCCACCGCTTGTCGATGTCATATGCGATCGCACGAGTGCACCGATCTCCAAGGGGGAATGCAAGTTTCATATGAAATCGTGAGGACATCGATCTCCAAGGGAGATCCAACCCTGCTCGTCAATTTCCTTCTTTATCCAATCATGAGGGCTCTGATTTTTGGTTTTCCCGAGTCCTTCTTCATCAGCTTCAGTTACAGATCCGGCCACGAGGATCTAAATAGGGGAAACTCTTCTGGGGGCTTACAACCAACTCCGGCCAGGTGGGCACTGCATACAGTGGACCGATCCAGAGGATTCTCACTTTTACATCACACTAAAACAATCTCAGGGCTCCATTAAGTGTGCATTCGATCAATTCTGGATTTCTCTGACACTGTCATTAATCAGCAGCACTCCATGATGCACTGATAATTTTAGCTGGAAATTTGACCAGATTATAACTCTCCATCAGGTATGCCTTTCAGAATTTACATTTAAGAAACCTGAACTATGGTTGGTCAGAAGTCCTTCACGATCAACAACTAACAACACCTGCACCTCTCCAACCACTTGAGTTGGACTCTGAAGTCTACAAAAGCCACACAAGCTTATTTGGGCTTTTAATGACGTGACAATGGATTTTATCGAGTCCGTTAATGCATGCAATTGCATTCTGTTATCGCTATCATTTGGTTTGTTGTTGAAAAAATGTAAATTTAAATGTGATAATTGCCTCAATGATGAAGTAACCCAAAAAAAAAAATGATAACTCACCCAATTTCAAATCAGGTAACCGAGTTCCCTTAAACACCATGTAGATACACCAAAATGGCAGTGCTCCTCTGGGATAGTCCCAGTATGGACACCCACAGAGCATGCTGGGAGTTGTAGTCCTGAAGAATAGCCCAGTCATACAGGGGGAGGAACTGCTCTTGCTGGACAGTCATAACCCAAAACATCCATTATTCTTTCACTCCAAGTGGCATAGTAATGAAGTCCCACCTCAGCCAGGTTACTGTCCTCTGTGCATACTGCCCATCCATTATGACCTCCCGACCGGGCCAGGGTTCACCCATCATCCCAAATGAGGTGCCAGTCCTTCCAACAGGACATCAACAACCTGAATGCTGCACCAGTTTTCTAACTTGTTGGGGACTTGGCAGACACATACAAGCACAGTTGTTCCCTACGGTGGGTTTAGTCAGTGGAACTCCCCCGGGGACTTTACTTAGTGATGGCACCTGAAGCACTGCGCTACACTTGCATAACAGAAATAAACAAATACAACTGAAAAACTAAACAAAATGTTACAAATATAACTGTAATCCGCAGAAGTATATGTGTTATCGTTGGTTTGAATGTTATTTTAAAATATCTAACTTTCACAAATAAATGTTTAAAGCGTATTTATATGTGTTTTTATGTGTCTGGCACAGTCATTGCAAAAATTCCTAAATGCAAAATTAAACAAAATATCACAAATAAAGGAGTTAGGCGTATTTAGATACGCTTTCCTTGTTTTGCATGTCATTTCAAACTTGCATAAATATTAACATAAAAATATCACAAGTAAGGTGTAAGAGTTACTTTTACGTGTTTTTCTTGTTTTACAGTCATTTTAAAAATGTATAAACATACAGGAAAAGTATCACAAATAAACATGAACTTATTTTAAGTTGTTCATTGTTTTGCATGTCATTTAAAAAAATTATAGAAAAAATCTAGAAACACCACAAATAACAGTGCAATGTAAATATTTACACACATTTCATTATTTCATATCTTTAAGTTTCTGCCATCGCACTCCCTTATCATTTATGCTTATTTGTGGTTTCCTTCTTCTGCTCATTTTTTTTGTTCAGCTATTTTTTGCCTTTAATTCTGTTTCCCTTTTTTGTACAAGTTTCATAATTTACATTGTCATATCTATACAATCTACTTTTTGTACATTTTTTTCTTTTATAATAATCTATATTTTTCATTTTCGTTTTATTTATTTGAGTTCCCACACTTGCCTGTGTAGCTGACCCCCTGCACATTTCAATATTTTTATTCATACAGTGACAGCTTATTCATATTTCAAAGAGTGGCTTACCTTAAACTTCTGTCTCTTTCTGAGGTTTCTCTTCCTTCCCTCCAGCAAGACAAGGAATCTCAGATGTGGAGTTGAATAAAAAAATAATAATAAAGGAGCAAAGCAAATGAGGAGACCTGGAAATAAGAAAGGGAGGGAGGACAGCAAAGTCTCCTCCTTGTTTGCTCCTCCAGCTGTGCCCACCACCCTGGGGGACAAACGGCAGAGCCGCGCCAACTCCTCAGATGGCACATACAGTGAGATCTATCTATCTATCTATCTATCTATCTATCTATCTATCTATCTATCTATCTATCTATCTATCTATCTATCTATCTATCTATCTACAGTTAGGTCCATAAATATTTGGACAGAGACAACTTGTTTCTCATTTTGCTTCTGTACATTACCACAATGAATTTTAAATGAAACAACTCAGATGCAGTTGAAGTGCAGACCTTCAGCTTTAATTCAGTGGGGTGAACAAAACGATTCCATAAAAATGTGAGGCAACTAAAGCATTTTTTGAACACAATCCCTTCATTTCAGGGGCTCAAAAGTAATTGGACAAATGAAATAACTGGAAATCAAATGTTCATTTCTAATACTTGGTTGAAAACCCATCCATCCATCCATCCATCCATCCATCCATCCATCCATCCATCCATCCATCCATCCATCCATTGTCTCCCGCTTATCCGAGGTCGGGTCGCGGGGGCAGCAGCTTGAGCAGAGATGCCCAGACTTCCCTCTCCCCGGCCACTTCTTCTAGCTCTTCCGGGAGAATCCCAAGGCGTTCCCAGGCCAGTCGAGAGACATAGTCCCTCCAGCGTGTCCTGGGTCTTCCCTGGGGCCTCCTCCCGGTTGGACGTGCCCGGAACACCTCACCAGGGAGGCGTCCAGGAGGCATCCTGATCAGATGCCCGAGCCACCTCATCTGACTCCTCTCGATGCGGAGGAGCAGTGGCTCTACTCTGAGCCCCTCCCGGATGACTGAGCTTCTCACCCTATCTTTAAGGGAAAGCCCAGACACCGTACGGAGGAAACTCATTTCAGCCGCTTGTATTCGCAATCTCGTTCTTTCGGTCACTACCCATAGTTCATGACCATAGGTGAGGGTAGGAACATAGATCGACTGGTAAATTGAGAGCTTCGCCTTGCGGCTCAGCTCCTTTTTCACCACGACAGACCGATGCAGCGCCCGCATTACTGCGGATGCCGCACCGATCCGCCTGTCGATCTCACGCTCCATCCTTCCCTCACTCGTGAACAAGATCCCGAGATACTTGAACTCCTCCACTTGAGGCAGGATCTCGCTACCAACCCTGAGAGGGCACTCCACCCTTTTCCAGCTGAAGACCATGGTCTCGGATTTGGAGGTGCTGATTCTCATCCCAGCCGCTTCACACTCGGCTGCGAACCAATCCAGAGAGAGCTGAAGATCACGGCCTGATGAAGCAAACAGGACAACATCATCTGCAAAAAGCAGTGACCCAATCCTGAGCCCACCAAACCGGACCCCCTCAATGCCCTGGCTGCGCCTAGAAATTCTGTCCATAAAAGTTATGAACAGAATCGGTGACAAAGGGCAGCCCTGGCGGAGTCCAACTCTCACTGGAAACGGGTTCGACTTACTGCCGGCAATGCGGACCAAGCTCTGGCACCGATCGTACAGGGACTGAACAGCCCTTATCAGGGGGGCCGGTACCCCATACTCTTGGAGTACCCCCCACAGGATTCCCCGAGGGACACGGTCGAATGCCTTTTCCAAGTCCACAAAACACATGTAGACTGGTTGGGCAAACTCCCGTGCACCCTCCAGGACCCTGCTAAGGGTATAGAGCTGGTCCACTGTTCCGCGACCAGGACGAAAACCACACTGTTCCTCCTGAATCCGAGGCTTGACTATCCGACGGACCCTCCTCTCCAGGACCCCTGAATAGACTTTTCCAGGGAGGCTGAGGAGTGTGATCCCTCTGTAGTTGGAACACACCCTCCGGTCCCCCTTCTTAAAGAGGGGGACCACCACCCCAGTCTGCCAATCCAGAGGCACTGTCCCTGATGTCCATGCGATGTTGCAGAGGCGTGTCAACCAAGACAGTCCTACAACATCCAGAGCCTTGAGGAACTCCGGGCGTATCTCATCCACCCCCGGGGCCCTGCCACCAAGGAGTTTTTTGACCACCTCGGTGACCTCAGTCCCAGAGATGGGGAGCCCACCTCTGAGTCCCCAGGCTCTGCTTCCTCATTGGAAGGCATGTTAATGGGATTGAGGAGGTCTTCGAAGTACTCCCCCCACCGACCCACAACGTCCCGAGTCGAGGTCAGCAGCGCACCATCCCCACCATATACAGTGTTGACACTGCACTGCTTCCCCTTCCTGAGACGCCGGATGGTGGACCAGAATCTCCTCGAAGCCGTCTGAAAGTCGTTCTCCATGGCCTCCCCAAACTCCTCCCACGCCCGAGTTTTTGCCTCAGCAACCACCAAAGCCGCATTCCACTTGGCCTGCCGGTACCTATCAGCTGCCTCCGGGGTCCCACAGGACAAAAGGGTCCTGTAGGACTCCTTCTTCAGCTTGACGGCATCCTTCACCGCCGGTGTCCACCAGCAGGTTCAGGGATTGCCGCCACGACAGGCACCGACCACCTTATGGCCACAGCTCCGGTCAGCTGCCTCAACAATAGAGGCACGGAACATGGCCCATTCGGACTCAATGTCCCCCACCTCCCTCGGGACATGGTTGAAGTTCTGCCGGAGGTGGGAGTTGAAGCTACTTCTGACAGGGGGCTCTGCCAGACGTTCCCAGCAGACCCTCACAACACGTTTGGGCCTACCACACCTGACCGGCATCCTCCCCCACCATCAGAGCCAACTCACCACCAGGTGGTGATCAGTTGACAGCTCCGCCCCTCTCTTCACCCGAGTGTCCAAGACATGTGGCCGCAAGTCCGACGACACGACCACAAAGTCGATCATCGAACTGAGGCCTAGGGTGTCCTGGTGCCAAGTGCACATATGAACACCCCTATGCTTGAACATGGTGTTCGTTATGGACAATCCGTGACGAGCACAGAAGTCCAATAACAAAACACCGCTCGGGTTCAGATCAGGGGGGCCATTCCTCCCAATCACGCCCTTCCAGGTCTCACTGTCATTGCCCACGTGAGCATTGAAGTCTCCCAGCAGAACGAGGGAGTCCACAGAAGGTATGCCCTCTAGCACCCCCTCCAGGGACTCCAAAAAGGGTGGGTACTCCGAACTGCTGTTCGGTGCATACGCACAAACAACAGTTAGGACCCATCCCCCCACCCGAAGGCGAAGGGAGGCTACCCTCTCGTCCACCGGGGTAAACCCCAATGTACAGGCTCCAAGTCGGGGGGCAATAAGTATACCCACACCCGCTCGGCGCCTCTCACCGGGGGCAACTCCAGAGTGGCACAGAGTCCAGCCCCTCTCAAGGAGATTGGTTCCAGAGTCCAAGCTGTGCATCGACGTGAGTCCGACTATATCTAGCCGGAACCTCTCTACTTCGCGCACAAGCTCAAGCTCCTTCCCCTTCAGAGAGGTGACATTCCACGTCCCAAGAGCCAGCTTCTGTAGCCGACGATCGGACCGCCAAGGTCCCCGCCTTCGGCCACCACCCAACTCACACTGCACCCGACCTCCTTGGCCCCTCCCATAGGTGGTGAGCCCATGGGAAGGGGGGACCCACGTTGCCTCTTCGGGCTGTGCCCGGCCGAGCCCCATGGGTGCAGGCCCGGCCACCAGGTGCTCGCCATCGAGCCCCACCTCCAGGCCTGGCTCCAGAGTGGGGCCCCGGTGACCCGCGTCCGGGCAAGGGAAAACGGCGTCCAAAGTTTTCATTCATCATAGAAGATTTGAACCGCTGTTTGTCTCTTTGGTTGAAAACCCTTTGCTGGCAATGACAGCCTGAAGTCTTGAACTCCTGGACATCACCAGATGTTGGGTTTCCTCCTTTTTAATGCTCTGCCAGGCCTTTACTGCAGCGGCTTTCAGTTGCTGTTTGTTTGTGGGCCTTTCTGTCTGAAGTTTAGTCTTCAACAAGTGAAATGCCTGCTCAGTTGGGTTAAGATCAGGTGACTGACTTGGCCATTCAAGAATTTTCCACTTCTTTGCTTTAATAAACTCCTGGGTTGCTTTGGCTGTATGTTTTGGGTCATTGTCCATCTGTATCATGAATCACTTTGACTGCTGTATTTAGCTGGATTTGAGCAGACAGTATGTCTCTGAACACCTCAGAATTCATTCGACTGCTTCTGTCCTGTGTCACATCATCAATAAACACTAGTGTCCCAGTGCCACTGGCAGCCATGCACGCCCAAGCCATCACACTGCCTCCCTCCACCGTGCTTTACAGATGATGTGCTATGCTTTGGATAATGAGCTGTTCCACGCCTTCTCCATACTTTTTTCTTGCCATCATTCTGGTAGAGGTTGATCTTGGTTTCATCTGTCCAAAGAATGTTTTTCCAGAACTGTGCTGGCTTTCTTAGATGTTCTTTAGCAAAGTCCAATCTAGCCTTTCTATTCTTGAGGCTTATGAGTGGCTTGCACCTTGCAGTGCACCCTCTGTATTTACTTTCATGCAGTCTTCTCTTTATGGTAGACTTGGATATCGATACGCCTACCCCCTGGAGAGTGGTGTTCACTTGGTTGGCTGTTGTGAAGGGGTTTCTCTTCACCATGGAAATGATTCTGCGATCATCCACCACTGTTGTCTTCCGTGGACGTCCAGGTCTTTTTGCGTTGCTGAGTTCACCAGTGCTTGCTTTCTTTCTCAGGATGTACCAAACTGTAGATTTTGCCACTCGTAATATTGTAGCAATTTCTCCGATGGGTTTTTTCTGTTTTCGCAGCTCAAGGATAGCTTCTTTCACCTGCATGGAGAGCTGCTTTGACCGCATGTTGTCTGTTCACAGCAAAATCTTCCACATGCAAGCACCACATCTCAAATCAACTCCAGGCCTTTTATCTACTTAATTGATAAGGACATAACGACGGACTTGCCCACATCTGCCCATGAAATAGCCTTTCAGTCATTTCTCCAATTACTTTTGAGCCCCTGAAATGAAGGGATTGTGTTCAAAAAATGCTTTAGTTGCATCACATTTTTATGTAATCGTTTTGTTCACCCCACTGAATTAAAGCTGAAAGTCTGCACTTCAACTGCATCTGAGTTGTTTCATTTAAAATTCATTGTGGTAACGTACAGAACCAAAATGAGAAAAAAGTTGTCTCTGTCCAAATATTTATGGACCTAACTCTATCTATCTATCTATCTATCTATCTATCTATCTATCTATCTATCTATCTATCTATCTATCTATCTATCTATCTATCTATCTATTATATATAGTGCCTTTCATATCTATCTATCTATCTATTATATAGTGCCTTTCATATCTATCTATCTATCTATCTATCTATCTATCTATCTATCTATCTATCTATCTATCTATCTATTATATAGTGCCTTTCATATCTATCTATCTATCTATCTATCTATCTATCTATCTATCTATCTATCTATCTATCTATCTATTATATAGTGCCTTTCATATCTATCTATCTATCTATCTATCTATCTATTATATAGTGCCTTTCTTATCTATCTATCTATCTATCATATAGTGCCTTTCTATCTATCTATCTATCTATCTATCTATCTATCTATCTATCTATCTATCTATCTATCTATCTATCTATCTATCATATAGTGCCTTTCACTCTATCTATCTATCTATCTATCTATCTATCTATCTATCTATCTATCTATCTATCTATCTCTATCTATCTATCTATCTATCTATCTATCTATCTATCTATCTATCTTTGACATCATGGTGGATTGTTCATTGTTGGTCACCAAGCTGTTCTTGGATGGTTGGGAGAAGTTGCTCTCGGAGGATGTTTTGGTCCCATTCTTTATTCAAGGCTGTGTTCTTGGGCCAAATTGTGAGTGAGCCCACTGCCTTGGCTGACATGAATGGTCTCAAGATGCTTTACTGTTGGCGTGACTCAGGATTGATGGTAGCGACACTCACCTTTCCTTCTCTGGACACCCCAAACAATCTCAAAGGGGATTCATCAGGGAAGATGACTTGACCCCAGCAGTCCTCAGCTGTCCAATCCCAGAATTTCAGTCTGTCCCTGATGTTTTTCTTGGCTTCTTTGCTTCCCTTCTTGACACCCACCAGGCCACCCTCCAAAAGTCTTCACCTCACTGACACCTGCCAGCTGCCATTCCTGAGCTTGCCCTGCACTGGTGGTGCCCGCAGCTGAATCAATTTAGGAGACGACCCTGGCACTTGCTGGACTTTCTTGGGCGCCCTGAAGCCTTCTTTACCTGTCTATTGTTCCTCAATCAGCGTGACAGAGTGATCTCCAGCCTTGTCCTCATCGACACTCTCACCTGTATTTACGAGAGGGTCACTGAGATGACTTCAGCGGGTCCTTTTGTGGCAGGGCTGACATGCAGTGATTTTTTGGGCTGAAGTTCATTTTCATGGCAAAGAGAGACTTTACAATTAATTGCAATTTATCTGCTCACTTGTCAGAACATTGTGGAGTCGATGCAAATTGCCTTATAAAAACTGAGGCTGCAAACTTTGTGAAAATTAATATTTGTGTCATTCTCAAAACTTCTGGCCACAACTGTATGTTAAGTTAGCCTAAGTATTTGTGAATGTATAATTTAAGAACTTGCTATCTAACTGGTAAACAAACACTATTGTATGTTAAATAAATGAAGCTAATGTTGCTCTCCCTGTATTAACTGGTCGTAATTCCTCGCCGATCCACAAGGTGGCACTGTTTACTAGTGCCTTTTCTCTTCCTCCCTCTACAGATCAGTTGATTGACAGCCCTACCGCCTCTGATGTCACTTCCGTTGTCCAACCCCCCTGGACCCGCCTCTTCCTGCCAGGCCTGTACTTAACTGGAAGTGGAGCAGTTACTTTGAGACTCGCGTCTATGAAGACATCTTTTTGTCCTTTTTTTTTAAAGCGTTCATACACAGCATTTCTTTTCGGTTATACCTGCGGGTGCCCCCCAATCTTTATGCTTGCACTGTGTTTTTCCATTACAGTGTATATTTTCTAACTTTTTCAACAAGTCTTTTTGCAATCTGCTGCATGTTAATTCAGAATAGTGGAGAATGAATGGAAACAAATTTCAGGAAATATGTAGTTACCACTGCGGTGGGTTGGCACCCTGCCCGTGATTGTTTCCTGCCCTGTGTTGGCTGGGATTGGCTCCAGCAGACCCCCGTGACCCTGTGTTTGGATTCAGTGGGTTGGAAAATGGATGGATGTACGTAGTTACCAACCTGGCCAATCAGAGTCGTAGGGGTCTGCAGAGGGTCCGCATCAACGCAGCTTGTAGTCACATTTTTGAGGAGGTGCACGTCAGGCTACACTGTAGGTTAGGTGGGCTACAGTGTAGCTGTGACACGGAAGTATCAATCAACCTTTACGGTGCCTTGTCTCGATGTCTCCTTCAAAGTGAATAGAAGTGATGAGTTCTTTGGAACATCGAACCCTGAAGAACTAAATAGAAATAAATTTAAAGGCCAAGGAACTAATCCCCGTCATGACCTGGCAAACTAAAATGGCCTCCTCTGACCAGAAAACTGATAAGAAAAGAAGTTCTGTGACATCCTTAGATGGTGGGTCCAGCAAACAGCTGCTCAGAGTTTGGTAACCAACAGGAGAGAAATACGTTTGTTGCGTAGTGAAGCAGTGCATTAATGGACGTGCGATTAGACCCCATCTGAGGTGCTGCAAGTAGAACCGTCTGTCAGCCTAATAAGCCAGACGCCCCCCCTCACCACCCCCTACAATGCCACTAAATGCCAGCTGGCTAATTAGTCTCGGATTTCTCCGCAGGGTCCTGCTGTGGCTCCTTTGCCTGCGCCACCTTTTTATCTATAATCTATTAGCTGCTTCAATTAGAAATGTCATTCTTATTCTGAAGACGGGCCGACAAAGAGACAACACCTTCTGATTGGGACTCCTCTGTTGTTGTTGCCGATACACAAAATGGCAAAAAAAAAAGAGAAAAGAAACAAAAATGATTTGAACAATCTACTGGGGGTCATTGGCCCGGGTGCATAACAATAAAATGAAAATAGTTGAAATTAAATTCAATTCAGTGACATAATGACCACCATCAATGAGATACGTCTGTTATATTTCAGCCAGGGTTCCTTCCCTTGCTTGGCCTTATGTCTTTATTCATTTTTGGATCTTTCATCTGTATTCGTTCATTTATGTTTATTTGTGTGTTTTCTTTGTCTATGTGTCAATGCCTTGTGTTTTGTGGGTGGTCTGCCACTGTGGTTGCGGCTTTTTGTTCCAGCCAGATTGACAATCTCATTTAATTAGCTGGTCTTTTAACTTCACCTGTTTGTTCCATCCATCCATCCATCCATCCATTATCCGACCCGCTATATCCTAACTACAGGGTCACGGGGGTCTTCTGGAGCCAATCCCAGCCAACACAGGGCGCAAGGCAGAAACAAACTCTGGGCAGGGTGCCAGCCCACCACAGGGCACACACACACACACATCAAGCACACACTAGAGACAATTTAGAATCGCCAATGCACCTCACCTACATGTCTTTGGACTGTGAGAGGAAACCCACACAGACACGGGGAGAACATGCAAACTCCACACAGGGAGGATCCGGGAAGCGAACTCAAGTCTCCTAACTGTGTGCCGCCCCTACTGTGTATTCATTTTGTTTCAAATTTTAATGAAGTTTAGTGTATGGTCACAATTTTAATGTTTTTAATTTTTTTCCTTTTTGACTGAATAGGCTACACAAAATATTTCATTTTTTTCTTTTTTTATTAACGAGATCTGTATGTGAGTGGAATGATTTGTGTTTTTAAATGACCCCCTGGCCTGTTCTACGCGCCAGCAACTTCACGTCTCTGCCCCTCACGTATGTGGATTTCACTTTCACCAAACAACAAACCTTTTAATTCACACTGATACGCCACTTCATTGGGAAGAAATACAACTTTTCACTGATGGCAACACGAATTATAAGTCTTTTTTTTTTATATTTTTATTTTATTAATTTTCATTGTGATCATTCCATACAAACAGATCAATTTATAACCCAACAAAATTGAAGACAAATCAAACCCCACCCCTGAGAAGGAGAGCTTAGCTAAAGGAAAATTGCTTTAAGCTTTTTAATAAGGCAACATTAGACAAAAGAAAGGGAGAAGTAAATATCTATGTAAATAAGAGATGGAGAGGGGAGTTAAATGCAATAATAGTTATTTCTCTTATTCTAAAATAATATTGATTAAATCCTGCCATGTTTTGAAAAAATGTTGTACAGATCCATCCATCCATCCATTTTCCAACCCGCTGAATCCGAACACAGGGTCACGGGGGTCTGCTGGAGCCAATCCCAGCCAACACAGGGCACAAGGCAGGGAACCAATCCTGGGCAGGGTGCCAACCCACCGCAGGACACACACAAACACACCAAGCACACACTAGGGCCAATTTAGAATCGCCAATCCACCTAACCTGCATGTCTTTGGACTGTGGGAGGAAACCGGAGCGCCCGGAGGAAACCCACGCAGACACGGGGAGAACATGCAAACTCCACGCAGGGAGGACCCGGGAAGCAAACCCAGGTCCCCAGATCTCCCAACTGCGAGGCAGCAGCGCTACCCACTGTGCCACCGTGCTGTACAGATCCTCTAACTGAAAATTTGATTTTTTCCAATTTCAAATAATATAAAACATCAGTTTCCCACTGACTTATAAGAGGAGAGTTAGGATTCTTCCAATTTAACAAAATAAGTCTGCGTGCCAAGAGTGTAGTGAATGCAATCACCGTTTGCTTGTCCTTCTCCAATTCAAGTCCATCTGGAAGGACACCGAACACAGCTGTTAGTGGGTTAGGAGGGATTGTGACCCCAAGGCTGTCTGAGAGGCACTTAAAAATTTTTGTCCAAAATGATGTTAGTTTAGTGCAGGCCCAGAACACGAATTACAAGTCTTCGACTTAAAGTTTAAATCCGAACAATATATTCAATCTCTTTTTGGTTTTCTGTTATTTCACGGTGTAATAATTTCCATTTGTTTGTGCTAATGTGATCTTTACTTTCATTTTTGGGGACTTTCCAATTTTCGTACTTCCATTATCTCTAACCCTGTAGTGGGTTGGCACCCTGCCCGGGATTGGTTCCTGCCTTGTGCCCTGTGTTGGCTGGGATTGGCTTCAGCAGACCCCCGTGACCCTGTGTTCGGATTCAGCAGGTTGGAAAATGGATGGATGGATGGATTATCTCTAACCTGCTCTTCTTGGGTATCATGCCAATGTTTTTGAATTCTTTATGACGTTCTACTTTGTCATCTACTCTTTCTCTTTTATATCCAATGGTTAAATCTCTTGGCTCAAAGTCTCGTCTCGCAGAACGTGAAAGTGTCTCTCTGAGAAAATCACATCTCGTCCCAGGCTAAAAAGTCTTGTCTCATCCCAGGATTTTTTTGTGATAATATACAGTACTGTGCAAAAGTTTTAGGCAGGTGTGAAAAAATGCTGTAAACAAAGAATGCTTTCAGAAATATAAATAATGATTGTTTATTGTTATCAATTTACAAAATGCAAAGTGAGCAAACAAAAGAAACATCTAAATCAAATCAATATTTGGTGTTCCTACCTTTTGCCTTCAAACCAGCATCAATTCTTATCGGTCCACTTGCACAAAGTCAGGATTTTGTAGGATTCTAGTCAGGTGACTGATCAACCAATTGTACCAAACAGGTGCTAATGATCATCAATGTCACACGTAGGTTGAAACACAGTCATTAACGGAAACAGAAACAGCTTCAAACTGGGTGAGGAACAGCCAAACTCTGCTACCAAGGTGAGGTTGTGGAAGACAGTTTCATGTCATGGCGAGATTGAGCACAGCAACAAGACACAAGGTAGTTCTACTGCATCAGCAAGGTCTCTCCCAGACAAAGATTTCAAAGCAGAGTGGGGTTTCAAGATGTGCTGTTCAAGCTCTTTTGAAGAAGCACAAAGAAACGGGCAACGTTGAGGATCATAGACGCAGTGGTCGGCCAAGGAAACTTAGTGCAGCAGATGAAAGACACATCAAGCTTCTTACCCTTCGAAATCAGAAGATGTCCAGCAGTGCCATCAGCTCAGAACTGGCAGACACCAGTGGGACCCAGGTACACCCATCTACTGTCCGGAGAAGTCTGGCCAGAAGTGGTCTTCATGGAAGAGTTGCAGCCAAAAAGCCATACCTCCGACGTGGAAACAAGGCCAAGCGACTCAAGTATGCACGAAAACATAGGAACTGGGGTGCAGAAAAATGGCAGCAGGTGCTCTGGACTGATGAGATTCAGTCAAATTTAAAATATTTGGCTGTAGCAGAAGGCAGTTTGTTCGTCGAAGGTCTGGAGAGCAGTACAATAATGAGTGTCTGCAGGCAACAGTGAAGCATGGTGGAGGTTCCTTGAACGTTTGGGGCTGCATTTCTGCAAATGGAGTTGGAGATTTGGTCAGGATTAATGGTGTTCTCAATGCTGAGAAATACAGGCAGATACTTATCCATCATGCAGTACCACCAGGGAGGCGTATGATTGGCCCCAAATTTATTCTGTAGCAGGACAACAACCCCAAACATACAGCCAAAGTCATTAAGAACTACCTTCAGTGTAAAGAAGAACAAGAAGTCCTGGTATGAAGTGATGGTATGGCCCCCACAGAGCCCTGATCTCAACATCATCAGGTGTGTCTGGGATTACATGAAGAGACAGAAGGATGTGAGGAAGCCTACATCCACAGAAGATCTGGGGTTAGTTCTCGAAGATGTTTGGAACAACCTACCAGCCGAGTTCCTTCAAAAACTGTGTGCAAGTGTATCTAGAAGAATTGATGCTGTTTGGAAGGCAAAGGGTGGTCACACCAAATATTGATTTGATTTAGATTTCTCTTTTCTTCATTCACTGCATTTTGTTGATTGATGAAAATAAATGATTAACACTTCCATTTGTGAAAGCATTCTCTGTTTACAGCATTTTTTCACACCTGCCTAAAACTTTTGCATAGTACTGTGTGTATGTATATATATATATATATATATATATATTTACACACACACACACTGCTTAAAAAATGAAAGGCACCTTTTGTAATGAGAGTATATCATCAAGTCAGTGACACTTGTGGGCTATTGATCAGGTCAGTGAAGTAGCAGAGGGGCTTGTTAATCAGTTTCAGCTGCTTTGGTGCACTAGAGGGGCAACAATGAAACGACCCCCAAAACAGGAGTGAATGCTTTAACAGGTGGAGGCCACTGACATTTTTCCCTCCTCATCTGTTTTGTCACTCGTTTTGCATTTGTCTACAGTCATTGTCACTACTGGTGGCATGAGGCCATACCTGGACCCTACAGAGGTGGCACAGGTAGTCCAACTTCTCCAGGATGGCACATCAATACGTGTCGATCATTGCCAGAAGGTTTGCTGTGTCTGCCAGCACAGTCACGAGGACATGGAGGAGATTCCAGGAGACAGACAGGCAGTTCCTCTAGGAGAGCTGGACAGGGCCCCACGTAGAAGGTTCTTAACCTATCAGCAGGGCCCACTGGTATCTGCTCCTTTGGGCAAAGAGGAACAGGATGAGCACTGGCAGAGCCTACAAAATGACCTCCAACAGGCAGGCCACTGGTGTGAATGTCTCTGACCAAACAATCAGAAACAGACTTCATGAGGGTGGCCTGAGGGCCCGACAATGTCCTCTAGTGGGCACCGTGGAGCTCGATTGGCCTTTGCCATAGAATCCCAGAATTGGCCATTCCACCACTGGCACCATGTGCATCTCAGAGATGAGAGCAGGTTCAACCTGAGCACATGTGATAGACATGAAAGGGTCTGGAGATGCCGTGGAGAACATTATGCTGCCTGTTATTGGTGATTATAAATTGTCCCTATTGTGTACTTTGTGTGTATCGGTGTGTGTGTGTGCGTGTGCCCTGCGGTGGGCTGGTGCCCTGCCTGGGGTTTGTTTCCTGCCTTGCACCCTGTGTTGGCTGGGACTGGCTCCAGCAGACCCCCTCAACCCAGTCAGGACTAAACAGGTTAGAAAATGAATGACTGACTAATCAAGTTTTATGTACATGTGACTATTCCATATTTGCATAAAGAAACGCTCATTTTTGTTCCTAAGGTTCCCCACAACTTTGTTTACCAAGAAAGAAAGTTATAGACTTACAGTAAATTTTTTATTTGTTTTTCCCAAATGCCATGGACTTTTTGGGCTTGTGCAATTCAATTTATGACTTTTTTTCCATTATCCAACCCGCTATATCCTAACTATAGGGTCATGGGGGTCTGCTGGAGCCCATCCCAGATAGCATGGGGCGCAAGGTAGGAACAAACACCGGACAGGGCACCAGTTAATTTAACTGTATAAGAAGAATTGGAATACCATGTGTATTCATTTTGAATAAGATTAACATAAAATAAGTGAGTAATGACAACAGTTTCTGAGATGGAGTATGCTTCTGCTGAAAGAAAACATTCTGATTGCTTTGTTACATAATAATTGTGTTATTGTGACATCAAGTAAATTTAAGTTAATGTAACTGTAGAAAAATTTAGTAAAACTTAACAGCAAGCATACTTATTTTAAATTAGCTTAAATTAAATTCATAAATTGAACATCTCCAACAGTTTGTTACAGATAGATAGATAGATAGATAGATAGATAGATAGATAGATAGATAGATAGATAGATAGATAGATAGATAGATAGATAGATAGATAGATAGATAGATAGATAGATAGAGTGAAAGGCACTATATAATAGATAGATAGATAGATAGATAGATAGATAGATAGATAGATAGATAGATAGATAGATAGATAGATAGATAGATAGATAGATAGAGTGAGTGAAAGGCACTATATAATAGATAGATAGATAGATAGATAGATAGATAGATAGATAGATAGATAGATAGATAGATAGATAGATAGATAGATAGATAGATATGAAAGGCACTATATAATAGATAGATAGATAGATAGATAGATAGATAGATAGATAGATAGATAGATAGATAGATAGATAGATAGATAGATAGATAGATAGAGTGAGTGAAAGGCACTATATAATAGATAGATAGATAGATAGATAGATAGATAGATAGATAGATAGATAGATAGATAGATAGATAGATAGATAGATAGAGTGAAAGGCACTATATAATAGATAGATAGATAGATAGATAGATAGATAGATAGATAGATAGATAGATAGATAGATAGATAGATAGATAGATAGAGAGTGAGTGAAAGGCACTATATAATAGATAGATAGATAGATAGATAGATAGATAGATAGATAGATAGATAGATAGATAGATAGATAGATAGATAGATAGATAGATAGATAGATATGAAAGGCACTATATAATAGATAGATAGATAGATAGATAGATAGATAGATAGATAGATAGATAGATAGATAGATAGATAGATAGATAGATAGAGTGAGTGAAAGGCACTATATAATAGATAGATAGATAGATAGATAGATAGATAGATAGATAGATAGATAGATAGATAGATAGATAGATAGATAGATAGATAGATAGAGTGAGTGAAAGGCACAATATAATAGATAGATAGATAGATAGATAGATAGATAGATAGATAGATAGATAGATAGATAGATAGATAGATAGATAGATAGATAGAGTGAGTGAGTGAGTGAAAGGCACTATATAATAGATAGATAGATAGATAGATAGATAGATAGATAGATAGATAGATAGATAGATAGATAGATAGATAGAGTGAGTGAAAGGCACTATATAATAGATAGATAGAGTGAGTGAAAGGCACTATATAATAGATAGATAGATAGAGTGAGTGAATGAATGAAAGGCACTATTAGATAGATAGATAGATAGATAGATAGATAGATAGATAGATAGATAGATAGATAGATAGATAGATAGATAGAGTGAAAGGCACTATATAATAGATAGATAGATAGATAGATAGATAGATAGATAGATAGATAGATAGATAGATAGATAGATAGATAGAGTGAAAGGCACTATATGATAGATAGATAGATAGATAGATAGATAGATAGATAGATAGATAGATAGATAGATAGATAGATAGATAGATATGAAAGGCACTATATAATAGATAGATAGATAGAGTGAGTGAAAGGCACTATATAATAGATAGATAGATAGATAGATAGATAGATAGATAGATAGATAGATAGATAGATAGATAGATAGATAGATAGATAGATAGAGTGAGTGAAAGGCACTATATAATAGATAGATAGAGTGAGTGAGTGAAAGGCACTATATAATAGATAGATAGATAGATAGATAGATAGATAGATAGAGTGAGTGAGTGAAAGGCACTATATAATAGATAGATAGATAGATAGATAGATAGATAGATAGATAGATAGATAGATAGATAGATAGATAGATAGATAGATAGATAGAGTGAGTGAAAGGCACTATATAATAGATAGATAGAGTGAGTGAGTGAAAGGCACTATATAATAGATAGATAGATAGAGTGAGTGAATGAATGAAAGGCACTATTAGATAGATAGATAGATAGATAGATAGATAGATAGATAGATAGATAGATAGATAGATAGATAGATAGATAGATAGATAGATAGAGTGAAAGGCACTATATAATAGATAGATAGATAGATAGATAGATAGATAGATAGATAGATAGATAGATAGATAGATAGATTGAAAGGCACTATATGATAGATAGATAGATAGATAGATAGATAGATAGATAGATAGATAGATAGATAGATAGATAGATATGAAAGGCACTATATAATAGATAGATAGATAGAGTGAGTGAAAGGCACTATATAATAGATAGATAGATAGATAGATAGATAGATAGATAGATAGATAGATAGATAGATAGATAGATAGATAGATAGAGTGAGTGAGTGAAAGGCACTATATAATAGATAGATAGATAGATAGATAGATAGATAGATAGATAGATAGATAGATAGATAGATAGATAGATAGATAGAGTGAGTGAAAGGCACTATATAATAGATAGATAGAGTGAGTGAGTGAAAGGCACTATATAATAGATAGATAGATAGAGTGAGTGAATGAGTGAAAGGCACTATTAGATAGATAGATAGATAGATAGATAGATAGATAGATAGATAGATAGATAGATAGATAGATAGAGTGAGTGAGTGAAAGGCACTATATAATAGATAGATAGATAGATAGATAGATAGATAGATAGATAGATAGATAGATAGAGTGAGTGAAAGGCACTATATAATAGATAGATAGAGTGAGTGAGTGAAAGGCACTATATAATAGATAGATAGATAGAGTGAGTGAATGAGTGAAAGGCACTATTAGATAGATAGATAGATAGATAGATAGATAGATAGATAGATAGATAGATAGATAGATAGATAGATAGATAGATAGATAGATAGACTGCACAACAGCAGTTATAATTCTGAGTAAGTTTGCCCTTTCCGTGTATAAAGTCTGCTGCACTGACTTTCCGACATGACTTCGCTAATCGGCTAACATTCGACGGAATATAACTTGAGGATTGGTAACTATAACATTTTGCTTACATTTCTCTTCAGGCGGACTTGGTTTAAAAATGAAATAAAAAGACAAAATCGGTTTGTATTCAACTTTGCTTTAATGATGTCATTTTTGAAATGCAGTCTGCGGTGGACGCGACTTGTCACCATGACGCCGGGCAGCTGCTGGTCGTGCGAAGCCCACAAAGCGTCGGCTCCTCCGTCCCCGGCCGTCCTTCCACACCCGTCTGTCCCGATCACGCACACTTGCAGTAGTAGGACGAGATGGAGTTGTCCCAGTTTCCGAAAAGCCCTTTGGCCACATCTTTGAGGCGGTACTGGATGCCAGCGGAGAACTTGCGCTTGGTGCCCTCTTTCTTGCTCCTCGACCACACGGTGAGGTCACATCGGGAGCCCACCACCAGCGAGGAGATCCGGTCGTTCCAGCCCTTTGGAATTAAAGGCATGTCGTCCCCGGAGAAAGTATCCAGGTAGTTACCCCCACAGCACTGGTCATAGTAGTAGTGATCGTTCTCGTACATGCGGGCGCAGATCTTGGTCCCGTCCTCGGTTTTGAGGTCACTGGGGTTCGGACACTGTGCCCGGACCCCGGCCATAGTCATGAGAAGAGCGATCGTGAGTACCAGAGCCTTCATGATGTGCCTTCAGCGGCTTTCAGTCCAATCCCCCGCTTCTCGTGCGGACTTCTTAAATGGAATCCGCGGAGCAGAAGGAGCCAATGGGCAGCGTGTCATTAAACGCCCCGTCAGTTTTCTACCTGCACCTCTGTGGTCACAGGACACGTCTGGAGAAAAAGGAGGGCAGCCACATCTGCTGCTCTTCTCACCTTACGTTAAAGCACCCGTTGCCTAATATTCGGAGAAGTTTCACAGCTGGGCACACACACGCGTGCCCACAGAAGAACGACAGTCCGGCCAAGCGTGACGTTATCAGTTGCAGCCACCTGGCAGTGCACATTGGGGCAGAAACACTTCACCTGAACCACTCATTTGTCGGGAGCAAGGAGCATTTTTCAGGATCGGAATATTTAAGAAGTATGAGCTACTTATGGCGAGTCGTCTTTTTAGCGCTTTACCAGGAAACAAACATATTGGTCTTATGTGGGCAGCCAACAGTGGAGTAATTTGGATTTACACATCGGGGTATCATTGGCTCCAATACACTGGCTAACTGCGAGCAAACAGACAGGGAGTCCAAATTTTCTCACGAAGCATGAAAAAAACAAAACCTTATGAGTCCATCCATCCATGTGCTATACCCGCTTATCCAGGGTAGGGTTGCCAGGCACCTGGAGCCTATATTGTAAACAGTGGGCACAGGCAGGGCCAACCCCTGGACTCGGTACACGTAGCATTGGGCCAACTATCACCACCACTCCACCTAACCTGCATGATTTTGAAACCCGAACACCCAGACGTGAGCAGGGGGGGAAAAAACATACGAACTCCACACAGATATATAGGAGCTGGGATGTGAACTCCAGTCTCCGTCTTAAGAGGCAGCAGCATTAGCACCGCGCAACCTCTTACTGGTCCTTTCCTTGAATTTTTTTCTTTTAGAAAAAAATATAAAATAATAAAAGATTACCAGCTAAATGCAAAACAGGTAATAAAAACAATTCAAATATTTCATTTAAAGCTCGTCCCGCACGCTTGTCTAAACACCTTTGTTCGTTTCAACGTAGCGTCCTGCAAGCTAAAAGGCGCGGCGCAAATGACTTTTAACCGATCGATTACGAAAACAGCGACATTTTACAAAATGGCATCATTAATATACATGTATATGTATATGTGAATATGTGTGAGTGTGTGCGTGCGATATGCACCGACCTGTTATAAGCAATGGAAAGGAGGTGGCTACAACATGCAGATCATAATAATAATAATAATAATTATTATTATTATTATTATTATTATTATTATTATTATTATTATTATTATTATTAATACTAGTCATTTAGCCCGTTACAATAACGGGCGCTAGAACAGTAGTGCATAAACATTAGTAGGAACAGTCTATATTAAATAGCAAGGGACTTTGACCTCATTCTTTTTGTTGGTCGTATTTTTCTTTCTTTCAGCCTTTCTTTTGTTGATGTTTACTTGCTGAGCTGACCGTTCTTCATGGGCTGCCGCCGTGTATTGTGTGTCTTTAATCTTCTGTGACAGTAATACTGTCCGCTGGCTTGTACATCCGTAATATACCTTTAATTTTCTCTGGCGGTAATACAGGCGCTGCGGTGGGTTGGCGCCCTGCCCGGGATTGGTTCCCTGCCTTGCGTCCTGTGTTGGCTGGGATTGGCTCCGGCAGACCCCCGTGACCCTGTGTTCGGATTCAGCGGGTTGGAAAATGGATGGATGGTAATACAGGCGTGCGCGTCGGTAATATGCCTTTAATCTCCTCTGACAGTAATACTGACCTGTATGTGGCTGTAATATGCATCACTGTATTGTGTACCTTTCATTTCCTCTCGCAGTAATACTGGTTTGTATTTCCGTAAAACGCCTCTAACATTCTCTGACAGTAATATCGCGCATGCGCACCTCACCAGAAGACACACATACGGACACCTGGACGCACACAGGGATTTTATTAAAGAGGATTATTATTATTATTATTATTATTATTAATAATAATAATCCAAAAACTGGTGTAGAATGGGATCGGAGGCACAGACATGGCAGAGTCAAACTAAACGGGACTGTCGCTGAGGACTTTAAATTCACTGCTGAAGGCTCATTTAACTCAGCTATATGAACATCTCACAAACAGTAAAACTTGCGTTCAAACTCTGCAAATATTTGCAACTTTAGGGTAAAGAGGAGTCATGTGGGCGAACGTTAGAGACGATTAAAATATTTTGAACTCATTGAATTTTTATGATATTGGACCAATTTGTTTATTTCAAGAGCCTAAAAATAATTTACAAAAAAAATTAAAAACACACAAAAATATATATATATATTTAAATAATAATTCTAGCACCATTATTGTAAGTCATCTTGCAAACTGGAGATTTAAATATTGCATAATCCATTCTCATTCTCTTTTTTTAATTTTAATTTTTTTTTTTTTAACATTTCTACATCATGTCATGGGCGGCATGGTGGCGCAGTGGGTAGCCTCGCAGTTAGGAGATGCGAAGTGGCTGGAGCGTAGAACAGGCCAGGGGGTCATTTAAAAACACAAATCATTCCACTCACATACGGGTCTCGTTAATAAAAAAAGAAAAAAATTAAACATTTTGTGTAGCCTATTCAGTCAAAAAGGAAAAAAAATAAAAACATTAAAATTGTGACCGTACATCCATCCATCCATTCATTTTCCAACCCGCTGAATCCGAACACAGGGTCACGGGGGTCTGCTGGAGCCAATCCCAGCCAACACAGGGCACAAGGCAGGAACCAATCCTGGGCAGGGTGCCAACCCACCGCAGTGTGACCATACACTAAACTTCATTAAAATTTGAAACAAAAATTAAACAAAATTAATACACAGTAGGGGCGGCACGCAGTCCCGGGTCCACCCTGCGTGGAGTTTGCATGTTCTCCCCATGTCTGTGTGGGTTTCCTCCGGGTACTCCAGTTTCCTCCCACAATCCAAAGACATGCAGGTTAGGTGCATTGGCGATTCTAAATTATCCCTGTGCCCACATGTACGAGAATGACCATCACTACTACGATCAAAGTTGAGGTGGTCAATATCTGGATGCCTACCTTGGAGATTTGAAAAGGCTGGAACAAGAGGATCTCCTCACTGGTGGTGGCCACCCACTGTGACCTCACCGTGTGGTCCAGAAACAAGAAAGAGGGCACCAAGCACATGTTCTCCTCTGGCATCAACTACCACCTCAGAGATGTCATGAAGGGGCTTTTTGGAAACTGGAACAACTCCATCACCTGAATAGGAAGGTGAAAAAGACAAAAGGAACGGGCTGAGAAGAGGAACCGCCACGACCTACGATCACCTGCCATGTGTTTGAATTTTCTGAACTTGTCAAAGGAAAAATTAAAATTAGAAATGGAAAAAAAAGTGATGAGACCGCTCTGAATTCTGCTTTCAGGGTCTTTTATAAAAGTTTGTAACTGCGTGCATGAAATACATTTGTATGTCCTGGAATCATAATGTAATGTAGTGGCCTCCAACTAATATGTTATTAACGCTGCATGTTATTACACAGGCGGCACGGTGGTGCAGTGGGTAGCGCTGCTGCCTCGCAGTTGGGAGACCTGGGGACCTGGGTTCGATTCCCGGGTCCTCCCTGCGTGGAGTTTGCATGTTCTCCCCGTGTCTGCGTGGGTTTCCTCCGGGCGCGCCGGTTTTCTCCCACAGTCCAAAGACATGCAGGTTAGGTGGATTGGCGATTCTAAATTGGCCCTAGTGTGTGCTTGGTGTGTTTGTGTGTGTCCTGCGGTGGGTTGGCACCCTGCCCAGGATTGTTTCCTGCCTTGTGCCCTGTGTTGACTGGGATTGGCTCCAGCAGACCCCCGTGACCCTGTGTTCGGATTCAGCGGGTTGGAAAATGGATGGATGTTATTACACACGTACAGAATAACACAAAAAGTGAGTGATAGGCAGGCAATTTTTATCTTTTAACACGCGTAACAGAGAACACCTTAATGTTGGAATTTACTGTATAAAGCAATAAGCCATTTTATACAGCGCAAGGCAAGCGGAGAACCTGATTTACGGTAAGGCCTAAAGGCACTATAAGGGAACTCTGCTGAATTATCACATCCAGTTTATTGTCGTGTGTCTCTTGTGATAATTCTTCTTAAATAAGAGTCTCTCGGGTGGTGCAGTGGGTAGCGCTGCTGCCTCGCAGTAAGGAGACTTGGGTTCACTTCCCGGGTCCTCCCTGTGTGGAGTTTGCATGTTCTCATCTATCTATCTATTATATAGTGCCTTTCACATCTATCTATCTATCTATCTATTATATAGTGCCTTTCACATCTATCTATTAATCTATCTATCTATTATATAGTGCCTTTCTTATCTATCTATCTATCTATCTATCTATCTATCTATTATATAGTGCCTTACACATCTATCTATCTATCTATCTATCTATCTATCTATCTATCTATCTATCTATCTATCTATCTATCTATCTATCTATCTATTATATAGTGCCTTTCTCATCTATCTATCTATCTATCTATCTATCTATCTATCTATCTATTTATCTATCTATCTATCTATCTAATCATTTCCTGTCCTTTACTGGCTAATTATTGCTCTCACACCTTCACCCTCTAATATCTAATGGTGCAAGGATGGCTGCCTTGGCATCACCAACGTGGTTACAACACATGGGTGGTGGTCAGAGTGGCTCCGTGTTATCAATGTACAGTGCTCTGAGTAGTGAGAAAAGCTCTATATAAATGTCATCTTCATGAATTCGTATTGTATGCTTTGCATGTAGTAATGTGCTTTTGTAAGTTGCTGACTGGTTAATAATAATAATCATAATAATAACAATAACAATAATATATTTTATTTGGTTCAAAGTATGTTCTCACATGTGGACAATAAAAGTAAACTAAACTAAATTAATATACAGTATAAATATGCATAATATACTTTACATTGTCCTATAACATTTATATGTGTGTTTGTGTGAGTGTATTTATACATATAGTAGCCAGTAGGGGGCACCACTGAGCCTTAAAGCCCAAAGACAATTTTACCCAACACAGTAACACAGTCCCGGGTTCAAATAAAGAATTTCTATTTGCCACCAACACCTCCCCAAGTGTGCACAGCTGATAATAACACATTGACAGATCAAGTGAATGCCCTTCTCTCCTTCTGTTCCTCCTGGAGAGTTTTGCCCACTGCCTCCTGACTCCGCCACCCTGAGGTGATGCATTGGACTGCTATTAACCTGGACCCAGCCTGTTGGTAGCACTTTATCTCTCTCTCTCTCTCTCTCTCTCTCTCTATATATATATATATATATATATATATATATATATGTGAGTGTGTGTGTGCATATTGTGACAGATGGCTGGGGCCCATGCCTGGCCAGGATGCCCCTTCACCACATCTGCCAGGGGGACAAGGGTGGAAAGCCCAGTATCTCCCCCTGGACGGTAGATGGCAGCCTCCCTGGATTGCAGCGGTGCCTCAGACTCCCTCAGGGCTTCATGGGGGTTGGAGTTCTGTGCAGCTCTGTGGGGTTCCGCAGGCGCCACCAGGGGGTGCTGCAACAGGAGCAGTTGGCACCTTTTGGGCACTGGTTTCGCCTTACCCAGAATGCAGCCGGATGTTGCTAATCAACCACCTGGAGCACTTCTGGGAGACAGCGACCACCACTCAGTGACCAGAGTCGGGTGGAGGTGGACAAAGCTGTGGAGGAGTGGTGGTGGAAGAGAGAGAGAGAGGAGTGTGGTGACTCAGTGCTTAGTGCTTGGAACTGTGTTGTGGCTGGAGGGATTATGGGGAAGACGTGCCCTCCAGCTGAAGAAAAATAAAAAGTCTTTTCATTTTATATGTGCCTCCCATGTCCAATCAGTGTCAGGTCAGGCGCTATATAGCGCCATTATTACAATATATTAAATATGTGTAAACTGAAAAAAAAGTTTAAAGGCTCTTTCCATAATGGAAAGAAAAGAAGGTTAAAGACACAACATTTCCGTTGTATAACCTTCATTAGGTGTACAACCAAAATGGACAAAAAAGGGTAACGTATATTGGTGGGGAACGTGGGATCAAAGTCAGGGCAGATGAAAGGAGAAAAGGTGAGAGTAGGTGTGAAAAAGCTGCCATTAGAGAAAATGAAGAGAGAGATTAAAAAATAAGTCAGTCATTAAGACCTGGGGAAATAGATCTTAAATAACCTCTGCGTAACTTCAACTTTGTGACTGATGCTTGAACATTATCCTGAAGAATGTGTTGATATTGTGTTGAATTCATCTGACCCTCGACTTTAACAAGGGCCCCAGTCCCTGAACTAGCCACACAGCCCCACAGCATGATGGAACCTCCACCAAATTTGACAGTAGGTAGCAGGTGTTTTTCTTGGAATGCGATGTTCTTCTTCAGCCATGCAAAGTGCTTTTTGTTCTGACCAAATAACTCAATTTTTATCTCATCAGTCCAAAGCACTTTGTTCCAAAATTAATCTGGCTTGTCTAAATGAGCATTGGCGTACAACAAGTGACTCTGTTTGTGGCGTGAGTGCAGAAAGGGCTTCTGTGTCATCACCCTGCCATACAGATGTTCTTTGTGCAAATTGAATTGTAGAACGATGTACAGATACACCATCTGCAGCAAGATGTTCTTGCAGGTCTTTGGAGGTGATCTGTGGGTTGTCTGTCACCATTCTCACAATCCTGCTCATATGTCACTCCTATATTTTTCTTGACCTGCCAGACCTGCTGGGTTTAACAGCAACTGTGCCTGTGGCCTTCCATTTCCTGATTCCATTCCTTACAGTTACTGAAACTGACAGTTTAAACCTCAGAGATGGCTTTTTGTAGCCTTCCCCTAAACCATGAGACTCAACAATCTTTGTTTTCAGATCTTTGGAGAGTTGCTTTGAGGATCCCATGCTGTCGCTCTTCAGAGGAGAGTCAAAGGGAAGGAAGCACAACTTGTAATTGACCACCTTAAATACCTTTATATCTCATGATGGGACACACCTGTCTATGAAGTTCAAGGCGTAACGAACTCATCACACCAAGTAATCAGCATTGAGCAGTGACAGGCATTCAAATCAGCACAATGACAAGGGGACCCACATTTGTGCACAGCCAGTTTTTCACATTTGATTTAATTTCATACAACTAAATACTGCGCCACTAAAAACCTTTGTTCGGAAAACACCGCAGTACTCAGATGTTCCTAGGAAATGAAAGACATACCACTGTTATCTTTATTGTTGAAAGGAGAGTCAATTATTATGCAGGCTGAGAGGGGGTCACAAACTTTTCCATATGACTTTAAATTCCAACATTAAGGTGTTCTCTGTTACGCGTGTTAAAAGATAAAAATTGCCTGCCTATCACTCACTTTTTGTGTTATTCTGTACGTGTGTAATAACATGCAGCGTTAATAACATATTAGTTGGAGGCCACTACATTACATTATGATTCCAGGACATACAAATGTACTTCATGCAGGCAGTTATAAACTTTTATAAAAGACCCTGAAAGCAGAATTCAGAGCGGTCTCATCACTTTTTTCCATTTCTAATTTTAATTTTTCCTTTGACAAGTTCAGAAAATTCAAACCCATGGCAGGTGATTGTAGGTCATGACGGTTCCTCTTCTCAGCCCATTCCTTTTGTCTTTTTTACCTTCCTGTTCAGGTGATGGAGTTGTTCCAGTTTCCGAAGAGCCCCTTCATGACATCTCTGAGGTGGTAGTTGATGCCAGAGGAGAACATGGGCTTGGTGCCCTCTTTCTTGTTTCTGGACCACACGGTGAGGTCAGAGCGAGTGGCCACCACCAGTGAGGAGATCCTCTTGTTCCTGCTTTTTCAAATAAAGGGCATGTGATCCCCAAAGTAGGAGTCCAGATATTGACCACCTCAGCTTTGATCATAGTAGTAGTGATGGTCATTCTCGTATAGATCCCGGTTCCGTTTATCTCGTTGATATTGCTGGGGCTTGGACATTGGCCATATGCACCTGTGAGGGCCAGCAGGAAGACCACGTCTTCATGACTTCTGAAGAAGATGAAGTGTCAGTTGTAAATGACAGGCTAACAAAAGCAACATGGCCGACTGTCTGAGGGAATGAAAGAAGTGAAATGGTGGGGAAAGATGATAAGATAAAACTCAGGTACACTTTGTGAAATGTTCAAGGAGATGGCCATGACTTTACCGAGCTTACCAGCCACAGTGCCAGCTGTGCAAACAGCTGAAGCAACTCCAGAGCCAGTTGGTTGTTTTCTCACCCAAAGCTATCAGCTGATTTGTGAAATGGGCAGAGTTGCATGATGCAGCCTTCTCCATGTAATAGCTGGCCATTGTTTGTCCTGATAAATGCCAAGTATCCAGGGCACAATGATTCTACTGTGGACGTTTAGCATTTGGTATATGAACATATGGCCAAGCGTTCCAGCTGAGGAGAGGCAAGGCTCCAGCCAATCAATGGTGCAAGAAAATAGACGATGCTCATCCTGCCAATGCCTGGAGACAGACAGGAAATGCCAATGCAGTAGTGGGTATGTTGGCATCTCAGCAGGGTTGGACAGAGAAACGATATGTGATGGAAGGACAGGAGGAGACAACCTATCAGGGCTACATGGTCCCCCGAAATCTAGGTGGCAGCATCCCTGGGTGAAGCTACGTGAACAGACACCTGCAAGGCATGCTGGGAACTGTAGTCCCATGGTGTAGCATTGCCAGGTTCCATGGGTGCCACCTGTGGGGTGCTGCCGGGTTCCGTGACCCCTACTTTGTAGGACTTCTATTTGACCTAGAAGTGCTAGCCCTGGAAGGACACTCGAGCCTAAGATAAAAGAAGCCACTCAAGCTCGTCCAGCCAAGTTGGAGTCGGGTGGAAGATGGACAAAGCTCACCTGGAGGTATGGAAGGAGAAGGAAAAGACTGAAGGAGAGTGTTATGCCTCTGTGTATTACTGCAAAGAATCCAATTTGTAAGGTATGTTATTGTAATAAACCTTGTATTTGCACCCAAGACTTGTGTCTGTGATATTGCATCTGGGGTTTGAGATGCTGCAACACCCCCTACTGGTCACAACACCAAGAAATAGTTATGTACCCCACAAATATACTCACAGGTGGCGCAGTGGTAGTGCTGCTGCTTTGCAGTAAGGAGAGTGTGGAAGATTGTGGGTTCGCTTCCCGGTTCCTCCCTGTGTGGATAGCGCTTTGAGTACTGAGAAAAGCGCTATATAAATGTAATGAATTATTATTATTATTATTAAATAAATCAAGGCGCTATAGGGAGCTGAAATTCAAGTAACTTCACTCAATGGGAGAACACTGGTTGTGTGCCAGTGTGTGCCACAGAGAGAGGCCGTCAGGTAAAATGAAGAAGAGACAGAAAATCCACTGACTGGAAAACGGGACTTGTTGTCCCTATGTGGAAAGGAAAGGGTGATCGCCTGGATTGCAGCAACTACAGGGGGATAACACTGCTCTCAGTGCCGAGTAAGGTCCATGCTAGGGTTGTCCTCAATAGGATCTGTGATCACTTGCTCACCTACCAGTGACCAGAACAGTCTGGTTTTACGCCTAAGAAGTCTACCATCGACTGCATCCTGGCACTGAGGGTTCTCATGGAGCGCAAACGCAAATATCGGCAGAGTTTCTTTGTAACCTTTGTCGATTTTCATAAGGCATTCAACTCAGTTGATCGAGTTGCCCTGTGGGACATCCTGAGGGCTCGCAGGACCCCCTCGAGGTTGCTGGATATCATGGCCGGCCTGTCCACTGGTACTCTGAGTGCTGTGCAGAGTGGAGGCAGACCCTCTGTGTTTTTCCCAGTTGATTCTGTGGTTCGTCAGGTGTGTGTTCTGCTCCTACTCTGTTCAATGCTTGTATGGACTGGGTGTTGGACAAGGTTGTGGGGTCCAGCGGCTGTGGGGCATCTGTTGGTGAAGAAAGGTTCACGTATCTTGACTTTGCTGACAATGCTCTGATCTTCGCGGAGTCAATGGAGGCTCTGATCGGTGCTCTTGAGAGACCGAGAGAGGAGTCTGAGTGTCTGGTCTTGCGAATGTCCTGGATAAGAACCAACATCCAGGCCTTTAATGACCTCTTGGGCACAGCCATCAGCAGTTTGTCTATCTGCACAGAGAGTGTCGACCTTGTCGAGAGGTTTACTTACCTTGGCAGTGACATTCATGTGTCTGGTGACTCTTCCTATGAAGTCAGTAGACAGACTGGGTGAGCATGGGGGGTCATGAGGTTGCTGGAAAGGGGTGTGTGGCACTCCTGACATCTCTACAAAAGGACAAAGGTCCAAGTCTTTAGAGTCCTGGTGCTTCCTGTCTTGCTATATGGTTGCGAGACATGGACGCTAACCAGTGACCTGAGATGAAGACTGGACTTCTTCACTACTGTGTCTCTTCAGAGAATCCTTGGATCTCGCTGGTTTGACTTTGTGTTGCTCATCGAGTCCCAAATGAGGCACATGACCTGAATTCTGAGGGAGCATCAGTTACGGCACTATGGCCATGTGGCGCATTTCCTCGAGGGTGATCCGGCTCATAAGATCCTCATTGTTGGGGACCCGAGTGGTTGGACCAGGCCAAGGGGTCACCCACGTAACACCTGGCTGTGGCAGATAGAGGGTCATTTCCGGAGGGTGGGACTGGACCATATGTTTGCCTGGGGGATTGCCAACCGGGATACCAAGTTGTTTCGTAGTGTAGTGGGTACGGCAACGCTCTGCACCAGTGCATGCTCCCCAACTTGACTTGATTTGACTTGTGGGGTCTGCAGAGGTCAAAGCCAAAGATCTGAAGGTGAGAAGCTCCTAAAGCCTCACCATTAACCGAAGGTATTGTTGTGGAGAAATCTTCAGAAAAAATGAGCAGAGTATTCAGAAAGACAGTCAGAATTTAGAATAGAAAACAACTGCAGAGCACATAAAGCTGTCTCAGTTCATGAAGTGAGCCCGGTGAATTGGGCGCGGTTCATTTTTATTTCAATTCTAATCACAAAAACATCCGAATTCTCGTCATTCACTTCACATGTTACCTTCGTAATAATGACCTCATACTGTATGTGTTTTCATAACAATTACCTCGCCTTGTAAACTTCTTTCTCCTAATAATCATAATTTTTTTCATAACAATCATTAGAACTCGAAGGTCGTACTTGCTGCCTGACCATCACCTTATCATGTTTTACATCCCTCACATTCCCAATCTTGAGCTAATAAAAAATGGAAGCTCTCATCATTAAGTTACAACCAGGATGATCCACATATGAAAAACTCAACTGTTAAATTAATACTTGCTTGTTGCACCAAAATCCAGTAAGACTAAAATCAGAGGCAGCTGTGCTGGTAAGCACAGCACACAACTTCACTGATAAGAGCTAAGCTGCTGGAGCTGGAAGCAGGCAAGAGGCCTTAAGTCAGCAAGCACAATGCTAAAGCCTTTATTAATAAACCTTTACATTTTTATATTGCTCAAAGCCAGATGATATAATTCAAAGTCAAAGTCAAAGTGAACTTTATTGTCATCTCAACCATATACAAGCATACAGATAGACGAAATTTCGAAGCTCAGGGTCCACAGCGTAACAACCTGACATGCAAATAATAAATTAAAAATAGAATTAAAATGTATATTTAAATTTAAAATTAAAACACAAACAAGACAAGACATTGTGCAAATACAAGACAAAGAAGTAGCAGCAATATTGATGTGTAAGATATGTAATATAATAAATATGAGATAATAAATATAGATAATACAGAAATGATCAGTGTATGATAATAGTTGTTGAAGACGTGTAAACAATGACAGGTCAGAATGTTTCACAGCAGAAGGATATCAAGAGTGTCAAAATCCTTAAAGGTCAGTATGAGATTTCCAGTTCTTCTCTACCTGCACACTCGTCTTCACAGGTCAGTGGCTCACATGTATTAAAGTTCTGTTTTTCGAGGTGGTTGAGGCCGTGTGGAAGATCTCAGGGGGCAGCCTGGTGTTAAGGAGTCTAACAGCTTGGGAGTAAAAACTCTCCTGCAGCCTGGCAGATCTGGCTGTGATGTTGCAGTATCTTCTCTTGGATGGCAGAAGTGTGAAAAGTCCATGTGAGGAGTGTAAGGGGTCCTGCTCAATGCTGACACTGCATTTGTGAAATATGTCCTGTAGTGAAGGGAGAGGCACCCCAATAATGTTCTCTGCTGTCTTCACTATCCTTTGCAGGCGATTGCGGTCAGATATGTTGCAGTTGCCATACCAGAGAGTGATGCAGCTGGTCAGAACACTCTCAATGGTGTCTCTGTAGAACATGGTGAGGATGGAAGGGGGAAGACTTGCTCGCTTCAGCCGCCTCAGGAAGTGTAGTCTCTGCTGGGCTTTCTTGATTAGTGATGAGGTGTTATGCATCCATGTAAGTTCTGTAGTTATGTGCACACCGAGGAACTTGGTACTCCTAACAGTCTCCACATCTAAACTGTTGATGCTGAATGGGATGTGGGCAAGATGTGATTTTCTGAAATTCACGATTATCTCTTTTGTCTTCTCGACATTGAGAGACAGATTGTTGCCTTCACACCATTCAGACAGCTGTTCCACCTCATCTCTGTATGCTGCTTCATCATTCCTGCTTATCAGTCCCAGCACCGTCGTATCATCCACAGACTTGATGATGTGGTTGGTGTTGTGTGTGGCTGTGCAGTCGTGAGTCAGCAGGGTGAACAGCAGAGGACTAAGAACACAGCCCTGTGGCGCTCCAGTGCTCAGTGTGATGATGCTGGAAGTGTTGTAGCCCATCCGAACTGACTATGTTAATATGTGTTGTTTTACCTTGATTAATTAATATATTGATTCATGAGGAAGCATATGTTACCGGCAATGTATGAAAAGCAGGCATTATATAGAATGCCTAGGCAATATATAGAATTCCGAAAATTGGACATCAAAGTATGAAACGATTAATATGTCACACATTTCCTAGGCATTCTATGCAATGCCAAAAGACAAACCGGCAAAGTATAAAATACTCCCGCTAATGACGTTTCTAATGTCACGTGACTTTTGACGCTCACCTCAGACGGAGAATTCCCCATTTGGTGATATGGTGATGAAAACATGTTTGCCGAAGAGGCTTCCATTTCTGCTACCTGTTGTGTGTGTTTAAAGGAAACCAGTGAAAAAAAATTCATAGATTTTGTGGCCATGCCAGTAAAGATGATGGAGATGACGAAATGGATATTTTGTGCACTCTTTGCATTAAAACTGAGAATGCCGTCGAAGGTAAAATTGATTCTAAATTGAATCTGGTGTGAAAGTAGACGCTGTATTGCGCCCGACCCGGCACAGACTCACTCTGAGGCACGTGTAAAAACACAAAGACTTTAATTTTCTTCACCTGTGGGGCATGTCTTCCCCGTGAACCCCACACTGGCACAACACAGTCCCAAAAGCACTTAAATCACAAGACAATCACAACACAATCCTCCACCTCCCGACTCTGGCTGGTGAGCGGTGGTTGCTGTCCCTTTTTATAGATAGATAGATATCTATCTATCTATCTATCTATCTATCTATCTATCTATCTATCTATCTATCTATCTATCTATCTATCTATCTATCTATCTATCTATCTATCTATCTATCTATCTATCTATCTATCTATCTATCTATCTATCTATCTATCTACAGTGGTGTGAAAAACTATTTGTCCCCTTCCTGATTTCTTATTCTTTTGCATGTTTGTCACACAAAATGTTTCTGATCATCAAACACATTTAACCATTAGTCAAATATAACACAAGAAAACACAAAATGCAGTTTGTAAATGGTGGTTTTTATTATTTAGGGAGAAAAAAAAAATCCAAACCTACGTGGCCCTGTGTGAAAAAGTAATTGCCCCCTTGTTAAAAAATAACCTAACTGTGGTGTATCACACCTGAGTTCAATTTCCGTAGCCACCCCCAGGCCTGATTACTGCCACACCTGTTTCAATCAAGAAATCACTTAAATAGGAGCTGCCTGACACAGAGAAGTAGACCAAAAGCACCTGAAAAGCTAGACATCATGCCAAGATCCAAAGAAATTCAGGAACAAATGAGAACAGAAGTAATTGAGATCTATCAGTCTGGTAAAGGTTATAAAGCCATTTCTAAAGCTTTGGGACTCCAGCGAACCACAGTGAGAGCCATTATCCACAAATGGCAAAAACATGGAACAGTGGTGAACCTTCCCAGGAGTGGCCGGCCGACCAAAATTACCCCAAGAGCGCAGAGACGACTCATCCGAGAGGTCACAAAAGACCCCAGGACAACGTCTAAAGAACTGCAGGCCTCACTTGCCTCAATTAAGGTCAGTGTTCACGACTCCACCATAAGAAAGAGACTGGGCAAAAACGGCCTGCATGGCAGATTTCCAAGACGCAAACCACTGTTAAGAAAAAAGAACATTAGGGCTCGTCTCAATTTTGCTAAGAAACATCTCAATGATTGCCAAGACTTTTGGGAAAATACCTTGTGGACTGATGAGACAAAAGTTGAACTTTTTGGAAGGCAAATGTCCCGTTACATCTGGCGTAAAAGGAACACAGCATTTCAGAAAAAGAACATCATACCAACAGTAAAATATGGTGGTGGTAGTGTGATGGTCTGGGGTTGTTTTGCTGCTTCAGGACCTGGAAGGCTTGCTGTGATAGATGGAACCATGAATTCTACTGTCTACCAAAAAATCCTGAAGGAGAATGTCCGGCCATCTGTTCGTCAACTCAAGCTGAAGCGATCTTGGGTGCTGCAACAGGACAATGACCCAAAACACACCAGCAAATCCACCTCTGAATGGCTGAAGAAAAACAAAATGAAGACTTTGGAGTGGCCTAGTCAAAGTCCTGACCTGAATCCAATTGAGATGCTATGGCATGACCTTAAAAAGGCGGTTCATGCTAGAAAACCCTCAAATAAAGCTGAATTACAACAATTTTGCAAAGATGAGTGGGCCAAAATTCCTCCAGAGCGCTGTAAAAGACTCATTGCAAGTTATCGCAAACGCTTGATTGCAGTTATTGCTGCTAAGGGTGGCCCAACCAGTTATTAGGTTCAGGGGGCAATTACTTTTTCACACAGGGCCATGTAGGTTTGGATTTTTTTTTCTCCCTAAATAATAAAAACCACCATTTACAAACTGCATTTTGTGTTTATTTGTGTTATATTTGACTAATGGTTAAATGTGTTTGATGATCAGAAACATTTTGTGTGACAAACATGCAAAAGAATAAGAAATCAGGAAGGGGGCAAATAGTTTTTCACACCACTGTATCTATCTATCTATCTATCTATCTATCTATCTATCTATCTATCTATCTATCTATCATATAGTGCCTTTCATCTCTCTATCTATCTATCTATCTATCTATCTATCTATCTATCTATCTATCTATCTATCTATCTATCTATCTATCATATAGTGCCTTTCATCTATCTATCTATCTATCTATCTATCTATCTATCTATCTATCTATCTATCTATCTATCTATCTATCTATCTATCTATCTATCTATCTATCTATCATATAGTGCCTTTCATCTATCTATCTATCTATCTATCTATCTATCTATCTATCTATCTATCTATCTATCTATCTATCTATCTATCATATAGTGCCTTTCATCTATCTATCTATCTATCTATCTATCTATCTATCTATCTATCTATCTATCTATCTATCTATCTATCTATCTATCTATCTATCTATCTATCTATCTATCTATCTATCTATCTATCTATCTATCTATATAATTCAACCTAACACAATACAGCTTGCTTTTAATCTGATCACATGAAATGTTCGTGAGCCTTAATATATAAATTTAAATGCTAAAATATTTATATGTTTAAAGTGTTTATGCACTAGTATGAATGTTTACTTAGTTTCCTTTAAGTTTGGGGGCACTGAAGGTTTTTCCAAAAACTTGTTTTAGACTCTGGTGAGTCAAAAGACCCAGCAGAGCCGTCATGTACCACAAAAACACAGCGTCCTTGGTTCTTAAAAAACAAGGCAATTGAAAAGCAAGCAGGCAGGCCACATTAAAAACTAAAGCAGCGGCCTGTTATTAATAATGCCTCACTAAGCCACATAAAAAGATGTCAAGCGACTCCTTTTAATAGTCAATAGTTCTAAAACCAATAACATGGCATATTGATCCTTGATCTAAACCTTAACCGTGTGGCCAGACTTTAGCTTCACGTATATTCAAAGATATTTATTATGATTTACAGTAAGCTTTTCCCAGGTATTTATATATAATAATGCAGACGTGTGCTCCTCTATGTGTAGAATTCAGTCAGAGTCCGCTGCTGGGCCTGCCAGGGGTTCAGATGGCACAGCCATGACATCCTGCAGCACCAGCTGCTACCCAGACATCTACTTCTTTTATCATGCATTGCGTGTGGCCCGACACCGGCAAGAAACGCACAAGTCAGAGGAGCCGCGGAGAGACCGAGAGAGAAAAATAATGAACACAATATGAATTATGCATTCTCCGGCGCCAGTCTGTGCTTATTTTATATGGCAGGATAATCAGAGAGTGAAGGCCATGAGAAGAGAAATGCAAGCCTGAGACGTAATTTGATTTTAGTTTTGTTTTTTGCATATCTAGAATGAATGTACTTGTTAGCTGAAAATGAGTGAAGCATCCATTCCATAAATCAAGCAGAATCAAAGAGCTGTTCACGGACTTTCACGAAGCAGGAGGAAGACCACCACCCCATCTACTTTGGAGGGATCCTGTGGCGAGGGCCAGGAGTGACCTGAAGTAGGCACAATGCCCATCAGCTATGGCCTAAGAAGATTCTCCAACACTGGGGGTCTCCATTTATGATCACAGAGTTGGAGACACAAGGGGGGCACACAGAAGTTTTGAGGAGGTATGCAAGATTTGATTTTGGGTCCCCATTCTGCATGTAATTTATATAGTAAAATGTTCATAGGAGTCAAAAACAGAGATGGATGCTGATTCATCATAAATTTGGGGTTTGGGGGGGGGAAGGTGGGGGCTTACAGGCTGCAAAATAAATGATAATCAAATAACAATAACAATATTAATAATAATGAAACTGGCATCACATTGGAGGCACAGGCATGGCAAAATAAATGCAAACAATAAATACGGCAAAGGGGCTGGAGGTCTGTGGCCTGTAGGGGGCGTACCCCCCGACACAACTGCCCACAGCATACAGTCTTGGGTTCAAATAAAGATAATTTTATTTTACAGAGGACCTCAACAGGCTTTTTTTTCATCAGCACAGTACAATCCAATCCTTCCTTCATTCCATTCATCCCAGCAATCCTTGTCTGCCTCCTAAAAACACGGACTCCTTGGCTGAGGTAGACTGGCTACACCCAGGTGTACTTTTGGTGCCACAGCAATGCATACAATAAGCACTTCTGGATTTGGTGGAGCTGCCATAAAGTAGGGGAGACCTACCCATTGTTACGCTCACTGGGCACCGAACAGGGCTGTCCTCCTGGACTACATCTCCCATAAACCTCTGTGGGAGCCCAAACTGGAGTCATGTGACCGGGATACCACCACCTACTCCACTGAGGGTACTCTTTGCCCCCCTCAGTCCAGTCTCCCATTGTTACTCCATGATCTGACCTTGAAGGCCCTCCATTTTGTTTCTCCCTCCAGTATGGTGTCCTTCTGGCTGGACAAGGTATGACCTTCCATCTCAGCAGGTGGGTCAGTCCACCCATATGCATTACCCTCTCTTTGATGGCTGTTGTAATTATCATTTTTTTATGTATTTTTCTTGAGCTTTCCTAAAGCCTAAAAGTTCATTTTTAGATCAATTTTGGTGCTTTCTTACGAAGACAATCCATTTTTATTATTTATTTTAGTTTGTAGATTTTTTTTTTTGTTGCTCCCTGTTCCCTGGCAGTCCTGAATGGGAGTGAAGAAGCAGAGGACCTCAGCAGCATCTCCATATAGTCAGGTGCTGACCCATTGACCGCTCTGTAGGTGCGCATCAGAGATTTGAATTTACTGTGTGCTGCTACAGGGAACCAAAGTAGTGACTTGAAGAGAAGAGTGACAATACAAGATGGGCTGCTGCAGTTTACACCATCTGCGGAGGCCTGATTGCACATGCAGGTCCTCCTGCTAGTAGTTAGTTGCAGAAATCAAATAAAACCCAGTAATATTTGAGAGGAATGTGTTTGATGTTTGTCATAATATAATATATCTACTTATTAATCTATCTATCTATCTATCTATCTATCTATCTATCTATCTATCTATCTATCTATCTATCTATCTATCTATCTATCTATCTATCTATCTATCTATCTATCTATCTATCTATCTATCTATCTATCTATCTATCTATCTATCTATCTATACAGACCTATAAACACCTGGGAGTGCAGCTGGATGATAAATTAGACTGGATTGCCTATACTGATGCTCTGTGTAAGAGAGGACAGAGCTGACTATACTTCCTTAGAAGGCTGGCGTCCTTCAACATCTACAATAAGATGCTGCAGATGTTCTATCAGACGGTTGTGGCGAGTGTCCTCTTCTACGCAGTGGTGTGCTGGGGAGGCAGCATAAAGAAGAGGGACGCCTCACGCCTGGACAAACTGGTGAGGAAGGCAGGCTGTATGATAGGCACAGAGCTGGACAGTTTGACATCCGTGGCAGAGCGACGGGCGCTGAGCAGACTCCTGTCAATCATGGAGAATCCACTGCATCCACAGAACAGGATCATCTCCAGACAGAGGAGCAGCTTCAGCCACAGACTGCTGTCACCGTCCTGCTCCACTGACAGACTGAGGAGATCGTTCCTCCACCACACTATGCGACTCTTCAATTGCACCGGGGGGGGGGGGGTAAACGTTAACATTATATAAAGTTATTGTCTGTTTTTACCTGCATTTTTATTACTCTTTAATTTAATACTGTGTTTTATCAGTATGCTGCTGCTGGAGTATATGAATTTCCCCTTGGGATTAATAAAGTATCTATCTATCTATTGTGAAAGGCGTTATATAGCGCTCGACCCGGCACAGACTGACGCAGAGGCACATACTTAAACAAACAGACTTTTATTTTCTCTTCAGCCGTGGGGCACACCTTCCCCGTGTCCCACAGGCCCAACACAGTCCCACAAAGCACTTAACACACCAAAACACTCTTCTCCGTGACCACCATTCCTCCTCTAGCTTAGTCCTCCTCCTCCTGACTCTGGCTGGTCCTTTTTATAACCCACCCAGAAGCGTTCCAGGTGCTTGACCACCTGATCCTAACTGCACTTCCGGGTGGGGCTGCAGAGTCGTCCAGCCAGGCTGTTGGAAGCAGACAGCCCCCCCCTAGTGGCCACCCCGGGCCCCAACCAAGCTGTGGAGGACTCCATCTCCCATGGAGCCCTGCGGGAGGATGGGGAATCAGCGTCGGCCAGGGAGGCTGCCACCAAGCATCCCGGGAGAGGTATTGAGCTGTCCATGGCTGCTCCCCTGGAACATACACAGCAGGGGCCTCCCAGCCGGGCATGGGACCCGGCCGTTCGTCACACTATCTATCTATCTATTATATAGTGCCTTCGTATCTATCTACAGTGGCGTGCAAAAGAATTGAATCCCCTTGAAAGTCATCAAAATTTTCTACATGACAAAAGATTTGCACATATATTTATTTATTTACTAGCTCCTCTATCTATGCTGCCAGGAAAGGCACCTTCCCTGCAGCTCTGCATGGAGCACTGTGAAGGAAATTCTTTTTATCTAGTCTAAAATATTGAAAAAACATGTTAATTGAATTTCAAATTATTAAATTATATCTTGAATATAATTATATAAAAATTACCTCATTCCCTGACCGGGAATCGAACCCGGGCCGCGGCGGTGAGAGCGCCGAATCCTAACCACTAGACCACCAGGGAGGATGTTTATTTACTGCTCAAGTTGACTTATTAGAAAGCGTATGTAGCAAATCTCGCGAGAGTTTTTTTTTTTTTATATAATTTGTATGGCGGAAGTGACCACATTTAATACATGTCGTCTGCTGTTTTCTAACCGGAATGCAACACTCTTCGTACCTTTTTTAAAAAATAAGAAAAATTACACGGACACGTGTGGCTGTCGGCGAGAATGAAGTGCAAGAGTTAGGAAAAAAATGGATATTTCCTAAGGCAATGACATCAAAACGCAACGTCGATAGCTAGATCTTGGAAGGTAAAGTGTTTTGTAATGTACTTTGAGATGTATTCAATGTATGACGTTATTATTTACAGTATATTAATACAGTTTCTTGTTTCTGTTATTTATCCCCACAAACGCGCGCGCCCGTAAATAATAAAATGAGGAAACGTTCATTCATTATTTAAAACCTTTTGGGTGAAGACACTATTTAAGCGATCCATACACTTTTCATTCAGTTTGAGGTCGCCTTTCACAACGTGTGAGTCTGCACGAAGCACACTTAGAAGAATACGCCTCGTTTTTCAAAAGACGCTTAATCGGCACCACGAAAGTTTTTCTCATTCACTCAAGACGGGCAGAGGTAACCCGTCATGTTTAAATTCCCTTGGGATTAATAAAGTATCTATCTATCTATCTATCTATCATATAGTGCCTTTCATATCTATCTATCTATCTATCCTTGACGTGCGACAGTGGAGAACATAAGTGATGGCTTCAAAAGGGACAGGAGGAGCGGGCAGCCTCTACAGATTGAGAGCCTGTGTGTTTAAGTGTAGCGGACGGGCGCGCGCATGGTGTATTATGGGATAGCCTGAAAAACTTTTCAGCTTTATTTTTGAAAAATAGAAGAATAAATAGCTGTTTATCTGTAATAACCAAAAAAGTATGAGTCTGCTATTAGGACTGGATGCGTGGAAATGTATAGGTGACTGATGCCTATGTAATTATGATTTTCAGTTGTACATTTTAATAATTTATTGTTTATGGCATTAATAATATAAAAAATGTTTGCAGTGAATGGTTCAGTATGATTGTAAATGTCGTTTCTGAACATCATACATACTTCAATAATCTTGGGGTGGCGATTGGTGAGCAGCTGTTTTTCAGGGAGCTCCACTTCATTGAAGAGGTTGTCACTTTAAATGATACATCAGTGACAATGCCTGGTTACTTTTTGGTTATGATTAGGGTTATCTGACACAGGTCAAGTAAATCACGTGACATAAACCTGCAATCCAATTGGCTGTCCACTGGTGCTATTGCTTCGGTGAGCTACTACGGTTAACTGCTGGACCCATCTCGTGTCTTCAGTCGTTCAGTCTTGCAGATGCACTCTGTTCCCGTGTCACGAGTTGCCATTGTTTATAATGGCAGTGTATACCATTATCATACACCTTTATTGTAAGAGCGTCCCTTATCTACGATGGAGCATTTGATCAGAAGACAATATGAAGCTGGATTTAAATTAAAAGTGGTGAAAGAAGTTGGTAACTGTGCTGCTGCAACAAAATTCGATGTGTCTGAGAAACTGGTGCGAGTTTGGAGGAAGCAAAAAGATGTTAAAATAATAAATAAATGAAGTGTCGTATTTTTGAATGGGCATATAAGTCGGGGGTCTGATTTTTATGATTGATTTTTCAGGTTTCAAGACCTGACTTATATGCGAGTATATACGGTACTTATTTATGACAAATGTAACGGGTCTACTGAGGACGCTGTTTCTGGTTGCTCTCCATGTTACCCTGTCCCATCTGGAGCACCAGGGGAGCTACACACGTCTCCTCTTTATTAATTTTAGCTCTGCTTTTAACGCCATCCTCCCTCACAGATTGGTGTGCAAGCTGCTAGCCCTGGGACTCCCGCATTCCACCTGTCTATGGATTAAAGACTTCCTGACAGACGGCACACAAAGGGTTAAGGTGGGCCCTCACATCTCCTCGGCCACCAGCATCAGCACCAGCTCTCCTCAGGGCTGTGTGCTGAACCCTCTGCTCTTCACGTTGTACACACATGACTGCGCCCCCTGCCTACCACAACATCACCATCGTCAAATCTGCAGACGACACCACTGTGGTGGGGCTCATCTCTGGGGAGGATGAGTCCGCCTACAGGGACGAAGTGGAGCAGCTGACAGCAACCTGCTCCTGAACACAAGTAAGACCAAGGAGCTCGTTGTGGACTTCAGGAAAAAGAAAACGGACATCAAACCACTTTACATCGGAGGGGACTGTATGGAGAGGGTGTCAGACTTCCGCTTCCTGGGAGTTCACATCATGGAGGACCAGTCCTGGGGTGTGAACACAGCTGAGCGGGTGAAGAAGGCTCAGCAGAGAGACCTCAGGAAAAATAACATCCCCCAAAAACTGCTGATGTCCTTCTATCACTGCTCTATTGAGAGTATCCTGTGCTACTGCCTCTGTGTGGGGTTTACCAGCGAAGAGGAAGACACTTCAGCGGATCGTAAAGAGTGCCCAGCAGATCATCGGCTGTTCTTTACCCTCTCTGGATGAACTGCACAGATCTCAATGCCTCAGGAAAGTGGAAAACATCTTAAAAGACTCCTCACACCCCGCTCATGATATCAGGCAAAAGATATAAGAGCATCAAAACAAAGACTAATAGACTGAATAACAGTTTCTACCATGTTGCTATCAGGGCACTGAATGCCACCTCATCACCTCCAATGCAGCAGTGCAATAGTTGACATCTTGTACAATAGTGTTCATGGTCATTAAGGTCTTATGTTGAATGTTTGTGTTCTACCTTACTTCTTCTTATCCTTTCCTATCCTTTTGTAATTACCAGGGGGCTTTGCCCCCTGCTCGCTTTGCTCACCAGTTTTTGTTTTTCCGGATACATATTTTTAAGATTTTTTTTTTCTTTGAATTGTTGCTATTTCATTAGTTTCACTTTTATTTCAGAACTATTCCAAATATTTGGAATCTTTTGAGTCCCAACGTGCTGAATCTTTTCAATGAGGTCAGTGAGACGTGTTTAATGACTTTGTACTAGTGCTGGGTGGGATAGCGGTTCATACCGAAACCCGTTTTTTATTTTTGTTACGATATTGATTTTTCTTATACCGCAACACCGGTTTAAATTGCCTAAACAACGTTCAGAACATGGCGCAGTGGGAAACTGTTTTTAGGGGGGACCTTTTCTACTGCTACACTGCTAAACACATGCCACAGAGGTGTTGCGCGGGGGCTCTTTTTCACTGCTACACCGCTAAACAAGCATACAACGGAGCACATGCGGTAGTGGAGGTATTGCATGGTGAAAATAGACAGAGAACATTCCGAAACGGAAACTGTAGCAGACGACAAAGTTGAACATGATGACACAGAAGAACTTTTTTGCTAGAAAAAGGAGTCACGTCTGTTGTCTGGAGATACTTTGGATTTAAAAGGTCGGATGTGGACCATTATGTTCAAATGTGTGAATACTGTTTCTATACTACTGGATAATACTGCAAGCCAAGTTGTATTTTTTCAATACTGTGTAATGTACCTGGGTACTGCATAATAGTGTGACGACATGTTGACTTTATTCTCGACATTTCCACTTTAATCTCGATGCTTATCACGACAACAACATCAACATTTATTTCTATAGCACATTTTCATACAAATAATGTAGCTCAAAGTGCTTTACGTGATGAAGAAAAGCAAAATAAAAGACAAATTAAGAATTAAAATAAGACATTAATTAACATCGAGTAAGAGTAAGGTCCGATGGCCAGGGGGGACAGAAAAAACAAAACAAAAAAAAAAAACTCCAGACGGCTGGAGAGAAAAAATAAATCTGCAGGGGTTACAGACCACGAGACCACCCAGTCCCCTCTGGGCATTCTACCTAACATAAATGAACCGTCCTCTTTGTATTTAGGGTTCTCATGGAAGGACTTGATGATGGTGGTCATGCAGACTTCTGGCTTTTAATCCATCAATGTAGGAACATCACAGTGCTTTGAGTAGATGGTGGTGGCGCAGGTCACCACCACAAAAAACTGGGATAAGAAATAGAAGAGAGAGTAGGGGTTAGTACGGATTTTAGAGCCACCATGAATAGATATTGTAATGAATTGGATATACAGAGTATCAGGATTAAATTACAGTGAAGTTATGAGAAGGCCATGTTACAGTAATGTGTTTTCAGCAGTTTTTTAAAGTGCTCCACCGTATTAGCCTGATGAATTCCTACTGGCAGGCTATTCCAGATTTTAGGTGCATAACAGCAGAAGGCCACCCGCCTCACCACTTCTTTTAAGTTTTGCTCTTGGAATTCTAAGCAGACCCTCATTTGAGGATCTGAGGTTATGATTTGGAATATAAGATGTCAGACATTCCGATATATAAGATGGGGAGAGATTATTTAAGGCTTTATAAACCATAAGCAGAATTTTAAAGTCAATCCTGAATGACACAGGTAACCAGTGTAGTGACATCAAAACTGGAGAGATGTGCTCGGATGTTCTTTTCCTAGTTAGGATTCTAGCAGCTGCATTCTGCACTAATTGCAAATGATTTATGTCTTTTTTGGGTGGTCCTGAGAGGATTGCGTTACAGTAATCTAGTCGACTGAAAACAAACGCGTGAACTCATTTCTCAGCATCTTTCAATGATATAAGAGGTCTAACTTTTGCTATGTTTCTTAAGTGAAAAAATGCTGTCCTAGTGATCTGATTAATATGTGATTTAAAATTTAGATTACAGTCAACAGTTACCCCTAAGCTTTTTACCTCCGTTTTGACTTTTAATCCTAATGTATCCAGTTTATTTCTAATAGCCTCATTGTATCCATTATTGTCAATCACTAAGATTTCAGTTTTCTCTTTATTTAATTTGAGAAAGTTACTATTCATCCATTCTGAGATACAAGTTAGACATTGTGTTAGTGAATCAAGAGAATCGGGGTCATCAGGTGCTATTGATAAATACAGCTGTGTGTCATCAGCATAGCTGTGGTAGCTCACGTTGTGCCCTGAGATAATCTGACCTAACAGAGTAGGTACCCTTCAGAGAGTAACGAGATTTTAAACAGCAACCTTTCAGATACCAGTTCAGATCCTTACCCTCAGCACCACCACTCCAACCTTATAGTGGGTTGATTGGAAAGTGGGGGAAGAAGGCAGCTTGTCGTCAAAGGTGTCCTCCTCCACTCTACTGCAGGCTGAGGAATAGAAGTTCGTATCGCCATCTCAGCTTCATTTGTCGCCCTGTTTACCTCATGAGCCAAGCCTTCCATACACTAACTTTGTGCGTCACTCATGCATGACAGCTCTAGAAGTTCTATAAATTGCAAATGACAGATTTGTTCAGAGGAACTTCAGGTAAGAAACATTCAAGTTTCAAGATCAGGTTCTTCAAATCTCTAATCATGGCGTCGGAGAATGGTGATGTGGTGCATGTTGATTAGCACATACATGTAGGAATTTCGCTGGACTCTCTACATGTCATTTAATGTTGTACGTGAGGAAGAAATTTATATTGGCCATTTGTTAATGTCACGTTCCACACTTAATGGGGGTAATGTGAGCTTTTAGCATTAATCATGATCATTAATCATCAACTCTTTTATGGAAGTTTTGTATTGATGGTACCTTTAAATTGGTTGTATTTTGCCGGTTTCAGTCTGATCTAAGTTCCATAATTTAAATATTAAAACCTTATACAGATTGCTTAAACTACCCATAAGTGACAACTGAATGCATATTTATCAGAAGGTACCAAAGGGCTTGCAGTAAAGCATAGTGGATGAAGTAGGCACAATGGATGATTAAAAATTCTGTGTACATTGTCCTGTCTAGACAACATACCATGAACATCACCTTTGTTGAAATTGGGCATTCTGATAGGTATGGGATCAAGAAATTATTTTTTCCTAACCTTGTGCCTTGTCATGCTTTCCTTTCGACAGCTCCAGATGTTAAGGAATAACAGCATGTGATCCAGAAGAATGCATTCATCAAGCGGGGAAAGCAAACAGTGGGACTGGGACTGCTCCAGTAGCCGGGCCCAGCTGGATGAGATATTTTTTAGAGAGCAGGATTACATACAGGCAGGCAGTGAGGAGCACAAGGAATTTTGGAAATTCTTGGAAAGGTTTAAGAAATTTCAAGAGAAGAAGGAAGTTGCTAGTGCAATCCAAGGACTTGGTGTGGAAAGAGACAATGACAAAAGACACCACAAAGACAAAAGCAAACCCCCTGCTTGTAATCTTGGGTTGCCAAAAGAGTATGATGCCAGATATCGCATTAACATCTCCGTATATTCTAAGGACTTGGAGGAAAGAAGTCGACATCAGAGGAGAGAGAGGACTGGTCCAAGTAAAGAGGCGATCTCAACTTGTAGGACAGCTCTCCTCCATTTCCTTGACTTCCGGCAGAAGCAGAGTTTCAGCAAACTTGCCAAGCTTCACAAAGACCAGAAGAACTTGCCTATTTTTCAATATCGAGACAAGATTGTAGAAATGGTGAGAGCTCATCCAGTAGTGGTGGTGGCTGGAGACACAGGCTGTGGAAAATCTACCCAAGTGCCCCAGTATCTGCTCGCCGCCGGCTTCAGCCATATTGGGTGCACTCAGCCTCGACGCATCGCATGTATCTCTTTGGCAAAAAGGGTCAGCTATGAAAGCCTGAATCAGTACGGGTCCAAGGTGGGTGTCGTTTATTAGAAAGATTGAACTTTATTGCAATACGCCTTTGTAGGGCCTCTTATTGTTAGCCATGTCAAACATTTGTTTCATCTTTTTTTTTTGTAATTCTTGTTTGTGTTTAAAGGGTCTGTTTTAGTTATAATATGTCTTGAGCTTCTATCTATCTATCTATCTATCTATCTATCTATCTATCTATCTATCTATCTATCTATCTATCTATCTATCTATCTATTATATAGTGCCTTGCATTTCGTCTATCATATATTGCCTTGCATTTTGTCTATTTATTATATAGTGCCTTTCATCTATCTATCTATCCATCCATCCATCCATTCCACAGTTAATTACAATCCATCCATCCATCCATTTTCCAACCCGCTGAATCCGAACACAGGGTCACGGGGGTCTGCTGGAGCCAATCCCAGCCAACACAGGGTACAAGGCAGGAACCAATCCCGGGCAGAGTGCCAACCCACCGCAAGTTAATTACAATCAGCAGCACAATTTGTAATATGACCCCATCATATTATATAATGCAGCAGTGAATAATACATTGAACAAAAACACAAATATATAAAACATACAAAACAACATATATACATATAAAACATTTTGACAATGTAGAATTGCTCAAATGCCCAGTAACAGAACTAAACCTAATTTATGGTTGGATGAAGGAGTGACTGCAATGGGAGAGAAACTCCTCATGTACCAAACGTTTCTTGTATATGACAGTAATAACTAAAAAAACAATATATAAATATTTATGATATCGCTATACTGATGGACTGAGCCATGATGGGCAATTTGGCCAGGACATCGGGGAATTGCCTTACTCTTTTTGAAAGATTCACAGTGATCTTTAATGACCACAGAGAGGTCAGGACCTCAGTTTCACGAAGCAGTGTCCCCATCAGCGCTCCCTGCTGGCCTCACCAACACCTCTTCCATCAGCAAGCCAAGATTTTTCTAGATGGTCTCCAATCCAAGTACAATACAATACAATACAGTTTATTTTTGTATAGCCCAAAATCACACAGGAAGTGCCGCAATGGGCTTTAACAGGCCCTGCCTCTTGACAGCCCCCCAGCCTTCACTCTCTAAGAAGACAGGGAAAAACTCCCAAAAAAACCTAGTAGGGAAAAATGGAAGAAACCTTAGGAAAGGCAGTTCAAAGAGAGACCCCTTTACAAGTAGGTTGGGCGTGCAGTGGGTGTCAAAAGAAGGGGGTCAATACAATTCAATACACAGAACAGAACAATTCCTCAATATAGTAAGAAATAAAAAATATAAATTTTAGAAGTACAGAGCAGAATTTCACAGTAGATGATATATCCCATAATAAGATTTGGATTTGTGTAGAGTCCTGGAGACCTCATCCTTCAAGCTGCCTCCCCCATTTGGCCATTCCACGGCTGAAACAGTGCTGGGCCAGCCAATCCGATGAAAGGACCCCTCTTTCCCATGATTCCTGCGAGATGTGCTATGGCTGCTGACAATACAAAATTATTAATAAATTTGAAATACTAGGAATAACAGCCTGTAAGAACATTTTTAGAAAACTATTATGCAACATACTTTAAATATACAGTAAAAGTTAGTTATAACATACTGTTCGTCATCCAACCCTCTATCTCCTAACTACAGGGTCACGGGGGTCTGCTGGAGCCAATCCCAGCCAACGCAGGGCGCAAGGCAAGAACAAACCCCGGGCAGGGTGCCAGCCCACTGCCGGGCACACACACACACACACACACACACCAAACACACACTAGGGACAATTTAGGATCACCAATCCACCTAAGCTGCATGTCTTTGAACTGTGGGAGGAATCCGGAGCACCCGGAGGAAACCCACATAGACACGGGGAGAACATGCAAACTCCATGCAGCGCTACCACGGCACCACCAATACCGCCCCATACTGTTCACTAAAGTTTTTAATGTTTATATTTCAAGAAACCCTGTCATTTGTGTATATTGCAGCATATTTTAGCTTGGCATTGAGCAGATCCCCTTACTGATATCTCGGGGGTGTTTCTTGCTCATTTTGAGGTATGTTCAAGACCAAATTCCTCTCTGACACAGCACAGATTATAAGGCCATTATTTACCAATTAACACGAGAAGGTCCAGAGAAGAGCAACTAGGCTGAGTCCAAGGCTGCAGGGGATGAGTTATGAGGAAAGATTAAAAGAGCTGAGCCTTTACAGTTTAAGAGAAAGAAGATGAAGAGGAGACCTGACTGAAGTGTTTAAAATTATGAAGGGAATTAGTCCAGTGGGCCGAGACTGTGACTTTAAAATGAGTTCATCAAGATCACGGGGACACAGTTGGAAACTTATTAAGGGGAAATTTCACCCAAACATTAGGAAACTTTTCTTTACACAAAGAATGATAGACACTTGGAATAAGTGACCAAGTAGTGTGATAGACAGTAATAATAATAATAATAATTTTTTGCATTTATATAGCGCTTTTCTCACTACTCAAAGCGCTCAGCAATTGCAGGTTAAGGGCCTTGCTTAAGGGCCCAACAGAGCAGAGTCCCTAATGGCATTGACGGGATTCGAACCGGCAACCTTCCGATTGCCAGTGCAGATCTCTAGCCTCAGAGCCACCACTCCGCCCCCAAGACAGTAGGGACTTTCAAAACTCAACTTGATGTTTTTTTGGAAGAAATAAGTGGATAGGACTGGCGAGCTTTGTTGGGCTGAATGGCCTGTTCTCATCTAGATTGTTCTAATATGTATAACATATCTAGTCCACAGTGTCAAGAGATGCCTTATATTAATGAACAGTAACCTGGTGTTGTCCAGACTGGTTTGCAGGGTTAGTTACAACGTACGTGTGCACACACAGCAAAACAGAACACTGCCCAAGATATGCACCATCAATCCATCCATTATCCAACCCGTTATATCCTAACTTCAGGGTCACGGGGGGTCTGCTGGAGCCAATCCCAGTCAACACAGGGCACAAGGCAGGAACAAACCCTGGGCAGGGCGCCAGCCCAGTGCAGGGTGTGCACACACTAGGGACAATTTAGGATCACCAATGCAGCTAACCTGCATGTCTTTGGACTGTGAGAGGAAACCGGAGCAGCCAGAAGAAACCCACACTGACAGAGGGAGAACATGCAAACTCCACGCAGGGAGGACCCGGGAAGCAAACCCGGTTCTCCTAACTGCGAGGCAGCAGCGCTAAGATATGCACCACATTATAAAAATCTAAAATGATTTGCAGCTAAATATTCTGTGTGACTTTACTCTTTGTAGGTTGGATATCAGATCAGGTTCGAGTCCACCCGAACCACAGCCACCAAGATGGTTTTTCTCACAGAGGGCCTCCTCCTGAGGCAGATCCAGCAAGAGCCAAGTCTGCCACAATACCAGGTGATCATCGTGGATGAGGTGCATGAGAGGCATCTGCACTGTGACTTCCTGCTGGGAGTTCTGCGCAGTTTACTTTCCCTACGTGACGACCTCAAGGTCATCCTCATGTCTGCCACAATTAACATCAAACTCTTCTCGGAGTACTTCAGTGGTGCCCCCGTCATCCAGGTTCCGGGCAGGCTCTTCCCAATACAGGTATGTTTTCCTGGGCTCAAAAATCTGCTTCTTGGTGAAATATGTTCCACTTTAGTTTGTGTGTTCCTTGTTTCCTTTAATGTTAAAGAGGCATAGAAATCTCCATCCCATCTCATGATCGCAGTCAATGAAATTACAACAAATTAGGTACGACAGCAACTGGACGTCCAGAAAACCTTGTTAGATGCTAACCTGCATTCTGTAGGTGACAGGGCCTTCAGCTGTATATAGCGCCCTGAATTTGGTGTGACCTCCCAAAATGAATGAGATCAGCTGACTCCAATCATTCTTTTAAAAAAACAACTGATCTCTACATTCATAATGGCTAACACGGTACAACACCCTAGTACTAAAAAAACAACTGGAAACTCATCTGTTCGGGAAGGCGGATAACTTAACCTGACATTCTGCCTCCAATTTCCGTCTTTCTCTCTGTCCAGATTCTGAGTACAGTCATGGCTGAAATTATCGGCACCCCTGGATTTCTCCCAGAAAATTGTTGCAATTACAAATGTTTTTTGGTATCCACGTGTTTATTTCCTTTTTGTGCATTGGAACAACACAAAAAAAACAGAAAAAAAGCCAAATCTGACATCATGTCACACAGAACTCCAAAAATGGGTCGGACAAAATTATTGGCACCCTTTCAGAATTGTGGGTAAATCGTTTTATTTCAAGCATGTGATACTCGTTTGAACTCACCTGTGGCAAGAAACAGGTGCTGGCAACACAGCGATCACACCTGAAGCCAGTTAAAATGGAGACAAGTGGACTCAACCTTTCTGTTGTGTGTCTGAATGTGCCACACTAAGCATGGAGAACAGAAAGACGAGCAGAGAATTGTCTGAGGACTTGAGAACAAAAATTGTGGAAAAATATCAACAATCTCAAGGCTACAAGTCCATCTCCAGAGATCTTCATGTTCCTTTGTCCATTGTGCACAACATAATCAAGAAGTTCACAACACATGGCACTGTAGCTAATCTCTCTGGACGTGGACAGAAGAGAAAAATTGATAAAAGACTGCAATGAAGGATAGTCTGAATGGTGGATAAACAACCACAATCAACTTCAAAACATATTCAAGCTGTTCTGCAGACTCAGGGTGCAACAGTGTCGACATCTGAACGAAATGAAACGCTATGGCAGGAGAGCCAGGAGGACCCCACTGCTGACACAGAAACATAAAAAAGCCAGACTGGAGTTTGCCAAAATGTATTTGAGGAAGCCAAAATCCTTCTGGGCGAACATCTTGTGGATTGATGAGACCAAGGTAGAGCTTTTTGGTAAAGCTCATCATTCTACTGTTCACAGAAAACGGAATGAGGCCTACGAAGAAAAGAACACAGTACCTACAGTCAAACATGGTGGAGGTTCTAAGATGTTTTGGGGATGTTTTGCTGCCTCTGGCACTGGATGCCTTGACTGTGTGCAAGGCATCATGAAATCTGAAGACTACCAAAAGATATTGGGGTAGGGCCCAGTGTCAGAAAGCTAGGTCTGCGTCAGAGGTCATGGGTGTTCCAGCAGGACAATGATCCCAAACATACCTCTAAAAGCACTCAGAAATGGTTGAAGACAAAGCGCTGGAGAGTTCTGAAGTGGCCAGCAATGAGTCCGTATCTAAATCCGATTGAACACTTATGGAGAGATCTCAAAATTGCTGTTGGGAGAAATCTGAGGGACCTTGAGCAGTTTGTAAAATAAGAGTAGTTGGAAATTCCAGTTGAGAGGTGTAACAAGCTTGTTGATGGTTATAGGAAGCGCTTGATTTCAGTTATTTTTTCCAAAGGGTGTGCAACCAAATATTAAGTGGAGGGTGCCAATAATTATGTCCGGCCCAGTTTTTCAGTTCTGTGTGAAATGATGTCAGATTTGGCTTTTTTTCTCTGTTTTTTTGTGTTGTTCCAATGCACATAAAGGAAATACAATACAGTACAATACAATACAATACAGTTTATTTTTGTATAGCCCAAAATCACACAGGAAGTGTCGCAATGGGCTTTAACAGGCCCTGCCTCTTGACAGCCCCCCAGCCTTGACTCTCTAAGAAGACAAGGAAAAACTCCCAAAAAAACCTTGTAGGGAAAAATAGAAGAAACCTTGGGAAAGGCAGTTCAAAAAGAGACCCCTTTCCAGGTAGGCTGGGCGTGCAGTGGGTGTCAAAAGAAGGGGGTCAATACAATACAATGCAGTATACAGAACAGAACAATTTCTCAATATAGTAAGAAATAAAAAATATAAATTTTAGAAATACAGAGCAGAATTTCACAGTAGATGATATATCCCATAATAATATTTGGATTTGTGTAGAGTCCTGGAGGCCTCATCCTTCAAGCTGCCTCCCCCATTTGGCCATTCCACGGCTGAAACAGTGCTGGGCCAGCCAATCCGATGAAAGGACCCCTCTTTCCCACGATTCCTGCGATCCTCCATCAGGGATGACTTTTCCTTAGGCAGGCAAAACAACTTGGCAGGTGGGCCGTGACACCAAGTGCCACATTTGAGTACCGAGAAGAGAAGCAGAATAGGTGAGGGTTAGTATACAATTATAACTGTCATGTTACTTATGTTTAAGTGCTAATGACTAACAACAGAGATGCAGTCTGTACAGTTAATCAGCAGCTCTAGTCAGGGTGTGCTAAACTGAAGTTGTGAGTCTTCAGCCGGGATTTCAAAGCTGAGACTGAAGGGGCATCTCTTATAGTAGCAGGCAGACCATTCCACAGTTTAGGGGCCCTGTAACTAAAAGCTCGACCTCCCACTGTTATTTTATTAATCCTTGGAATCATAAGCAGACCGGCATCTTGAGATCTTAATGTGCGCTCAGGTTTGTAAGTCATGATGAGTTCAGACAAGTAAGCCGGACCTCAACCATTTAATGCTTTAAATATTAAAAGAAGGATTTTGAAATCTGCCCTAAACTTAACCAGTGTAAGGATTTAAGAACTGGAGTTATGTGTTCGTATTTTCTTGTTCTTGTAATAATTCTCGCAGCCGCATTTTGGATTAACTGAAGGCTGAATAAAGAACAGTTTGAACATCCAGTGAACACCGCATTGCAGTAGTCAATACTACTAGAGATAAATGCATGAATTAGTTTCTCAGAATCCTGTTTATTTAAAAAGCGCCTTAATTTCCTAACATTTTTAAGATGGAAGAAACATGTTTTGGACAACTTTGTAATATGCGCTTTAAATGACATGCTAGAGTCAAAGATAACTCCTAGATTGCGGGCTGATTCAGTAAAATTGACTGGGATTCCAACTGAGTTAAATGATAACAAAATATTGTTGTGATCAGCGTCATTCCCTCCAACAATTAACATCTCTGTTTTATCTGTATTTAAAGACAAGTAGTTCTTATTCATCCACTCCTTTAATTCACTAACACAACTAATTAAAGACAACATTGGAGAAACTTCATTTGATTTAAATGAAAGGTATAGCTGGGTGTCATCTGCATACGAGTGAAAATTAACATTATGTTTCCTAATGATAGATCCCAGTGGAAGCATGTACAGTGAAAACAGTAAAGGTCCCAGTACTGAGTCCTGCGGGACACCATATTGAACTTCTGTGTGTAATGATGGAGTCCTGTCAGCACATTTCTGTACATATTGGAATCGATTTGATAAGTAAGAACTAAACCAAGCGAGCACGGTGCCTGTAAGCCCAACATCATTTTCTAGCCTGTGCAGTAAAATAGAATGGTCGATGGTGTCAAATGCTGCACTTAAGTCCAACAACATAATTAGAGTGGAGTTTCCTTCATCAGAGGATATCAGAATGTCATTTACAACCCGCGTTAGTGCCGTTTCTGTACTATGACCAGTGCGAAAACCAGACTGGAATTTCTCAAATAAATTGTAATGCGTAAGGTGTGTCTGAAGGTGACTGGCAACTACTTTTTCTAGTATTTTAGAGAGAAACAGTAAATTTGAAATAGGCCTATAATTATTTAGTATATGTGGGTCAAGGTCTGACTTTTTAAGTAATGGTTTAATGACTGACACTTTTAGTGTATCAGGTACTGTGCCATGCAATAATGAACTACTGATAATGTTTAGGATAGGCGCTGCAAGAACATCCATTGCACTTTTTACTAGTTTTGCTGGCACTAGATCTAGGGAACAAGTAGTGGGCTTCATTTTAGAAATTAAACTTAAGACTTCCTGCTCAGTTACAGGATTAAAATTACTAAAGTGCTGAGTGCAATGTGAGACAGGGTCTGCTAAGCTAGTATTTGGTTTGTAGTGAGATGCAGAGATCTGGGATCTTATATTTTTAATTTTCTCATTGCAGAAGTTCATAAAGTCTGTACTGCTAATGTCTGTTGGTATTTTGCACTGTTGATCTGAATTTCCATTTGTTAATTTAGCTACTGTTCTAAACAGTGCCCGAGGATTTTTATTATTGCTATCTATTAATGTAGAATAATATTCTGAGCGAGCTTTAAAGAGGGCTTTTTTATATTTATTAACACTCTTTGTCCATGCAATTTGAAAGACATGTAGCTTTGTTGTTCTCCATTTGCGCTCCAGTTTTCGACACTCTAATTTAAGAGCTCGAGTGTTTTCATTAAACCAGGGAGAGTTTCTATGTGCTTTGACCACTTTTGTTTTAAGGGGAGCCACTGTGTCCAGAGCATCTCTCAAGGTCACATTATAATGTGATGTTAGCTCATCTAAATTGTTTTCCGTGTTCACATTTGATGTTAACTGATCTAAATGGTTTTCCACAATTAAACTCGACTTACTCAAAGTATCTATAAATTTTGAAGCAGAATTACAATCTAGATGTCGCACTGGCTTTGTTTTAATCTGGGAGTGTGTTGGCAAGGGCAAGACTAAATCAAATGTAATTAAGTAGCGATCGGAAATAACTTCATTTAATGGAGTAATAATTAAATTTTGAATTTCAACTTTGTAAGTTATAATTAAATCTAATGTGTGGTTATGATTATGAGTTGGACCTTTGACTTTCTGACAAAATCCTACTGAATTTAACAAATAAGTAAAACATTTGCTAAAAGTGTCAGTTTCCACATCAATGTGTACATTAAAATCCCCCATCAGTACTACGTGATCATAATTTATAGCCAAGTCAGATAAAAGGTTGCTAAATTCAGACATGAACAATGAATACGGCCCTGGTGTTCTATAGACTAGCACTATAATTGTGTTGGAATCTGTTTTAATATTTAAAATGAATGCTTCAAAGGATGTAAAGTTGCCTAAATTTTTAGAAGTGATTTGCATTTTGTTACAATGAATTATTCCAAGGCCCCCTCCTCGACCAGAATCTCTAGACTTATGAAGGAACGAGTATCCATCTGGTGACGCCTCAGCTAGGGGTACAGTGTCACATTTACTAAGTCAGGTTTCAGTGAGATGACACAGATCAGATTTTGTACTTAATATAATATCATTTACCAAAACAGCTTTAGTGCCAAGAGAGCGAATGTTCAATAAGCAGCATTTAAAACTGTATGCTCCTTTCTGAATTGGTGATATACTTTTTGTTTTAATTTGTAGTAAATTTCTATTACAGATGCCCCTGGTGGAGGGTCTGGTTTTATCCCTTGGTCTAATTATACACCTTATTTTTTGGTTATCAATTAATTTAAGGTTTGTATTAAGACTAAATTTACTGGATGCCCCAAGACAAGGATTATGGGTAACAGCTTCAGGAAAGTAACAGGTGGGATAAACAACAGCCTGTGATTTAAGATCACATGACTGTGGCCTGGATGGTGCTCTAATCAGTCAACCAGGCAGTTTTGCTGCCATATTTTGGGATAATACATAAGATCCCCTCCAGTTAGGATGAAGACCATCTCTTCTGAAAAATCCAGGCCTTTCCCAAAAATCATCCCAATTGTTCACAAACGCTATGCTTTTGTTTGCACACCAGGTTTCTAGCCAGCAGTGAAGGGAATGCAATCTGCTATAAATCACATCCCCTCTATATAATCTTGGTAAGGGGCCAGATACAACTAAATTCTGACATTTTCTTTAGCTTTGATGCAAAGAGAGATGAAGTTCCTCTTTAATTCCTCAGATTGCTGTGAATAAATATCATTAGTGCCGACATGCAGCAATAAGGTAGATACTTCATCGTCGGCGACACGGTCCAATGCGGCCTCTATGCCAGAAATCTTGGCCCCTGTGAGGCACTTAACATGAACTGCTGGTTTAACACAGTTTGAAATTCTAACATTCCGCACTATGGAATCGCCAATTATGAGCACTTTCTTATTCTCAGTTTCCACAGGCGCGCTGCGGAGTGCTGAGAATCTGTTCTGGGTCCGAATTGGTGACCTGGGTGCTGGGGGACTACATTTTGGATTCTTAGACCCCCGTCTTACTGTTACCCACTCGCCCTGTGGCTGAATTGGTGCTGCTGACTTCGGCCGTGCACTGACTACAGTGGGGCCAGGAGAGACTGAAGCCGAATCAGAAGTAGCCGAATTGTCTAAACAAACCGAGTCGATCCAATTTTCGGTTTGCCTAATCGCTATCAGATTCCTAACGCGGTCCTCCAATTCGCGTATTTTCCCGACCAACTCTAAATTAACTAAACACTTTAGGCAGGTGAAGCTGTCTACAATGTCGGCCGGAAAACCTGAACTGTACCTGCTGCAGGACACACAACATATAAACGTGCCCTCAACGGGCAGAGAGCAGATGGAACTTACATTTAGTATTGATGTCATCTTCTCCGTTTTCTGTAGTTTACTTAAGTGCTTTCTGCTTCAGAGACCGTCGGCTTCAAGTTTCTCACTGCCGGTTATTTCTTCTGGTCAGCTGCCGGCTTTACTTCCGATGAACTTGCTCGGGTGTTTGCGAAGGGTTACGTGCCTGTGGGAGACGCCGCTGCTCTGTGCTTCTGCTCTGTGCTTCTGCTCGGTGCTTCCGCTCATAAACATGTGTATACCAAAACATGTGTAATTGTAACAATTTTCTGGGAGAAATGGTGCATTTTCAAGGAAAATTCCAGGGGGTGCCAATAATTTCGGCGCTATGACTGTATAATGTGTTGTTATATGACAAATGACGTTATTTGCTAGGCTTTCTTTTAGTATTGAATGTAGTATTTTGCTCTGGTTTATTGTCTTTTATTCTGTTTAATGCCTTTGTGTATCCTGTATCTATCTGGTTCTTTAATGTCCTATTCAGGAAACATCTGTATCCAATGTTACATATACCTGCTGTTTCTTTATGAGACTCCGTGAAGCGTCTTGAGCATGGGAAAGGCACTATATAAATGAAAATTTGTTATTATTATCATTACTTGGCTTACAAGCTTTAACTCCCACGTATCAAAAGATTCAAGGTGTTTTGCCGTGGGAAGGTAAACCGATACTTCAATGTAGCTGCTTTATAGCACCCCCACATGTATGGCTTAATCCACATGTGGACAGCAAAGACACCCGGGCAGGCGGGGCGTTGGGCGCTCAAGACATATTATAACTAAAACAGACCCTTTAAACACAAACAAGAATTACAAAAAAAAAAAGATGAAACAAATGTTTGACGTGGCTAACAATAAGAGGCCCAAAGGCGTATTACAATAAGTTCAATCTGCCTAATAAACAACACCCACCTTGGACCCGTACTGATTCAGACTTTCATAGCTGACCCTTTTGCTAAAGAGATACATGCAATGCGTCGAGGCTGAGTGCACCCAATATGGCTGAAGCCGGCGGCGAGCAGATACTGGGGCACTTGGGTAGATTTTCCACAGCCTGTGTCTCTGGCCACCACCACCACTGGATGAGCTCTCACCATTTCTACAATCTTGTCTCATAGGCAAGTTCTTCAGGTCTTTGTGAAGCTTGGCAAGTTTGCTGAAACTCTGCTTCTGCCGGAAGTCAAGGAAATGGAGGAGAGAGCTATCCTACAAGTTGAGATCGCCTCTTTACTTGGGCCAGTCCTCTCTCTCCTCTGATGTCGACTCCTTTCCTCCAAGTCCTTAGAATATACGGAGAGGTTAATGCGATATCTGGCAACGTACGCTTTTGGCAACCCAAGATTACAAGCAGGGGGTTTGCTTTTGTCTTTGTGGTGTCTTTTATTGTTGTCTCTTTCCACACCAAGTCCTTGGCTTGCACTAGCAACTTCCTTCTTCTCTTGAAATTTCTTAAACCTTTCCAAGAATTTCCAAAATTCCTTGTGCTCCTCACTGCCTGCCTGTATGTAATCCTGCTCTCTAAAAAATATCTCATCCAGCTGGGCCCGGCTACTGGAGCAGTCCCAGTCCCACTGTTGGCTTTCCCCGCTTGATGAATGCATTCTTCTGGATCACATGCTGTTATTCCTTAGCATCTGGACCTGTCGAAAGGAAAGCATGACAAGGCACAAGGTTAGGAAAAAATAATTTCTTGATCCCTTGGGGGAAATGGCTTTTTACAGAAGCTTGATAAATGGGAAGAAAATGGTAAAAAAAAATGTCAGTCATTTCCCAACCCGCTATTGGGTCTGCTGGAGCCAATCCCAGCCAACACAGGGCACAAGGCAGGAAACAAACCCTGGGCATGGTGCCAGCCCACCGCAGGGCACAGACCACCCACCCACCCACCCACACACACACTAGGGACAATTCAGGATCGTCAATGCACCTGACCTGCATGTCTTTGGACTGTGGGAGGAAACCCATGCAGACACGGAGAGAACATGCAAACTCCACGCAGGGAGGACCGGGGAAGCAAACCCAGGTCTCCTAACTGCGAGGCAGCAGCACTACCACTACACCACTGTGCCAGTAAAAAATATGTAGTTATGTATATTTATAAACTTCAGCCACAAAGCACTTCAAATTTGGTCATTTATTAAAATAGTCTTCATATGGCTCCTCTCTATGCTATACACAAGGTAAAGCTGTCATACTCCCTAATAATGACGACGTGTTGCACGTTGATTAGCACATGTGAGTTAGAATTTCACCGCGCTCTATAATACGATTTTATAATATTACGAGGTCACGTGACTCAAGTCAAGTCATGTGGCTTTATTGTCATACTATCCATACAACATATTATAGGGTACAGTGATATAAAATAACATTCCCCTGGACAACCATGTAACTTACACCTAAACACAGGACAAGTAAAGGACTATACTATACTATAAATATAATGCTTTCATAACACCGTCACCATTCTGAGCTCTCGGCCTCAATAGCTGACCTTTCTAAATATCTTCTGACTGTACTCTATGTATATTTTCACTTGTTTATATCTTCTTACTAGGGGGCTCAGCCCCCTGCTTGCTTCGCTCGCCAACCCCTGGGTTTGCTTAACTAGAAATATAATTTAGAGAGATTGTTACTTTCATGGGAATTGTTACATATGCATTATTTTCACTTTTACTTTAAAACTTCAGTAAAAACAATATTTGGAATGAACTTTTCTTCAAGATCGCATTGAATTTTGATTCCGTGTTTGGACTTGCACTGTGACAACGCAACGCATAACTGGCCGTGAGTGAATATCGTTTCTTTCTCTCTAATAAATGTTTGTCCCTGTGATTTGATTGTCATAGCAAAAGCTATTCTAACGGGAAACTGTAAACGTTTTAATACGAATGGCATATCAAGATTCCTCCTATGGTGTCTAATGTTATTTGCGGAATATGTACTACATTACCTTTCTTGTCGCCTGTTAAAAATTATATGTTGTTATCTTTTATACCTGCGAGGTTTTCAATCCCACTTGGTCCGGGCTGTTTATTACTTTCCTTATTTTCAGAATTTGCACTTACTGTAGATTATTATTGCTCTTTTTTTGCCTTCTTTTCTCTCCAACGCTTTTGGATCACTTTTTATGACGTGCTGCTCTTTCTTCTTCGCTTAGTCGTTGACGTGTCATCTAGGACATATACAATTTTTAAGAGCTGAGAGCACAGGAAGTGTGTCTGCCAAAAGCATTCCAATAACTGAGAGGTTAGATGGCCGTGGTGTTGATTGAAAATGGTTGTAAGTAGGGCATGACTTGACCGTCTCACAGGACGTGAAAGTGTCTCACTGTCTCTCTTCAAAAGATCACATCTCATTGCAGGATAAAAAGTCTTGTCTCGTCCCAAATTTTTTTTTTTTATAATAGAGAGATGTGATACACTACCGTGGCTGTCCGTTTGTCTGTCCAGGATTTTAAATCACCTGTAGCTTGCAAACCGTTTGACCTGCTGACCTGAAATTTGGTACACACATACTACGTGATGACTCTACTGTCCGCTTTCGGGGTGATGATTTTTATTACTCTTTTTATTTATATTTTATTTTATTGTAGAATCAACTCTAGGCAGCACGCAACAGGGCGGCCGTGCAGCACATGAGTACAGGGGCCGTTCTCATCCCTACCACCTTCGACGTCACTTCATCTACCTCTCCATATCTCAAATCCGGAGGTGGCCTTAGGGGTGTGCAAGGCCGGTTACATCAAACGCTGTTACCGGTATGTGTGGACTGTATAAACCTGCGCACAAATTTAATACACCGGATGTTCTCATTACAGTATTCAGCTAAATTTTTGAAAGATAGCATGTTGACTTTATCAAAATATAAGAGTAGAATATAACTTGACAAATCTGCTCGAACAGGACACGCGGACCTCAAAAGCTGGGCCCCCTTAGGCAGTGGGCCTGGGGCAGTCACCCCACTTGCCACTTTGACGATGTGGGTTTACTCCAGGTTCCCATGCAGCTTCAGGGAGCTCTTGAACCCGTCACCGTCGGGAATGTCACCGATGAGCTTGGCAGTGAGGCATAACAGTGGAGCAAGAAGATGGTGTAAAAAAAGTGCCAAGTGCTTTTATTAAAAACAACAACAAAACAGTATTCAAAATAAATAAGTGCAGTGTATCTCAAAAGTCTTCAATAAATAAATAATCCCATAAAAACAAGTGCTGAGTAGAGGTTAAAACACAATAGAAAAACTCTTTAAAAACCAATGACTGGAAGCAGTCCCCCGCGATACGAGAGTCACCCTTCCTGCAGCTGACCTTCTTCCTCATATGACTGATCTGGAGGCTTCCCGATCCGTGGCTTTGGTTGTGCTCTCCAAACCGAGACTTAGGTTCCCCAAAGGCCAGGACGCTCACAATGGGGAATCCCTCACCCAAGCCTCCCAACTCCCGCTGCCTTCTTGGCCTTACGCGGCCAGCCGTCCTTCATCACTGGTCACTCCAGCTCCTTGTTCGCTCAGCTGGAGCGACCACTTCCTTCTGCCCCACCAAGTGTCGGCCAAACACCCCTGCTAGGGCTCACTGTCCAGCTGCCTACCTGCAAGCCTTCGCTCACACCGGCTGTCTCTGTCTCTCTGTCTCTGCTGCTTCCCGCTCTCCTGCAAACTCTGGCTCTTTACTTTCTTTCCTTTTTTCGTTTCCCCCCTCCAGCCTCCTCGCGCTTCTATTTATGAAGAGGACATGGCAGCTGTGGCAATCAGCAGCCCCCAGGAACAATTACGGATGTAGACGGTTTCTCACCTGTGCACTTAGGTGAGAAACGCTCACATCACGAATTCCCCTGGAACCGCCTCAGCCATGCAAACACGCTCCCTCGCTAAACCGCAAGTGCGGCGATTATTTATTTAAAACTGGCCTCTTGACATGAGCTGTGGACCCGCTACACCATAGCCACCCCCAAACGCCACTCCTGCTCAAATCATTTTTGAGGCAGATAGCTAGAGGGCATCATCTCTACCACCTTCGCCGTCACTTCCCTTACCTCTTCATATCTTAAATCATTCTTTAGACTTAAGTGCCAGCTTAAGAGAAAAATGTACTAAGTAATTGCAACACAAATACTGACTTAATCAGTTTTAACGTAAAAAGATGCCAACAGAAGAAGAGAAGAAGAGAAGAAGTGGGAGGGTGGAGAAAACGAGCTGCTCAAGAAGCAGCAAGCGCATCAACCTCTGAGCAAACGAATGCTAAACATACAGAGAAAGAGGAGGAAAACTATAAGTCAAGTGTATTCACTGCACGTTATTGTGCAGTACGCCATTACTGGTATATATACTGTACAGTATATATTGTAACAGAAGCTCTATATAGGCGCCTGACCCGACATAGATAGACACAGAGGCACGTATGAAACAATGAGACTTTATTTTTCTTCACCCGATGGGCGCAAATCTTCCCCGTGACCCACAGTCCCAAACTCCACACAAAGAATCACAACACAGTTTTCTCCCTTTAACCACCACTCCTCCTCCCGACTCTGGCTCTCGAGTGTTGGTGGCTGGCCTCCTTTATAGCCCACCCGGAAGTGTTCCAGGTGTTTGACCACCTGGTCCCAATTGCACCTCCGGGTGGGGCTGAAGACTCGTCCAGCCCAGCTGTTGAATCCAGACAGCCCCCCCTAGAGTCCACCCCGGGCCCCAACCAGGCTGTGGAGGACTCCATCTCCCATGGAGCCGTGAGGGAGGTTGGGGAAATCACTGTCGGCCATGGAGGCTGCCACCAAGTGTCCCCGGGGGAGGTATTGAGCTGCCCAAGGTTGCTCCCCCGGAATATAAGCAGCAGGGGCGTCCCGGCCAGGCATGGGACCTCGGACGCTTGTCTCAATATATATATATATATATTCTATCCATCGATCCATACATCCATTTTCCAACCCGCTAAATCCGAACACAGGGTCACGGGGGTCCATTGGAGCCAATCCCAACCAACACATGGTGCAAGGCAGGGAACCAATCCTGGGCAGGGTGCCAACCCACCGCAGGACACACACACACACACCCACACACCAAGGACACACAAGGGCCAATTTACGATCGCCAATCCATCTAACCTGCATGTCTTTGGACTGTGGAAGGAAACCGGACCCATGCATTCCTGCCAGCCGTCTGTGCCACCCGTGAAGATCTTGAGCCACAAGAGATTGTAGAAGTGGTGGCCACAGCACCAGCAGCAACTGATATTTTAGGTTGGATTTATGTTTCAGACCCTTGCTTTGGGTGCTTTTCAGAAAACTGCATGTTTTGGAAGACTGACTATACCAAAAAAAAAAAAAAAAAAGTTTAAGGTGTGGACACTAGAGGGCACTGTTGCTCCTCTAACCCAACACAATAGACACCAGGCACAAGTGAAAAGTACAAACAGCTTTTTATTTTTAAGGAAACTCTTCCCCAAAGCCAGAAGCAAACAATACAACACAGAATTATTCTTCTTTCTCTTCTCTTTCTCCTCTGCTCCTTCCAGAAAGCTTTGTCTACCTTTCACTCGACTCTGGCTCGTCCCTGTGAGGTTAGTCCAGTCCTTTTATATTGGCCAACCCGGAAGTGCTTCTGCTCTTTCTTTCACGTGGTCTGCCAGAGAAAAGCTTGTGCCATTTAAGTCCTCTACAGCACCTCCTGGTGGTACCCAATAGGGCTGAAATAAAGAACTCCAAGTCCCATGGTGCCCTGTGGGAATCCGGGGCACCACTGTAATCCAGGGAAGCTGCCATGTAGCATTTTGGGGGAGGCAGTGCCTTAAAGAAGCCCCCTTCCCCCTTCTTCCCATGTCTTGGGCGTCCCGGCCAGTTTGGGCTGCTGGCTGTCTTTTACAGAGGCTTTTTGTGTTATACTATCATTAACCTCGATTCATATCACTGTAATTTCTTTTGAGGTGAGGGGCTTGAATATTTCTGTTTGCCACTGTACACATTTCCATTAAGCAACATAATTGGTGAAGTAAAAAAAGAAAATGGAGGTGCGGTAGAGAGGAGAGTCTTATGACTGATGGCAAAGACAAGTGAGTTTATTATGAAGAAGCCAGAGAAGAAGAGAAAGAAGTCCAAACAGGCCATTATGGTTAGCTAATGTCTAAACTCAAAATCAGTCCACGGGCTCACTGCACTGAGTGGCAGCAGTTTAGAAAGAGTAATGGAATCAGGAGACAACTGGTCCTGGTAAGTTTGTCCCAAGGTGAAAATCAGGAGAGTGAAAATTGAGAAAACAGAGCCCAAAAAATGGGAAAAGAAAAAATCATAGTCAAGATTCAACAGTAGAAGAACAAAACCAAGAATTAACATGTAAATTGGGTCAAAATATGAGTCGAAGATTGAAGCCAAATACTAGAAGTCCAATTTAGACTTGGATTGAAAGTCATATTCATAAATTCGGACAAACCAGGAAGTGCACGACGCTGACCCTTTTATGGCTTTGACCTGGTGAGGTCATGTATCGGACACTTCTGGTTGACTTTGCCTGTTAACTGCTCTGTAGCCAGACCAATCAAAATGACAAAGAATGAAGCAAAGTGCATACCGGCCAATTAGGCTTTTCTGTACAATCTCCGATCTCCAGGGCATTGTTTTAATTTCTATATTGTAAGCATTCTGCATTGTTCCTGTTCCAGAGTAGACAGGCAGGTGCCTCATCACCTAATGACTACAGAGCAGTGGCACTTAACGTCTCACATCATGAAGACCTTGGAGAGGCTGATCCTGGACTGGATGAGTCTTCTAGTGGTAGACCACCTGGGCCCACTGTAGTTTGCCTATCGGGGAAAAAAATGTAGTGGAAGGTGCAATTATAATATCTGCTCCACAAGGCTGGACAAAGCTGGCCACTCTGTGAGGATGATGTTTTTTGATTTTTTCCAGTGCCTTAAGTACCATCCAGCCACCTTTGTTAAGATGGTCAACACAGACATATGTAGGTGGATGAGCCTGTGATGCCCTGATGATGGACTATCTGCCAGGCAGACCGCATTTTGTAAGACTCAATGACTGTGTGAGCAACACTGGAGCGCCACAAGGAACAGGCCTGTCTGCTTCTCTCTCCACTCTGCACACCTCTGAATAGGAATATAACAGCAGGTCATCTCACTTGCAGAAATCCTCAGGTGATTCTGCACTTATGGGGTGTCCTGTGTGAAAAGATAGGACAGACGCAGGAAGAGGTTTGGGGGGCAGCCGCCCATATACTTGAGTCAGTCAGTCAGTCATTTTCCAACCTGCTATATCCTAAAACAGGGTCACGGGGTCTGCTGGAACCAATCCCAGCCAACACAGGGCGCAAGGCAGGAACAAATCCTGGGCTGGGCGCCAGCCCACCGCTGGGCACACACACACACCAAGCACAGACTAGGGACAATTTAGGAACGCCAATGCACTCAACCTGCATGTCTTTGGACTGTGGGAGGAAACTGGAGCACCCGAAGGAAACCCACGCAGACACGGGGAGAACATGCAAACTCCACGCATTGAGGACCCAGGAAGCGAACCCAGGTCTCCTTACTGTAAGGCAGCAGCACTACCACTGTGCCACCGTGCTACCCCGCATACTTGAGTTAGGCTGCCAAAATTGAAAGGTTGGTTCCATAGAACAGGTCTCAACAAACTTCAGTCCAACAATAGAACAATCATAACAGGCAAAGATGGGGGTTTTAAAGCTGGGTAAGGGAAGTGATGTCATCAGGGCAGGAACCGGAAGTGATGTCATTGGGCCCGGAAACGGAATTGACGTCCTCGAGTCCAGCTGAAATTTCCCATGGTTGGTCTGCCGAATGAAAAAGAGGGAGGATTAGTGCACCCTGCCACTCCCTGGTCTGGCATGGAATTATCCCTTGTGAGCCCTTCGGCTGACTCCATGTGCACGTGTGTGACACTTGATGAGGGGGATGAGACAGAGGAGAGGACTCGGGGAGAATTTGTTTCTTGGTACACAACTAAATGTCTGCAATTTAACATTAGCCGCACCAAAGAATTGGTTACTGGCTTTTGCCACACCAAGAAGTCTCTTTGTCTGGTCAGTATTCATGGACTAAATGTAGATGCGGTGCACACCTACAAGTACTTGTGGATCCACATTAATAACAGGTTGGACTAGTCTTGGAAACACAGAGGAGCTAGAGAAGAAAGGGCACATCAGGCTGTTTTTTCTTAGGAGACTTCATTCCTTTACTTGGGTAGTGTCATCCTTCACATTTTCTGCAATTCTGTGATGCCAAGTGTGAGTTTCTACACTGTGGTATGCTGGGCTGGTAACATCACTTCAAGACTGGCCCACTGAATCAAAAAGCTAATTCAAAGGACATGCTCAGCTTTGGGACACACTCTGGACCCCCTGGAGGTCGTAGAGGAGGAGAGAATTCAATCAAAGATGAGTGCCATTATGAGCAATGCTGCACATCCTCTCTCTGACACACCAACACTGAGGAGGTTCAGACAATGAATTATTGAGCAGAAGTGTGTCAAGAAGCACATCTGTCTAAACAGGTTCCGTAAAAAGCCAAATTTCTCCCTGGGGATAAATAAAGTTCTGTTACCAAAAGATGAGTCAATAGTAGGAGAACAGCATAGGTGAAGTTAGTTCAGACATCTCTGGACTTTTCTGGATCTTGGCAATGCTTTCTGATGCAGCTGGTGCCAACATGCTTTAACCCTGCTTGGATATCATTTGGCCCTGGTAATGTTTTGATATAAAGTTTAAGAAATGCATAGGTTTCAACAATTAGACATTGTCACAAGAAATGGCTGGAGACATCAAAAAGGTTTTGGGGCAGCCACCCGATAATATTATTTCCCTGGCTGCCAATTGGGTTTAAGCAAGTACAATGTGCACAGATTTGAGTCCAAGACCAGAACCGATTCTCGGCACAAAGATGCCATCTTTAAAGGGGTATTGAGGAAATGACGTCATCATCGGGGGCCGGGACTGGAAAGTGTTGTCATCTTTGGGGCCGGAAATGGCATCATTGAGGCCTGAACTGGAAATGATGTCATCGGGGCCAGGCGGAATTTCCCGTAACTGGTCTGCAGAGAAGCGAGAGAAAGAGTTGGTGCACTCCGCTATCCCCTGGTCTGACGTGGAATTACTCTCATTCAGGCCCTTTAGCTGCCTCCCATGAACATGTGTGTGACAACGTGTATCCATTGTTCTCAATCTCTTTGTCATTAGGTTATTTATCAACCCATACCACAAGAGGAGCAGCCCTCTCGTTCTGAGAAAATGGATCCTAGACCCTATCTGCGGATCCTGCAGGGAATTGACCACAAGTACCCAGCAGATGAACGTGGAGACCTGCTCCTCTTCCTTAGTGGTGTCTCTGAGATCGCTACCATTATGGAGGCCGTGCAGACGTATGCCACGCACACAAAGCGCTGGATTGCCCTTCCGCTCCACAGTACCCTCTCTGTGGCTGACCAAGATCGGGTAAGCTACACATAAACAAAAGAAATCATGTTAGTAATGTTTAGTTGTCTTTTTTTTGTTGGGTTACAAAAGTTTCAGGAATATTAATTTGAACAATGATGAAGGAAATGCAAGAACAATGAAGTGAATATGAAGTGTGAGCACAGCCATTGGGACTACAATTATAAATTATCTGCCAGCCCTTCCCTTTCTCCTGGTGAGTTTGCCCTCTGACTCCCTGTGGTGAGGCGGTGGACTCCTCTTAAGCCAGACATGGGGGTGCTTCCTGGTGTTAATGCATTGCCTGCCGGGAGCACTTCCAGGTCATATGAAAACCTGGGATGTCCTTCCCCAGCAGCACCTACTGGTGGCACTCAAGGACCCCGACAGTGCTGCACTTTCATACTCCAAGTGCCATGCAACCCTGGGGTGTGCAAACTGGGATCTGGTCATGCTGGGGGATGAACTGCTCCTGGTATTTAACTTCGCCCATTATCCATTATTCTTTGATCCAACCAGGGTGAGCATTGCAAGGTGAACAAAGGGCAAGAAATCATCTTCGATCATTTCCCGTCCATCCTGTATGGCACTTACAACATGTATTATTGTAATGACATTATATCACCCACCTCTACTGCCTGTGTTCTTCTGTCTCCCAGTCACACCACCCCTGTTGATCTATGGAGATCAAAAAATGAATGTTTTGTTGACGACCATTTCAAGCACACACATTACTTTCCTCTTTTGGAGTTCTGTATTTCAGCTTTCAATGTTCTTCATGAATGCATCCCAGTCTGCCTATAATGACCTACGTATGGTCCTGGCTCTCATTCACACCCACCACCCTACTTCTACTCCTCTACACTTAATTTGGAGCCTCCTCTAAATGTGCTCCTTCTCCTTGAGGGCACGTCGTCTTAGCAAACTTGAGCTCAGGTAGACCTCAATGAAAACCTGGACTGCCACCAATTTTCATGCCAATTATTACTGCAGTTAGCCAGTCAGTAGAAAGATGTGTTTCAAGCTTTCAAATTTTTGCTGTTTGGCACTGTGTTGAATGTTTTGTTATTACAAAGTTTATCCACATCGAAAAGTAGGAAAAGACTAGTGAAACTGAAGCTCTAGCTCAGGGGTGTCGAACTCCGGGCCTGGTGGGCCGGAGTGGCTGCAGGTTTTCATTGTAACCCTTTTCCTAATCAGTTTTCACTGCTAATTAACTCCTTTTCCCTTCATTTTAATAGCCCTGTTTTTAAGGATTCAATCCTCTGATTTGATTCTTTTCTTCATTAAATGACAGCCAAACAGAAACAAGATGTGAAACGAGCCAACAGAAAGACCAGCTAAACTGGGATTTCAAACTGCAACCAACTCCATTCCAAACAATCTCCTAATGAGAAGCTGATTCTTGTTGTTAATTAAACTTGTCATTTAATTCCATGGCTTGTTGCTGCTCTCATTCTCCCACAGCAGACTTTTCTAAAATTGTTGATTTTTCTGTTTTTTCATAGAACACCGTCCAAATGTTTTGGTGATCTGAGAGATCAAACTTACCAAGACCATCACCTTTCTTTATTTTCAAATATTGCGTGATAGGCACAGGTGAGCTGGTCATGTGGCAGCTTGTTTTGTGTCTTATCACTGCACAACAATTGTTTTGAAACGTCTTGCTTCCTGAAAAGGTTTTGCCTGATTGTGACAGGTACCTACTGAGTATGCACAAATATAGTTTTGGTTTTACTGCATCACGTAGGAACTCTGAAAAATAGACATTTATATGTTTACTGACAATACCGTATTTAGTCCCGTTTATGTTTCGCATAAGCTATTAAATTCAACAGAATTAAAAGTGTTTTGCTCTTGATTTTCTTTTGTATTCAATGGCTGGTGCATCACGTTGCAGTGTCCAACAGTAGTCAGCAAGCACTGACGGATTCCAGTTGCCCTGGTATCGTCTCTCCATCGTAGCAATGTCCTGGTGAAACTTTTCAGCGTGTTCGTCACTGACTGCACCGACATTTGCGGGGAAGAAGTCCAAGTGTTTGTGGAGGAAATGAATCTTGAGTGACATGTTGCACTTCATTGTCTTGTATGCTTTGAGAAGTTTGTCTACCAGCTGAATGGAGTTTGGGGCTCTGTAATTGCCCAGAAAATTGTCAACAACATCTTTGAAGGCTTTCCAGGCAATTTTTTTCCGGCCCAAATAACAGATCTTCAAACCGCTTGTCACTCATAACATGTCTGATCTGGGGGCCAACAAAAATGCCCTCTTTGATCTTGGCGTCAGTTATTCTTGGGAACATCTGTCTTAAATAATGAAAACCTTCGCCTTCCTTGTTCAGTGCTTTCACAAAATTCTTCATGAGTCCCAGTTTTATGTGAAGAGGAGGCAAAAATATCTTTGCTAGGCTGACAAGCGATTCATGTGCCACATTTTTCTGTCCTGGAACTAACTTTTTACGGAGTGGCCAGTTCTGTCGAGTGTAGTGCGACTCTTTGGCACGGCTGTCCCATTCACAGATGACACAACAGTACTTTATATAGTCGAGCTGCAGTCCTAGTAACAGAGCAACGGCTTTAAGATCTCCACAGATATTCCAGTTGTACCTGCTATACTGGACGTGCTTCAGCAACAGTTCCATATTCTCATACGTTTCTTTCATGTGTGCTGCACAGCCAACAGGTACTGAAGGATAAACGTTGCCATTGTTTAGTAGAACAGCTTTCAGGCTTAACATTGACGAATCAATGAAGAGACGCCACTCTTCCAGGTTGTGATCACAACCCAAGGCTGAGAACAATCCTTCAATGTCACAACAGAAACAGAGACTGCAAAAAATGTGGCTATATCATGACGTCGGACTTGAAACACAGAAATGTTCATACCTGGTGACAGCAAACACCATTCCTGCAGTCTCGAACCCGGCAGCTCGGCTTTTGCTTTTGACAGACCCAAATCTCTGACCAAATCGTTCAATACGGACTGTGTTATCAGATGTGGATCGCCTGATGAGCACGGTTCAAAATCCAGGTCAATGTCACTGTCAGTACCCTGCATTGCAGTTTCTTCATCTGGTTCATCTAAGGTCCAATCGTCTGGTGGTTTCAGAATTGGAAGACTGTCGTCATGTGGCACGTGTCTCATTGCTGAAGGCAGATTAGGATATTCAGTTGACTTCTTGTTTTTGGCAGAGAAACCAGACACGTTAGTCAAACAGAAGTAACAGTCCATCACGTGGTCTTTCTGTTCTCACCATATCATTGGAACAGCAAACGGCATCGTTTTTCAAGTGTCTCTGAGCCAGGCTCTCAGACTGACAGCACATGTCGCACAGCAAATATGAGGTGCCCATTCCTTGTCTTGATCACCAGCCGAAATACAGATGATAAGCTTTCTTCACAAGAGCAGTCATCCAACGTCTCTGAGGCGCAAGTGTATATTCGCCACACACAGATATAGCAGAATGTATTGCAGCTGTTATGACATTGACGAGACATATCGCCTGACACCAAAACGTCTATAGCATCAAGCTTACTTACTGTTATATTGCTACAGATACTATACTTTACTATACTGTGTGAGAACCGGTCCAAACACCATCAGACAGAGACCACGTCTTCATAAAAAATGTCGCAATAACGACCATGAGACATTGCGAAGGGTTGGGGCAGCCACCCATTTAATAGTTCCCAGCTGCAAAATTGAGTCAAAAATAGCGACATGTTTATTCAACAGAGTCCACAACAGAACTGATTCTCTTCAGGCAGTATGGCAGCTTTAAAGGCCAGAAAAGGAAGTGATGTCATCAGTATCGGACCGGAAGGGACGTCATTGGCTGCCCCAGAGCCGGGCGGGATTTCCCTAGACTGGTCTGCAAAAGATCGAGAGGGAAAGTTAGTGCACTTCGCCACCCCCTGGTCTGGCATGGAATGACTTGTATTCAAGCCCTTTGGTTGTCTCCAAAACACACGTGTGTGACAAAAAGCACACGTTTATTTCTCTAAACACAGTCACACACAGCATTAAACACCCCTAATACGGGCCTTTCTCTCTCAGTCCGTGGGCCGCCTTTCCTCTCTTCACAGGAGCTTCGTCCTGCTCCCACTCCCGACTCTAGCTCCCTGATTGTAGGGAGGCGGCCCCTTTTACTCTCACCCGGATCTGCTCCAGGTGCCTGATGACACTCTTCCAGCAGCACTTCCTGGTGTGGTGGAAGTGCTGACCTTGCACTCGAAAGCACTCCGGACATCCCTGGAAGGATCTTCCTCCACCTTCCCAGGTGTGGCGGAAGTGCCTGTTTCCCGGGCTCCATGAGGCTCGGGGCGCCCCCAGGCGGTGACCACGGGCCTCAATGGGCTTGAGCCTCCTTGCTCCTTTCCCATGGTCTCCTCAAGATCCAGGGCGGTTGCCCCCTCATGGCATGGGGGACGTATAAACGACCTCCCGGTCCTTCCAGGCATCCCGACTGGGTCATCAGTCCCCCAGCCTCCTGTGACAACTTATACTATACATACCACTGACTATCTATATTAACCAAATGAGCAGGATCGGTGTATGCAAGCCACCTTTATAGCATGCTGAGGCAGCGTCAAGCTCGTTCAGACCTGCCCAGGATGTCAGCTTCAACAGAACAGCTTCCAACCTGACCTGATTCCATGGCTGGACACGCCCAGGCTGCACAAACCATTGTTGATAAGTCACTTATGGGATGAATACAAATAGAAGAAAAAAATCATGACAAAACTGAAATGGTATGTGATGGGTAAATGTCAATGTGATATTCGTGATCAGCACCCAAAAATCTATAAGAAACACCCAACAGTGTTCAAGAAGCAAAAGCTTTGTTATGTAATGTAATTGTTTAGCTGCTAATTAAGGAAAAAGAGACAACTAAAGGGCCTGAGTCAAGTTAATTAAAACTAAGGCAAAAGAAGTGAATTAGCAGCAAAAATGGCTCACTAATGAAGAAGATGGTTAGAATGAAAACCTGCAGCCACTGTGGCCCTCCAGGCTTTACACCCTGTGCTCTAGACAACAGAGCAATCTTCAGAGTTCAAGTGCACACTTATTTTCAAAATGCTAGATAAAAAGAAAGTTACCTAATAGCATGATGGGACATTACAGAGTTACTACTTGGAATAATGTGTAATTCCACATTGTGTACTTGGTCACGCTCTTTACTTTCTCTCGTCTCATTTAGGTGTTTGATATAGCTCCTGCTGGCATTCGAAAATGCATCATTTCAACCAACATCGCAGAAACATCAGTTACCATCGATGGAGTCAGATTTGTTGTTGATTCAGGTAAAGTAAAACATAGATGAAAATAAAAAGATTGCTACAGAACTGATTGCCCATTGAATCAACACACATACCACCTGGCCAGTTTTTAGGTGTGTTTGCTTATAATGCAAAGAGCACCTACTGCAGTTGCCATATTGGGCTCTCTGTGTGTCTGTCTATCTACATGAAGTGTGATTCTCATTTCTTTGGTAAAGATTCTTCACTTCAATCCCAAGGGGACTTGTGTTTGCTATTTGTGATATTCATTGATTTCTCTGGAAGTACAGGTATCTATCGACTTATATATACTGTGGTCATCTAAGGGATTTTTTTGGGTTGCCAACACAGCCATCCCCATTTACTTTAAATCTCAACACAAAACAAAAACACACGATGGCACAAAAATAGTCATCATGTAAAGTAAGTGGCTGCTGTTACTCAGTGTGACAAAGTGGTTTGGCTCCACTCTCCCAAAACCATCTTTAACCTGCATCGCCTGTAACGTAACCAAGGATGAGCCTGGCAAATGAGGACACATACTGTACATACAACAAGGGTTAGGTGCAAAAGTGTTATAAGTGCTTTTATTAAAATCCAGGAACAAAACAGGGTCCAAATGAACAGTTCAACGCATTTCAAAAAGTTCAATAAATAAATATTTCATAAAAACTTAAGGTGATGGTGGAGATTACAAGTAATCCAATAAATATACCATTAAAATAGAGATTAAAACTCCCAAGAGACACTCAAGAGCTTGCTTCCCTCTAAAATCCAGCATCTTTTCCACTCATCCTTGCCGGATCGTGCAGTAGGAGACACCCACTGACAGGTTCAGTCTACCTTCTATTTCTGGCTCGGGTCCCCATTGCCAGACCTTCAGCAACCCTAGAGCGTCGCGCCAAGCCATACACGTCTCCCAGTGCCAGTCCCTCGGCATCTGCGGGAGACCCTGCACATCAGGCTGCTCCTACTCCCAGGCAATCACTCAGTAGGAGCGCCCTTTCTTCTGCCTCAGGCTCCTGCAAGGCCTGACACACTCTCTCTTCCAACCACCCGCTTCCATTCTCTTCAGCCAGGTCTCCCTCGCTCTGTTTTTTGTCTTTTCTCCCTCTCTTCCGGGACTTTCTCTTTTTGTCTCCCCACTCTGCTGTACAGGCTCCTCTTATACTGTCTCTCCTAATTGGGCACAGGGTGTGAGATGCTGCTCCCTCCGAGGCACTAATGAGGCACTTGATTGAGGAACCATTAGCCAGTGTGGCGGGCAACCGGGTCCCGTGCCCGGTCAGAATGCCCCTTCTACTTATGCTCCGGGAGAGTAGCCATGAGCTCCTCAGTACCTCCCCCAGGACGCTTGGTGGCAGCCTCCCTGGGGGACGATGGTGCCTCAGTTTCCCTCAGAGTTCCATGGGAGATGGAGTTCTCCACAACCCTGTGGGGATCTGGGGTGGCTGCATGGATACCAGAGGCAGCTTGGACAACTCTACAGCCCTGGGTGGGCTATAAAAAGGACAGGCAACCACTAAGGGCCAGAATTGGGAAGAAGAGGACAAGGTTGCCTGGAGGAGTGGTGGTGCCAGAGGAAGGATTGTGTTGTGTGGAGTTAAGTGCTTTTGGGACTGTGTATTGCCTGTGGGGTTCACGGGGAAGACGTGCCCCACAGGTGAAGAAAAATAAAAGTCCTTTGTGTTTTACATGTGCCTCAGTGTGAGTCTGTGTCGGGTCAGGTGCAATACTGCGTCTTTATCACATCAGTCATCCCAACTCTCCCCTGGAGTGAAGCACACTCGCCTGAGCCCAATTAGAACGTGCACCTCACAGGGCGCAATTATTTATTTTAAAACTCGCCAGACACCATGGACCACCTATGACACTCAGGCTCTCTAGTCTGCTTAGCTCTGGTTGATTTGTGAAGAAGTGACCCCCTCATTCAGGGCAGTGGCCATTTTATACCCAGAGACTGGAAGGGTTGGAGTCAGTGGCCATCCCTGGGTGGTTTCTCGACACTGTGGAGGAAGAAAAAAGACAGTTAGCTACAGCGCCTCCTCTTGGCCCAGGGTGTCATCAGTTACCTGGGAAGAGCTTGGAGGGTGATCATCAGATGTGCATGTGCATGAACATTACCACAATGAATTTAAATGAAACAACTCCGATGCAGTTGAAGTGCAGACTTTCAGCTTTAATTCAGTGGGGTGAACAAAATGATTGCATAAAAAATGTGAGGCAACTAAAGCATTTTTTGAACACAATCCCTTCATTTCAGGGGCTCAAAAGTAATTGGACAAATTAAATAACTGGAAATAAAATGTTCATTTCTAATACTTGGTTGAAAACCCTTTTGCTGGCAATGACAGCCTGAAGTCTTGAACTCCTGGACATCACCAGATGCTGGGTTTCCTCCTTTTTAATGCTCTGCCAGGCCTTTACTGCAGCGGCTTTCAGTTGCTGTTTGTTTGTGGGCCTTTCTGTCTGAAGTTTAGTCTTCAACAAGTGAAATGCCTGCTCAGTTGAGTTAAGATCAGGTGACTGACTTGGTCATTCAAGAATTTTCCACTTCTTTGCTTTAATAAACTCCTGGGTTGCTTTGGCTGTATGTTTTGGGTCATTGTCCATCTGTATCATGAATCAATTGGACTGCTGTATTTAGCTGGATTTGAGCAGACAGTATGTCTCTGAACACCTCAGAATTCATTTGGCTGCTTCTGTCCTGTGTCACATCATCAATAAACACTAGTGTCCCGGTGTCACTGACAGCCATGCACGCCCAAGCCATCACACTGCCTCCCTCCACCGTGTTTTACAGATGATGTGCTATGCTTTGGATAATGAGCTGTTCCACGCCTTCTCCATACCTTTTTCTTGCCATCATTCTGGTAGAGGTTGATCTTGGTTTCATCTGTCCAAAGAATGTTTTTCCAGAACTGTGCTGGCTTTTTTAGATGTTCTTTAGCAAAGTCCACTCTAGCCTTTCTATTCTTGAGGCTTATGAATGGCTTGCACCTTGCAGTGCACCCTCTGGATTTACTTTCATGCAGTCTTCTCTTTATGGTAGACTTGGATATCGATACGCCGACCCCCTGGAGAGTGTTGTTCACTTGGTTGGCTGTTGTGAAGGGGTTTCTCTTCACCATGGAAATGATTCTGCGATCATCCACCACTGTTGTCTTCCGTGGACGTCCAGGTCTTTTTGCGTTGCTGAGTTCACCAGTGCTTGCTTTCTTTCTCAGGATGTACCAAACTGTAGATTTTGCCACTCGTAATATTGTAGCAATTTCTCTGATGGGTTTCTTCTGTTTTCGCAGCTTAAGGATGGCTTCTTTCACCTGCATGGAGAGCTCCTTTGATCGCATGTTGTCTGTTCACAGCAAAATCTTCCACATGCAAGCACCACACCTCAAATCAACACCAGGCCTTTTATCTGCTTAATTGATAAGGACATAACGACGGACTTGCCCACACCTGCCCATGAAATAGCCTTTGGGTCAATTGTCCAATTACTTTTGAGCCCCTGAAATGAAGGGATTGTGTTCAAAAAATGCTTTAGTTGCCTCACATTTTTATGCAATCGTTTTGTTCACCCCACTGAATTAAAGCTGAAAGTCTGCATCTGAGTTGTTTCATTTAAAATTCATTGTGGTAACGTACAGAACCAAAATTATAAAAACGTTGTCTCTGTCCATATATTTATGGACCTAACTGTATATGTCATAAGTTAGACATGTACTGTACCCTTGTACAGCTGGCAGTGCAGATGGTTTTGTCTAGAACACAAGTGGTGTGGGAAGATAGATTCCCCCCTTAACAGCCGTCAAATGTATGTTTGATGGGATGGTAGGACAGACATAAGATAGACAGCTGCAATGATCCTCGGATGTAAGTAGGATTGAACGTTACTAGAGAGGACATACATTAGTGGATACCTGTATTGATTTAACAATATTTTAGGAGAAAATGCATGCTATATGCATGTTTTGAACATACCACTGGATAACTGACATAATGGATTGTGTGATGTGAGTAAGGTAAGATTTTTTGGTTTTCATGGGCATTTTTCATATTTTTTGCCATTGTACAGCTCTGGTCACATTTGGCTTATATCATATCCAGAAGTGGGTAGAGTAGCCAAAAATTGTACTCAAGTAATAGTAGCATTACTTCAAAATAATATTAGAAGTAAAAAAGTATTTGGTGAAAAGACTACTCAAATTCTGAGTAACTGTTTGATTATAATAAATGATTTATTTTTTAGAAATGTTGTAATAAGACAATAATGTAATGTGCAAATTCTGCTATTTCCAAATAACAAAATAAAAATTGAGTAAAAATAAATAACATTACAAAATAAAGATGCACAAATAATACAAAGTTCCAAATCTCAGTTTTTCACAACAAAGCTTTTGAAGCCAATACCTACAGTAGGTAACATGCATGTTTGAACAGTGCAAACTACTTACAGTGACAAGATCTACTGTACACTGACCGTATAATTCTGCATATTCACTTGCCCTCCAAATAGCGCAGCTGATAGAAAATAACATTAGAACAAGGCAGCTTGTGCACGTACAACAAGTCTCACTTTACCTTGACTGTCTGTGTCTGTATATGTTTGGTTAAAACCTGCTTGTTCTTCATTCAGTGTAGTGATGGTTAAGCTTCAGCAGGAGTTGGCTCTCAAGGTTCTTGTAGTGAAGCTGTGACCGTTTAGCAGTGAACAGGAGCTCCGCATGACTAAAAAGTCTGTCACAGGCTACAGACGCAGGAAGTTTGTGTGTGGTCATGTGACTGCATGGCTACGTCTGATTGGTGAAACGGAGTCATGTGACTATTGTTAAATCTTATTGGTGAAACGGAGTCATGATTATTGTTGCTACGTTGGATTGGTGAAACAGTCATACAGTAGATCCACTGGTGGCTTCTCTCTGGCAAAAATATAGCGTATCTAATGGAAAAAAAGTAACGAGTCGAGTGTTGCCCAATGTAGCAGAGTAAGAGTAGCGTTTCTTCTTAACAAATGTACTCAAGTAAAAGTAAAAAGTATGGTGCAGTAAAACTACTCTTAGAAGTACAATGTTTTCAAAAAGTTACTCAAGTAAATGTAACTCGTTACTACCCACCTCTGATCATATCAAAAAATATCGTATCTCCATACTACATTGAAACCAAAGGTTAACATGTTTTCTTAGTTGTCACTACAAGTGATATAGTGTAAGTAATATATAAAAGATACGCATTTTCAGTGGAATATTCTGGTAAAACATCTTAGTAAATGTTTTGCAGGAAAGGTGAAGGAGATGAGCTTTGACCCCAAAGCAAAAATGCAGCGCTTGCAGGAGTTCTGGATCAGCCGAGCCAGTGCAGAACAGCGGAAGGGCCGTGCTGGACGAACTGGACCAGGAGTCTGCTACCGGCTGTATGCCGAGTCGGATTATGAGGCCTTTGCTCCTTACCCCGTACCGGAAATTCAAAGGGTTGCTTTAGACTCTCTAGTCCTGCAGGTAACTTTTCATATTTAAGAAATGTACATTTTTGAATTTATGAGTTCAAACTTAAAGTTTTACTTTAAAATTTAACTCTGTAATTTGAACTGAAGCAAACATTGCCATGTGGTACCTGCACTGAGATACACAGTGTCGTGAACTAGGAATCCTAAAGCACATAAGTCTCAAAAAAGTTCCAAATGGCTTTTCAAATAATGGGGGAAAGGACACCATCAAAATCCCTGACTAACCATAAAAAGGGCTTTGAAAAGTCTTTACAGAATAAAAAAATCAGATGTGGTCTCCCCTCGACTTTCTCGTATACTGGGGAGGGATATTTGATGAGTAAACCACAAGACAATGATTATATTTTTATATTATGTACATTAAAGAACCATCAACAACAAATCAAATCAAATGAATAATATATTGAACAATTATTATAAAAGTAAAGTTGAATAAATTGGACTATTCAGCTGCATGAATAAAAAAGTATCACTTCCGGTTAGTGGAAATAGCCCAAAAGTTGATAGAAATCTACGTTTTGTTCCTAATATGTGTATGCAAAAATTGGTTGACCTAACTGAACGCGTACTCAAGTTATCGTGTTTACAAACACACACAGACATAATTCCATAAATGGTATTTTCAGACTCATGTTGGTCTAAAACGCTGAGATTCATCAAAATCTCAAAATCAAAAAAATTGGATGATTACAATACTTTCCCTATACTTCGTACACGAAAAAGTAAAAATGATCTTCACAAATTGCTCTTAAACAAACAAAAATTCAATGGAGCACAAAAAACACAATGGAATTGCCTGAAAACACAAGACAATCCAGGTGAACAGACTCCCAATGCACAATCCAGCAACAACCTCCAAAAACGGAGCAAGAAGGATGGAAAAATAAAATCGTAAAAATTCATAAAGCACAGTAAAGGTGCAAGAACTCAACAAAACTCCCAGAGCACATTCACCATGAAATGAACCACTAGGAACTGTGGAAGTCCCTCCAAACATACAGGGCCGAGGGCAGTTCCTAGTGGTGATTGGTAGGAAGCACCCACCAAACACATGGAACATAATTGAGGCAGCATATGTACAAGATCAAATACAAAGATTAACCCTTAAACCGCCGGAACCAGCTAGAGTCAGTTCCCAGTACAATTTGCCAGCACGCCAGAGCCGAGTATATTCAGCAAAGTACATTCGTTGAATGACGCAACCGGCTAAAGTTGGTTTCCAGTGCAATTTGGATGGACATTGGAACCGAGTATATTCGGCGACATACATTCATTGAATGCTGCAGCCGGCTATAATCGTGTCTCAGTGCAATTTGCCAGCACGCAGGGGCCGAGTATATTCGGCGACGTAAATTCATTGAACGCCGCAACTGGCTATAGTCGCTTCACAGAGCAATTTGCCTGCACGCTGGAGCTGATCAGTCCAGATCAGTATATTCGTTGAGCAGCCAGCTCATGACCACTGGCACTCCCTAGTGAATCGCCATCACTGTCCCTGGGATTCAGCCGCTGCACTAGACTAGCCTGCCAGCATCAGCGTTGGCCTGTGTGCTCGCGTGCAGCCAATTCAAGCGCAGTTGGCTCAGTGATTTACTGAACTTCATCAATGGTGTCAGTTGCACCTTGTACATAGAATAATTGATTGTTTCAGCAGTTTTTTTTAATAGTTTTTACAGTTCATTGGCAGTGTGTAAAATGGTCAGTGTTGCAGTAATTGTGATGCTCTTTGCATGAAAAAATATATGTGTTCCATGAAAATTTCACATTTTCTTGGTGAATTGTGACATTTACTTAAAAAGTGCAGCAAAAAAGTATTTGGTGTCCAGGGGCCTCATGTATAACTGCGTGCGTAGAACTCACACTATAACATGGCGTAAGCACAAAAGTGGGATTGTGCGTACACACAGAAAAATCCAGATACAGGAATCTGTACGTACGCAAAATTTCACGTTCTCCCACTACATAAATCCCGATCAGCGTGAAAAGTAACGCACGTGCACGCGCCTTCTGTCCCGCCCCAACTCCTCCCAGAATTACGCCTCTTTGAATATGCAAATCAATATAAATAGCCTCCTGTGAAAAGACAATGGGAAAAGAATGGGGGGAAAATGTAAGAATTTCAGCGAATACGAAGTGGAGGCAAAGGAAAAACGTACTATTTGTTGGTTTAAACAGTGGTATAATCAACAAAAGGAAGTTGATCGAGTGACAGAGTGTCGGAGAAACTCGAAAGATCAAATTCACAAAGTCGCACAGTGCCAGAAATAAAAAAGAAATCACATATCAAAGTCGCCGTGAAAAGACAAGTCGTAGCCCGCCGTCTGGGTGTCATATGAAAGCGTATTAGGGTACAGACAAAACAAATAGGCACACAGTGGGAAAAAAGCACGAAATGTCAACTTTAGTCTCGAAATTTCCACTTTAATCACGTAGTTTATTTTGCCATTAAAGTAGAACATCATAAACTTCATCTTAAAATCATTTATTTTACTAGTTTCTCAAGTAGCACGTTAAATGCTTTGTTCTGTATTTGATCTTCTATGTGCTCTATGTGTGTGAATCACTACGTGCTTCCGTTCTTTCTCTTTCTCCAACAGGACACAGAATCCATTACATTCGTGATATTACAGCTCTCTGACTAATTAAAATACTGAGATGTATACGTGGTATCATTTTCATGATGATAGTAATGTAAGCATGTTATTAAACATGTGAACACGGTGGCGCAGTGATTGTTCATATCTCACGCAAGAGGCTTGCTGCACCATGTGAGACCTTCGATGAAATAATTTATTACAGAAGTACTGTCTCTTTCAAACGTACTTTTCTTTCTCCAAATACCCAATCGCCACACAATCAGCTCTGTAATAGACGTTAAGCCATCTGTAAGCTTAGAATGCCGATTCTTCAAAACTTTTAAGGAACATTGAAATATCTTCGTAGTACATGTTTAATTATTCTATCCGTCTATCCTTCCAGTGTCGCGTCAGCACCAGCAATAATACAGCGCAAGGCAGGAGCTATCCGTGAACTAGCTATACGCTGCGGCACCGTGTCCTCACATGTTTAATTATTAACAATGCAGATTATTTAAATGAAGTTAAAGTTTTATCTGTATACTGTAAGCAACATATTTTGCTGCATTTCATCTTAAAAATGATATTGTCATCATACGCGCTTTATAAAGTGGCGCAGGTTGTGCAATATTATAACTGTAGTGTAAGTTTACAGTGAGGTGATTGTACTTATAAGTACAAACAGTTCTACAAGGAGCACTTGATGGACTGATTGAGTGCGTTTAGAGTTCTTGGGATGAAACTGTTTCTGAAACGCGAGGTCCGTACAGGAAAGGCTTTGACGCGTTTTACCATGGTTGAGGTAGTGTGTACTTGAAACTGTATACTGATAATTCTCTTTCCGATCAGCTGCTGCTGTGATTCCCCACTCAGATACAGTTATATAAATACTGCGAGTGGTGCAGTGAGAGTAATATGGAAAAAGATGATCCGCAGTGGGAACCCTTAACAGGAGCAGCTGAAAGAAGAAGAAGATGCAGTGAGCGTAACAACGCTAAAGCAGTTATGGTATCTGGAATACTATGGCTATTCCCTGGACCATTATATTGCTGCAGGTTAATTACAATCAGATGCATTACACTAATAAACAATATGCAGCTAGTTTCAGTGTATTTATAAAGCCGCGTCAGGAATGTGGATCTAAGAAATACCACACAGGAACAGTAGCACTGCTTTGTTGCTGGGTGCTGCCAGTCTGCAAAACCGAGCGGAGAAATTGCGTACGCCAAGGTATGAGTTACCGTGGAAATGTGCGTGGCTTTACGCCAAGTTTAGGTTTTATACATCGCGATTTGTGCGTGGAAACATTCGTATGCAACATTTCTGTGTGTACGCACCGTTTATACATGAGGCCTCAGGGGTGCAATAACCCCCCCAAGTATGTGGCAGTTTAAGGGTTAATGCACATACTCAACAAACAAAATAAATAAACAAAAAGGACATGAAGCAAGACTCTGATTCCCAGCCAGGGGAGGAACTGCTTTTCTTGTACAACCAGTAAACCCCCGATTCTCGAAAGAATCGCAAATCCAAGAATGACAATCACTTTCTGTTCCCTCCAATCTTTGGAAGGATGAAAAATCATGGAGGGTGGGTGCGTCCTGGGAAAGTTTTCATTTAATTAAATAAATATATTTGTACTAAAGCTGTTTCTTTTTGGAGCCGTGACTCCTTTGGTTCTGGTGTTTCAGAAGCGCGTTGTAGGGGCCTTCATTCATTGTTTTTATCCATGCGCTTTCGTTTTTGTTTTTCTATGGCTGTGTCGTTAGCTAGCAGTCGTTTGCTGACGGTGGCAGATTTGCGTGCTAAAGTGACCATGGCGGCGGATCCGGGCTTGGAGATCATCATTACTAAATGAAGGTTGTATATGCGGTGGTGTGCACATTCGCGTTCGGGCGGCGGTTGTATTGTGCACGGCTTGCTTCTGACCTCTGGCATCCATGCATATATACAACCTGCCGTGTACGCTTTACCTCAAGTTTAATTTACAGGTTGTGTTGTGTTGTGTTGTTTGGGCGCCAGCTACTAACTCTGGGAAGTCGCTGGGTTTGACTCTGGGAAGCCGCTGAGTTTGACTCTGGGAAGCCGCTGAGTTTGACTCTGGGAAGCCGCTGAGTTTGACTCTGGGGCGCTGAGGTGTTGTGCGCGTACGCTTTCGGCACAGCTTGCTTCTGGCATCTGGCATCCATGAATATATACAACCTTCGTTTAGTAATATACAGTGGTGTGAAAAACTATTTGCCCCCTTCCTGATTTCTTATTCTTTTGCATGTTTGTCACACAAAATGTTTCTGATCATCAAACACATTTAACCATTAGTCAAATATAACACAAGTAAACACAAAATGCAGTTTTTAAATGATGGTGTTTATTATTTAGGGAGAAAAAAAAATCCAAACCTACATGGCCCTGTGTGAAAAAGTAATTGCCCCCTTGTTAAAAAATAACCTAACTGTGGTGTATCACACCTGAGTTCAATTTCCGTAGCCACCCCCAGGCCTGATTACTGCCACACCTGTTTCAATCAAGAAATCACTTAAATAGGAGCTGCCTGACACAGAGAAGTAGACCAAAAGCACCTCAAAAGCTAGACATCATGCCAAGATCCAAAGAAATTCAGGAACAAATGAGAACAGAAGTAATTGAGATCTATCAGTCTGGTAAAGGTTATAAAGCCATTTCTAAAGCTTTGGGACTCCAGCGAACCACAGTGAGAGCCATTATCCACAAATGGCAAAAACATGGAACAGTGGTGAACCTTCCCAGGAGTGGCCGGCCGACCAAAATTACCCCAAGAGCGCAGAGACGACTCATCCGAGAGGTCACAAAAGACCCCAGGACAACGTCTAAAGAACTGCAGGCCTCACTTGCCTCAATTAAGGTCAGTGTTCACGACTCCACCATAAGAAAGAGACTGGGCAAAAACGGCCTGCATGGCAGATTTCCAAGACGCATACCACTGTTAAGCAAAAAGAACATTAGGGCTCGTCTCAATTTTGCTAAGAAACATCTCAATGATTGCTAAGACTTTTGGGAAAATACCTTGTGGACTGATGAGTCAAAAGTTGAACTTTTTGGAAGGCAAATGTCCCGTTACATCTGGCGTAAAAGGAACACAGCATTTCAGAAAAAGAACATCATACCAACAGTAAAATATGGTGGTGGTAGTGTGATGGTCTGGGGTTGTTTTGCTGCTTCAGGACCTGGAAAGCTTGCTGTGATAGATGGAACCATGAATTCTACTGTCTACCAAAAAATCCTGAAGGAGAATGTCCGGCCATCTGTTCGTCAACTCAAGCTGAAGCGATCTTGGGTGCTGCAACAGGACAATGACCCAAAACACACCAGCAAATCCACCTCTGAATGGCTGAAGAAAAACAAAATGAAGACTTTGGAGTGGCCTAGTCAAAGTCCTGACCTGAATCCAATTGAGATGCTATGGCATGACCTTAAAAAGGCGGTTCATGCTAGAAAACCCTCAAATAAAGCTGAATTACAACAATTTTGCAAAGATGAGTGGGCCAAAATTCCTCCAGAGCACTGTAAAAGACTCACTGCAAGTTATCGCAAACGCTTGATTGCAGTTATTGCTGCTAAGGGTGGCCCAACCAGTTATTAGGTTCAGGGGGCAATTACTTTTTCACACAGGGCCATGTAGGTTTGGATTTTTTTTCTCCCTAAATAATAAAAACCACCATTTACAAACTGCATTTTGTGTTTACTTGTGTTATATTTGACTAATGGTTAAATGTGTTTGATGATCAGAAACATTTTGTGTGACAAACATGCAAAAGAATAAGAAATCAGGAAGGGGGCAAATAGTTTTTCACACCACTGTAGATGTGGTCTGCTTAGCAATGTGCAATAGGTTGTCATTTTTTGCAGGGTTATGTTATAAACATTTAAAATGCAACCTAAAACAGCCTCACTTTTTATTTGAATTTGCATTATTCTAATGAACATCCACCCATTTTCTAGGTGGCTGTTTTGCTTTGTTTTAATTTCTATGCTTCATTATGCTACAAGATATACTAACATGCCAGATGACACACTGGTGAGGCCTCATCAGGACTACTGGTTGCAGTTTTGGTCTCCAGGCTGCAAAACGGACATAGCAGCACAGGAAAAAGGTCAACTGGGCTAATTCCAGGGCTACAGGGGATGAGTTATGAAGAAAGATTAAAAGAGCTGAGCCTTCATAGTTTAAGACAAAGAAGATGAAGAGGAGCACCTGACTGAAGTGTTTCAAATTATGAAGGGTATTAGTGCAGTGGATTGAGACGGTGACTTTAAAATGAGTTCATCAAGAACACGGGGACACAGTTGGAAATTTGTTAAGGGGAAATTTCACATAAACATTAGGAAGTTTTTCTTTACACAAAGAACGATAGACACTTGGAATAAGTGACCAAATAGTGTGGTGGACAGTAAGACTTTAGGGACTTTCAAAACTCGACTTGATATTTTTTTGGAAGAATTTAGTGGATAGGACTGGTGAGCTTTGTTGGGCTAAATGGCCTGTTCTCGTCTCGATTATTCTAATGAGGTGCAAAAATGTCTCTGAAATGGTGCCTGAAGCTTTCTTGCCTAAAGGTCTCCTAAGTTAACAAGTTAGAAGATGTACACATGGCATAAAATTTGGAGGCGTTACCAGAAACAAGTAAATACCAAAACGTCAGCATAAATACAGATGTAAAGGTCTGTCTGGTGTCCATTGCCATACTGACGCAGATTTAATACACGTTCTTCATGGGATATGTTTTGGGACAGTAACCAACGCATTGAAATTGGGACAGCAGAAGTGTGTTTCTTGGCTCACCTTTCTCATATTTTTCTTCTGTCGCACCCCTGGTGTTATTGCAGGTTACCACACTGCCAGGCTTGGTGACCTCCACATTTCCCCCTGACACAAACGTTGACAGTTGCCACATTGTGAACAGTGTTTAGGGGGCTTAGGAGGCTGCTTGTCCTCTAGCCACCATAAAAACCTCACCACTGTGTGGTGCTGAGGTGTCACCCGCTGCACTAGGGTCCTAATCCAGGTGGTTCATTGTGTGCATTGTTGTACATTGTTAAGTGTATGCTCTCAACCTTGCATTCGATCAAAAGTATTTTGTCTTGATTTGTCACACAGCTACTGATAGATAGATAGATAGATAGATAGATAGATAGATAGATAGATAGATAGATAGATAGATAGATAGATAGATAGATAGATAGATAGATAGATAGATAGATAGATAGATAGATAGATAGATAGATAGATAGATAGATACTTTATTAATCCCAATGGGAAATTCACATTCTCCAGCAGCAGCATACTGATACAATAAATAATATTAAATTAAAGAATGATAATAATGCAGGTGAAAAACAGACAATAACTTGTATAATGTTAAATGCTAACGTTTACCCCCCCGGGTGGAATTGAAGAGTCGCATAGTTTGGGGGAGGAACGATCTCCTCAGTCTATCAGTGGAGCAGGACGGTGACAGCAGTCTGTCGCTGAAGCTGCTGTTCTGTCTGGAGATGATCCTGTTCAGTGGATGCAGTGGATTCTCCATAATTGATAGGAGCCTGCTCAGCGCCCGTCGCTCTGCCACAGATGTTAAACTGTCCAGCTCCATGCCTACAATAGAGCCTGCCTTCCTCACCAGTTTGTCCAGGCGTGAGGCGTCTTTCTTCTTAATGCTGCCTCCCCAGCACACCACCGCATAGAAGAGGGCGCTCGCCACAACTGTCTGATAGAACATCTGTAGCATCTTATTGCAGATGTTGAAGGACGCCAGCCTTCTAAGGTAGTATAACCGGCTCTCTCCTTTCTTACACAGAGCATCAGTATTGGCAGTCCAGTCTAATTTATCATCCAGCTGCACTCCCAGGTATTTATAGGTCTGCATCCTCTGCACACAGTCACCTCTGATGATCACAGGGTCTATGAGGGGTCTGGGCCTCCTAAAATCCACCACCAGCTCTTTGGTTTTGCTGGTGTTCAGGTGTAGGTGGTTTGAGTCGCACCATTTAACAAAGTCATTGATTAGGTCCCTATACTCCTCCTCCTACCCATTCCTGATGCAATGACACACCACACTGAAGGTTCAAGAGACCAAATTTTGCAACCCTATCACAGCGATTCAGTCATACAGTGTCGTATCATGCATCAGTTTGTTTCTAGGTTAGCATCTGTTGACAGATTCACATCGTTATCACTAACTTTCGATTTAAGCACTTGTTCAATTTCAGTTCATTATAAAACTGCCTTGATTGCTTTTGCTTTGACTTTGTGTTTTCAGTTGGAGACTCCACCCCACTCATAAATATTAATGAGCTGTAAACATTTTTTCAGCATGCTGTTATTCCATCCACTTAGATTATAGTAAAATACGGTTTTGAGTATTATCTGTGCATAAAAAATGCAAAGCGGATCATTACACGTCACCCCGAGTCTGACTCTTGCTTACCTGTAATTGCATAGAATTCTGATCCAACCATAAAGTTTGAATTTTTTTTTTTGGTATTGATTTTGAGCAATATTTTTCAGTTATTGGAACAAGAATGTCAAAGAATAAATTTAAAATGTGCACATGCTAACATAAATTGTGCAGTCCATGACATTTCATTCTTTATTTATTAACCCAATTCTGAAATCTCCCCAAAATTATAAACTCCCCTTTTGTTGTTACATTAAAACATAACGTGCCACATGTTAAAATTCAAGCTTTGCATTATATTTTGATGTTTATGAAATCCAATACAAGTTTATTTAACTCTTTCAGGGCAGATGTCGACTTCTGTCAAAATTCAGAGTAGAGGACGGTAATCAGCTGTAAACTGTGACAGAACTCGCTGTTATGCTTCATTTTGAGTCTCCTTGCTGGAAGGAAAGTTAGCTTCGTTGATTTGACCTCGATTCCCTGTGCATGCATAAGTAGCAAAGAGCAAACAACCTCTAAAATGGTGTCAACATCTGGCGAGAGAGCAAAGAGAATGCGCAAAGTAAAATACTCCGTGGATGACTTTTTGCGTATTATCGCTGAATCGAACTCTGAATTGTCAGACTCTTGATTTTTGATGCAGGAGATCTGGAGATGGAAATCGAAAATGAAAGTGAAGTTACAGCATCAGCTGATTGGTCCCCAGCTGATCATGGTGCTGAACATGTTCATGAAGCAACGCTCGCCTGGGAGGACCGCCACTTACAATGACAAGAGGTACAAACCATATAGTGTCACACTGCATCTGCCACTGCCTCCCACCTGCTGTGCAAAGATCGCCAGACAGCCGACCCGCCACGCATTCCTGCTGGCCACCAGGCATCCGATGCAGCCAGCGACACTGAACAGGCACCGACAGCCACCACAGCACACAGTAACAGACATCCATCCATCCATTATCCAACCTGCTATATCCTAACTACAGGGTCACAGGGGTCTGCTGGAGCCAATCCCAGCCAACACAGGGCAGGAACAAACCCTGGGCAGGGCGCCAGCCCACCGCAGGGCACACACACACACACACACACACACAAACACCAGGCACACACTAGGGACAATTTAGAATCACCAATTCACCTAACCTGCATGTCTTTGGACTGTGAGAGGAAACCCATGCAGACACGGGGAGAACATGTAAACTACACGCAGGGAGGACCCGGGAAGCAAAGTCAAGACAGAAGCGCTACCACTGTGCCGCCCGCAACAGACATTTTATGTGTGAAACCATTGCTTAGTGTGCTTTTCTGAAAACATCCATCCATCCATCCATTTTTCAACCCGCTGAATCCGAACACAGGGTCACGGGGGTCTGCTGGAGCCAATCCCAGCCAACACAGGGCACAAGGCAGGGAACCAATCCTGGGCAGGGTGCCAACCCACCGCAGGACACACACAAACACACCCACACACCAAGCACACACTAGGGCCAATTTAGAAACGCCAATCCACCTAACCTGCATGTCTTTGGACTGTGGGAGGAAACCCACGCAGACACGGGGAGAACATGCAAACTCCACGCAGGGAGGACCCGGGAAGCAAAGTCAAGACAGAAGCGCTACCACTGTGCCGCCCGCAACAGACATTTTATGTCAATTTATGTGTGAAACCATTGCTTAGTGTGCTTTTCTGAAAACATAGATTTTTTTTTAATATTTTAAGCCCTTAAAGAGTTAATTGATAATTTAGTAACTGCTTGATGTATGTCAGTATTTTATACTGTATTTATATATTTTACTGCAGAAAAAGTACAGTATTGTCACATCAGTAATGGAGTTACTTTAATGAAAAACCATCAAACGGGATTTCTGTTTTTGTCATGGCATCAAGTATTCCAGCGTTTCTCAACCTTCAAGTATTTGCGACCCGAGTTTTCATAACAGTTTTAATCGCACCCCCCCCCCCCCCTAACGTTTTTTTGAAAGGAGCCCACTAATACCAATTTGTTCTTTTTTAATTAATGATATATCATAGATGCATATTTTATTATACCTACTTAACTTTTATCGACATTTATCTAACTCTATATTTATTTTTCTAGTATCAGAATGTAGTTTAAGTTAATTTGTTTTGGTTTCAATAGATGTATTTTTCATATTTTTGATTCTTGTTTTCTTTTTTTTCACATCTTCGCGCCCCCCTTTTTGTTACTTCGCGCCCCCTAGGGGGGCCCGCCCCACAGATTGAGAACCACTGAAGTATTCTAAAGTTAAGCTGGTATTGGTATCATTTTCAAAAATTCAACTATCATGTCATCCCTAGTCTTAACTTTTTATGTGACTGAGTTTTCAGTGGATCTGCCCATCAGGATGAAAGGCTGGGGACATAAGTCAATAACGACTCACTTACTCCAAGTTGGCACCTTCATCCACATCACACAGTGCTAGGAGTACAGGTGCTGGTCATAAAATTAGAACATCATGACAAAATTGATTTATTTCAGTAATTCCATTCAAAAACTGAAATTGTATATTAGATTCATTCATTACACACAGACTGATGTATTTCAAATGTTTATTTCTTTTAATGTTGATGATTATAACTGACAACTAATGAAAGTCCCAAATTCAGTATCTCGGAAAATTAGAATATTGTGAAAAGCTTCAATATTGAAGACACCTGGTGCCACACTCTAATCAGCTAATTAACTCCAAACACCTGCAAAAGCCTTTAAATGGTCTCTCAGTCGAGTTCTGTAGGCTACACAATCATGAGGAAGACTGCTGACTTGACAGTTGTCCAAAAGACGACCATTGACACCTTCAACAAGGAGGGCAAGACACAAAAGGTCATCGCTAAAGAGGCTGGCTGTTCACAGAGCTCTGTGTCCAAGCACATTAACAGAGAGGCGAAGGGAAGGACAAGATGTGGTAGAAAAAAGTGGAAAAGCAATAGGGATAACCGCACCATGGAGAGGATTGTGAAACAAAACCCATTCAGAAATGTGGGGGAGATTCACAAAGAGTGGACTGCAGCTGGAGTCAGTGCTTCAAGAACCACCAGGCACAGACGTATGCAAGACATGGGTTTCAGCTGTCGCATTCCTTGTGTCAAGCCACTCTTGAACAAGAGACAGCGTCAGAAGCGTCTCGCCTTTGGACTGCTGCTGAGTGGTCCCAAGTGATGTTCTCTGATGAAAGTAAATTTTGCATTTCCTTTGGAAATCAAGGTCCCAGAGTCTGGAGGAAGAGAGGAGAGGCACAGAATCCACGTTGCGTGAGGTCCAGTGTAAAGTTTCCACAGTCAGTGATGGTTTGGGGTGCCATGTCATCTGCTGGTGTTGGTCCATTGTGTTTTCTGAGGTCCAAGGTCAACGCAGACGTCTACCAGGAAGTTTTAGAGCACTTCATGCTTCCTGCTGCTGACGAACTTTATGGAGATGCAGATTTCATTTTCCAACAGGACCTGGCACCTGCACACAGTGCCAAAGCTACCAGTACCCGGTTTAAGGACCATGGTATCCCTGTTCTTGATTGGCCAGCAAACTTGCCTGACCTTAACCCCATAGAAAAATCTATGGGGTATTGTGAAGAGGAAGATGCAATACGCCAGACCCAACAATTCAGAAGAGCTGAAGGCCACTATCAGAGCCACATGGGCTCTCATAACACCTGAGCAGTGCCACAGACTGATCGACTCCATGCCACGCCGCATTGCTGCAGTAATCCAGGCCAAAGGAGCCCCAACTAAATATTGAGTGCTGTACATGCTCATACTTTTCATGTTCATACCTTTCAGTTGGCCAACATTTCTAAAAATCCTTTTTTTGCGTTGGTCTTAATTGATATTCTAATTTTCCGAGATACTGAATTTGGGACTTTCATTAGTTGTCAGTTATAATCATCAACATTAAAAGAAATAAACATTTGAAATACATCAGTCTGTGTGTAATGAATGAATCTAATATACAAGTTTCACTTTTTGAATGGAATTACTGAAATAAATCAACTTTGTCATGATATCCTAATTTTATGACCAGCACCTGCAGAATTGCTCAAGTAGGTTTTGCTACACAGAGTCAAAGAGTTTGCATTTCATTTGCATGTTGGCGTGTAATGTTTTACTCCAGAAAATCGGTGAAAGTCATGTATTGCACACATCATATTTTTTATAACCTGTTTGTCTGCAGATGAAAAGCATGCACCTCGGAGACCCTCGGACATTTCCCTTTATAAACCCTCCTCCGGCTGCCAGCATTGAGAATGCTCTGCATTATTTACGAGATCAGGGAGCTCTGGACAGTCAGGGGGAACTTACACCCATCGGAAGCCTGCTTGCACAGCTGCCTGTTGATGTTGTGATAGGTAAGAGTTCATTCTTGCCGAGGTGTTAATGACTCTCTTCTTTTTCTTCTGTTTCTGCATAATCTGAGAGTTCTTTATTGTGGCTTTCCTTGGTTATTCCTCAAAGCCACCACACCTGGAAGATGATATTACTTTCTAGATTTGTCTTTTCTTTTATCTCTCACAGGCAAAAAAAAAATCAAAATCAACTGGAATTTTCAAGCAAATTATAGAAAAAAACCCGAACTAAATCCGATAAGTAGTTCTCTCGTGAAAAACAGACAGACAGATGTTGGATTTTATATACAGTCATATGAAAAAGTTTGTGAACCCCTCTTAATTCTTCAGATTTTTGTTTCTCATTGGCTGAGCTTTCAAAGTAGCAACTTCCTTTTAATATATGACATGCCTTATGGACACAGTAGGATTTCAGCAGTGACATTACGTTTATTGGATTAACAGAAAATATACAATATGCATCATAACAAAATTAGACAGGTGCATACATGTGGGCACCCCAACAGAGATATGACATCAATGCTTAGTTGAGCCTCCTTTTGCTAATCTAACAGCCGCTAGACGCTGTCCTCCTATAGCCTGTGATGAGTGTCTGGATTCTGGATGGAGGTATTGTTGACCAGAGGTGGCCTTAATAGTAGAGTAGTGGCCCAAACATTTTGCCATTGACACAAATGTTGTGTTCTGCAAACTTTGCTGCTTCCACATTTTCAGATTATTTTATTTACATGTTTCTATGGTATACTGAAGAATTATAAACATCTCATAAATTTCAAAGGCTTTTATTGGCAAATACATCACATTTATATAAAGAGTCAATATTTACAGTGTTGACCCTTTTTCTTCATACCCTCTGCGATTCGCTCTGGCATGTTGGATATCAGCTTCTGGGCCAAACCCTGACTGATGGTGGTCCATTCTTGCCTTTTTAGTGCTTGGAGTTGATGACAATTTTGGGCTTCTGCTTTTCCACCCACCCCAGTTTGAGAGCTGACCACAGGTTCTCATTGGGATTAAGATCTAGGGAGTTTCTGGGCCATGGGTCCAAACCTTGAAAGTTCTGATCTCCGAGGCACTCTGCTGTCACTTTTTCCTTGTGACATGGCAGCTCCATCATGCTGAGAGAGATAGATAGATAGATAGATAGATAGATAGATAGATAGATAGATAGATAGATAGATAGATAGATAGATAGATAGATAGATAGATAGATGATAGATAGATAGATAGATAGATAGATAGATAGATAGATAGATAGATAGATAGATAGATAGATAGATAGATGAAATGCAAGGCACTATATAATAGATGAAATGCAAGGCAATATTAGATAGAGTCAAAGGCACTATATGATAGATAGATAGATAGATAGATAGATGAAATGCAAGGCACTATATACTGTAATAGATAGACGAAATGCAAGGAGATAGATAGATAGATAGATAGATAGATAGATAGATAGATAGATAGATAGATAGATAGATAGATAGATAGATAGATAGATAGATAGATAGATAGATAGATACTTTATTAATCCCAAGGGGAAAGTCACATACTCCAGCAGCAGCATTCTGATAAAAAAAAAACAATATTAAAGAGTGATAACAATGCAGGTATACAGACAGACAATAACTTGTATAATGTTAACGTTTACCCCCCCGGGTGGAATTGCTTGATTTTAGTCTCATCTGACCATAAGACCTTTTTTCCACTTGGCATCAGAATCTTCAAGGTGCATTCTGGCAAAGCTCAGACGAGCCTTCATGTGGTCTTTCTTGAGAAGTGTGATCCTCCTGAACAAACCATAATTGTGGAGCACTTGTGAAATTGTTGTCACATGCACACAATGACCAGTCTTTGCCATAAAATCCTGTAACTCCTTCCAAGTGGCCATTGGCCTCTTGGTATCCTCTCTTACCAGTTTCCTCCTTGTCTCTTCCATCCAGTTTGGAGGGACGGCCACATCCAGGGAGGGTCCTAGTAGCACCAAACACTTACCACTTCTTTATGATGGACTTTACTGCGCTCATTGGTATTGATAAAGCCTTTGAGATTTTTTCGTCTTCATCTCCTGCCCTAATATCTGTCCACAACTCTATCCCTGAGATCTTTTGAAAGTGGCATGTAATCCATAGTCAGTTGTTTGCTGTCAGTTGCACTATCAAGCAAGGGAATGAATGCTCCAGAAACAACTTCACTAATTGCACTCATTACATCTGATCACAGGTGGAAGGAAGCCAGTAACCGCAATGGAAATGGTGGGCACTGACACCTGAGAGAGTTTAGGGGGGGGGGGGGGGGGATCCTTTATTAATCTCAAGATTTCTTTTTTTTTTTTTTTTTTTAAATTCTTCTGCCCTGTAACTGTGATATTTTTCACTTGGATGTTTTAGTTTGCATTGAGTAAGTAAATTAGTTTGTGTGTTTTCATTTAAGGCTCTAAAGCAAAAAAATTGGAATATTTCAAAGAGGGGGATTCTTTTCTATAGCCACTGTATGTTAAAGTAGTCAACAGTTCTCATGGGGTGTACTTACTTGACTGTTGATATAGATACAGAAATGTAAGAAGCAATGCTATCTGTGTCTTTGGATGCTGCTTCTTTCTCCCCACACCCTAAGAACTTGGAATCCTACACTGATCTTGGCAGTAATATTTTAATATCTCATTGAGTGTTCATTTTCTAATTTCAAATATGCTAACCTATGGAGTTCTAAAAATGTGGCTCCTTTGACACGTAAAGCATTTGTTGTTTTTTGTTTTATTTTTCTCAACAGGTAAAATGCTCGTCCTAGGCTGCCTCTTCAGGCTGGTGGAGCCGGTGCTTACCATAGCTGCGGCTCTGAGTGTCCAGTCGCCTTTCCTGAGAAGTGCTCAGAATAATCCCGACTGCTCCACGGCCCGAAAGCCTCTGGAGAGCACCCAGGGAGACCCCTTCACCCTTCTGAATGCCTTCAATGCTTGGGTTCAGGTGAGGTTTTGTTTTTTTTTTTTCAAATATATTTATACTGTATATCAGGGGTGTCAAACTCCAGACCTGGTGATCCGCAGTGACTGCAGGTTTTCATTCTGACCCTTTTCCTAATCAGTGACCAGTTTTCACTGCTAATTAACTGCTTTTCTCTTCATTTTAATAGCCCTGTTTTTAAGGATTCAGTGCTCTGAATTGATTCATTTCTTCATGAAATGGCAGCCAAACAGAAATGAGACGTGAAACGAGTCAACAGCTAAACTGGGATTTCAAATTCCAACCAATTTCACTCCAACCAATCTATTAATGAGAAGTTGATTCTTTCTGTTAATTAAGCCTGTTATTTAATTCCATGGCCTGTTGTTGCTCTCATTCTGCCACAGTGGACATTTCCAAAACTGTTGATTTTCTGTTTGTCAAAATGTTTTGGTGACCTGAGAGATCAACCTTACCGAGACCTTCACTTTTCTTTATTTTCAGATATTGTGTGATGGGCACAGGTGAGCTGGTCATGTAGCGGCTCATTTTGTGTCTCATTATTGTTTGGCTCCTAAATTTAAAAAAAGAGACAACTAAGGGACCTGAGTCAAGATGATTAAAACTAAAGCAAAAGAAGTTAATTAGCAGCAAAAACTGGTCACTAATGAAGAAGAAGGTTAGAATGAAAACCTGCAGCCACTGCGGCCCTCCAGGACTGGAGTTCGACACCCGTGCTGTATATCATTATAAATGTTTCTATTGCACTATATATTGTATTGAGGATTACTTGTGTTCTGTTCTATGTATTGTATTGTATTGACCCCCTGTTTTTTGACACCCTACCTGGAAAGGGGTCTCTCTTTGAACTGCCTTTCCTAAGGTTTCTTCCCATTTTTTCCCTACAGGGTTTTTTTTTTGGGAGTTCTTCCTTATCATCTTAGAGAGTCAAGGCTGAGGGGGCCGTCAAAAGGCAGGGCCTGTTAAAGCCCATTGCGGCACTTCTTGTGTGATTTTTGGGCTATACGAAAATAAATTGTATTGTATTGTAAATAGAAAACTGCTTGCTTGAACTTTGCACCTTCCACTCCCATTACAGTATATACTTGTGGATAAGTTCTCCCACGGATAAGTCAGGACGTGATTTTACAGTATAATTATTTTATAAGGGCGGCACTGCGGCGCAGTGGGTAGCGCTGCCACCTCGCAGTAAGGAGACCTGGTTTCACTTCTAGGGATCTCCCTGCATGGAGTTCGCATGTTTGATAGATAGATAGATAGATAGATAGATAGATAGATAGATAGATAGATAGATAGATAGATAGATAGGCACTATATAATAGATAGATAGATAGATAGATAGATAGATAGATAGATAGATAGATAGATAGATAGATAGATAGATAGATAGATAGATAGATAGATAGATAGATAGATAGATAGATAGATAGATAGGCACTATATAATAGATAGATAGATAGATAGATAGATAGATAGATAGATAGATAGATAGATAGATAGATAGATAGATAGATAGATAGATAGATAGATAGGCACTATATAATAGATAGATAGATAGATAGATAGATAGATAGATAGATAGATAGATAGATAGATAGATAGATAGATAGATAGATAGATAGATAGATAGATAGGCACTATATAATAGATAGATAGATAGATAGATAGATAGATAGATAGATAGATAGATAGATAGATAGATAGATAGATAGATAGATAGATAGATAGATAGATAGATAGGCACTATATAATAGATAGATAGATAGATAGATAGATAGATAGATAGATAGATAGATAGATAGATAGATAGATAGATAGATAGATAGATAGATAGATAGATAGATAGATAGATAGATAGATACTTTATTAATCCCAAGGGGAAATTCACATACTCCGGCAGCACCTTACTGATATAAAAAACAATATTAAATTAAAGATTGATAATAATGCAGGTAAGAAACAGACAATATCTTTATATAATGTTAATGTATAGTCGGCTCTGTCCTTTCTTACACAGATCATCAGTATTGGCAGTCCAGTCTAATTTATCATCCAGCTGCACTCCCAGGTATTTATAGGTCTGCACCCTCTGCACACAGTCACCTCTGATGATCACGGGGTCCATGAGGGGTCTGGGCCTCCTAAAATCCACCACCAGCTCCTTGGTTTTGCTGGTGTTCAGGTGTAGGTGGTTTAAGTCGCACCATTTAACAAAGTCCTTGATTAGGTCCCTATACTCCTCCTCCAGCCCACTCCTGATGCAGCCCACGATAGCAGTGTCGTCAGCAAACTTTTGCATGTGGCAGGACTCCGAGTTGTATTGGAAGTCTGATGTATATAGGCTGAACAGGACCGGAGAAAGTACAGTCACCTGTGGCACTCCTGTGTTACTGACCACAATGTCAGACCTGCAGTTCCCAAGACGCACATACTGAGGTCTGTCTGTAAGATAGTCCACGACCCATGCCTGTCATCCATCTCTGTCAACTAACTCTGTCAACTCAATTAACTTTATTAATCCCAAGGGGAAATTCCCATACTCCAGCAGCAGCATACTGATACAAAAAACAATATTAAATTAAAGAGTGATAACAATGCAGGTATACAGACAGACAATAACTTTGTATAATTTTAATGTTTACGTTAAACTTTTATGTTCTCCCCGTGTCTGCGTGGGCTTCCTCCAGGCGCTCCAGTTTACTCCCACAGTCCAAAGACATGCAGGTTAGGTGCATTGGCGATTCTAAATTGTCTCTAGTGTGTGCATGTGTGCGTGTGTGTGTGTGTGTGTGTGTATGCGTGCCCTGTGGTGGGCTGGCACCCTGCCCGGGGGTTTGTTTCCTGCTTTGCACCCTGTGTTGGCTGGGATTGGCTCCAGCAGACCCCCGTGACCCTGTAGTTAGGATATAGCGGGCTGGATAATGGATGGATGGATTATTTTATAATATCGGTCGTATAAGTCGAATGTGGAAAACTCACGCTATTGGTACAAGGGATTACGATATGCTAACGCCCACCTGAGAGAGGAAACACGGAGCACACAGCCTTTATTTTCTATGTGGCTATGGCATATCAGCGTGTGCTCCTAACCTCTCTCTCTCTCTCTATTGTGCCTATGTGACCTATGGTAATACCCGAATTATTCCGAAGCGACGTTTGCACTGATTTGTGTTTTTCGTATCTCACACCCTCATACACTTTTATCGTAAGAGTATCCCTTATCTATGAGCAGAAGAAAATATGAAGCTGGTTTTAAATTAAACGTCGTTGAAGTAGTGAATGAAATTGGTAACTGCGGTGCTGCAACAAAATTCGATGCGTCTGAGAAACTGATGTGAGATTGGAGGAGGCAAGAAGATGTAAAAAAATAAAAACAATTAAGTATCACATTTTTGGACGGGCGTCTAAGTCGGGTCTTGAAACCCGATAAATCTATCATAAAATCAGACCCCGACTTATACATGAGTATATACGGTAGGTCTGTTCTCGGCCCCCGTTAGTCAGACTCTGCCTGCCTTGTGCCCGTGTGATGATTGGTGTGCTTCATTAATTTCCTGTACCTTTATTTCTAAAGAGTTATTTTAAGACTTAAGTGCATCTAAACTGACATTTGTGAAAAGTCAAGGAATCTATTTTTCTGAAAGGCGATTTTTATTGTCTTCTCGTGACACCATTTTGGATTCTTACAGGTGCCAAATTTTTTCTGACTTTCACGTCGGCTCTTGCCTGGGTAATTTTCCCTGGGAATGTGCAATACGTGATGTCATCAGAGGGGGTCATCATGTGTGTTTCTTTCTTGTTTGAGTTTGGATTGAGTTGAACGTTCGGAGTGTGACTCTCTATGTGAATTCACATATCGGTTTTCTGAATTCTTTGCTGGCTAGTGATGTTTTTCATTCTTGTTTATTGTGAGGAGCGCTGCGTAAAAACACAGTCGTTTATACTGTTGTATTGTATTTCTGAGGTGGCCATGATAGACTGGCTCTCCGGCACTGTGAAGAGGATTACTGGTGTTCTGGTTTGTGTGTATTGTAATAGCCCCACTTTTTGATACCCATTCCATACCCAACCGATCTGTCAGGGGGTCTTTCTCTGGGTTGCCTTTCCCAAGAATTCTTTCATTTTTTTCCCCCCCTACAATTTCTTGTCTTCTTTGAGAGTCAAGACTTGAGGGTGGCTGTCAAAAACACGGCCTATTAAAGCCCCCCAAGGTGATTTTTGGCCTGTACAATGCTGTTTCTAGCTTTTGATTGTTTTGAGTTTCTGGTACAGACCCCACATGTATTTTTGACCATGTTTCATCTCCTGACCCCCTTAATTAAAGTTTTTCATTGCCTTCTGCTGAGCCAGAACAGCCCTGTGGTGCCAGTATAGGTGTTGGAGCCCCACGATCCTGAACTGGATTATGCAGTGTGACCAACAGGGCCCCAAACACAACAACACAACACAGTCCTAGGTTCAAAAAGAAGATACTTTTGTATTTTACAGTTCCTCTAAATCCTTACCAACATCATGGAATACAAAATCTTACTTTGTCTCCTTCCACATATCCCACATTGTCTTTTCCTCTCTCCTCCTGACTCTGACTACCCATACAGGAAACTTGGCTTCTTTTATGCCAAACCCAGGAGTATTTCTGGTGCCACCACATCACATCCAGGGAGCACTTCAGCATCTTTAAAGTGAGGAAGGACTGTTCCTGTAGCTCCCCCTGGTGGGTCCAATGGACCACAACAGGCACATCTTACAAGACTGCGATTCCGAGTCTGCCCTGTGGATATCCACGCAGGACAGAAAGACTGCCACCTATTGTATCGGGGGAGCAAATACACCATGCAGTTAGTCTCCCCCTGTCCTTCTGTTAAACTGGCCTCCCGGCCAGGTAATGCGCTGGAACACTAGCCCACTTCTGGTGTCTTTGATAGCAGTTTTGAGAATGTAATTTTATGTTCCTTTGATGTTTTGTGTTGTTAAACGGTAGGAAAGTGTTTAATTAGGAATATGAGGTGTGACAGTTTAATTCCCAGAATGAACCTGCAGAAAGAATGTATGCACATCTGTGCACTAGCGGCTACTGTCACCTTCTGCAGCTAAGCGTTTAGTTAGGTGATGTTACCATTGCTGTAAACAAACCTGAAACATACAGTTCTGCTTGAAAGTTTGTGAGCCCTTCAAATTTTTCTATATTTCTGCATAAATATGACCGAAAACATCATCAGATTTTCACTCAAGTCCTACAACTAGATAAAGAGAAACCAGTTAAATAAATGAGACAAAAATATTATACTTGTTCATTTATTTATTAAGGAAAATAATCGAATATTACATATTTGTGAGTGTATGTGAACCTTTGCTTTCAGTATCTGTTGTGACCCCCTTTGCAGCAATAACTGCAACTAAACGTTTCTGGTGACTGTTGATCAGTCCTGCACACCGGCTTGGAGGAATTTGAGCTCATTCCTCCGTACAGAACAGCTTCAACTCTGGGATGTTGGTGTGTTTCCTCACATTAACTGCTCACTTCAGGTCCTTCCACAACATTTCGATTGGATTAAGGTCAGGACTTTGACTTGGCCATTCCAAAACATGAACTTTATTCTTCTTTAAACCATTCTTTGGTAGAACGACTTGTGTGCTTAGGGTCGTTGTCTTGCTGCATGACCCACCTTCTCTTGAGATTCAGTTCATGGACAGATGTCCTGACATTTTCCTTTAGAATTCTCTGATGTAATTCAGAATTCATTGTTCCATCAATGAAGGCAAGCCATCCTGGCCCAGATGCAGCAAAACAGGCCCAAACCATGATACTACCACCACCATGTTTCACAGATGGGATAAGGTTCTTATGCTGGAATGCAGTGTTTTCCTTTCTCCAAACATAACGCTTTTCATTTAAACCAAAAAGTTCTGTTTTGGTCTCATCCATCCACAAAACATTCTTCCAATAGCCTTCTGGTTTGTCCACGTGATCTTTAACAAACTGCAGATGAGCAGCAATGTTTTTTTTGGAGAGCAGTGGGTTTCTCCTTGCAACCCTGCCATGCACACCATTGCTGTTGAGTCTTCTCCTAATGGTGGACTCATGAACATGAACATTAGCCAATGTGAGCGAGGCCTTCAGTTGCTTAGAAGTTCCCCTGGGGTCCTTTGTGACCCCGCCGACTATTACACACCTTGCTCTTGGAGTGATCTTTGTTGGTTGACCACTCCTGGGGAGGGTAACAATGGTCTTGAATTTCCTCCATTTGTTCACAATCTGTCTGACTGTGGATTGGTGGAGTCCAAACTCTTCAGAGATGATTTTCTAACCTTTTCCAGCCTGATGAGCATCAAAAACTCTATTTCTGAGGTCCTCAGAAATCTCCTTTGTTCGTGCCGTGATACATTTCCACAAACACGTGTTGTGAAGAGCAGACTTTGATAGATCCTGTTCTTTAAATAACACAGGGTGCCCACTCACAGCTGATTGTCATCCCATTGATTGAAAACACCGGACTTGAATTTCACCTTCAGACTAACTGCTAATCCTAGAGCTTCACATACTTTTGCCACTCACAAATATGTAATATTCGATCATTTTCCTCAATAAATAAATAACCAAGTATAATATTTTTGTCTCATTTGTTTAACTGGTTTCTCTTTATCTCTTTAATCTGATGATGTTTTAGGTCATATTTACACAGAAATATAGAAAATTCTAAAGGGTTCACAAACTTTCAAGCACAACTGTATTCTGCGTTTCCTGGAATACCCCTGAGTTTCTTTCTCACGTTATGCTGGTGTAGAAATGTCTGCAAATCTTTGTCCTTTCATGGTAGTTTTTATTTTGGGAAATCACAAGGGCTCATTCAGGTGAATAAGGATGGATAATCCAATTTCGGTTACTGATTTCTTAGACAGGAAATCACGACCTCAGACCCCATCGTTGTCTGAGATGGATGGTCCACTTGTCAGGCCACAGTCCGGGTCTCCTCCTTTAAACAGAATCCCATAACCTATTCAGCTCTTCTAAATAGAAAGTTTGGTTGCTGGTTGCCAGTCAATGAATTTGTGATGGACTGTCCCCTTGTGACCAACCACATGATTTTTAATCACACTGGTGACACTACATGGCCAATCCAGGGATTGAATTGTCACACCTCGTATATACGGTGTATACTGGTGAATAACTTCTTCCTCTTCCTCTGTCTTCAGATCAAATCTGAGAGGGGTGGTGCATCTCGTAAGTGGTGTCGGCGGCGTGGTCTGGAGGAGCAGCGTTTATACGAAATGGTCAACCTACGACGACAGTTCAAGGTATGGATGGAGGAAACTGGTTTACAGCTGGAGTGTTCATTGGGGAAATTGTGGGCCTTAAATGGTAAAGGGCAACTACACTCACTGGCCACTTTATTAGGTACACCTGTTCAACTGCTTGGTAATCCACTAATAACATGGCAGCAACTCAATGCATTCAACATGTAGATGTTGTCAAGATGACCTACTGAAGTTCAAACCAAGCATCAGAATGGGGAAGAAAAGGGATTGGAGTCTCTTTGAATGTGGCCTGGTTGGTGGTGCCAGACGGGCTGCTCTGAATATTTCAGAAACTGCTGATCTACTGGGATTTTCACACACAACCATCTCTAGGGTTTACAGAGAGTGGGCCGAAAAAGAGAAAATATCCAGCGAGTGGCAGTTGTCTGGGTGAAAATGCCTTGTTGATGCCAGAGGTCAGAGGAGAATGGCCAGACTGGTGTGAGCTGATAGAAAGGCAACAGGAACTCAAATAAGAACTCGTTACAACTGAGGTATGCAGAAGAGCAACTCTGACTGCACAACATGTCGAACCTTGAAGCAGGTGGTCTACAGCAGCAGGAGACCACACCAGGTGACACTCCTGTTGGCTAAGAACAGGCAACTGAGGCTGCAATACACACGGGCTCAACAAAATGGGACATTAGAAGATTGGAAAAACATTGCCTGGTCTGATGAGTCTTGATTTCTGCTGTGACATTTGAATGGTGGGGTCAGAATTTGGCATCAAAAACATGAAAGCAGGGATCCATCCTGCCTTGTATCAACGGTTCACGCTGGTGCTGATGGTGTGGGGGATCTTTTCTTGGCACACTTTAGGCCCCTTAGTGCCAATTGAGCAACATTTAAATAGCACAGCCTACCAAAGTATCGTTACTGACCATGTCCATCCCTTTATGACCGCCATCTTCTGATGGCTCCTTCCAGCAGAATAACACGCCATGTCGCAAAGCTCAGATCATCTCCAACTGCTTTCTTGAACATGACAATGAGCTCACTGGACTCAAATGGCCTCCACACTCACCAGATTGCTCTCAATCCAACAGAGCACTTTTGGGATTTGCTGGAACGGGACATTCACATCATGGATGTGCAGCTGACAAACCTGCAGAAACTGTGTGATGCTATCATGTCAATATGGAGCAAAATCCCTGAGCACCTTGTTGAATCTATGTCATGAAGAATTACAGCAGTTCTGAAGGCAAAAGGGGGTCCAACCAGGTGAATATATTTGTAATCCATGCATCCATCCATTATCCAACCTGCCATATCCTAACTACAGGGTCACTGAGTCTGCTGGAGCCAACCAGCCAACACAGGGCGCAAGGCAGGAAACAAACCCTTGGGCAGGGCGCCAGCCCACCACAGGACACACATAAATCTATCTATCTATCTATCTATCTATCTATCTATCTATCTATCTATCTATCTATCTATCTATCTATCTATCTATCTATCTATCTATCTATCTATCTATCTATCTATCTATCTATCTATCTATCTATCTATCTATCTATTATATAGTGCCTTTCATATCTATCTATCTATCTATCTATCTATTTATCTATCTATTATTACTTGAGCAATAAGTGCTCCTTATTAGGCCATTGGGTTGGAGCAAGAACCTGCAGCCACTGCGGCCCACTAGGAATGACTTTTCCCACCCGTTTTAGAGCATACCTTGCCTCCACTTAGCTAGCGTTACCTGTTTGTTTATTGGTTTTTAAAGTTTGTCCTGTTTCATTGCCAAGCAGGCAGAGCCGTGGGGTACGGCTAGCCTCTCTATATATAAAATCCACCGTCTGTCTGTACGCTTTTCACGAGAGAACTACTTAAAGGATTTAAATCAGATTTTTTTCTATAATTTGCTTGAACATTCCGGTTGAATTTGCAGCTTCTCATAGTTCGCTTGCGGTAGCAATTTATTTACGTGAATCTGAGAGAAACGCTGTGGGCTCTGGGGAGGTTGGCGGGTTGCCCTGCTCACTCACGCGCCAGCCTCGGGGCGTATCTTACATCCACTTAGCTAGCGAACGAGAGAACTACTTAACGGATTTAGATTGGGGTTTTTTTCTGTAATTTTCTTGAACATTCCGGTTGATTTTGTGACTTCTCTCATTGCGCTAAGAATCAGAGTTCGCTTGCAGGAGCGATATATTCACGCTAATCCGAGGCCAAGGGGAGGGGGAAGTGTGACGTCAGGAGTGGGGAGTTGGGCGGGGCCCTCCTCACTGTCCTGTATCCTGTTACTATGTGGGCGGAGCCACAGGGGACCGCTAGAGAAATCTAGAAAGTAATATTCCAGGTATGGTGACTTTGAGGAATAACCAAGGAATACCACAATAAAGAACTCTCAGATTACGTACAAAGAGAAGAAAAAGAAAAGTCATTAACACCTGAGCTACAATGAATTCTGTTCAGGCCAGTATCTTATCTATCACAACATCAACAGGCAGCTGTGCAAACAGGATTCCTATGGGCGCAAGTTACCCCTCCCTGATCTCATAAATAGTGCAAAGCACTATAAGAGTTTATGAAGGGAAATGTCGGCGGGTCCCCAAGGTGCATGCTTTTCATCTGCAGACAAACAGGTTATTAAAAGCATGATGTGTGCAATACAGGGGGTCCTCGGGTTACGACACAGTTCCTTTCCTACAACAGTGATGTAAACCGAATTTTGGTGTAAGTCGAAACACACCCAAGTCACCAACCTTCTGAAGAGTCAGTAGCTACAGACCTCCAAACTTCGTGTGGCCTCATAGAGAGCTTCATGGAATGAGTTTTGTGGACGAAATAAAATTTTAGATATATTAATAGAATCTTATCTTAAATTTAGAACCCCTTACTATTAGAAACCAGGCAGGAGAAGAACCATTCTATACATATAAAATAAAAGTCAAGCTTATTATTTTTCCGGTTCTTCTTATACCTTTGAGTTGCGTTGCCACCCTTGAAATTTCTGTTCACATGACAACTGTCCATTCTGGTTGTGGAGGACATCTGATGACTTCTTAGGCCAGATTTATACTACACGTGATGTGACGCGTACTGCAGCGGACGCTCCAGCTACACAAGTGTTGTACTGTGTATACTTGCATGCGTACGATAGATAGATAGATAGATAGATAGATAGATAGATAGATAGATAGATAGATAGATAGATAGATAGATAGATAGATAGATAGATAGATAGATAGATAGATAGATAGATAGATAGATAGATAGATAGATAGATAGGAAAGACACTATATAATAGATAGATAGATAGATAGATACTTTATTAATCCCAAGGGGAAATTCACAAAATGATTTACGTAAATCTGGAGGAATCCACCAGGTGGCAGTGTGAGATATCATCACGGTGAGAACATGTTCAGCTTTGCTGTGTTGTGAATTGCCTGGAGCACCCATTAAATTCCGATGACACCTTACCGCAATATCTCTGAAAAGCATGTTTAATGATTAAATCCATCAGTCCAGGGACTTGTCCATTTCAGCTAGCATTGGGCACGAGGATGAAACAATCCCTGGACGAGGCATCAGCTCATCGCAAGGTGAATACAAGCACACACACACACACACACACGCTGGCGTCATTTTAGTGTCACCAAATCTGCATATTTTTGGAAGGAAACCGGAGCACACTGTGGAAAAACAGCAGGAAAACATGAGAATTCCAGGCAGAGAATACCAGCGACGTGACTCCCTGCAAGACAGCAGCGCTAACGCTCCGCCACCGTGTCACCCCATGTGTGTTATTAACAGTATTCATTATTTAAACGAAATTACCGATTTATCTGTAAAATGTAGCATACACACTTCAATGCATTTCATCATGAAAGTGATATCAAGTATAAATCTGAGGATTCTAAATGTGCAGAAAGTTGGAATAGCATATATTTAATGTGTTCAGTGTGGCGATCTATTGCTGTTTGTCACTGCTGTCAGTACTGGAGAAATCCCTAGAAAAAAAGACGGCACAGAAGACGGTATGTGAGACTTTTAAAATGTATCGTGTCATTACGATCGGGAATATGCAACGCTTGAATATAAAAGCACCACGAATGCATCTGCATGTTGGCATTTTACTTCACCACTTTGAACCATTCATCAAACATCGAAGCGCACGCACCGATCTCGTAGGATCTGCAAAGCGACTTTCTGTCACATGTAGATAGTCAACAGAGACTCTGATGTCACATTCCAACTTTTAGCACACTGCGCCCACCGACTTTTTGCTAGTACTGCAATTTGCGCACGTGTCGCGTTAACTTCTGAGGACCTGCTCAGAGGACGCATCAAATGAACGCTGGAAACTCGTGGCAGCCATGATGCGGGTGCGTACGCGTTCTGAGCGTGAAGTATAAACGAGCCCTTAGTCCTCCTTCAGTACATTTTGCATATTACATCATCCTTTCTTCTGGTACATTCTTTACTTGACCATCTCAGTATTTTTCCTAAGCCAATTAATAAATTACAATGTACACACCACAAACAAAAATACTGTTATATTTGAATTATATTACGTTACATCTTAAATTACCTCTAAATTATTCTCTCACAGTTTCCATGGGCCGAACAGCCTGACATCACCAAGCGCAATGCAAAGCATGTAAAGCCCACCACTGGACTCGAGAGCAGTGCAGACATGTCCTCTGGAGTGACGAATCACGCAATCCGATGGACGAGTCTGGCCAGGAGAACGGGACTCGCCTGACTGACTGCATTGTGCCAAGTGGAGGGGGGATTATGGTGTGGGATGATTTATCAGGTGTTCACTTTGGCCCCTTAGTGCCAGTGAAAGGAACTCTTAATGCTTCAGCATGCAAAGCCATATTGGACTATTTCAATGCTCTCAACTTTGTGGAAACAGTTTGGAGATGGCAATCTGACTGGGCACACACACCAGTGCACAGAGCAAGGTCTGTAAAGAAATAGAGGAGCGAGTTTGTTGTGGAGGAACGTGACTGGCCTGCACAGAGCCCTGACCTCAACCCAACAGAACACCTTTGGGATGAATTTGAGCGGAGACAGCGAGAGAGTTAGGCCTTCTCGTCCAACATCAGTGCCTGACCTCACAGATGCTCTCCTGGTCACAAATCCCCATCAACACACTCCTACACCTTGTGCAAAGCCTTCCCAGAAGAGTTGGGGCTGTTAGAGCTGCAAAGGGTGGGCCGACTCCATAGATAGATAGATAGATACTTTATTAATCCCAATGGGAAATTCACAAATTAAATTAAAGCCTATGTGTTAAGAATGGGACGTCATTAAAGTTCACGTGTGTGTGAATATTTTTGGCAATATAGAGTATGTTATCCAGTTGTATGCTTATAAATTTAAAAAACAAATGATTTTTTTTTTTTTTTGCTAAAATATTGTTAAATAGTTACTCGTGGAATTATCAGCACACACTTTAACAGGATCCAGGCCTTTAATGACCTCTTGGGCACGGCCATCAGCAGTGTGTCTGTCTGTGAAGAGAGTGTCGTCCTCGTCGAGAATTTTACTTACCTTGGCAGTGACATTCATGTCTCTGGTGACTCTTTCTATGAAGTCAGTAGACGGATTGGGAGAGCATGGGGGGTCATGAGGTCAATGGAAAGGAGTGTGTGGCACTCCTGATATCTGCAAAAGGATGAAGGTCCAAGTCTTTAGAGTCCTGGTGCTTCCTCTCTTGCTATATGGTTGCGTGACATGGACGCTATCCAGTGACCTGAGATGAAGACTGGACTCCTTCAGTTCTGTGTCCCTCCGGAAAATCCTTGGGTACCACTGGTTTGACTTTGTGTTGCTCATGGAGTTCCGAATGAAGCACATGACCTGTATTGTGAGGGAGCGTCAGTTACGGCACTACGGCCATGTGACGCGTTTCCCCGAGGGTGATCCGGCTCTTAAGATCCTCGTTATTGGGGACCCAAGTGGCTGGACCAGGGCAAGGGGTTGCTCACATAAACTAGATAGAGGGTCATTTTCGGAGGGTGGGACTGGACTGCATGTCTGTCTGGGGGGGGGGGGGTTGCCAACCGGGATCGCAAGTTGTTTCATCGTGTAGTGGGTGCGGCAACACATTGTACCAGTGCATGCTCTCCAACTTGACTTGACTTGACTTACACAGGAAACTTAAAAGAGAGAAATGTATGCCAGTCTTGTAGTTTTGTGTCACACCTTCTTGGACCAATGGGGTGTTGTGGTGCAAGGTGACCCCCAAGACCCCCCCCCCCCCCCCTTTGTTGTGATTACTCACATTAAATGGCCAAAGTGGTGTGAGGCCTTTCCAAGATAAGTTAAGAAGCAGGCTAGAATCTCCAGCAGTCTGTCCAGAATGGATACACACAGAGGCTACGCTACTTGGAGCGTCACATAAACAAAATAAATAAATAAGCTGTTCACAAAAACAAGACATTGTTAAAGCAAGTTTAAATTAAAGATGACTACAAAAATGTAATACTGGAATTAAATTCATTAATTGGGTAAAAATATGCATATAAACAACACATAATATCACAGAGGTTAAAGCCCATGCCAGCAGCCTTGGGGAATTTGTGAGGACCAACAGAACGTCCGGAGACACAGTGCAACACCCATCCGCGTGGAAACTGGGCCAACATTTGAACCAGGGTCTATGGACCTTCCCGACAGCCCCCGTCATAAGACATTACTGATTACGTCTTATTATTCCACATTTTCAGGAGCTGCTGCAGAGTCATGGCCTGATTGAAACCGACGAGAGGTCAGCCACAACTTCGCGTGATGCCCACCAACGTCGTGAGAAGCGCAGCGAGCGCAAGAGGCTCCATCAATTAAAGTATGAACACGATACGCATGAGCGCAGCAAGCGTAAAGTGCTGAAACTGGAGTCTGAGGAGATGATCTCCTCTAGCGATGAGGAGGGGGACCGACACCGTGACAGGCGCTCAGGGGTCCAGCAAGGCAGCAAAAGTGTTGACATCCAGGTAATCTGACATTCAAAATGGCTTGGCTTCTCTTGTCTTTCTCCATCTTTGTTTACAGCGGTGCAGGCACAAAACCATCCACGTCTGCTTTGTTTTGTAGGATGTGAAGTTTAAGCTGCGTCACAGTGTGGAGGAATTACGAGAAGCAGTGAGTGCAAGTGACGACTTGTCCCGCCGGCAGCAGGCCCTTCTGAAGCTGGTTTTATGTCGAGGGCTGTACCCACAGCTGGCACTACCCGACGAACACAACGCCAACCGCAAGGATTCAGATCAGGTTGTGGTCTTATTGAATTTCATGTGCTTTCTTTGACAAAAAGAAACTGTGCTGCCTTGGGGTTGTGAAGTACGCTGGACAACACATTTGGGCAAATATTTTGCTTCCCGAAAAATTCTTAGTGATTATAATACAAAAAAATCAAGCTCTGAACACAATTACAGTTTCAGATTGACTTATCATTTGGGAATTTGGAGAAACATGATATTAACTTGTATTGAATTTAGTGTGTTTAATCACTTAGTGATGCAGGCACAGTGCATTGGTTCAGCTGAGCTAAAAAGATATTGCTGCTAATTTTCATTTGTACTCAGAATCTGATGGTTCTTGTTTCAGTGTACAATAGTCGGCCTCTTGCTCTAATACTACATTTCTTTTGTTACAATGTCCTGGTGAAACCTGTCGCCATATTCACCACTGACTGCACCAAGATTAGCGGAGAAGAACTCCAAGAGCAACTTCAGAAAATGAATAGATAGATAGATAGATAGATAGATAGATAGATAGATAGATAGATAGATAGATAGATAGATAGATAGATAGATAGATAGATAGATAGATAGATAGATAGATAGATAGATAGATAGATAGATAGATAGATAGATAGAAAAGGCACTGTATACTATATATACAGTGCATCCAGAAAGTATTCACAGCACATCACTTTCTCCACATTTTCTTATGTTACAGCCTTATTCCAAAATGGATTAAATTCATTTTTTTCCTCAGAATTCTACACACAACACCCCATAATGACAACGTGAAAAAAGTTTACTTGAGGTTTTTGCAAATTTATTAAAAATAAAAAAAACTGAGAAATCCCATGTCCATAAGTATTCACAGCCTTTGCTCAATACTTTGTTGATGCACCTTTGGCAGCAATTCCAGCCTCAAGTCTTGTTGAATATGATGCCACAAGCTTGGCACACCTATCCTTAGCCAGTTTTGCCCATTCCTCTTGGCAGCACCTCTCAAGCTCCATCAGGTTGGATGGGAAGCGTCGGCGCACAGCCATTTTAAGATCTCTCCAGAGATGTTCAATCAGATTCAAGTCTGGGCTCTGGCTGGGCCACTCAAGGACATTCACAGAGTTGTCCTGAAGCCACTCCTTTGATATCTTGGCTGTGTGCTTAGGGTCGTTGTCCTGCTGAAAGATGAACCGTCGCCCCAGTCTGAGGTCAAGAGCGCTCTGGACCAGGTTTTCATCCAGGATGTCTCTGTCCATTGCTGCAGTCATCTTTCCCTTTATCCTGACTAGTCTCCCAGTCCCTGCTGCTGAAAAACATCCTCACAGCATGATGCTGCCACCACCATGCTTCACTGTAGGGATGGCATTGGCCTGGTGATGAGTGGTGCCAGGTTTCCTCCAAACGTGACGCCTGGCATTCACACCAAAGAGTTCAATCTTTGTCTCATCAGACCAGAGAATTTTCTTTCTCATGGTCTGAGAGTCCTTCAGGTGCCTTTTGGCAAACTCCAGGTGGGCTGCCATGTGCCTTTTACTAAGGAGTGGCTTCCGTCTGGCCACTCTACCATACAGGCCTGATTGGTGGATTGCTGTAGAGATGGTTGTCCTTATGGAAGGTTCTCCTCTCTCCACAGAGGACCTCTGGAGCTCTGACAGAGTGACCATCGGGTTCTTGGTCACCTCCCAGACTAAGGCCCTTCTCCCCTGATCGCTCAGTTTAGATGGTCAGCCATCTCTAGGAAGAGTCCTGGTGGTTTCGAACTTCTTCCACTTACGGATGATGGAAGCCACTGTGCTCATTGGGACCTTCAAAGCAGCAGAAATTTTTCTGTAACCTTCCCCAGATTTGTGCCTCGAGACAATCCTGTCTCGGAGGTCTACAGACAATTCCTTTGACTTCATGCTTGGTTTGTGCTCTGACATGAACTGTCAACTGTGGACCTTATATAGACAGGTGTGTGCCTTTCCAAATCATGTCCTGTCAACTGAATTTACCACAGGTGGACTCCAATGAAGCTGCAGAAACATCTCAAGGATGATCAGGGGAAACAGGATGGACCTGAGCTCAATTTTGAGCTTCATGGCAAAGGCTGTGAATACTTATGTACATGTGCTTTCTCCATTTTTTTATTTTTAATAAATTTGCAAAAACCTGAAGTAAACTTTTTTCACGTTGTCATTATGGGGTGTTGTGTGTAGAATTCTGAGGAAAAAATGAATTTAATCCATTTTGGAATAAGGCTGTAACATAAGAAAATGTGGAAAAAGTGATGAAGCGCTGGGAATACTTTCCGGATGCACTGTATAGGCATTTGCTTTTTAACTCCTAACTCTTATATCTTAATTCTTACTGTATGTACTCACGTATAAGTTGGGTCTTGAAACCCGAAAAATCGATCATAAAATTAGACCCTGACTTATATGCCCGTTCAAAAATACGACACTTCATTTTTTTTTTTTTACATCTTCTTGCCTCCTCCAATCTCACACCAGTTTCTCAGACACATCAAATTTTGTTGCAGCAGAGCAGTTACCAATTTCTTTTGCCACTTCAATGACATTTAATTTAAAACCAGTTTCATATTTTCTTCTGATCGAACGCTCCATCGTAGATAAGGGATGCTCTTACGATAAAGGTGTATGAGGGTGTGAGATATGAAAAACACAAAACAGTGCAAACGTCGCTTCGGAATAGTTTGGGTATCACCGTGTGGTCACGTAGGCACAATACATAGAAAAGAAAGGCCGTGTGCTCCGTGGTTCCTCTCTCAGGTGGGCGTTCGCATATCGTAATCTCTTGGACCAATAGTGTGAGTTTTCTGCATTCGACTTATACGACTGACATTATAAAATACCAGAAATTATACGGTAAAATCAAGTCCCAACTTATCCACAGGAGAACTTAAACACGAGCATATACGGAAATAAAATATAGCGTCTACTTTTCTTATGTGCTTATAATTCTTTTTTAACACATAGAGATTTACCAATTTTAAGAATACTAAGGGACTCCACCCCCTGCTCGCTTGGCTTGCCAACCCCTGGGTTTGGTTAACCGGATATACAATTTAAAGAGATTATTATTTTCATGGGAATTTCAATAAAACAAAATTTGGAATTAACTTTTTGTCAATATCGCATTGAATTTTGATTCCGTGTTTGGACTTGCATCGTGACAACACGACGTATAACTGGCCGTGAGTGAATTTTGTTTCTTCCTCTCTAATAAATAAGCCGACTTTTTCAAATGTTTGTCCCTGTGATTTGTTAATTGTCAGAGCAAAAGCTACTCTCACGGGAAACTGTAAATGTTTTAATATGAATGGCATATCAAGATCTCCTTTTGTTTCTAATGTTATTCGCAGAATTTGTACTACATTACCTTTCTTTTCACCTGTTAAAATGAAGTTCTACTTTGTCTTTTTACTCTTTGTCTTTTATTTGGACCTGCGAGGTTTTCAGTCCCACTCGGTCCGGGCTGTTTATTACTTTCCTTATTTTCAGAATTTGCACTTACATTATTATTGCTCGTTTTTGCCTTCTTTTTTCTCAAACGCTTTTGGATCTCTTTACGACTCGCTGCTCTTTCTTCTTCGCTTAGTCGTTGACGTGTCGTTTAGAACGTATAAAATTTTTAAGAGCTTAGAGCACAGGAAGTGTGTCAGCCAAAAGCATTCCAACAACTGTTAGGTTAGATGGCCGTGGTGTTGATTGAAAATGGTTGTAAGTATGACGTGACTTGACCGTCTCGTGGGACGTGAAAGTGTCTCACTGTCTCTCTTCTTTTTTGCCTTCTTTTCTCTCCCAACACTTTTGGATCTCTTTACGACGCGTTGCTCTTTCTTCTTCGCTTCGTCGTTGACGTGTCAACTAGAACGTATAAAATTGTTGTCCTGATAAAATGCATAAGAGCTGAGAGCGCAGGAAGTGTGTCTGCCAAAAGCATTCACACAACTTGTGAGGTTAGATGACCGTGGTCTTGTTTGAAAATAGTCGCAAATATGACGTGACTTGAAAGAATCTCATGTTAAAAGTCTCCGTCTCACGGGACTTCATTCCAACAAGTCTCTTCAAAAAGTCACGTCTCGTCCAAAGATTTTTTTTATTATAATAAGAGTGTCAATTTTCTGTGTTGTCCATTTAACTAACAGTGGAATTAAACACATTTTCAGCTCGTCCTCCTATTTACTTCTCTTCTCCGTCTATTTCAGATTTTTCACACACGGACTAAGCAGGGCGTGGTGCTCCATCCAACCAGCGTGTTCTCCAACAGCCCAGAGGTGCTGCATAATGAGGAGCTGGAGACCCAGGAGCAAGGTGGGAACAAGCGAGAATGGAGAATTGTGGATTTAGACTTCATCTTTTTTTTTATTTGACTATACTTTTTACGTGACCTTTGGAGGTCAGAGTGCAGGGTCAGCCATTGTATAGCACCCAACAGAGCAATTTTCAGGTTAAGGGCCTTGCTAAAAGGCTCAATGAAGTGGGAACCCTTCTGTCAATAACAGGATTTGAACCAGCAACCTTCCATGTAGCGGCACAGGTCCTTAGCCACAGAGCTAGCACACCACCCTAATGTTGTATAATTCTATCTGGATCTCTGGCTGTGATAAAGTTTGTCTATGTGATACCCCAGGTGCCCGCAGTCATGGGCATCTTCTGTGTCCCAGGATATCGGTAGTCCTAACAGACGATAGACTACAGCAGTGGTTCTCAAACTGTGCGGCGCGCCCCCAAATGTTGCCATATGTGGCGTAATTTCGCTATTCGTAGGGAAATTTTAAACTTGTAGCGGTGTATCGGCAGCAAAAAATATAGGAATAAATTTTATTAGCGTGTCAAAAAAACGTTAGGGGGACGCGATTAAAACTGAAAACTCGGATCGCAAATACTTAAAGGTTGAGAAACGCTGGACTAGAGCAACTGAGGACACAGCAACAAGTTAATGGTGCAAACTGCACGGTGTGTTTCATTCAGACCTAGCAGTGTTCAAAATAAAGTGTGGTGCATTCAAATCATAAATAATTCATAGTTTGTGAAATAATAGTGCCAATAGTGCAAATGAGGAAGTTAGAATCTAATAGGTAAACACCATAAATAATTAACATCAAAGTCTGAGTCGGCTCTGCCCTCTCGTCACCAGTGCCCCCCTCATTCATAATGGTGTGTGGTGTGTCCCCTGCTCACCCTTAATTCTGCTCAGCAGGACTGAGATGCCAGCAAATGCTGTCCTCCATCTGGCTCCTGTTCTAACCACCTTCGTCGTTGTCCACTGGGACGCACACGTAGCCCGGCTTCCCAATCCTGCCATCTTTGTTGGTACCCACAGGACCCCTGGAGCCCAAGATCTCCTTTGCTCTGACTACTCATCAAGGTTGATCCTCTCCTGGAGTGCTGTTACCCCTTTGCCCCACTACTGGGCACTCACTATCACTCCCCTTCTTCCACCCGCGCCAGCTTGAGTGCCCGGTTTCATCGTCTCCTTTCTTTAATTTTTTTCCCTCCCCATTCCTTTCCTACTCTGACCTTTTATAGATGTTGTGAGTGTAAGTGCTCTAAACCAGGGGTCACCAACTCCGGTCCTGGAGGGACCACCATGGCTGCAGGTTTTCATTCTAACCTTTTTCTTAATTAGTGACCTGTTTTTGCTGCTAATTCACTTCTTTTGAATTCATTTTATTTGATTTGCTCTTGAAGACTCAGAGCCCTCAATTGTTTCTTTTTCCTTAATTAGCAGCCAAACAATAATGAGATACCAAATGAGCCAAAACAACTGGTGTCCATCACACAATATCTGAAAATAAAGAAAGACGAAGGTCTCAGGAATGTCGATCTGCTCAGGTCCACAAAACATTTTAACAGAAAAGAGAAAATCAACAATTTCTGAAATGTCTGCTAATGCACCACGAGAGCAGCAGCAAGCCATGGAATTAAAGAACGAGTTTAATTAACGACAAGAATCGGCACCTAATTAAGCAACTGGTTGGAGTGAAATTGGTTGGAGTTTGAGGCCCTGACTTAGTTGGTCTTCTGACGGCTCAGTCACATCACATTTCATTTCTGTTTGGGTGCCATTTAAGGAAAGAAATGAAGCAAATCAGAGGAACGATGAAGAAATTCAGGGAAACAAATCTTTAAAAAGCAAGTCAATTAAAATGAATTCACAAGAAGTTAATTAGCTGCACAAACAGGGCACTCATTTAAAAAAAGGGGTTAGAATGAAAACTTGCAGCCACGGTGGTCCTCCAGGACCCGAGTTGGCGACCCCCTGCTCTAAACAGTCCACAAAGCTCTGATTATGTCGATTGTGCTTCTCCACGTGAACGAGCAATAAGCCAACTCCCCCATTAAACACTCCAAGGCTGCACGGCTTTACTCCCACACACACCTACTGTACACTTACAAAATCTGAGACACTCCATACTGAAATCCTGCACCCTACCGGATACACCACAGACCCTGACTCGATTCACAGCAGTCTACATCTTGCTGGCAGCTAAAGATCTTATTCTTGATGCTGTAACAGAACAGCACACAGAATGGAGCAATGCTTTGGCCCTGTCCAGGCCCCATAAATGGGGAACAGCTAAACATTTAAAATACTTTTAAATGTCAATTTTTAATGTCAATGTTCATTTATTTATAGAACAAATCTAAAACAACATAAGTAATGCTGTAGCCAAAGTGCTTTAGAATAAAATGTTATATATAAACGTCTACACGTGGAGGTGTGTGTGTCTGTCTGTCCGGGCTGGAAGTGCAAGGCTACAGCATGAAGCTCAAAGAAAGTGACTCTGTCGCCAAAGTGAAACCACTGAGAAAAGAGAGAAACTCGCTTATCTGCTAATACACAAGCGAGGCGAGCGCATCGGCAAAACAAACTACTGAGGAAAGAGAAACTCGCTTAGTTGCTAATACACAAGTGAGGGAGAGAGAAACTCGCTTAGTCGCTAATACATAAGCGAGGCAAGCGCATCGGCAAAATGAAACTATTGAGGAGAGAGAAACTCGCTTAGCTGCTAATACAAAAGTGAGGCGAGTGCATCGGCAAAACGAAACAGCCAAGGAGAGAGAAACTCACTTAGTCACTAATACACAAGTGAGGTGTGCACATCGGCAAAATGAAACTACTGTGGAGAGAGAAACTCACTTAGCTGCTAATACACAAGCAAGGCGAGCGCATCGGCAAAACGAAACCTCCAAGGAGAGAGAAACTCACTTAGTCACTAATACATAAGCGAGACAAGCGCATCGGCAAAACGAAACTACTGAGGAGAGAGAAACTCGCTTAGTCACTAATACACAAGTGAGGCAAGCGCATCGGCAAAATGAAACTACTGAGGAGAGAGAAACTCACTTAGTCACTAATACATAAGCAAGGCGAGCGCATCGGCAAAACGAAACTACTGAGGAGAGAGACACTCGCTTAGCTGCTAATACACAAGTGAGGTGCGCACATCGGCAAAATGAAACTACTGAGGAGTGAGAAACTCGCTTAGCCGCTAATAAACAAGTGAGGTGCGCACATCAGCAAAACAAAGCTACTGAGGAGTGAGAAACTCGCTTAGCCGCTAATACACAAGCGAGGCGAGCACATCAGCAAAATGAAAACGCCAAGGAGAGAGAAACTCATTTAGTCGCTAATACACAAGTGAGGCGAGCACATCGGCAAAATGAAACAGCTGTGGAGAGAGAAACTCACTTAGTTGCTAATACACAAGTGAGGGAGAGAGAAACTCGCTTAGTCACTAATACATAAGCGAGGCAAGCGCATCGGCAAAATGAAACTACTGAGGAGTGAGAAACTCGCTTAGCCGCTAATAAACAAGTGAGGTGCGCACATCGGCAAAATGAAACTACTGAGGAGTGAGAAACTCGCTTAGCCGATAATAAACAAGTGAGGTGCGCACATCGGCAAAATGAAACTACTGAGGAGTGAGAAACTCGCTTAGCCGCTAATACACAAGCAAGGCGAGCGCATCGGCAAAACGAAACTACTGAGGAGAGAGAAACTCGCTTAGTCGCTAATGCACAAGTGAGGCAAGCGCATCGGCAAAACGAAACTACTGAGGAGAGAGAAACTCACTTAGTCGCTAATGCACAAGTGAGGCAAGCGCATCGGCAAAATGAAACTACTGAGGAGAGAGAAACTCACTTAGCCACTAATACATAAGCAAGGCAAGCGCATCGGCAAAACGAAACTACTGAGGAGAGAGAAACTCGCTTAGTCACTAATACATAAGCGAGACAAGCGCATCGGCAAAACGAAACTACTGAGGAGAGAGAAACTCGCTTAGTCGCTAATGCACAAGCGAGACAAGCGCATCGGCAAAACGAAACTACTGAGGAGAGAGAAACTCGCTTAGTCGCTAATGCACAAGTGAGGCAAGCGCATCGGCAAAACGAAACTACTGAGGAGAGAGAAACTCACTTAGTCACTAATACATAAGCGAGGCAAGCGCATCGGCAAAACGAAACTACTGAGGAGAGAGACACTCACTTAGCTGCTAATACACAAGTGAGGTGAGTGCATCGGCAAAACGAAACAGCCAAGGAGTGAGAAACTCACTTAGTCACTAATACACAAGTGAGGTGCGCACATCGGCAAAACAAAGCTACTGAGGAGTGAGAAACTCGCTTAGCCGCTAATACACAAGCGAGGCGAGCACATCAGCAAAATGAAACCGCCAAGGAGAGAGAAACTCACTTAGTCGCTAATACACAAGTGAGGGAGAGAGTAACTCACTTAGTCGCTAATACACAAGTGAGGCGAGCACATCGGCAAAATGAAACAGCTGTGGAGAGAGAAACTCACTTAGCTGCTAATACACAAGCAAGGCAAGCGCATCGGCAAAACGAAACAGCCAAGGAGAGAGAAACTCGCTTAGTCGCTAATACATAAGCAAAGCGAGCGCATCGGCAAAACGAAACTACTGAGGAGAGAGAAACTCGCTTAGTTGCTAATACACAAGTGAGGCAAACGCATCGGCGAAACGAAACTACTGTGGAGAGAGAAACTCACTTAGTCGCTAATACATAAGCAAGGCGAGCGCATCGGCAAAACGAAACTACTGTGGAGAGAGAAACTCGCTTAGCCGCTAATACATAAGCAAGGCGAGCGCATCGGCAAAACGAAACTACTGTGGAGAGAGAAACTCGCTTAGCCGCTAATACACAAGCGAGGCGAGCGCATTAGCAAAATGAAACTACTGAGGAGAGAGAAACTCACTTAGTCGCTAATACATAAGCAAGGCGAGCGCATCGGCAAAACGAAACTACTTAGGAAAGAGAAACTCGCTTAGCTGCTAATACACAAGTGAGGGAGAGAGTAACTCACTTAGTCGCTAATACACAAGTGAGGCGAGCACATCGGCAAAATGAAACAGCTGTGGAGAGAGAAACTCACTTAGCTGCTAATACACAAGCAAGGCAAGCGCATCGGCAAAACGAAACAGCCAAGGAGAGAGTAACTCACTTAGTCGCTAATACACAAGTGAGGGAGAGAGAAACTCACTTAGTCGCTAATACATAAGCAAAGCGAGCGCATCGGCAAAACGAAACTACTGAGGAGAGAGAAACTCGCTTAGTCGCTAATACACAAGTGAGGCAAACGCATCGGCGAAACGAAACTACTGTGGAGAGAGAAACTCACTTAGTCGCTAATACATAAGCAAGGCGAGCGCATCGGCAAAACGAAACTACTGTGGAGAGAGAAACTCGCTTAGTCGCTAATACATAAGCAAGGCGAGCGCATCGGCAAAACGAAACTACTGTGGAGAGAGAAACTCACTTAGTCGCTAATACATAAGCAAGGCGAGCGCATCGGCAAAACGAAACTACTGTGGAGAGAGAAACTCACTTAGTCGCTAATACACAAGCGAGGCGAGCGCATTAGCAAAATGAAACTACTGAGGAGAGAGAAACTCACTTAGCTGCTAATACACAAGTGAGGGAGAGAGTAACTCACTTAGTCGCTAATACACAAGTGAGGCGAGCACATCGGCAAAATGAAACAGCTGTGGAGAGAGAAACTCACTTAGCTGCTAATACACAAGCAAGGCAAGCGCATCGGCAAAACGAAACTACTGAGGAGAGAGAAACTCGCTTAGTCGCTAATACACAAGTGAGGCAAACGCATCGGCGAAACGAAACAGCTGTGGAGAGAGAAACTCGCTTAGCCGCTAATACACAAGCAAGGCGCACACATTGGCAAAACAAAATCTCCTAGGAGAGAGACACTTGCTTAGTCGCTGATTCACAAGCGAGGTGAGCACATTGGCAATATAAAAGTACTGAGGAGAGAGAAACTCACTTAGTCGCTGATACACAAGCGAGGCGAGCGCATCGGCAAAACGAAACCTCCTAGGAGAGAGAGGCCCAGAGTAGTTCCTTTCGATTGCCTGACATCTCTACATGTCAATTTTTTTTCTGACTATTTCGATAGTTTCTAGGACCCCGGGCTTTTTACAGCACAGCCTTAAACAGCTAGTATACAATAAATATAAATAAAATAAACAGAACAAAATACAATAAAACAGAATAGAAAACCAGCAGTAGATTGGAAACAAACAAATGACTTTGAGGAAGGCCTCATCAGTATCACTGAAGGTCACGGAACGCTAGAGAACAGAAATGCGTCCTCCGTCTTGTTTTTAACAGTTCAGTGGAGGTGACTCCTTAATGTAATGAGGTAAAGAATTCCACTGTCGAGGTGCAGCACATGCAAAGGCCGTGTCCCCCTTAGTTTTGCGCTTGGTACGAGGGACCCCAAGAGACAACTGACCGGTAGATCCAAGCTCTCAACTCGAGCTGTAAAAACAGTGCTAAAAGCGTTAGTCCCAAGTATCACTCAGGCAAATATATAGACATGTCTCGTGTAAGCGTTAGACCTGAGGATTACTCGGGCTGTAAAAGTGCCAACAGCATTTGTGCCGAGTGTTACTTGGGGCAGAGGAGTGGTGAGGATGCAGGGTATAGAGTTGGTGAAGGTGGATGAGTTGAAATACTTGGGGTCAACAGAATTTGGGAATCGATGTAGGCGTGTCTTGTGTAAGCGACAGGCCCAAGTGTTACAAAGGCAACGGTGCAGACACGTCTTCTCCTAGCCTCATATTGGCGACCTGTAGAAATCTTTTTCAGCACCCTGTGTGTTGCACGCTCTTGACAGTTATACAAGCAGTGAAGACGAAGTGAATCTGTCTGTACGAGGGGAGTGTGACTGTGGTGAAGTCTGCGGTAGAAGTGACGGAGGTGGGATTACATCAGGGGTCGGCTCTGAGCCCTTTCTTATTTGCAGTGGTGATGGACAGGTTGACAGACAAGATTAGACAGGAGTCCCCGTGGACTATGATGTTTGCTGATGACATTGTGATCTGTAGTGAGAGTAGGGAGGAGGTTGAGGAGACCCTGGAGAGGTGGAGATATGAGAGGAGAGGAGAGGAATGAAGGTCAGTAGGAACAAGACTAGTGTGTGAATGAGAGGGAGGACAGAGGAATCATGAGGATGCAGGGAGTAGAGTTGGTGAAGGTGGATGAGTTTAAATACTTGGGATCGACAGTACAAAGTAATGAGGATTGTGGAAGAGAAGTGAAGAAAAGAGAGTGCAGGGTGGAGTGGGTGGAGAAGAGTGTCAGGAGTGATTTGTGACAGACAGGTATCAGCAAGAGTGAAGGGAAGGTCTACAGGACGGTAGTGAGACCAGCTATGTTATATGGGTTGGAGACGGTGGCACTGACCAGAAAGCAGAAGACAGAGCTGGAGGTGGCAGAGTTAAAGTTGTTAAGATTTGCATTGGGTGTGATGAGGATGGACAGGATTAGAAATGAGAACATTAGAGGGTCAGCTCAGGATGGACGGTTGGGAGACAAAGTCAGAGAGGCGAGATTGCGTTGGATTGGACCTGTGCAGAGGAGAGATGAGGGGTATATTGGGAGAAGGATGTTAAGGGTAGAGCTGCCAGGGAAGAGGAGAAGAGGAAGGCCTAAGAGAAGGTTTATAGATGTGGTGAGAGAGGACATGACGGTAATGGGGGTAACAGAATAAGATGACGAGGACAGGAAGATACAGGAGAAGATGATCCGCTGTGGCAACCCCTAACGGGAACAGCCGAAAGAAGAAGACAAAAGAAAGATGAGATTTAATAAAAATGTTAATTTTCAAGCCAAAAATACACGGCTTTTTATGTTTTGTTTTTTTGAGATAAAATGTAATGCTAAGGAGCTTAAAAAAAGAAAAGTCCCCAAAGAATCTTTATAAAAGAAGATTTGTGTTTACACCAATCAGCAACAATATTAGAACCACTGCCAGGTGAAGTGAATGCAATTGATGATCTCACTACACTGTCAAGAGGTGGGACATAATTGTGCAGTGAGAGGACAGTCAGGTCTTGATGGTGATGTGTTGGAAGGAGGAAAAAAACAGGCTCTCATGGAGCCTTGTGGGGAGTTCGAGGCACTACTGCAACCCAGGGGGGGGTGCTGCCACCTAGTGGTCTGGGGGAGGTAATGCTCTGGATACACCCCAGTCCTTCCAGCGTGGAGGCATCCTGGCCATACGTCACAGTGATATAAACAAAGGAAGAACCAAAAATGGCAAGATGGTCCAGAAAACAAGTGTAATTTTCATGAGCACCAGGACATTTACTCAGTTTTGCCAGACAACCACCTCTTGGTTGTTCTTGGTGGTTCCAAACTTCCTCCAGTCTTGAGTCCACTGTGCTCCTGGGAACACTCAAAACTTTAGAAATGGTTTCCTCCCCTTGCCCTGATCTAGGCCTCCCCATATTTTGATTGTGGAGGTCTACAGAGAGTTCCTTGGATTTCATACCTTGGTTTTTGTCCCGACGTGCAGTGTGAAATATGGGACCTTCTATCCACAGGTACATGTGTGCCTTTCGAAATGATGTCCAGTCAATTCAGTCCAGTCAAGTTCTAGAAACATCTCAAGGAGAATTAGAGCTAACAGGAGGCACCTGAGCACCAATTTGGAGGGTCGCAGCTAGGAAGGAGAGATTTCAGGTTTTGATTTTTAATAGATTTACCGACTCCATTGACGTTCTAGAAACATCTCAAAATGAACCAAAGCAAACAAGAACCACACCAAAGGGTCTAAATACTTCTGGGAATGCGGGATATCAGATTTGATTTTGAATACATTTATAAACCTTTCTGGAGTTTACTTTGTCGTTATTGGTTACTGATGGGCAAAAATGGCAAATTTGTCCATTTTCAAATTGAATCTATAAAGTGTTCAGAAAGTGAGGGGGTTTTGAAGCTTTCTGAATCCACTGTATGTACAGTGCATCCAGAAAGTATTCACAGCGCATCACTTTCTCCACATTTTGTTATGTTACAGCCTTATTCAAAAATGGATGAAATTCATTTTTTTCCTCAGAATTCTACACACAACACCCCATAATGACAACGTGAAAAAAGTTTACTTGAGATTTTTGCAAATTTATTAAAAATAAAAAAAATGAGAAATCCCATGTCCATAAGTATTCACAGCCTTTGCTCAATACCTTGTCGATGCACCTTTGGCAGCAATTCCAGCCTCAAGTCTTGTTGACTATGATGCCACAAGCTTGGCACACCTATCCTTGGCCAGTTTCGCCCATTCCTCTTTGCAGCACCTCTCAAGCTCCATCAGGTTGGATGGGAAGCGTCGGTGCACAGCCATTTTAAGATCTCTCCAGAGATGTTCAATCAGATTCAAGTCTGGGCTCTGGCTGGGCCACTCAAGGACATTCACAGAGTTGTCCTGAAGCCACTCCTTTGATATCTTGGCTGTGTGCTTATGGTCGTTGTCCTGCTGAAAGATGAACCGTCTCCCCAGTCTGAGGTCAAGAGCGCTCTGGAGCAGGTTTCCATCCAGGATGTCTCTGTACATTGCTGCAGTCATCTTTCCCTTTATCCTGACTAGTCTCCCAGTTCCTGCCACTGAAAAACATCCTCACAGCAGCATGATGCTGCCACCACCATGCTTCACTGTAGAGATGGTATTGGCCTGGTGATGAGCGGTGCCTGGTTTCCTCCAAACGTGACGCCTGGCATTCACACCAAAGAGTTCAATTTTTGTCTCATCAGACCAGAGAATTTTCTTTCTCATGGTCTGAGAGTCCTTCAGGTGCCTTTTGGCAAACTCCAGGTGGGCTGCCATGTGCCTTTTACTAAGGAGTGGCTTCCGTTTGGCCACTCTACCATACAGGCCTGATTGGTGGATTGCTGTAGAGATGGTTGTCCTTCTGGAAGGTTCTCCTCTCTCCACAGAGGACCTCTGGAGCTCTGACAGAGTGACCATCGGGTTCTTGGTCACCTCCCTGACTAAGGCCCTTCTCCCGCGATCGCTCAGTTTAGATGGCCGGCCAGCTCTAGGAAGAGTCCAGGTGGTTTCGAACTTCTTCCACTTACGGATGATGGAGGCCACTGTGCTCATTGGGACCTTCAAAGCAGTAGAAATTTTTCTGTAACCTTCCCCAGATTTGTGCCTTGAGACAATCCTGTCTCTGAGGTCTACAGACAATTCCTTTGACTTCACGCTTGGTTTGTGCTCTGACATGAACTGTCAACTGTGGGACCTTCTATAGACAGGTGTGTGCCTTTCCAAATCATGTCCAGTCAGCTGAATTTACCACAGGTGGACTCCAATGAAGCTGCAGAAACATCTCAAGGATGATCAGTGGAAACAGGATGAACCTGAGCTCAATTTTGAGCTTCATGGCAAAGGCTGTGAATACTTATGTACATGTGCTTTCTCAATTTTTTTATTTTTAATAAATTTGCAAAAATCTCAAGTAAACTTTTTTCACGTTGTCATTATGGGGTGTTGTGTGTAGAATTCTGAGGAAAAAAATGAATTTAATCCATTTTGGAATAAGGCTGTAACATCACAAAATGTGGAAAAAGTGATGCGCTGTGAATACTTTCTGAATCCACTGTATGTACGTCCCCTTGGCCGTGTTGTTCATGGCTTTAGACCATTTTTTTTATCATTTTTATGTGAATGAGACTCCGGTCAATTTCAGTGTTTAAAAGTAGACATTGCTTATCAAGGTTGGCTCCTGCCTTGATGCCCCGTTGCTGCTGGTGTGGGCTCCGGCTGCCAGACCCCCTGAGACAGCAGCAAGTGCCTTTCAAAAATGTTGAGTCTATCTGTCCGTGTCTGTTCCTTGAGACTCTGCCATTTGTGTTGCCACAATTTCTCTTTATCGGCAGTAAAAACTTTGCTATTTTAATAACCTCTAGTATCTCAAGACATGTTTATTTATTTATTTATGTATCTACGTATGTACAGCGGGGAAAATAACTATTAAACACGTCAACATTTTTCTCAGTAAATATACCGTATATACTCGCGTATAAGTCCGAGGTCTTGAAACACGAAAAATCGATCATAAAATGAGATCCTGACTTACACACCCGTTCAAAAATACACTTAATTTTATTTTTTACATCTTCTTGCCTCCTCCAATCTGACATCAGTTTCTCAGCCACATCGAGTTTTGTTGCAGCAGCGCAGTTACCAATTTCTTTTGCCACTTCAACAACGTTTAATTTAAAACAAGCTTCATATTTTCTTCTGATCGAACGCTCCATCATAGATAAGGGATGCTCCTGCGATAAAGGTGTATGAGGGTGGGAAATACAAAAAGCACAAAACAGTGCAAATGTCGCTTCGGAATAGTTTGGGTATTACCGTGTGGTCACGTAGGCACAATACACAGAAAATAAAGGCCCGTGTGCTCGGCGGTTCATCTCTCAGGTGGGCGTTAGCATATCGTAATCTCTTGGACCAACAGCGTGAGTTTTCCGCATTTGAATTATACGACCGACATTATAAAATAGCAGAAATTATACGTTAAAATCAAGTCCCGACTTATCCTCGGGAGAACTTAAACACGAGTATATGCTATTGACGTGAAATGTTCACCAGACGTCAGTATCAACTCAAGTAATCCACACATACAAAGAAATCAAAACAAATAAGTCCATCAATTAAGTTATGCGTAATAAAGTGGAACGACACAGGGGATCAGTATTGAACACATGAAGAAAAGGAGGTTCAAGAAGGCCTGGAAAACCAAGAAAGCAGCTTACATCTGTGAGTATTGAGAAAGCCATCCTGCTAGCCCCCCATCAGTGCACATGAAGCTCATCCGCTTGTTGAGTCCTCATGGATGGCTTGTGTCACACAAGAAGCATCTCATGAAGGGTTAAAGCACAGAGCTCTCTCAAGACCTTCACGACCTTATTGTTGGCATTGGTGACAGACGTCTTTCTAAACTTCTGAATGTTCCAGTGAGCGCCACTGGGGCCGTAATCAGAAAAGTGGAAAGAACATCATGTCACCATAAACCGGCTACGACCAGGTGCTCCTCACAAGAATAATCAGAAGAGCCAAGGACCACTCGCCGAGAACTTCAGAAAGACCCGCAGGTCCAGTTGTTTCAAAGAGATGAATAAGTAACGCACTCAACCACCATGGCCTCCTCTATGCACGCTCACACCCCGCTGAAGACCAAGCACATTGAAGCTCCTTTAAAGTTTGCCGCACAACATTTGGACAAGCCAATTAAATAACTGGGAGAGTAAAGTCTGGTCAGATGAGAGCAAAATTGGACTCTTTTGGATGTCACAGCATGTTTGGAGGTTAAGTGGCACTGCAGGTCACCCCAAAAACACCACAGCAACAGGGAAGTTTGGAAGTGGGAACATCATGGTGTGGGGCTGGCAGACTTCATAGAATCGAAGGAAGGGGATGAATGGAGAAATGTAACCAGGACATTCTTGATAAGAATCTGCTGCCATCTACCAGGATGCTGAAGATGAAATGAGGGGGGACATTTCAGCAAGACAAGGACCCCAAACACACAGCCAAGGAAACTCTCAGCTTGTTTCAGAGAAATAAAGACAATAAAGCTGCTAGAATGGCCCAGTCAGTCTACCGACTTGAAAATCAATGGAAAGAGCTGAAGATCAGAAGTCATAGACAAGACCCCCAGAACCATCAAGATTTGAAGACAGATGTTGTGGAAGAACGGGCCAAAATCCCACCTGAGCAATGCATGCGACTCATTTCTCCATACAGGAGGAATCTTGAAGCTGTCGTTACCAACAACTAAGTATGAAATACGTTTCAGTAGGCGTGTTCAAGACTTAGTCCCTGTGTCATTCCACTTTATTACTCATCACGTCATTGATGGACTTATTTGTTTTCATTTCTTTGTATGTGTGGATTACTTGGCGTGTTGCCGACATCTGGTGAAAATTTCACGTCAATAGCCGCATTAGAAATAGATTTACTGAGAACAATGTTGACACATTCAATACTTATTTTCCCCGCTGTATGTATGTATGTATGTATTGTGGGGAACAGCCCAGACACAGACAGGTAGACACGATGGTTTCACCCAACACACGTCTATTCATCACGATATTTACAAGGGAAGTGCACAAACCCAGTGCCTCAGCACCAATCACCCCTCAAGTCCTTGGCCACAACACAATGCCTTCTCCAAGTCTCTGGTCCGCCTCCACTCCTCTCCTCCAAGCTTCGTCCTTCTTCCACCCGACTCTCGCCCCCGACTGGAGGGAGGCGGCCCCCTTTTATTCACCCCGGAAGGACTCCAGCTGCATCCTGAGGGCCCGTAGACACACCCCTGTGTGGCGGAAGCTCCAGCGGTGAAACTGGAAGTCCACCGGGTGTCTCCAATTCTCTTCCCCCCAGCACTTCCTGGTGTGGCAGAAGTACTGAGGTCCAACACTCCCAAGGCATTGAGGCGCCCCCTGGCGCTGACCACGGGCCCCTACAGGGATGAGCTTCCAGGCTCTGTACCCGTGGTCCCCACAGCAACCAGGGAGGACGCCCCCTCTTGTTCCGGAGCCCTCCTCAAGCCCTCCTCCGGTCCTCCTGGGCGTCCTGGCCGGGCATGAACGCCCGCCGGGCACCACAGTATGTATGTATGTATTTATTTATTTGACTTTCCCTAATGTTGTGTACTTAAATTCTGCTTTTCAGGCTCCAACAAAGAGGAGAGCAGTAAGCATCAGATGCTGGCCTTCGTGACGCTGCTTGAAACCAACAAGCCCTACATTGGGAACTGCGTCCGCTTTCCAGCTCTGCAGGTCAGCAAGTCTTTGAGTCAGGAGTTTTTCCCTATTAACGTGACTTAAACCAAGTAATAAATGTGTGGGCTTCAGATTGTCTCTCTCTACAGGTGCATCTCAATAAATTAGAATGGCATTGAAAAGTTCATTTGTTTCAGTAATTCAATTCAAAAAGTGAAGCTCATATATTCCATAGATTCATTACACACACGGTGATACATTTCAAGTGTTTATTTCTTTTCATTTTGCTGATTTATGGCCTACAGGTAATGAAAACTCCAAATTCAGTATCTCAGAAAGTTAGAATGTTACATCAGACCAATAAAAACCAGAAATGTTGTCCTACTGAAATGTCTGTCCATGTAGGCACTCAATACTCGGTCAGAGCTCCTTCTGCATGAATGACTGCATCAATGTGGCGTGGCATGGAGGTGATCAGCCTGTGGCACTGCTCAGGTGTTATGGACGCCCAGGATGCTTTGATGGCGGCCTTTAGCTCGTCTGCATTGTTGGCTCTGCTGTCCCTCATCTTCATCCTCTTGATAGATTCTCTATGGGGTTTAGGTCAGGCGAGTTTGCTGGCCAGTCAAGCCCAGTGATACCCACCATGGCCACTAAACCAGGTATTGGGACTTTTGGCAGTGTGGGCAGGTGCCAAGTCCGGCTGGAAAATGAAATCAGCATCTCCATAAAGTTTGGCAGCAGAGGGAAACATGAAGTGCCCTAAAACTTACTGGTAGTCGTTCTGAACTTGATAAAACTCAGTGGACCAACACCAGCAGATGACATGGCTCCCCAAATCACCACAGTCTGTGGAAACGTCACACTGGGCCCTCAAGCAACTTGGGATTCTCTGCCTCTCCACTCTTCTTCCAGACTCTTGATGTCCAAATGAAATGCAGAACCGACTTTCATCTGAAAAGAAGACTTTGGACCACTGAGCGCCAGTCCAGTCCATGTTCTCCTTAGCCCAGGTAAGACGCTTCTGACGTGGTCTCTGGTTCAGGAGTGACCTGACACAAGGAGTGCTGTGACAGTTGTAGCCCACGACCTGGATACACACATCTGTGTGGTGGCTCTTGAAGCACTGACTCCGGCCGCAGTCCACTCCGTGTGAATCTCCCACAAATTCTTCACAATCCTCTCAAGGCTGCCATTATCCCTGTTGCTTGTTCCTCTTTTCTCCTTCCACTCAACTTTCTATTAATGTGCTTGGACACAGTGCTCTGTGAACAGCCAGCATCTTTACCGATGACCTCCTTGTGGAGTGAGGGTCTCAATGACTGTCTTCTGGACAACCGTCAAGTCAGCGGTCTGATTGTGTGGCCTACTGAACCAGATGGAGAGACCACTTCAAGGCTCAGGAACCCTGAGCAGGTGTTTTGGGTTAATTACTGGTGTGGAGTTGGACACCAGGAGTCTACAAGATTGAACTTTGTCACAATATTCTGATTTTCTGAGATAGTGAATGTTGGGTTTTCATTATCTATAAGCCATAAATCAGCAAAATGAAAAGAAATAAACGCTTGAAATACACCACTGTGTGTGTGTAATGAATCTATAGAATTTATGAGCTTCACTTTTTGAAATGAATTACTGAAATAAATGAACTTTTCGATGATTTTCTAATTTATTGAGATGCACCTTCTATGTCTCTCTTTGCAGACCCTGCTCCTCGTAGGCAGCTCGCTAGACACCAATGCTGACTGTTCTCGGGTGGTCGTCGACAGTTGGCTGCAGTTGCACGTCAGTGACAGTGAGGAGGCGCTCCGGACCCTGTCTTTGGCCCTGCAGTTGCGGAAGGACTGGGAGCAGCTACTTAACAGGCAGCTGGGGGCTCGACAGCAGCATGGCGGGGAGATGGCAGCGGTCAACAAGAAGGACGTGTCCAAGTTGACGGACTCGCTTGTGCGTTTCCTACTCTACACTGAGGTACGAGGCAGCAGCCGATCCTATTGGCAGGCTCCATTTGTGTTGGTATGAATCGACTTTACGCAGTTTAAAGTGTAACACTTTAAAAAGGTTACTATAGTGTTTTTTTGTTCTTTATTTCACCTTATACAATTTCTTGTATTAGGAATTTGTTAGTTTTCGCAAACCCCTTGGGGTCAGAGTGCAGGGTCAGCCATTGTACAGCCAGCACTTTTTACATATATATAATGTATTATGGCAGACAGCCAGGGTCCATGCCAGGCCAGGATGCCCCTTCGCTATATGTTCAAGGGGGAGCAGCCATGGACTGTGCAATACCTCACCCTGGACGCTAGATGGCGGCCCCCTCTGGTTTGGAGCGGTTTCTCAGTTTCTCATAGGGCTCCATGGGAATTGGAGTTGGTCCTGCAGGCGCCGCCAGGGAGTGCTGCAGCTGGCACTCCTGAGCCCGTATGGGCAGCGTATTTGCCACACCCAGAAGTGCAGCCGGAACTCAGCAGTCAACCACCTGGAGCACTTCTGGGTGGACTTTAAAAGGGGCCAGCAGCCACCACTCAATAGCCAGAGTCGGGAGGAGTGATGGTGAAATAGAGGAATCGTGTGTGGTGTGCTTTTGTGTACTTGGGACTGTGTTGTGCCTGTGGGGGTCACGGAGAAGATGTGCCCCACAGGTAAAGAGAGATAAAACTTTCTTTGGTTTTATATGTGCCTCCGGTGTGAGTCTGTATCTGGTCAGGCACCTATATAGCGCATTTTTAATATATATATATATATATATATATATATATATATATATATATATATATACACACACAGTACTGTACAAAAGTTTTAGGCAGGTGTGAAAAAATGCTGTAAACAAAGAATGCTTTCACAAATGGAAGTGTTAATCATTTATTTTCATCAATCAACAAAATGCAGTGAATGAACAAAAGAGAAATCGAAATCAAATCAATATTTGGTGTGACCACCCTTTGCCTTCAAAACAGCATCAATTCTTCTAGGTACACTTGCACACAGTTTTTGAAGGAACTCGGCTGGTAGGTTGTTCCAAACATCTTGGAGAACTAACCCCAGATCTTCTGTGGATGTCGGCTTCCTCACATCCTTCTGTCTCTTCATGTAATCCCAGACACACTCGATGATGTTGAGATCAGGGCTCTGTGGGGGCCATACCATCACTTCATACCAGGACTTCTTGCTCTTCTTTACACTGAAGATAGTTCTTAATGACTTTGGCTGTATGTTTAGGGTCGTTGTCCTGCTGCAGAATAAATTTGGGGCCAATCATACGCCTCCCTGGTGGTATTGCATGATGGATAAGTATCTGCCTGTATTTCTCAGCATTGAGAACACCATTAATCCTGACCAAATCTCCAACTCCATTTGCAGAAATGCAGCCCCAAACGTTCAAGGAACCTCCACCATGCTTCACTGTTGCCTGCAGACACTCATTATTGTACCGCTCTCCAGCCCTTCGAAGAACAAACTGCCTTCTGCTACAGACAAATATTTCAAATTTGACTGAATCTCATCAGTCCAGAGCACCTGCTGCCATTTTTCTGCACCCCAGTTCCTATGTTTTCATGCATACTTGAGTCGCTTGGCCTTGTTTCCACGTCGGAGGTATGGCTTTTTGGCTGCAACTCTTCCATGAAGACCACTTCTGGCCAGACTTCTCCAGACAGTAGATGGGTGTACCTGGGTCCCACTGGTTTCTGCCAGTTCTGAGCTGATGGCACTGCTGGACATCTTCTGATTTTGAAGGCTAATAAGCTTGATGTGTCTTTCATCTGCTGCACTAAGTTTCCTTGGCTGACCACTGCGTCTACGATCCTCAACGTTGCCCGTTTCTTTGTGCTTCTTCAAAAGAGCTTGAACAGCACATCTTGAAACCCCAGTCTGCTTTGAAATCTTTGTCTGGGAGAGACCTTGCTGATGCAGTAGAACTACCTTGTGTCTTGTTGCTGTGCTCAATCTTGCCATGACATGAAACTGTCTTCCACAACCTCACCTTGGTAGCAGAGTTTGGCTGTTCCTCACCCAGTTTGAAGCCTCCTACACAGCTGTTTCTGTTTCAGTTAATGACTGTGTTTCAACCTACGTGTGACATTGATGATCATTAGCACCTGTTTGGTACAATTGGTTGATCAGACACCTGACTAGAATCCTACAAAATCCCTGACTTTGTGCAAGTGGACCGATAAGAATTGATGCTGGTTTGAAGGCAAAAGGTAGGAACACCAGATATTGATTTGATTTAGATGTTTCTTTTGTTCGCTCACTTTGCATTTTGTAAATTGATAACAATAAACAATCATCTATATACTCTATATAATTCACTAAGTCCATGGCAAGCAAGACGCACACAATACAGAGCCCCGCCCACCAACAATTCACTAAGCAGCCAACCATGGCACGCAACTCTAACCCTCCTCCCTCACTTCCTGCTCATGTGCCCGCCCCCAACTTCTCACCTGAGTTGCTTTCATCTGTGTAGGCGCACGAGAGAGAGAGAGAGTGAGTGGGAGTGACACACAGGTGCGCGAGAGAGACACACACACACACACACACACATTGCTTTTATCTGCCAAAACCAGTTTTCAGTCACAGACAATTGTATGTTGCTCTCTCCAGAGGTCCATCTTTTCATTAACTCACAGTCGTATCCTCAAACCCACGCCATTTGGACAACTGTGTCGTTCAGGAAGTGTTCACCCATCAATACATAATTATGTGGCGTATGCTATGCAGCGGGTTGGCTAGTTATTTATATTTCTGAAAGCATTCTGTGTTTACAGCATTTTTTCACACCTGCCTAAAACTTTTGCACAGTACTGTATACATATGTATATATATATATATACACACACAATCCAACGTCTGTCTGTCTGTCCACTTTCACGAGAGAACTTCTTAACAGATCTCGATCGGGTTCTTTTCTAGAATTTGCTTGAACATTCCGGTTGATTTTGCGACTTCTCTCATTGCGCTAAGTATCAGAGTTTGCTTGCAGTAACCGATTTATTTGCACGAATCCGAGAGACACGCAGCTGGGCGGGGCCCTCCTCACTCACATGCCAGCCTCGTGGGCGGACCTTACCTCCACTAAGCTAGCGAATGAGAGGACTACTTAACGGATTTCGATCGGGTTCTTTTCTAGAATTTGCTTAAACATTCCGGTTGATTTTGCGACTTCTCTCATTGCGCTAAGAATCAGAGTTTGTTTGCAGGAGCGATATATTCACGCTAATCCGACACAGAGGTAAGGGGGAAGCGTGACATAAGGAGTTAGGAGCCGGGTGGGGCCCTCATCAATGTCCTGTTTCACTTCTACACGGGCGAAGCCGCGGGGCACGGCTAGTCATTTATATGTTGAAATTTTGGTGTTTTTCTTGTTCAAATAAAAAGTGCAGTGTCTCAAACAGTCCTTAAGTAAATACTCCATTACAACAAGTGAACTGTGGAGGTTAAAATCCAATAAATACATCCTTTAATAACGAGGTTAAAATAATAATGGCTGGAGGCAGTCTTTTCTTAAAAATCTGGTGCTTTCTTCGTTCTACCAGATGGCTCCCCTGCTTCTCCCTTACAGGCCCCACAACAGGGGAGTCGCTCTACCTTCTCTTCTGGTGTGGTAGTCTACGGAGAGCTCCAGACTTGGGTTCCCTCCCCAGCAGCTCAACACTCCCAAGCCTCCCTTCAGCGGCCAGTCTTCTCCTCTGCCGGTCACTCGAGCTCGTCCAGACTGCTCAGCTGGAGTGGTGACTGCTTGAATTAGCCCCCCGCCTAACACTCCTGCTAGCTGCATGCAGCCTTCAAGGAGCCTGCTCTCGCTCACACTCTCCAGCACCGGCTTCATCACCTCCTGCCTTCACCTCCCTTAACCTCCGTCCTCTGTTTCTTCTCCTCTCCTCCCCTTCCGCACTCGCGCTCCTACCATATAACGGGGAGGTGGTTCAGGTGTGGCGACTAGCAGCTCAATTACGAATGCGGACGACTCCTCACCCGTGCACTTAAGGGAGGGCCGCCTGCATCACGAAGCACTCAGGAACAGCGAGTGCGGTGATCATCTATTTAAAAACTGGCCTTTCATCTGAGCCGTGGACCCCCCGACAACACAGGAAGCGCAGGTTTTCATTATCATTCGCTCCACTATTTCCAGCTTTTTTGGTCACCTCCTGGACAGAGCATTGCTTGATCTCAGAATCACAATTCTCTTAAATGCTTCATCTTGCCTCCTGCTGTTTCTGAAATGAATTATTCCTCATTAAAACCCCTTAAACTTTTCTTTGATGCTCCTGTTTAGGTGAAGTACGGCCTGAAGCGCCTCACCAGCCTGGAGATGCAGAACCTGTACGTCGGACCCCAGTCTGGGAGTGACCTGCTCTCCCTGGGCAGCCTGTTCCCTGGCTGTGAAACCTGGCCAGACCCTGTCAAGGGGGGCTTGATTGTCACCAGCTTCTTCACTTACAACTGCCTTTGTGTGAGTACAGAAATCATTCCTTTAACTTAAAGAATTATTTCTTGTAAACTCTGGAATTTTGTGGGGGAGGAGCCATGAAGTCCAAAAAGCGCTCCCCAAGTACAGTGGGGCAAAAAAGTATTCAGTCAGCCACCAATTGTGCAAGTTCTCCCACTTAAAAAGATGAGAGAGACCTGTAATTTTCATCATAGGTATACGTCAACTGTGAGAGACAAAATGAGAAAAAAAAATCCAGAAAATCACATTGTCTGATTTTTGAAGAATTTATTTGCAAATTATGGTGGAAAATAAGTATTTGGTCACCTACAAACAAGCAAGATTTCTGGCTCTCACAGACCTGTAACTTCTTCTGTAAGAGGCTCCTCTGTCCTCCACTCGTTACCTGTATTAATGGCACCTGTTTGAACTCGTTCTCAATATAAAAGACACCTGTCCACAACCTCAAACAGTCACACTCCAAACTCCACTATGGCCAAGACCAAAGAGCTGTCAAAGGACACCAGAAACAAAATTGTAGACCTGCACCAGGCTGGGAAGACTGAATCTGCAATAGGTAAGAGCAGCTTGGTGTGAAGAAATCAACTGTGGGAGCAATTATTAGAAAATGGAAGACATACAAGACCACTGATAATCTCCCTCGATCTGGGGCTCCACGCAAGATCTTACCCCGTGGGGTCAAAATGATCTCAAGAACGGTGAGCAAAAATCCCAGAACCACACGGGGGGACCTAGTGAATGACCTGCAGAGAGCTGGGACCAAAGTAACTAAGGCTACCATCAGTAACACACTACGCCGCCAGGGACTCAAATCCTGCAGTGCCAGACGTGTCCCCCTGCTTAAGCCAGTACATGTGCAGGCCCGTCTGAAATTTGCTAGAGAGCATACAGAAGAGGACTGGGAGAATGTCATATGGTCGGATGAAACCAAAATAGAACTTTATGGTAAAAACTCTACTCGTCGTGTTTGGAGGAGAAAGAACACCATACCTACTGTAAAGCATGGGGGTGGAAACATCATGCTTTGGGGCTGTTTTTCTGCAAAGGGACCAGGACGACTGATCCGTGTAAAGGAAAGAATGAATGGGGCCATGTATCGTCAGATTTTGAGTGAAAACCTCCTTCCATCAGCAAGGACATTGAAGATGAAACGTGGCTGGGTCTTTCAGCATGACAATGATCCCAAACACACCGCCCGGGTAACGAAGGAGTGGCTTCGTAAGAAGCATTTCAAGGTCCTGGAGTGGCCTAGCCAGTCTCCACATCTCAACCCCATAGAAAATCTTTGGAGGGAGTTGAAAGTCCGTGTTGTCCAGCGACAGCCCCAAAACATCACTGCTCTAGAGGAGATCTGCATGGAGGAATGGGCCAAAATACCAGCAACAGTGTGTGAAAACCTTGTGAAGACTTACAGAAAACGTCTGACCTCTGTCATTGCCAAAAAAGGGTATATAACAAAGTATTGAGATGAACTTTTGTTATTGACCAAATACTTTTTTTCCACCATAATTTGCAAATAAATTCTTCAAAAATCAGACAATGTGATTTTCTGGATTTTTTTTTTCTCATTTTGTCTCTCATAGTTGATGATGAAAATTACAGGCCTCTCTCATCTTTTTAAGTGGGAGAACTTGCACAATTGGTGGCTGACTGAATACTTTTTTGCCCCACTGTATATAGTTTTTAATTTTGCAATTGTTGTTCCGCTCATCCTGCACATTTCTCTTAATAAAGTGTCCTGCAAGCTAACAGCCTCCTGCACTTTTTAAAGAAACACGTGGCTTGCAAACTTTAACTTTTACATGTTAAGTCCCCCACACTCCTCGACAGACACAGGCTCCATTCTCAATCTCAGCCAACATGTACACTTAACTTTTTTTATTTGCTCATTTTAATGACATCGCACATTTGGCCGAAGGAGACCTCCGTAAGCGGACTCACACGTGGAAACGGAGATTTCAAAAAGCCAGTGTTTTGTCTTCACCGAGTTACTCACCTTGTTGTGTGTGCACATCAAACCATTCGCTGTCTGTCCAGTAACATTATTGTTGGTCTTTGGCCAGTGATACTCCATGGAGGTAAGGAAAAGAGTCGGAGCAAACAGAAGGAGTGTGACGTTCAGGACAAGGGGCTCTGTAACATACAGTCATATGAAAAAGTTTGTGACCCCCTCTCAGCCTGCATTATAATTGACTCTCCTTTCAACAATAAAGATATCAGTGGTATGTCTTTCATTTCCTAGGAACATCTGAGTACTGCGGTGTTTTCTGAACAAAGATTTTTAGTGACGCAGTATTTAGTTGTATGAAATTAAATCAAATGAGAAAAACTGGCTGTGCACAAATGTGGGTCCCCTTGTCATTGTGCTGATTTGAATGCCTGTCACTGCTCAATGCTGATTACAGTGATCCCTCGCTATATCGCGCTTCGTCTTTCGCGGCTTCACTCCATCGCGGATTTTAAATGTAAGCATATGTGAATATATATCGCGGATTTTTTCACTGCTTCGCGGATGTCTGCGGTCTACAGTACGTGTGCTTCCTCAGTTGATTTGCCCATTTGAATTCAAACAAGGGACGCTATTGGCGGATGGCTGAGAAGCTACCCAATCAGAGCCTTCGGTTAAGTTCCTGTGTGCTGCTGATTGGCTCAGCGACGGAGTGCTGCATTAACCAGGAAGTCTAATCTCACTCATTCATCATTAACGCATGTTACTGCTACTGCTGCAGGAGCCGTGTCCAAGCGCCAACAGAAGATGCAAATGATTGCAGAAAAGGTAAAAGTTTTGGATATGCTGAAGGAAGGAAACAGCTACACCGCTGCAGGACACCATTACAGCATCAATGAGTCCACGATTCTTTTTATTTAACTCTTTTAGGGCTAATTTTTTTTTTGTTTCTTTTCTCCCAGGGCTGAATATTTTTCCAAAAACTAACATTTTTTAAAAAAGAACACAAAGCAATTGTTTAACATATCAAATCAACAAAAAATATTTACTTTTGACAAATGTTACTGTCTTGCATGTTGTATGAGCCTGCATACTCTATGATTTCACATACATATCACATACATTTTACACAGCAAAGTCTGATCTCGCTCAAAGCAGCCAATTTCAGTCATTGCCACACTGCACTCCTTACAATGCGTGTTGCTTTGGTGCCTATTTTTCAATTGTCTCTTGCTGCACTTTCTCACATATATTGTTAGTGTGTACTGTAGAGAGACAAGTCACCCATTTGCCATCGTGCCATGCCACTGCCACCAAGTTTTCTGCCTGCATGAAAACCGTATTGTCACCTCTTTTCATCTTCTGAAACTTTATGAACTTTATGTATGGCATTATAGCCTGGCTCACCCCATGGGATTTGCTTCTGTTTATTACAGAAGTGAATAAAACTTTGCAGCAGCACGTACCTAAGCCACCAGGGGACAAAGCACGTTTGGACCAATGCTCCCTGAAGTTATATCACCAGTTCTGTCCCATCTCTATTTGTAATGCCACAGCGCGCTTCATCTTGTCTTTCGTTGTGGGTTTCCACTTTGAAAAACGAGAATGCGATGCAAACGCAGCCCGCAATTCAAAAAAAATCTCTGCCTACCTGTTTGTCTCGTCTGACAGTAGCTGAAAAGCAGCATCAGGAGAGAGCAGCCTGAAGTACAGCAGCTGGTGATCTGTCGTGTCCAACAGCAAGCCATGCCGTCTTGTAAACTCCGGTAGCCAGATCGGCTCTCAACGGATCAATGTCTGTGTATTTATCCCATGCGAACCTTGCCGTAGATGCATCGGCTGCGCGAAGGCACTCAACTGGCAGCAGATCCACTGGCGCGGCATCGGCTGGTGTCTGATCAGCTGATGCCGGCTTCTCACTCTCTTGCTCGATCTCCTGATCACTGCCAATAAAATCCGATTCTGAAAAATCAAGAGTCCGACTCCGCGATAATGCGCAAAACATCGTCTGCCAAGTGTTTTCTTTTCTGCACTTGCTTCGCTGCCTTTTCACATGTCGGTGCCATCTTGCCTGTTTACATTTCGCAACTCACGCACACGCAAGGTTTATTTGCCGAGTCAACGAGTCTAGCATTCCTCCAAGCACAGAGGGAATGCCTGTGACGTGACAGTGAGATTTGTCGCCATTAACAGCTGATTGTCGCCCCCTATCCCTGGATGTCGACTTTTGTCGACATTCGCCTTCAACCCCTCCTGTCGACAAAAGTCGACATCCGCCCTAAAAGAGTTAAAAAGGAGGAAAAGCAAATAAGATCTACGGCCGCAGTGTCCTTTAACCAGGGTGCAAAACGAGTTGCAAGTGGACGTGATAAGGCAGTAGTCTGGATGGAATCTGCTTTAGGGATTTGGATTGAAGAGTGATGGAAGAAGAACAACGGCAGTGCTAAACAGTCGCCTGAAGAGGCTCCTTTAGAAGAGCTGTAACGCTATCCTTTGTAGTGCAGTAAAATTAAACTCATCGTTATCGGACAAGTCGTCGTGTCATTGTTGGTGAGTAACCATAATTAATTATTTACGTACAGTACTTATTACATGTACATAGTTTAGTGTCACTGTACACACATTTTATTGTATACAATTTTTCTTGCATTGTACATATTTATTGATGGTGGCCTGTCTGTCGTAATGGCTGTAACATATGTGATATCAGAGACGCTCGATATCTTTAAAATAATATTTAGGTTTTACTGTGTTTACATACATAATTTCAACGAATCTTACCTAATATCTAAGAGAATACAAAGGGTTTATGCTGCATAATTGTGTGTGAAATGTTTATAATAGTGTGGGAGAGTTTATAAGGGCTTAAAATATATAAAAAGAACCATATAAACATATGGTTTCTACTTCGCGGATTTTCTTATTTCGCGGGTGGCTCTGGAACGCAACCCCCGCGATGGAGGAGGGATTACTGTACTTACAACACCAAATTGGTTGGATGAGCTCATTAAGCCTTGAACTTCATAGACCGGTGTGTCCCATCATGAGATATAAAGGTATTTAAGGTGGTCAATTGCAAGTTGTGCTTCCTTCCCTTTGACTCTCCTCTGAAGAGTGACAGCATGGGATCCTCAAAGCAACTCTCCAAAGATCTGAAAACAAAGATTGTTGAGTCTCCTGGTTTAGGAGAAGGCTACAAAAAGCCATCTCAGAGGTTTAAACTGTCAGTTTCAACTGTAAAGAATGGAATTAGGAAATGGAAGGCCACAGGCACAGTTGCTGTTAAACCCAGCAGGTCTGGCAGGCCAAGAAAAATACAGGAGTGGCATATGAGCAGGATTGTGAGAATGGTGACAGACAACCACAGATCACCTCCAAAGACCTGCAAGAACATCTTGCTGCAGATGGTGTATCTGTACATCGTTCTACAATTCAATTTGCACAAAGAACATCTGTATGGCAGGGTGATGAGAGAGAAGCCCTTTCTGCACTCACACCACAAACAGAGTCGCTTGTTGTACGCCAATGCTCATTTAGACAAGCCAGATTCATTTTAGAACAAAGTGCTTTGGACTGATGAGACAGAAATTGAGTTATTTGGTCAGAACAAAAAGCGCTTTGCATGGTGGAAGAAGAACACCGCATTCCAAGAAAAACACCTGCTACCTACTGTCACATTTGGTGGAGGTTCCATCATACTGTGGGGCTGTGTGGCTAGTTCAGGGACTGGGGCCCTTGTTAAAGTCGAGGGTCGGATGAATTCAACCCAATATCAACAAATTCTTTAGGATAATGTTCAAGCATCAGTCACAAAGTTGAAGTTATGCAGGGGTTGGATATTCCAACAAGACAATGACCTAAAACACAGTTGGAAATCTACAAAGACATTCATGCAGAGGGAGAAGTACAATGTTCTGGAATGGCCATCACAGTCCCCTGACTTGTAAATCATCGAAAATCTATGGGATGATTTGAAGCAGGCTGTCCATCAAATTGAGCTGAACTGGAGAGATTTGGTATGAAGAATGGTCAGAAATACCTCCATCCAGAATCCAGACACTCATCACAGGCTATAGGAGGACAGCGTCTAGAGGCTCAACTAAGTATTGATGTCATATCTCTGTTGGGGGGCCCACATTTATGCACCTGTCTAATTTTGTTATGATGCATATTGCATATTTTCTGTTAATCCAATAAACTTAATGTCACTGCTGAAATCCTACTGTGTCCATAAGGCATGTCAGATATTAACAGGAAGTTGATACTTTGAAAGTTCAGCCAATGAGAATCAAGAATCCAAAGAATTAAGAGGGGTTCCCAAACTGACTGTATTGTCAAAATGTGTGTACATTTGCAGGACTCGAGGGACCTCTACAGTAACTGCCTGCGCAGCTTCTGGACGTGTCCACACTGCGATCTCTACATGCCGTTGACACCACTGGAGCGCATGCAGCACGAGACCACCTGTCGACCCCCAGGAGAAGCACAAACCAAAGAGGAGGAGGAGGAAGGTAAATGGTGGTCTGCAAATCAAACTGAGTTGTCTGCCACTTAGTACCTTGTTTTTTTTTTTGTATTTGTGTCATTGTATATTCACACAGCACTTGGTCCCATTTCTGCTTTTTAAAATGTACAAAGCTATCATAATTTTGGTGCTTTGTTTTAATCTTTAGTGTTGTAGGCATTGCTGAGCGCACTGGCCAGAGTTCTTTTTCAGATCTGGGTGCAGTCTGTCTAGTGGTTTTCCTCCTGAAGTCATCTGAGAATTGTAAATTGTCCCTGTGTGTGTGTGTGTGTGTGTGTGTGTGTGGGTGTGTGTGTGTACATGTTATGCGGATATGTGCCCCCCCATTTGTTGTATCCATTCCTACTGGGTTTTGCTTTTACTTGCAGTCCAAGAAAGATGTTAATAAAAAGCCTGAGCCTTCATTATACCCCAGCAGCATTGTGTGTAAGGCAGGAGCCAAATGCCGGGCTAAAATAGAGAGATGACATTAGGGGCTTTAGCAAAAAACAATGAGTCTCATCTTCGGCTAACAAACTTTGACCACAGAGCGGTTATTAAAAAAACAGAACACTGCGTCATGTTTCTGAGTGAGGGTAACAAACGCACTGCTGAAAATCCACTTCTCCCTCTCCCCTCTCGCAGGAGTCCCACCTGGAAAAAGCAGCGCAGCCTCCGCCCTCCAGCGAGACTACCATTGTGATGTCTGCAATCGGGACTTGAAGCTGACCTCCATAGAGATACTGAAGCACAAGAGGCAGCATCGGTGAGCAGAAGAGGTGGGCACAGCAAGGTGCCCAAGCAACCCAACATGTTTGGTAGTTACTCTTTTTTATATATATATATATATATATATATATATATATATATATATATATATATATATATATATATATATAGTGTGCATTTTGAAAATGAGTGTAATTTGTAAAAAAAAGAGAAAATAAATGAGATTAATGAAAGAAATGATGAGTGATTGATTGATTTGATTAGATAGATGTGAAAGGCACTATATAATAGATATGAAAAGCACTATAAAATAGATGGATAAATAGATATGAAAGGCACTATAAAATAAATGGATAGATGTGAAAAGCACTATATTATAGATATGAAAGGCACTATATAATAAATGGATAAATAGACATGAAAAGCACTATATTATAGATGGATAGATAGATCGATATGAAAGGCACTATGTAATAGATATGAAAGGCACTATATTATAGATGGATAGATAAATGTGAAAGGCACTATATAATAGATATGAAAAGCACTATAAAATAGATAGGTGTGAAAGGCACTATATTATAGATGGATAGATAAATATGAAAGGCACTATATAATATGGATAGATTGATATGAAAGGCACTATATAATAGATAGATATGAAAGGCACTATATTATAGATGGATAGATAAATGTGAAAGGCACTATATAATAGATATGAAAAGCACTATAAAATAGATGGATAGATAGATATGAAAGGAACTATAAAATATATGGATGGATGTGAAAGGCACTATATTATAGATGGATAGATAAATGTGAAAGGCACTATATAATAGATAGATGGATATGAAAGGCACTATATGATAGATGTGAAAGGCACTATATGATAGACAGATATATAGATAGTGTGATGGGTGGCCATGGCCATTACCTGGCCGGGACGCCAACTGTATGGAAGGGCCGGGGGAGAGATCATCGGCAGAGCAATACCTTCCCTGGGCTGCTAGAGGGCAACTCTCCTGAGTGGTTTGCTGGGACTTGGAGTTTAGCCCACCCCTGTTGGGTTCCATGGGGGCCACGAGTAGCAGCTTCAGAGCCCTTCACTGTGTTCTCACCACACCTGTGAGTGATTCCAGAGCCATCATAAAAGCAGCCACCTCACTCCATTCAGGGAGCCAGAGTCGGGAGGAGGTGGATGAAGTTTGCCTGGTGGAATGGAGTGGAGTGGAAGTGGAGTGACACACAAAGAAAGAAAGAAAGAAAGAAAGAAAGAAAGAAAGAAAGAAAGAAAGAAAGAAAGAAAGAAAGAAAGAAAGAAAGAAAGAAAGAAAGAAAGAAAGAAAGAGAAAGAAAGAAAGAGAAAGAAAAAGAAATTGAGAGAGAGGAAGAGGAGGAGGTGGAAGAAGAGAAGTGTTGGGTGTGCTTTCTGTACTGTGCTGTGGGGAGCAGAGAAGAGCACTCCCCAGCACTTAAATAAATGTGTGTGCTGTACTGGAAATTGTGTCTGCTTGTCTGTGTCAGGGTGAGGGTAGTGGATATCAGCTTTACTGATATGCTCGGGTTCACCACGTCAAGTATTAAATACAGTTATTCTTAAGTTTTTAGTTACCCAGTAGGATAAACCAACCACACCACCAAAGTAAGAATTAACAATAATTTGGCTCCAATTTTAATCTCTATTAACTGCCTACCTGATTTAGGCCATTAGGGTAGACTGTTCCTAATGTCTGGACCCAATATAATTCTTTCCGGAGACGACTCTTTTTGTTCCACATTATATATCATGCTCTAAAGGAAAGAAAATGGGGATATGGTTAAAATCTTTGAAATGGGTATAGAGGACAGTGGCCCTTTGTTGACTTTCTATGAGTGTTGCGTGTTGTTAACATCTCGCCTTTAATGCATTTTTTGTTTCCCCGATGTACATTAACGCACAATTTGCACACTGTGTTGAATAAATGCAATTTGCAGTTGTCAGGGAGAGCGATTGAAAAATCGGACACTCAACTAACGTGACAGGATTTTTAATCATTTTCCTATTTTTATAGGGGATCTGCCAGGCGCATTTTGTTTCTGCATCCGACCATCAGATCCTTCAAATTTTTATTCTTATGATATGCCGCCAAGATTCTAAATTGTTGCAGATCCGTATCCGTCCTTGTACCTTTTGAAAGTTTAAGTTTCTGCTTGTCTGTGTCAGGGTTAGGGCAGCTGTACGCGCCCCGGTAGTCCACGATAGATAGATAGATAGATAGATAGATAGATAGATAGATAGATAGATAGATAGATAGATAGATAGATAGATAGATAGATAGATAGATAGATAGATAGATAGATGGTGCTTGTGATGTTAGAATGTGTAAGTTTAAGCCAAAGTCCTTTCAAACATTGTATTCCAAATTCAGAGTTTAGCTTGGACCAACAGCCATCAGCTATACTCACTAAGAATAATCGGACAAAGTGAGATCAGGATTGGGGATGCAAACCCCCTCAGCCTGGCATTTGTTTGGCATAAACTGAAGTCATTGGCTAATAAACGAGACGAGATGCCGTCAAGACTGGTGCTGTGGAGAGACAGCAGGCCCTGTGATGCAGATGGACGACGGCTCAGTGGTGTGGGCTTTGGACTGACCTGTCCGGTGTGTTTGTGTCCGTTTGACAGAGAACAGCCCGTGGTGTGTAAATATTAAAACACACTCCATAGGGGCTGTATGCTGAGGCCCCTGCTAGAACTGTGTGTCCAGACCCCACCATCCAGGCCGATGATCCCCTTATCACCAACAATAACAAGGCGGTGCACAGAGAAGACCTCTACCAGCTGACTCAGTGGTGCCAGGACAACAATCTCACCATCTTGGACAGGGACACTGACATCAACATTGGAAGGGGATGATACAAAGAGAGAGAAGAGCTTTAAATGTCCTGTCTCTTGTCAGAAGGCCCACCAGCCCCTCCACTTCCTTGGATGTCTGAAGGTGGCTTTCATTTCTCATTCTGTTCTCATGAACTTCTACAGGCGCACAGTGGACTCCATCCTCACTAATGGCCCATCAACGAGAGAGCACTGCATAGGATGGTGAAGGTGGCACAGAAAGTGGCACAGACGCCCAGCAGCCTTCTTTTAAGGGCAAACACGACCCTCACTGTCTTAGGAAAGAAAACGGGATCTTTAAAGAGCTCAGCCATCCTGCGCAGTCTGGCACTCCTCAGAACTACACGGGACAGCCATTGGCACTCATGCCAGTGGACTCGGGCAGTTTCTGCCCAGACGTAGTGAGGGCCAGTCATTAGAACACATATTGTAACCAGTGTGTAAATACTGTGCCTTGCAGAAGTGTTCAGTCCCCTTGTAAATCCAGAGGATGACTTTCAAGGGGGCCGAATACTTTTTTTACAGTATATACAGTCCCCTCCTAGCTCATTTAAAAAGTTCTGTATGCCCCCTGAAACGTGATAAAATGAACAGCCATTGTCCCCCGCCCAACACCCTCCACCCCCGCCCGAGTCCCCTGCATGACTTTATTCTTTGATTTGTCATCAAACAAAGCAAAGCAAGTGTGACGAGAGATCAAGTGTCACTTATTCTACAAAGATCTTCTAAAATGGCCCGGGCACATTTGTTGGGATTGTGGTGGGCAGAGCCCTTGTCATGGAATGACTGGTGGGGGTTGGGCAGGCATATTCAGGGCAATACCTCCCCTGGAACACTAGAGGGCCACGGATTGGGAGCATAGAAGCTCAACACTGCTGGGGCCCGTGGCCACCACCAGGGGGTGCCTGGACAGCTGCTGAGCCCTGGGTTGCAACACTTCCATCCCACCTGGAAGTGCTGCCAGAAGAGGGTGTTGGTGCCCTATAAAAGAGGCCACTACATGCCATTCGAGGAGCCCAAGTCAGGAGGAAGGAAGATGAAGCTTGCTGGGAGAGGAGTGGAGGCAGTAGAGGAAGAGAAGAAGAAGAGTGTGATTTGGTTTTGGTGCTTTGTTGTAGTGGGGAGTGAAGAAAAAGTGCTGGCCCACTTGAAATAAAACGTGTATGCTGGACAGAAATTGTGGTGGGTAGAGTGGCTGGTGCGCCCCCTGGTGGTCCACAGGATACACTGAAAAAATTCTAAATAATTGGATTCCAGTGATTTTTCAACCATGCTGTTTCCTTGAATTCGTATCTCACACACACACACACACACACATCTCCAATCATGCAGTCACACATTTAAATGGAGACAAGCCGTCACTCTGCTGGTTGCTGCACTGAACACGGACAAGAGAAAGAAAAACCAGAGAGACGACTGAGGAGAACAGAAATAAAATGATAGACCTGCATGTTAAAGGCATGTTGATGTGACAGCAGGGTCAAATATTATGGAAAAAGTTGAAGGTCTCCAGCCAACCTCCCTGGATGCAGCCACACAAAGAAAATCGACCCCAGAAGAATAGTGATAAAAAGCCAAGGAGAACTTCCAAACAGATACGGGCTGAACTCCAAGGTCAGGGGCCATCAGTGCCTCATCGCATCGTCCGTCTCTTTTTGACTGACTGTGGGCTCAATGGAAGAAGACTACGGTGGACTCCACATGAAAAAGCCAGACTGGATTTTGCTAAAAATGCCTATCGACAACCCTCAATGACTTCCGGGAGAAGGTCCTTTGGACAGATGGGACACACCTGCAGCTTCTTCTCAAGTCATGTCAGCTTTGTGTCCACAGACAACAAAAGGAAACTTTCAAAGAAAAGACCACCAAGACTTACTATGAAACATGGAGGGGGCTCAGTGATGTTTGGGGCTGCTTTGTTGTGTCTAACATGGGGTGCCTCAACTCTGTGCAGGGAACAATGAAATCTCAAGACTATCAAGACATTCTGGAACGAAACGTGCTGCCCAAGGTCAGAAAGCTCTGTCTCAATCATAGGTCATGGACCCTCCAACAGGATAAGAAGCCAAAACACACAGCAAAAAGCACCCAAGAATGAGACAAAACAAAACAGTGGACTATTCTGAAGAGGCCTACTGATTCAATTCCTGTGGAAAAATCAATGGAAAGAACTGAAACATGCAGCCTGGAGAAGACCCCCTTCACACCTGACCCAGCTGGAGCAGTTTGCTCAGGACGAGTGGGCAGAACGACCTGTGGCCAGGTGCAGAAGTCTCACCGAGAGCTCCAGGAATTGCTTGTGTGCAGGGAAGGCTTCCAAAGATTGTGCAACAAAACATAGGAGCCCCATCATTTTTGTCCCGGCTATTTTTATTTGTCTTCTTATGTGTAATATTCTGTTGACTCAAAACTCTGAAGCAAAGTCAGATTTTTGTTAAATATGGAATAAGCAATGACGGGGGAAAGAGAACAGGATAGGATGGGAGGCAGTGCAGAACAAAGGCGGCAAAGCATTGTGGGAAGCCCCACAATGGAATGATGTGAGAGGCACAGCAGCGACAGACCACCTCGCTCCTGCCGAGAGCAGGAATGATCAGACGGACATTAACATTCTACAGAGGTCAGCGAAGGCGTCATGAAGACGTAATCAGGCATAGTCGGACTTGGCGTGTTTCAGCCAACGCTAAAAGGTGACCAGGATGGGGTCAGCGAGGGACCGCATTTGCCGGCACGTTGATTATACCCGGGAGATGGGTGAGCAGGACAAGACGGCAGAGGGGGTGACTGAGCAGCATCGCTATGGAGATGGGGGGCCCATCTTACTCGATTTTATCCTTGATTGTAGTGGATTTTTCATAATCAGTATTGATTAGATTTTAACTTTCTCACTGAACAGTTTTATATTGGATTATTTATTTATTGGGACTTTTGCAGTGCACTTTCATGCGTTGTTTTATTTAGATTTGAAATAAAAGCACTGAGCAGTTTGACGCACCAGCTCCTGTTTGTGCCGTCATTGCACGGTCCACCTTCTGTACCCTTTATTGAGGAGGTGGGCTACCCAATTAACTCGTGCACTTTTTAAACTTCCTTAACATACAGTATCTATGCCCAAGACTCCCAGCCCCCCCCACTACTGTCCCAGCCAGGGGCCACATGCATAACACAGTGCGTAGAATTCGCACTATAACATGACATAAGCACAAAAGCAGAAATGTGCTTACACACAGAAAAATCCAGATGTATAAATCTGTGCGTTCGCCAACTTCCACCTTCTTCCGCTACATAAATCCCGGTCAGCGTGAAAAGTAACGCTCGTGCACGTGCCTGCTGTCCCGCCCAACTCCTCCCAGAATTATGCCTCTTTGAATATGCAAATAAATATAAATAGCCCTTAAGTTCAGCGTTCTGTGAAAAGGCAATGGCAAAAGTACAAGGAAAAATAGAAGAATTTCAGCGAATACCAAGTGGAGGCAAAGAAAAACGTACTATTTGTTAGTTTAAACAGTGATATAAACAACAAAAGGAAGTTGATCAAGTGACATAGCATGTCGGAGAAACTTGAAAGCTCAAGTTCACAAAGCCACACAGTGCCCGAAATAAAAAAGAAGTTGGCAGATATCAAACTCATCATGAAAAGGTGAATCATAGCCCACCGTCCGAGTGTCATATGAAAGCTTATTAGGGTACAGTGAAAAAAAAAAGGCACACAGTGTGAAAAAAGCATGAAATGTCAACTTTAATCACGCAGTTTATTTTGTCATTAAAGTAGAACATCATAAACTTCATCTTAAAATTGTTTACATTTACTAATTTCTCAAATCCCATCGTAACTAAAGTAGCACGTTAAATGCTTTGTTGTGTATTTGATCTTCTATGTGCTCTATGTGCCCAAATCACTATGTGCTCTTCCTCCGACAGGACACAGAATCCATTACATTTGTAATATTACAGCTTTCTGAATAATTAAAATACCGAGAAGTATACGTGATATCATTTTCACGATGATATGAGTTAATGCATGTTATTAAACCTTGGAACACGGTGGCGCAGTGATTGTTCATGACTTACGCAAGATGCTTGCTGTGCCATATATGACCTTCGATGAAATGCTTTATTACATAAGTCTGTCTTTTTCAAACGTACTAACCCCCAATTTCTGTTCTTACTTTTCTTTCTCCAAATACCCAATTGCCACACAATCAGCTCTGTAATAGACGTTAAGCCATCTGTAAGCTTAGAACGCAGATTCTTCAAAACTTTTAAGGAACATCGAAATATGTTCGTAATGTTTAATTATTCTATCCATCTATCCTTCCAGTGTCGCTCCAGCCACAGCATGAATACAGCGCGAGACAGGAACAATCTGTGAACGAAGCTCAAGTTTCTTGCTAGCGCTGCAGAACTGTGTAGTTTAAGTTTTATCTGTATAATATAATAAATATATTTTGCTGCATTTCATCTTAAAAATGATATCATCATCATATGTAAATATGCGCTTTATAAAGTGGCTCAGGTTGTGCAATATTATAACTGTATCATAAGTACAATTACCTCACTGTAACTTGCAAGTACAACCAGTTCTACAAATGGGGAACTTGATGGACTGATTGAATGCATGTATAGTTCTTGGGTATGAAACCGTTTGTGAACCGCGAGGTCCGAACAGGAAAGGCTGTGAAGTGTTGGTCGGATGAGAGCAGTTCAAATAGCGAATGGCCGAGGCAGTGTGTGCTTGATGCTGTATACTGAATTCTCTTTCCGATCAGCTGCTGTAAATCTGTGATTCACACTCTGATAAAGTGATATAAATACTCAGAGTGGTGCAGTGAGAGGAATATGGAAAAAGATGATCCGCTGTGGCAACCCCTAACGGGAGCAGCTGAAAGAAGAAGAAGGTGCAGTGAGAGTAACAACGCTAAAGCAGTTATGGTATTTAGAATAGTTTGACCATTCTGTGGACCATTATATTGTTACAGATTAATTACAATCCGATGCATTAAACTAATAAACAATATGCGGTTAATTTCAATCTATACTAATAAAAGGCAAAGCCCTCACTGACTCACTCACTGACTGACTGACTCACTCATCACTAATTGTCCAACTTCCCGTGTAGGTAGAAGGCTGAAATTTGGCAGGCTCATTCCTTACAGCTTACTTACAAAAGTTAGGCAGGTTTCATTTCGAAATTCAACGCGTAATGGTCATAACTGGAACCTCTTTTTTTGACAATATACTGTAATGAATGGCAGCTCGATGGCCGTGGGAGGCGGAGTTGAGTGTCACGTCATCACGCCTCCCACGTAATCACGTGAAAAAGACTGTGAACGCAGTAGGGAGAAATGAAGGAAGAGCCACAAACAGCGAAGAATAAAAAATTCATTAAACAATTGAGAAGGGAGCGAAACAATAAGAAGCGAGCGAGTGAAGCATACAAGCATCTTCATAAGGGAAACAAAGCACGGTGTAAAACGTAAGTTTAAATTAAGTTTATAGAAACACTACCGCTGCGGATTGCAAGAACATATTCGCGAGATAAAAGAACACAGTAGGGAGAAATGAAGGAAGAGCCGCAAACAGCGAAGAACAAAAAATTCATTAAACAATTGAGAAGGGAGCGAAACAAGAAGCGAGCGAGTGAAGCATACAAGCATCTTCATAAGGGAAACAAAGCACGGTGTAAAACGTAAGTTTAAATTAAGTTTATAGAAACGCTACCGCTGCGGATTGCAATAACATATTCGCGAGATAAAAGTTTAATGTGAAGACACGAGGTATAAACGAACCACACGCCATAGCGCAACGTTAGGGGCTTCACCTCTGGCGCTGACGTTCGAGATTCAATTCCCGAGAGGGGATGCAATGAGTGTGTACGCATGAAGAGCACAGAATTAGGGCGAAACACGTGTCGTGTACTCTTTGCATAATTTGAAAGTAAACAATTTCAACCATTCTATGATCTGCTTCTCGCAACTGAAAGACGGCACATGGCGGATGTTAACCGACTTGCTGACCGCAACGTTAGGGGCTTCAACTCTGGCGCGGACGATAGAGATTCGATTACCGAGAGGGGATGCAGTGAGTGTGTACACCTGATGAGCCCAGAATTAGGGAGAAACACGTGTCGCATACTCTTTGCATTATTTGAAAGTAAACTATTAAAACCATTCTATGATCTGCTTCTGGGAACAGAAAGAGGGCACATGGCGGACGTAAGGCGACTTGCTGACCAACCACAAGCGTAACCTGGCAGGTAACCACCCATACAATCAGATTGTGATTCAGAAAACGAATGCCATGAATGTAATTACCACGATCTACATACTGTCAAATAAACGAAACACACGCCGTAGCGCGACAGCTGTGAAAAGGGAGGTTCACAAAAAAACAGATCCTTAACAAATTGTTATTGGTATATTTTCGATCCGTTTAAAAAGGTTTTCTTTTCTTCTTAATAAAAAATTAAAAGCAGTACTTCGCCGCAACGAAGCGCGAGAATTTGGCTATATATATCTGCTTCTCACAATTAAAAGAGGGCACGTGGCGGATGTTAGACAACTTGATGACCAAGCATAAGCGTTACCTGCCAGGTAACCACCCATACAATCAGATTGTGATTCAGACTAGGAATGCAATGAATGTAATTACCCCGATCTACATACAAGGCGAAAGTCTTGCAACATTCAAAGATGATGGTTTGGGATAAGTACACCATGGAACATAAAAGAGCTTATGAAGCCTTGAACCGAAAAAAGCAAGATCTCAGAGATCGTAAAAAAAAAAAAAAAAAAAATAGGAGGTAATGTCGTTTTACTTGCTGTAGATTTTAGTCAAACATTACCAGTTATTCCACGAGGGAGACCAGCAGATAAACTCAACGCGTGTTTAAAATCCATGCTTCTCCCACGGTCGGTTATATGTCGCGTGTTCTCGGGTAGGTACACCAAAAAATGTATACATTTAAGCATGTAATGGGCAAACAAAAAATGAGGTATACCCGAAGGCACTGCAGTAATACTCAATGTAACTTTACTTCTTAAATGTTAATATTTTACTGTTTAATAATTTATACGCTTCTTATATGTTGTTCAAATTCTTTTATCAAAATACCAGTGACAGCGCAATGCACGATAACATGGAGTGAATACACCATACGCATCCGCCCACGGCCGCCCTGGTGTGCGCAGATAGGAGTTGATTCTACAATAAAGATAAAGAGTAATACAATCATCACCCATAAAGCGGATAGTAGACGTGACGTACTATATGTGTACCAGATTTCAAGTCAATAGGTGAAACGGTTTGCGAGCTACAGGTGATTTAAAATCCTGGACAGACAAACGAATAGCCACGGTAGCAAATTCTAGAAGATTTTACTGTTTAATAATTTATATTTATATGAAATGTGCTTCTTATATATTACTTCATATTCTCATATGATAATGATGTTAATGTTGTTTATATTGATTTCTATGTTATTGTAAGTGCATGTATGTGTGTGTGTATATATATATATATATATATATATATATATATATATATATATATATAGACAGCAATGACAATCATGTTACGTTATTTTTAAAATGTTTCCTTTACTTTTTCATAACCTCTTTAACACACTACTTCTCCGCTGCGAAGCGCGGGTATTTTGCTAGTGTATTTATAAAGCCGCGTCAGGGATGTGGATCTAAAAAAGAAAGGGAAACCACACAGGAACAGTAGCACTGCTTTGATGCTGCGTGCCGCCAGTCTGCAAAACCAAGAGGAGAACGTACGACAGGGTATGAGCTACCATGGAAATGTGCATGGCTTTATGCCAAGTTTAGGTTTTATATATCGCGATCTGAACATGGAAACGTTCTTACGCAAAATTTCTGTGCGTACGCACCGTTTATACATGAGGCCCCAGGCCTTTGGAATCCCGAGTCACACAAATACACATCAGCTGCAGTACCACAGGATACACGCATGTACAAAAGATAACACATTTGCTTTATTTGTCTTCAGAAAAAAACTGCTCTCCATACAATCATTCCAGCATTCTATCTTTGATTCACAAAGCAATTAGGTTTCCCTCGTTTAAAAAAAAAAGGTCCAAATGATACAAAATGCTTGGTATTTGCATTGATTTTATACAGAAGAAAACAATCTAGTACATTTAACAATCTTAAAAAACAATTTACAGGCAACCAATCATCTCATGCATAATGCAAATAACCTTAAAAGTTGTCTTTATTTTCAGCCGAACGGATCGGGAAGGAGGACATTGAGTGCTCCGACGCACACCTTTTGTCTGTGGAGGGGGATGTCACGCTTCCTTGAATTCTGGTGGTTGGTGCTCTCCATTAACAGACCGACCCAAATATCTCCATCTGTATCTCAGCCCTAAACTGAAGCTCACAAACCCTCCACTACGAGAAAACTCAAAACTGCCAACCCTAAAAAAAAAAAATGGCAGGTGCTGCGAGACTCGTGTTCTGCTTATTTACTGAAGTAACGTGAACCCAGAAACGGCAGCCTGTTCGACAGCAGATTAACAACTTATAATTGGAACTTGAGGCCATGACACTCAACATCTTCAGTCACGACCTCCACTTCTTTACAATGGAGTGTCAAAATGTCTGGCTAATACAATAAAGAATAGGCGGCTGGGGACCACGAATACAGAGACACACAACAGGACTGTGGCACTCAAAACGCTCTGAACGTCAAGAATTAATCAAAGAGCCACTCAACTGTTTAGTGGGGGGAATGGTCAAGAATTAATATGGACACTTATTTAAGTCTGTTATCGTAACTAACATCTCTTGCGTTTTACAAATTTTTATGAAATTGTGATCTGATGTTATTAGTTAGTTGCATTTTTAATGGAAATTTTACTTTGTTACACATTGACATAAGCCATTAAGTTGGCCAAAAAAAAATTCATAGCCATCAAAATCTAAGGCGAGGCCATTTTAAAATCGGGCATCGTCTGGGGATGTCTTTTGAACATTTTTCAACATTTCATAGAAAATAACTGGGGTTTGGATTTTATCTAATTATTTGCATCAGTTCTTCCGATTTTACTCACGATTTCCATTTTCAATGGAAGCTTCACTTGGTTAAACCTTCACAGCAAACATTCAGTGGACAACAATGGCTATAATGTCAAGAATCGGAAGGCACTCTCACATTTAAATTGGTTTTCGCTGCCAATGTTTTTTGACAATAGTATTTTTTTAACGAAATACAGTTCTGATTTTATTTATTAATTTATTTTCTGATTTTATTTATTTTTCTAATTTACATTTTCAATGCAATTTGAATCATTTCAATGAGGGAGAAGAAAGTGCATAATATCAATTAAAGTACGCACTAATTTTAGTCTGTTATTGATGATTTTTTTTAATCATCTTATACATTTTCATATGAAATAAAATGCTTTGAATTTTATTTGCATTTTTTAATGCAAGTTCCACTTTGTTAAACATCCAATATGAAAAAAGGTTCATAACGTCAAGAAACAAGGGTCACACTAATTTAAATTGGTTTATGCTGGCAACATCTTTTGCATGTTTTATACATTTTCATGTGAAATAACGATGTTTTCCGATTTTATTCAGCATATATGCATATTTTTAATGGAAGTTCCACTTTGTAAAATTTTCACAATTAAACCATTAAAGAAACGGTCATAAAGAATTAAGGCACAGACTAATTTAAATTAGCTCCTGTTGTTGACATCTTTTGCATGATTTAGATATGTTTGTGTAAAAATTATAATGTTCAGATGTTATTCTTCATATTTTCATTTTACTTGAAATTCTACTTTTAAAACATTCAGAGGAAAAAAGGCCCATAACGTGAAAAATTGTAGTGTATGTGAAAAGAACTGTTATCGCTAGTGATGTCTTTGTCATATTTTTGTATTTCTTTATAGAAAATAAAAGCGTTCTGATTTTTATCCGTAATTCTCAATATTGGTATTTCCATCCCCTTGTCTGGGGTGGGAGTTCATAATTATAAAAAATTAAGGTGCGCATTAATTTAAGTCGGTTAGCATTGTAAATGTCTCCTTAATGTTTTATAAATTTCCATATGAAATAAAAGGTATTACGATTTTATTCTTCAGTAATAAAACAGAAGGTCCATTGAAAATATAAATATACATTCACAGCAGCCATTCGTGGTGAGACGGGACACTCAACACCAAGAACTGAGGAGAGACGCACGTCATTTTAAATTGGTTAAACAGTGCAGTAATTCAGTAATTTAAGTTAGTTATCACTGGTGACCTATTTTCCACATTTCATAATTCCGCATACAACAAAGTGTCCCAAATCAATATTTAATACTTGCATTTTTGATTATTTTTTTTTTTGACACCCACTCAATGGAGGGAAAAATTTTAAAAAAGCGGAGGTGCTCACAAACATAAGTTTGTTATCAGTAGTGATGTCTTTCTAATGGTTTTATCATTCTTTGAAATAATTATAATTCTTCCGATTTTATCTGTAATGATTTGCGTGGTGAAGTTCATAATGTCAAAAAATTATGGTGCACATTATTGGTTATCGCTGGTGTTTTGTGTTGCACATTTTATAATGCTTCATTATGTGAATTGTTCATGAAAAGTCCATTTTCTCTTAGTGGATAAAAATAAAATAATAAAATTCTCAGGTGCTATTAATTTAGAAAGAGAAACGTGAAGTTCAGATTACCATAATGTGCCGTGTGTACTTTTTGTGTATCATTTTACCTGGACTGACGTGTGTGTGTGTGTGTGTGTGTGTGTGTGTGTGTGTGTGTGTGTGTGTGTTTGGTTCACACGAGGCCCACCTGACCAGCTGCTTTGGATTTTATTAAACTACGACTTGACTGAGCCGCTTACCGTTATCCAAACATATTCTAAAGCAAGACCTTCAGCTAAAATTCTGCAAGCGTCACCGGAAAATTTCTGCCCTCTCGGCGATCATAATTCTGGATCATCACTATGCTAAGCGTGAACTTCCAAATTTCATGTTTCCTGTGGGCACCAAAGGCTGGGGTTGGGATTGGTGAGGGAGGGGGGTATTGCAAGACGCCGCTTTGACCATCGGCAGCCAAAACCATCTCCGCCGCGCTGCTCGCTATTGAAATGTCCTAAATGGGTCACGGCCATCTGCACCTCCTACTCCACTTCCGCCAAAACAACCGTCACGCTCATGTCTGCAGCTGTTCCAAAAGATGAGAGGCTCACTTGGAGAGATGAATTGGTGATTAAACTTGGTTAATTTTTCCGATCTTTTTCCCCCCCTCGATGTTGGTATGTACACAGTGTTTTTTCCCAAGCCTCCAGCTGCCACCATCTGGAACATCTTCATGTCTGTATCCTTCCAGAGCCATCAACCCTAGGATGAGAAACAACAAGTAAGCAGTGATTAAAATGGTATGATGGAAAGATGACATGCTTAGGTAGACATACAGTATACCAGCAGGGTCCTCAAGCGTGGATTTGGTGGGCCGCAGTGGCTGCAGACTTTTGTTCCAACCACTTTTCTAAAGCCAGGCCTTGCTGATGAAGGAGCTTAGCATTTAATCATTTGGTGTGTTAGTGCATTCATTCTGCCGAGACAAATCTTTATCATACTGTGCATTTCTCATTTTCTGTGAACCTTATCCATGTTTCCCCCCCCCCCCATCAAGTTAAACATGAGCAAGAACTTGAACTTGTGTAATGTGCCACCTCAGACTGTGACAAAAGAACACAAACCTATAGATTTTCTGATCGTTTCATTTAATGTCTTGAACCTGCACGCTGAGTAACTTGGTGCTTTGTGTACCCCATGGCAGACATTACTAGGAAGAGTGTAGGGATCCTGTTTAAAGAAAAGCGTGCATGGTGATTTGATTCAGTTGACAGCCTTAAGGACAGGGCAGAGCTGCATTATGGGACAGTATGGAAAACGCTAGAAAAACAAAAACAAAAAAAAATAATAATGATTTGTTAAATCTGTTCACCCTAAGCTACACTGAAAAGCAGTGCAACAACACATCTCTGTATCTACAGTGGTGTTCAAAATAATAGTATGTTTAAAAAAGTGAATAAAGCTCAAAATCCTTATAAACAGCTTTTTATTTCCTTACACACAAATGCATTTGGGAACACTGCACATGCTATTCCAAATCAAAACATGAAGAAAAATGTATCAAATTTATTGTGTTATTCCATTACAGAAAGTGAAGAAACAGGAAATATTAGGCTGTTCAAAAAATAGCAGTGTGGAGTACAAATAGTGAGGTCATTCATTCTGTGTCAAATACGGCCCTTATTTAAGTAAGGAAGGCCGCAAATGTTGTACATGCTGGTTACAGTGCATTTCTCTCTGAAAATCTGAATAAAATGGGTAGTTCAGGACATTGTTCAGAAGAGCAGCATACTTTGATTAAAAAGTTGATTGGAGAGGGGAAAATATGTAAAGAAGTGCAGCTAAAATGATCAGCTCAGCTAAAATGATCGCAAATGCTTTAAAATGGCAACCAAAACCTGAAAGACGTGGATGAAAACGGAAAACTACCATTCGAATGGATCGAAGAACAGCCAAAATGGCAAAGACTCAGCCAATGCTCAGCTCCAGGAAGATCAAAGGTGGTCAAAAGTTACCTGTGAGTACCTGTATTACAATTAGAAACACCTATGAGAAGCCAAGATATCGGCAAGAAGCCCCCGCAAAGGCCATTTTTGATAAAGACATGCTGAAGAAGTGACAATCTACCAAAGAACACTTTGGCTCACCTAAAGAGAAACGGCACAACATGTTGTGAACTGATGAAAGCAAGATTGGTCTTTTTGGGCCTAGGGGCTGCAGACGACCCCCAAACGCTGAATTCAAGCCACAGTACACTGTGAAGACAGTGAAGCATGGCGGTGCAAGCATCATGATATGGGGATGTTTCTCATACTATAGTGTTGGGCCTATTTATCGCATACAAGGGACCATGGACCAGTTAAAATACCTGAAAATACTTGAAGAGGTCGTGTTGCCTTGTGCCGAAGAGGAAATGCCCTTGAAATGGGTGTTTCAACAAGACAACGACCTCAAACACACCAGTAAACGAGCAACGTCTTGGTTCCAGACCAACAAGATTGACATTATGGAGTGGCCAGCCCAATCCCCCAGACCTTAATTCGATAGAAAGCTTCTTGGGGTGACATTAAAAATGCTGTTTCTGAGGCAAAACCAAGAATTGTGGAGTGTAGTTCAATCATCCTGAGCTGGAATACTTGCTCATGGGTGCCAGAATTTGGTCGACTCCAGAAAATGGATGGGAACTAGGGTAAGCAAACTTAAATAACTAGACATTCTCACAATTACTAACTGTAAAATTCAAGGTGCAGCTTTCACAAGCACAGACGAACCGGTGATCAACCACACAGCACATCTTAACATCAAAGCTGTGACTTATAAACCAGAAATGTGACCAATTTAGGGCTAATGGGTTTAAATAATTAAACAAAAAGCACAAAGCAATTGGAATCTTACCTGCCAAACATATAGAGCATGTGGCCTGGATCATCAGCAAGAACCCTGTTATGGAAAAATCAAAAGAATATGATTTGTTATGGGACAGTAAGTAGCTGGCTTCAAGGATTTATCATCCCAGTACAAATCCCACACTCAAGTCATTCTCCATGCAGAGTTTTCATATTCACTCCATTCACTTTGCGTTTCAACTCCAAACTGGTGACTCTAAACTTTCCCGGTGCGTGTTTGTGTGCTTGGGGTGTGTGTGTGTGGGGGTGGGGGGGTGGGGTGATATAGCGGGTCCACGGCTCAGAATAAAAGCCCAGTTTTTCAATAAATAGTCACCACACTCGCGGCTTAAAAAGGGGGCATGGTATTTTAGCCAGAGTGGTTCCTGGACACTATGCGAGGCGGACATTTCCTCGCTTAAGTGCACAGGTGAGGAATCGTCCACATCCTTGATTGAAGACGGGAGTCGCTAATTGCCACACCTGAGCCACGTCTTCATACTAAATAGGAGAAGCGCGAAGCGGAAGGGTAAAAGAAAGGAAGAGGCAAAGAGCGAGAGAGCAGCATTGGGGCAAAGGGTGGAGAGCCAGCCAGCCAGCTAGCTGAGGAAGAGAATGGTCAGTGAGGTCCCAGATTGAGCAAGTGATCGGCACACATGGGACAGGATTGTGCCCACTGAGTTAATAAAAGAGTGGGTGCGATGGGGGAAAAGTCCGCCCTAGGGATCCGAAGAACGACTTCGAGTGCAAAAAGGAAGACATGAGAACAACCAACCCCGAGCAGTCAGGCAGACGCCGGCGGTCGATAGAATGAGGACCGCAGTGGCTGAAGTCTCACCCGCTGAGCACAACTTTGAAAGGGCTGGAGAGGCTGGGAAGGAGCAGAGCTTGGCTGGTGTGACCCCAATGTCATTGGAAGGATTTTAATCTCGATTTAGCCTTGTTTTAATGCCTGGGATGTTTACCTTTTTAATGGATTATTTATTTATTCAATAAAGTTTGAAGCACTGCACTATTTGGACACTGTTTTTGGTTTTGTTTGAAATAAAAACACTTTTTGCACCATCCCCTTGCTTCGTGATATCTTCACTGTCCTGCTTATCAGTGTCGGATTCAAGAGCTCCTAAAAAGGAAATGGGAGCATGAAGTGGAACCCACATTGTCACAGGGGGGTCCCTATGGTTGAGTGGCATGTCGTCCTGAGCTAAATTTCCACCTTGCGCCCAAAACTGCCTTCATAGGTTACAGCCAGCAACCAAAAATGGATTGCGTACGGTCAGGAATTGGCGAAGAATTGTGGCACTGCTTGCTCTAAATAGCAAACGAGTGTTGTGGCCAAGCACAGATACATTCATGGACATCCACGAAGCGCAAGTGCATTAGCAAACCTGAGGGGCTTGCATCATTTGACCAATTAGAGGCAACCATTACAGAAGTTGACTTTGTAGTTTAGCAGTTCTAGACACTCAAATATATGATTTCTCTTTTCAAATGATATGGACACTGAGCACCAGGACTAAAGACAAAGATAGGCCAAACGCAACACAGAAGCAGTCAATCGACACAAGGGAATTGCTACTTTATAGTGTGAATATGCTGAGCACATGACAGAAACAGCACTTGTTTGCTATTTTATGTTTCCTTTATGCCTGTCTGTTAACCCAGAAATTAGGGCCACACAATTAATCACATACAGTGGCGTGCAGAAGTATTCAATTCTCTTGAAAGTCATCCTAATTTTCTGCATGACGAAAGATTTGTACACATATTTATCCATTCAGTATTTTTAATGTGAACTCTTAACCTATAACAATACATTCCCAATATCCAAATAAAATATTTTCTGTAGATTTTAACTGAAGAAAAAAAACTCCAAAGTTAGTGTTTGCCCAAGTATTCAAGCCCTACACATTCTTACTTTGTCAAGAAGCATTTTGCTGCAATAACAGCCCTCATTCTTTTGATGTAAGTATGTCCCAATTCTGCACGTTGTTCCGGAGTGATTCTTCCCCCATTCTTCTTGGCAGAATTGATTAAAATCCTCTAGGATGGTGGGATGGCACCTCTGGACAGTAAGTTTTCAAACAGTTCTTAAATAATAAATGCTACTCAATAACTTATTTGAGTGTTACGAATCTTCATGTAGACACCCTTTAACTGTTAGCAAAATTTCCAATATTGGTCACTTCAAACAACCTTGAATTAGTCGAAATTAAAGATACAGCACAAAGACATGGGTGTTTCTATAATTCTTCAGTTGCTCACTTGTAGCAGTCACGTTAATCAGTCTTGAAAATGTGCCTTTGGATTGCTCAGTCAGAAAGCATTTTAAAATGAGGATCTGGAGCTTGGGCGGCACGGTGGCGCAGTGGTAGCGCTGCTGCCTTGCAGTAAGGAGACCCGGGATTCGTTGTCCGGGTCCTCCCTGCGTGGAGTTTGCATGTTCTCCCCGTGTCTGTGTGGGTTTCCTCCCACAGTCCAAACACATGCAGGTTAGGTGCACTGGTGATTCTATGTTATCCCTAGTGTGTGCGTGTGTGTGTTTCCTGCAATGGGCTGGCACCCTACGTGGGGATTTGTTCCTGCCTTGTGTTGGCTGGTATTGGCTCCAGCAGACCCCCGTGACCCAGTGTTAGGATATAGCGGGTTGGAAAATGGATGGATCAGGAGCTGATGCTTGTTGACAGTAGCCTTGAATGAATGGAGCATAAAAGGAAAAGAACCGGCCATCGTGACTGATAACACGGTTATTATGGAACTAGTCAGCTGCATTAAGCACACACTCAGTTTTGTACCACATGCTGCTCTGAAAATTCCAACAATTGCCCACTAGCTTTGATTCCAAAGCTTTTCCACCATAGCAGTACAGCTAGCTACCCACACGACACACAAACTTGATTGATGCGGTCACACAATGGAACAGCACATTGGAAATGCTAGAAAGGTTTTTGGAACAACAGGGAGTCGTCTCAGCAGCTCTGCATAAAGGCGGCGAGGCTGCTCCCGGTGTGACTGGCATGCAGCACGCTTCTCTGCAACACATCTGGCACAGGTGTCCAGTGTCTTTAAATGTGTGAATGTCATATAGGAATCTGTAGCCCTGGATGTTCAGCTGTCCACACAAGTGATTTAAGTGTTGAAGACACCGATTTCAGTTAAAGAAGACAACAACCATCTTATATGAGGTAGTAAAGTGCTCTTTCCATAGAAAGCCTTAACAGGTGCAGTTGTGCCATCTACTGGCTCAGACACCAGTTTTGTCATCAGTTTCAATGAGAAATCAAGCAAAATGACACCTTTTATTGTAAACTAAAAAGATTAAAATATGCAAGATTTTGAGGAAACTCAGGCCCCTTCTTCAGGCAGGATGTAATCAATAAAAATGTGTCATTTTGCTTGACTTCTCACTACATTCATAATGGCTAAAACGGTACAACAGCAATCTCAATACATTTGTGCTTTAGTATGCCTGTGTCACTGAATGTCCCAACTTACATACAGAACTTGGGTTGTGAATGGCCCTGTGAACACAAACCTGTTCATTACTGGAGACCAATCTGTATTTGGTCTTAAAAGCCATGCTTTACTTTTAACTACAAACATGTATTAGATTTAAGAATCCAATCACTACACAACATATGCACACTCACAAAAGAAAAATCAAGGTCAAGCCACTTACCCATCACCCCAGTGGTAAAACGCACGGTCCTGATAAAAGTTGCAAAGGAACAGCCAAACGCTGATGGTTTCCATCCAAAAGATGACAAAAAGGAACCAGACAGAGGACAGCAGAAAGAGCTCACACACCATCGTCTCGGAGGAAAGAATGTGTTGGACAAAAAGCCTTTCTATTTGGGAACTTTATAACCTGTAAAGAGAAAACACCATCATTATGCATGTCTTGGTAAAATATCCTGATCCTCCTGCCTGCACTTGGCAGACCAGTAACAGAAATGCTGTTGCAAGTACAGTTGTTCAGACGTCAAGTGCTTTCATTTGCACACTCACAAAATTTGCATCCGCTCTGATGGCATAACAAACCAAGCAGGAATTGTCACAAAAACTAAAAGGGGCTCCGCTGGAATGGAGCATGGCAGCTAAGAGCCTGCCTTTTTATTTCCAGCCATTCTCTTTGAATACTCGGTTGACGAAAAGAGAAATAAAAACTGCTAAAAATCACCAAGAGACACGCATGTCTTTTTACAAACAAAACAGATTTGTAAACATATAAAAACCCAAAAGGCTTGACCGTTATAAGTCTGACATGAACTGCAAGGAGTTGTTTACTAGGGTACTACAATGCAAAGGGAGCCAAAATGCTTAGACAGAGAACCAAGTCAAGATGAGAAATCAAAAACCAGAAGAACAGAACCTTAAAACACTACACTTCACTTGTTTACATATCAAATCTGTAAAATGGGACACAGGATTACCGGTTCTGCATTTGAATTTATAAGCGAGTCTTCCTGGCATGGATCAAGGTGCATTTTGGGAAGATGTCCACTCATTATGGGCCACAGAGATATGAAAATGGTGTAAACACCATCAGATGGCACCAGTATGAACATTTCTGAAAGTCAATAGCCATCCATCCATCCACCCATTTTCCAACACGCTGAATCTGAACACAGGGTCACGGGGGTCTGCTGGAGCCAATCCCAGCCAACACAGGGCACAAGGCAGGAACCAATCCTGGGCAGGGTGCCAACCCACCGCAGGACACACACACAAACACACCAAGCACACACTAGGGCCAATTTAAAATCGCCAATCCACCTAACCGGCATGTCTTTCGAATGTGGGAGGAAACCCACGAAGACACGGGAAGAACATGCAAACTCCACGCAGGGAGGACCCAGGAAGTGAACCCGGGTCTCCTAACTGCGAGGCAGCAGCGTTACCACTGTGCCACCGTGCCGTCCAGTCAATAACCAGTTCCTTGATTTTACTGATGTTTAGTTGCTGATATTTATTTCTGCAACAAGAAGCAAAGTAACTGTGGGTAGCAGAGCTTTCAGTGTGATAGCCTCTAAAATTTGGAATGTTCTTCCTCTCAGCATTCACGAGGAAAAATCTAAAATCCTGTTAAAAACACATCTCTTCAACAAGTATTAGTCGTCATCTTGTATGTAATTTCTATTGCCTTGTTAATGTGTTTATTGGAGCAGCACGGTGGCGCAGTGGGTAGTGCTGCTGCCTAGCAGTTAGGAGACCAGAGTTCGCTTCCCGGATCCTCCCTGTGTGGAGTCTGCATGTTCTCCCCGTGTCTGCGTGGGTTTCCTCCCACAGTTCAAAGAGATGCAGGTTAGGTGCATTGGCGATTCCAAATGGAATGTGTGTGTGTGTGTGTGTGTGTGTGTGTGCCTGCCCTGCCCGGGGTTTATTTCCTGCCTTGCTCCTGTGTCCGTGCCCTGTGTTGGCTGGGATTGGCTCCCCGTGACCCTGTAATTAGGATATAGCGGGTTGGTTAATGGATGGATGGATGGATGTGTTTATTGAATTGTAAAGTGTCCTTGAGTTTATGAAAGGTGCTACATAAATAAAAAAAATTATTATTATTATAACTCTGACTATTATTATAACTAAGGGGATTTTAGCCCCTCAATGGGCATGCTACACACCAGCCACTTTGTGTTTCTGCCGCTCGCGTTAAGAATAGAGGGGGGGGTGGGGGTTTCTAGCTGAACGCACGCTAAGAAGAGGCAGTCGGATCAGCTGCTGGCTTGCTGCTGCCGAGCTGCATGTTCTGCTTGTCGCGCTGCACATTGATTATTTAAAAACCTGTACAGCAGCTGTCCTTTTGTCTCACGGGTCATCAAATCACGTATCGCCTCCTTCCAAGATTTTTTTTTATATTATTATTAAAGTTCTCCCCCTGACTCCTCTCTTCTTTTTCATCCCCCTTATCAATACGCCCCAGAAGTACAGAATCATCTGAGAATTTCTGCAAGTGACCTGACCTGCTGGTATATTTCTAGTCAGAGGTGTACAGACAGGCCTGTTCCTTGTGGTGCTCCAGTGTTGCACACACAGTCCTTGCGCCTCACACACTGCGGTCTGCCTGACAGATGGTCCATTATCCAGGACACCGTAGGCCTGCATATATCTCTGAGCAGACCCCTTAACAGGGATGGCTGGATGATACTGGAGAAAACAAAAAACAGAACCCTCACAGTACTGCCAGCTTTGTCCAGATGAGAATAAGCCTTGTGGAGCAGATGGATAATTGCATTGTACTGCAGGCTGAACCACCCAGTCGGACCAAAGAAAAAAAAAAACTGAACTTGTTAAATTTTGTCCTAGTCACATTTGATGATTCATGGGAGTGTACCGCCAATTGCCTCTGACTGGCTAAGATTATTTAAATGAAGGCTACAAATGAATAAAGTGGTCTAATGTGACATAGCTTTAAGTTTGGATATCCTATTAAATGGCTCTGATGATCAAATACAGGGACTTTCCAATAATGTCTTAACTCTTTTAGGGCGGATGTCGACTTTTGTCAACAGCAGGGGTTGAGGGCGGATGTCGACTCATCCAGGGCAGTGGGCAATAAGCTGCAAACGTCGATAAACCTCACCGTTATGTTATAGATAGACCCCCTTTGCTAGGAGGGCTGTTAGACTTGTTGAATTGATGTTGAATTTCTGCGTGTGCATGAGTAGCACAGAGTAAATAACGTCTACAATGGCATTGAGAGGAAAGAGAGCGAAGCAAATGCGCAAAACAAAATACTCTCTGCGTATTATGTATTTATTTTTTGCGTATTATTCGGACTTTGACTTTTCAAACTCTGATTTTGATGCAAGTGATCTGGTGATCGAAAATGAAACTCCAGTACCTGCATCAGCTGATCGGTCCCCAGACGAATGTGCAGCTAACGAAGCTATGGCAACGTACAGTTGTGACCAAAAGTTTTGGGAATGACACAAATATTAATTTTCACAAAGTTTGCTACCTCAGTTTTTATGATGGCAATTTGAATCGACTCCAGTAAACAGCGTCTTGAATATCATCAACATTAGGGCGAGAGAGTGAAGCAAAGGCACAAAGCAAAATACTCTGTGGGCGTTATTTATTTTTGTGTTTTTTGCATATTATTGCCGAATCAGACTCTGACTTATCAAACTCCGATTTGGATGCAATTGATCTAGAATTCAAAAACAAAATATAAACAGCTGTTTTTTTTGTCCAGAAAGTGCCATTCAGCTTATGAGTGATGAGACAAACAGGTATAATAAGTATGTAAAATTACATACTGTAAGGCTCATGGAACATAAAGACGTGACATTTTGTAATAAATAAGTATTTTATGTTGACTCATGTGTGAAACTGTTGCTTTGTTAGCTTTTCAGAAAACTGAGTTTTTTTGAAAAATATTCATCCCTGGGAGAAAAGGAAAAAAAATAATTAGCCCTAAAACAGTTAACATATTCTACAATGTGCAACTAAACCGATACAGGGATTGAGGGGTATTAACCCACTGCAGTTCGCATACCAGGAGAAGGTGGGAGTGGAGGATGCCATCATCTACATGCTACACCGATCCCTCTCCCACTTGGACAGAGGCAGTGGTGCTGTAAGAATTATGTTTCTAGACTTCTCTAGTGCCTTCAACACCATCCAACCTCTGCTCCTTAGGGACAAGCTGACAGAGATGGGAGTAGATTCATACCTGGTGGCATGGATCATGGACTATCTTACAGACAGACCTCAGTATGTGCGTCTCGGGAACTGCAGGTCTGACATTGTGGTCAGCAGCACAGGAGCGCCGCAGGGGACTGTACTTTCTCCGGTCCTGTTCAGCCTGTATACATCGGACTTCCAATACAACTCGGAGTCCTGCCACGTGCGAAAGTTAACTGAAGACACTGCTATCATGGGCTGCATCAGGAGTGGGCAGGAGGAGGATAGGAACCTAATCAAGGACTTTGTTAAAATGTTGCGACTCAAACCACCTACAACTGAACACCAGCAAAACCAAGGAGCTGGTGGTGGATTTTAGGAGAACCAGGCCCCTCATGGACCCCGTGATCATCAGAGGTGACTGTGTGCAGAGGGTACAGACCTATAAATACCCGGGAGTGCAGCTGGATGATAAACTGGACTGGACTGCCAATACTGATGCTCTGTGCAAAAGGGGACAGAGCCGGCTATACTTCCTTAGAAGGCTGGCGTCCTTCAACATCTGCAATAAGATGCTGCAGATGTTCTACCAGATGGTTGTGGCGAGCACCCTCTTCTACGTGGTTGTGTGCTGGGGAGGCAGCATAAAGAAGAGGGACGCCTCACGCCTGGACAATCTGGTGAGGAAGGCAGGCTCTATTGTTGGCACGGAGCTGGACAGTTTGAAATCTGTGGCAGAGCGACGGGCGCTGAGCAGGCTCCTGTCAATCATGGAGAATCCACTGCATCCACTGAACAGGATCATCTCCAGACAGAGGAGCAGCTTCAGCCACAGACTGCTGTCACCGTCCTGCTCCACTGACAGACTGAAGAGATCGTTCCTCCCCCACACTATGCGACTCTTCAATTCCACCAGGGGGGTAAAAGTTAACATTATACAAAGTTATTGACTGTTACACCTGCCTTGCACTCTCCACCTTGCATTTTTTAACTTGCACTGCATTGTTATCACTCTTTAATTTAATATTGTTTTATCAGTATGCTGCTGCTGGAGTATGTGAATTTCCCCATCGATAGATAGATAGATAATGAAAGGCACTATATGATAGATAGACAGATAGATAGATAGATAGATAGACAGATAGATAGATAGACAGATAGATAGACAGATAGATAAAGTATCTATCCATCTCTAATCGATATGGAAAGACTGAAGGAGCTGAACCTTCACAGTTTAAGCAAACCGGGATAAAGAGGGAACACAACTGAACTATGAAAGGAATGAATGCAGTGGACACGGTGAGAAACTTAACATAAAGACATAGCAGCTCTTGAGAGAAGTCCAAAGAAAGGCGACTAGGCCGATTACAGGACTGACAGGTCTGAACTATGAATGAGGTGAACATTTTCAGTTTAAGAAAATAGATTAATAGGTGACATGACTGAAGTGTTTAAAATTATGAAGGGAATGAGTACAGTGAATCGAGGATGTGACTTTAAAATGAATTCTGCAAAAACAACAACACAAAGACGCTTGTAACAGTGGAAGTTTTGCATAATAAATGTTAGAAAGCTTGTCTCCCCACAGAGAACCACTTACACATGGCATAAGAGACCAAGCAGTGCAGAGGAGAGTAGGACTTTAGGGATCTCCAAATATTGACTCAATGTGATTTTCAAGAACTTCAGTGAATAGGATTTCGAGAACCAGTTTTGATCACAATTGTTTTAACTGTATAATGCAAAGATGCCAATAATGTTGACCACCATTCTAAGCCATCAAAGTTGCTTCTCTCGGCACAGTAAGCAAATAACAAAGGCCCTCTTGGCACAACACATCATAAACAGTATCACCGGGACGCCTCCTATGCGGTGTGAAGATTACATTCAGCAAGAAATCTTCAATCTTTAGAAAGCTATGTTAAATACAAAGTGAGTACGAACATCAAGGACTTTCCACCGGCTCTGCTTTTTAAAATCGATTGCACCCTGGAGAGCCCAAACAGAGGCAGCTAGCTGCATTCACCAAAAGGCGTCATTGACTGCTGCTTTAGAAAAACATCTAAAGGATTATTTTCCACCCCATACCAGCATTTGATCTTTGTTCACAAATCGGTTGGGGGGTAGGGGTGGAAATAACACACTGGCAGCTTAATCAACATATGGTTCAGTGTCAAGTGGCATTACAGCAGCAGACAAGTCAGTAGAGTGAACAGCAGCAGCATACTGATACAATAAATAATATTAAAGAATGATAGTAATGCAGGTGAAAAACAGACAATAACTATGTATAATGTTAAATGTTAACGTTTAACCCCGGGTGTAATTAAGGAGTCGCATAGTTTGGGGGAGGAACGATCTCCTCAATCTGTCTGTGGAGCAGGACAGTGACAGCAATACAATAAACAATATTAAAAGATTCGAGGAATCCGGTCAAATCCCAGCGTGTAAAAGGCTGGACGAAAAATACTTCCGAATAAGAGTGACCTCCAATCCCTCAGATATCACCGACTTAAAAACCATCATGTCTGGGATGGATACCATGACAGGGGCCTGGGAATACTTCACTGAATCTTTGATAGTCAACACCATTCACAGAAGCATCCACAGATGTGAGTTAACGTTTTAGTGTACAAAGCAGAAGCCATGCATTAACACAGCCCACCAGTACCACCAACCCTTTTGGGCTCTGCTTCATCCAAGATGGAAAGAAGCACAGGAATCTGGTTTTGTGATATGAAGAGTAAATATCTGAAATGATTTTTGGGGAAAAAAAACCCACAGCCATCGTGTTCTCTAGGCCAAAGAGGAAAAAGGACCACCAAGCGACAAGCAACATCACGTCCAAAACCCAGTGTCCTCACAGTATGGGGGTGTGGGTAACTTGCCCATCTATGACATCGATATGTACGGCGTTTGGAACAACACAAGGTGCCGTCCAGACACTTGCCTTTTCCTGGGATGTCCCTACATTTTACAGCAGGCCAATGCCAAAGCACATTCTGCCCAGATTATAAATGTATTGCTGCATAACAAGAGAGCAGTCCAGACCTGTGTGGCACATTATGAAGGGCCCATACAACTGGAGACCCACATAACGGAATAAACGGGGGTGGTGCGGGTGGGGGGAACGTTACTTGCTAAATGCAATGTCTGGAGTAGGACTGGAACTCACAACCTCAGGAGCTGAAGTCCAAAGCCACACCATGTGCCCCCCCCCAATATTCCCTAACAAAATACAAAGTTAGAACAGAATATAAAAAGGCGGGTGGGGGGGGGGGAGAGAATTAAGGACACAAAAGTAAACCAAACAACAGGGCCCCAATGCTGGGAGACAACATGATAGCAAGCTGCTCATTTTATAGTGTCTCCATTAGGGCTGCACGATTAATCTTTTTTTTCTCATGATAACGATATTTATGACCCACGATCAGTTAATAAATATCGTCGCGATTTTACAGTATAAAGACCAAACTGTTTTTTATGGGCTGAGTTTACGGATTGGACTGCGTCACTATGACGTTACTGCGTCTAGATTGCAAGCGCTTTCTGAAGCAGTAGAAGTCAATAGCAGCAATAACAGTCAGTCAGAATAAACATATGATGGCGGAGCAACGTGAGGAAGGTGCAGAAGTGCTATCGTTAGTTCCTAAAAAGGGGTCATACTCAGTTGTCTGGAACTATTTCGATTTCGAGGAATGTGATGTTGATCAGGTACGAGTCTTGTGCAAACTTTGCTCCTGTTCCGTCCAAACGTCCCAAGGTAACACAACAAACCTCATCAACCACCTTAAAAGCCACCACAAAGTACACAATCAAGAATTTCAACGACTGAAGGCACAAACAGCAACAACAAAAAATTACCAGCCATCCACAACACAGACAACAATATCAGGGACATTGTTCAACGCAATACCATATCTGCCTAGCTCGCAAAGACACCGGGAAATAACAGAGGCGATCACGTACCATATAGCCAAGGATATGTGTCCAATAACCACCGTGAGCAGTGAGGGGTTTAACAAAATGATCGCAACACTTGATAAAAGATATAGCATTCCCTCACGCAACCATTTTTCCAATGTTGCGCTGCCCTCGCTGTATGCGAAATGCCGAAAAGAAATAGAAAGAGAAATTCTCAGGCTCAGCCTTGAATATTTTGCTGCCACGACCGACTTATGGTCAAGCAGAACTGCGGAACCGTATTTGAGCTTGACAGTTCATTTTATTGACAGCGAGTTTGAGATGAAAAGCAAGCTTTTGCAAACTTCGTTTTTCTCACAAGACCATACAGCGGAGTTTATTGCAGTGGGCCTCAAAGAAGCGATGTCTGCTTGGGGCTTGGTGGAAGAAAGACTTGTGTGCATCACAACGGACAACGCAGCTAATATGATTAGGGCAGCATCTGTGAATAACTGGCCAAGGATACACTGCTTTGGTCACAGACTTCATTTACCAAAGGAATAATCGTCATTATTAATTGTGATAAAAATTTTGAGCAAAATAATCGTGATAATCATTGTTTCTGTTATCGTGCAGCCCTAGTCTCCATTATTCTCAAGGCATACAAAGAAAAAGAAAATACAAGGGCAGGTTCAATAAGTCTCTTGAGTGTCGTCCCAAAATATACAGTGGTGTGAAAAACTATTTGCCCCCTTCCTGATTTCTTATTCTTTTGCATGTTTGTCACACAAAATGTTTCTGATCATCAAACACATTTAACCATTAGTCAAATATAACACAAGTAAACACAAAATGCAGTTTTTAAATGATGGTTTTTATTATTTAGGGAGAAAAAAAATCCAAACCTACATGGCCCTGTGTGAAAAAGTAATTGCCCCCTTGTTAAAAAATAACCTAACTGTGGTGTATCACACCTGAGTTCAATTTCCGTAGCCACCCCCAGGCCTGATTACTGCCACACCTGTTTCAATCAAGAAATCACTTAAATAGGAGCTGCCTGACACAGAGAAGTAGACCAAAAGCACCTCAAAAGCTAGACATCATGCCAAGATCCAAAGAAATTCAGGAACAAATGAGAACAGAAGTAATTGAGATCTATCAGTCTGGTAAAGGTTATAAAGCCATTTCTAAAGCTTTGGGACTCCAGCGAACCACAGTGAGAGCCATTATCCACAAATGGCAAAAACATGGAACAGTGGTGAACCTTCCCAGGAGTGGCCGGCCGGCCGACCAAAATTACCCCAAGAGCGCAGAGACGACTCATCCGAGAGGTCACAAAAGACCCCAGGACAACGTCTAAAGAACTGCAGGCCTCACTTGCCTCAATTAAGGTCAGTGTTCACTACTCCACCATAAGAAAGAGACTGGGCAAAAACGGCCTGCATGGCAGATTTCCAAGACGCAAACCACTGTTAAGCAAAAAGAACATTAGGGCTCGTCTCAATTTTGCTAAGTAACATCTCAATGATTGCCAAGACTTTTGGGAAAATACCTTGTGGACTGATGAGTCAAAAGTTGAACTTTTTGGAAGGCAAATGTCCCGTTACATCTGGCGTAAAAGGAACACAGCATTTCAGAAAAAGAACATCATACCAACAGTAAAATATGGTGGTGGTAGTGTGATGGTCTGGGGTTGTTTTGCTGCTTCAGGACCTGGAAGGCTTGCTGTGATAGATGGAACCATGAATTCTACTGTCTACCAAAAAATCCTGAAGGAGAATGTCCGGCCATCTGTTCGTCAACTCAAGCTGAAGCGATCTTGGGTGCTGCAACAGGACAATGACCCAAAACACACCAGCAAATCCACCTCTGAATGGCTGAAGAAAAACAAAATGAAGACTTTGGAGTGGCCTAGTCAAAGTCCTGACCTGAATCCAATTGAGATGCTATGGCATGACCTTAAAAAGGCGGTTCATGCTAGAAAACCCTCAAATAAAGCTGAATTACAACAATTTTGCAAAGATGAGTGACCCAAAATTCCTCCAGAGCGCTGTAAAAGACTCATTGCAAGTTAACGCAAACGCTTGATTGCAGTTATTGCTGCTAAGGGTGGCCCAACCAGTAATTAGGTTCAGGGGGCAATTACTTTTTCACACAGGGCCATGTAGGTTTGGATTTTTTTTTCTCCCTAAATAATAAAAACCACCATTTACAAACTGCATTTTGTGTTTACTTGTGTTATATTTGACTAATGGTTAAATGTGTTTGATGATCAGAAACATTTTGTGTGACAAACATGCAAAAGAATAAGAAATCAGGAAGGGGGCAAATAGTTTTTCACGCCACTGTAGTTGGGTGTGGAAGGCAGGGCCACCAGGCAGTAAAAGAGCACACTGAGAGGCCTTTCATTCAGCTTGTTGGCCTTGAGATAATTAGACCCAATAGCCATCCCAGATGCCTTTCAATTGTGTGTGTGTGTGTGTGTGTATATATATATATTATAAAAAAAACCTTGGAAGGAGACGAGACGTGATTTTCTCATATGTCCCGCAAGACAAGTCCCTGCCCTGGGCCGGAAATAAAGTAAAAAGAGTAGATGACAAAGTAGAACGTTGTAAAGAATTCAAAAACTTTGGTGCAGTACACATGCAGAGCAGGTTAGAGATAACGGAAGTATGAAAATTTGAAAGTCTCAAAAAAATGATAGTAAAGATTGCATTAGCGCAAACAAACGAAATTACTACTCTGTGAAATAACGGAACAGCTAAAAGAGACCGAATATATTGTTCGGATTTAAATATTAAGTCGGAGACTAGTAGATCGTCTAATTCGTGTTGCCAGCAAGAATTAAAAATTTCCAAAAACATTGGCGCAGTATGAAGTCCCGTGAGACGGAGACTTTTAACATGAGATTCTTTCAAGTCACGTCCTACTTACAACTATTTTCAAACAAGACCACGGTCATCTAACCTCTCAGTCATGTGAATGCTTTTGACAGACAGTTCCTGTGCTCTCGGCTAGATGACACGTCAACGACAAAGCGAAGAAGAGAGAACATGGATAAACATTTGAAAAAGTCATTTTATTTATTAGAGAGAAACGATAATCACTCACAGGCAGTTATACGTTGCGTTGTCATGACGCAAGTCCAAACACAGAATCAAAATTCAATGCGATCTTGAAGTTCATTCCAAATATTGTTTCGGGTTGGAGCCCCCTAGTGTGTGTGTATTTATAATATATATATATACACACATACACACACACACACACACAGTGCATCCGGAAAGTATTCACAGCGCATCACTTTTTCCTCATTTTGTTATGTTACAGTCTTATTCCAAAATGGATTAAATTCATTTTTTTCCTCAGAATTCTACACACAACACCCCATAATGACAACGTGAAAAAAGTTTACTTGAGGTTTTTGCAAATTTATTAAAAATAAAAAAATTGAGAAAGCACATGTACATAAGTATTCACAGCCTTTGCCATGAAGCTCTAAATTGAGCTCAGGTCATCCTGTTTCCCCTGATCACCCTTGAGATGTTTCTGCAGCTTCATTGGAGTCCACCTGTGGTAAATTCAGTTGACTGGACATGATTTGGAAAGGCACACACCTGTCTCTATAAGGTCTCACAGTTGACAGTTCATGTCAGAGCACAAACCAAGCATGAAGGAATTGTCTGTAGACCTCCGAGACAGGAGATTGTCTCGAGGCACAAATCTGGGGAAGGTTACAAAAAAATTTTTGCTTCTTTGAAGGTCCCAATGAGCACAGTGGCCTCCATCATCCGTAAGTGGAAGAAGTTCAAAACCACCAGGACTCTTCCTAGAGCTGGCTGGCCATCTAAACTGAGAGATCGGGGGAGAAGGGCCTTAGTCAGGAAGGTGACCAAGAACCCAATGGTCACTCTGTCAGAGCTCCAGAGGTCCTCTGTGGAGAGAGGAGAACCTTCCAGAAGGACAACCATCTCTGCAGCAATCCACCAATCAGGCCTGTATGGTAGAGTGGCCAGACGGAAGCCACTCCTTAGTAAAAGGCAGATGGCAGCCCACCTGGAGTTTGCCAAAAGGCACCTGAAGGACGCTCAGACCATGAGAAAGAAAATTCTCTGGTCTAATGAGACAAAGATTGAACTCTTTGGTGTGAATGCCAGGCGTCACGTTTGGAGAAAACCTGGCACCATCCCTACAGTGAAGCATGGTGGTGGCAGCATCATGCTGTGGGGATGTTTTTCAGTGGCAGGAACTGGGAGACTAGTCAGGATAAAGGGAAAGATGACTTCAGCAATGTACAGAGACATCCTGGATGAAAACCTGCTCTAGAGCGCTCTTGACCTCAGACTGGGGCGACGGTTCATCTCTCAGCAGGACAACAACCCTAAGCACACAGCCAAGATATCAAAGGAGTGGCTTCAGGACAACTCTGTGAATGTCTTTGAGTGGCCCAGCCAGTGCCCAGACTTGAATCCGATTGAACATCTCTGGAGAGATCTTAAAATGGCTGTGCACCGATGCTTCCATTCCAACCAGATGGAGCTTGAGAGGTGCTGCAAAGAAGAATGGGCGAAACTGGCCAAGGATAGGTGTGCCAAGCTTGTGGCATCATATTCAACAAGACTTGAGGCTGTAACTGCTGCCAAAGGTGCATCGACAAAGTATTGAGCAAAGGCTGTGAATACTTATGTACACGGGATTTCTCAGTTTGTTTATTTTTAATAAATTTGCAAAAACCTCAAGTAAACTTTTTTCACGTTGTCATTATGGGGTGTTGTGTGTAGAATTCTGAGGAAAAAAATGAATTTAATCCATTTTGGAATAAGGCTGTAACATAACAAAATGTGGAAAAAGTGATGTGCTGTGAATACTTTCTGGATGCACTGTATATATATTTTAAAAACACACATACATATCAACAACAGCTGCACTTGAAACGGTTTGAAATTTTCTCCAGAGAAGCCCTTACTGAACTCCTTCATTTCCAACACCGTCCAAGTATGCGAGTCGATAAGGAGTACAGAGTTGAATTGTGAAATAACTGCAACCACAGAGAACACCCTAGATGACTGGTACAGCAGGGTCTTATGCTTTAATGAGACTGTCTGGGTCAGTGTGTAAGATGGCCACTAACTGTCCTAGTTCCCCTTTTCCTATACCACAGTTGATTTTCTGAATGTTCAGAATAAGGGCAGTCAAGAGAAACACACAAAAAAATAACCAACTGTGAAAATGAAGTGCAGACATTTCCACAGCAAACTTACTTACATTCAGAGCTTTGCTTCATCTGCTGGACATGATACCTCATGTGGACAGTGTGAATGAATTTAAAAAAAAAAAAAGATCATACAGAAAATCAGGTCTTCCACTTAAGGATTAAATAAAAAAGGGAAAGTGACCAAGTAGTGTGGTACACAGCAGGGGCCTCATGAATAAAACATGTGCAAGGCATTTCTTAAGCAAAACTTGGGACTTATAATATGTTACAGTTAACGGATTTGAAAGTTGAAGCGTTTACCGTTATTGATTTGCTTCTTCAAAGAGACAGATATTGCGTTTATGTTTTTTAAATATTTTGCAACAGGGACACGGGTGACGAATGATGCAGATTTGCTCAGTCTGCCACACCACAGTGGAGGCAGGCGTAAGCCGCAGAGCAGACACACACCTACTGTTCCACTTGCTTGTACTGACTGGTGATGTGATCTGCTTTGCCAGAAGCACCTTTCGGTTGTGTAAGAGAGAAAAACACTTAATACGTTTAAGTTGAAATAACCTCTGTCAAGCTGAACCTGAAGCAGTTAACTAACCTGTAATTGAAGAGCATTTCCTTATCTGTTTAAGGACTGACAACATGTAAGTGAAAGTTGCTTTGGGCAGAACAGGTTACAGTAATGGTAGATTCAATCATCCTCTAAATCAACCTATCCAGAGAAGGGGTTGCTAGAGCCCACCCTAGCAAGCAACGGGCCCAGGGAGAAAAAAAAACTAGAGAGGGTGCCATCCCATCGCAGGGTAAACATAAACACACACAATTTTACCTAACCCACCTTTGGATTGTATGAGGAATCTGGCGGATTCACATGCAAACTCCATGCAGGGAACACCTGAGAACGACCTTACAACAAGGTAGCCTTACCACTCTGTCACCGTGTGTCTAATTCGTTGATTAACATAACGTTTATATTTACATTAACTGTGGCCTTTAAAACCGAGGAAAAAAAAAAATCCTTTGAGACTTATTTTAGTAACATACTGCTTCCATCAGGTGGAGGGAGAAGGCCCCCTTTGCCATTCCTCGAACTCTGTCAAAATGTCAGGAATACCTCAAATCCATATTCACAGAGTTTTCGGTGTTCTCCCATGGTTTAAAAGTAAAGACATCATTCAGGAACATGGCCATGCTGAATAGGTCATGAACATTAAGCCATACCTGGTTACCTGCGGGAGGTGACAGGGAGTGGCAAAAATGTCTGCGCACAAGTGCATAGTTTAAAGTTTATTTGACATTTAAAAAAAGAATTTGGCATGGGACCTGCCGTATGCACGGTATTATAAATCCAATTTTATTTGTGTATTTGCTGTAATAAGCATACAAGTTTACTATGGCACTGTGCTCTGTACAAAAAATATTTTATAAATCCACTCAAATGTACAGCTAACACAAGGCCAGATTTAGCACACGAGTTAACCATATAAGAACTGCTAGGTAAGCATTTTAAGACAAGATAAATTAAGGACAAACTGCGAAATGGGCAACGTGCACTATTTCTGTGTGTCAGAGTCAGCAGGACATTGGATCTTCTTTTCCTTGTTTGGAATGGCATGATTTACCTAAGTGGGGGCCTGCACATGGAGAAAGGGTATAAAGCCTTAGAACATTGCCCGCCACACCTTTGAAGCCAACAAACGGATGGGAGTTTACGTCATCCGATCCTGAAAATCCTTCCAGCACAGTGACGAGATCCTACTTCGGTAATTGTCTTGTCATTGCCTCCTCGTCTGTTATACCACGTAAACCATCATTAAAGAAAGCTAAAATTATTTTTCCTATGTGATTTCTTACCGCTGTATCACTAAGGGAGGGGTATCGCCTTTTAATATTATATCTATATAGTTTTGGGTTATGTAACACGCCGCAATTACAAAACTACTATTCCAACAAGGGACCGAGCGCACCTTGCCTTTCTACTTTAACTCTTTTAGGACGGATGTCGACTTTTGTTGACAGGAGGGGTTGAAGGCAAATGTCGACAAAAGTCGACATCCAGAGATAGAGGGCGACAATCAGCTGTTAATGGCGACAAATCTCACTGTCACGTCACAGGCATTCCCTCTGTGCTTGGAGGAATGCTAGACTCGTTGACTCGGCAACTAATCCTTGCATGTGCGTGAGTTGCGAAATGTAAACAATGGCAAGATGGCATCGACATTTGAATAGGGAGCGAAGCAAATGCAGAAAAGAAAACACTCGGCAGACGATGTTTTGCGCATTATCGCGGAGTCTGACTTTTGACTTTTCAGAATCGGATTTTATTGGCAGTGATCAGGAGATCGAGCAAGAGAGTGAGAAGCCAGCATCAGCTCATCAGACACCAGCCGATGCCGCGCCAGCGGATCTGCTGCCAGTTGAGCGCCTTTGCGCAGCCGATGCATCCACGGCAAGGTACGCATGGGATAAATACACAGACATTGATCCGTTGAGAGCCGATTTGGCTACCGGAGTTTACATGACGGCATGGCTTGCTGTTGGCCACGACAGATCACCAGCTGCTGTACTTCAGGCTGCTCTCTCCTGATGCTGCTTTTCAGCTACTGTCAGACGAGACAAACAGGTAGGCAGAGATTTTTTTTGAATCGCGGGCTGCACTTGCATCGCATTCTCGTTTTTCAAAGTGGAAACCCACAACAAAAGACAAGATGAAGCGCGCTGTGGCATTACAAATAGAACTGGTGATATAACTTCAGGGAGCATTGGTCCAAACGTGTTTTGTCCCCTGGTGGCTTTGGACAGGTTATGCAGCGTGGTGATAGGTACGTGCTGCTGCAAAGTTTTATTCACTTCTGTAATAAACAGAAGCAAATCCCATGGGGTGAGCCAGGCTATAATGCCATACATAAAGTTCATAAAGTTTCAGAAGATGAAAAGAGGTGACAATACGGTTTTCATGCAGGCAGAAAACTTGGTGGCAGTGGCATGGCACGATGGCAAATGGGTGACTTGTCTCTCTACAGTACACACTAACAATATATGTGAGAAAGTGCAGCAACAGACAATTGAAAAATAGGCACCAAAGCAACACGTATTGTAAGGAGTGCAATGTGGCAATGACTGAAATTGGCTGCTTTGAGCGAGATCAGACTTTGCTGTGTAAAATGTATGTGATATGTATGTGAAATCATAGAGTATGCAGGCTCATACAACATGCAAGACAGTAACATTTGTCAAAAGTAAATATTTTTTGTTGATTTGATATGTTAAACAATTGCTTTGTGTTCTTTTTTAAAAAATGTTAGTTTTTGGAAAAATATTCAGCCCTGGGAGAAAAGAAACAAAAAAAAAATTAGCCCTAAAAGAGTTAAGAAATATTTTAGTATGGAATCTAATAAGGCCAGAGGATGAGTGAAAGACCGAGGACTTAACAGACATGTCAGCAAATAATCCAGCACTTTGACAACAACATAGTACAAAGACAAATCATAGGATTTTGGGTGTTTTACCCACTATGCTGCAATACACTACAATACAATAAACATAATTAAAAGATTCAAGGAATCCGGTCAAATCCCATCGTGTAAAAGGCTGGACGAAAAATACTTCCGAATAAGATATTGGAATACCTCCAATCTCTCAGATATCACCGACTTAAAAACCGTCATGTCTGCACACTTACTTCTGATGACAATACATGAATCAATAATCAGTTTCACTAATTGATCAACTAATCCATGTTAATTAAGAAATTAAATTTTCATATGAAGAATAGTTAAAGATTTCACCAATAGATGGCGCTAGTGACGGATCGAAATATTAAAGGAAGTGTTAAAATATTGATTACAAAATTACACTAAAACAAACCCAAGCCTAAAATGTTGAATGAATGAATTTTATATATATACACATACATATACATACACACACTTTTTTAAAAAAGCTTATAATAAGTTAAAAAGTGTACTAAAAAGTGGGCGCTTTTCATCAATCAATAAAATCTTAGCAAACGCGCCCACGCTGTTATTTTAGGAGTGAGGTATGAGAGACTTATTTTTTACATTTAGTACACTTTATTAACTTAATATAAGCATGGTTTTTAAAAAGTATTTTTTTATATTTTCTAATTAGAAGTCCACAAAAACGGGGTGGAATGTTGCATCCCGATTGATAGTGCATCATTCAGACATACATGTAAAACATGATGGGAGTGTCAGTGCCTGGCTGACCACAGCAGCTACATAAGCATTGTGATACAACACTTCTACTTAAGAGAACAAAACAGCAGCTACACGAGTACAAACGTATTTCTTTGTTTTTACTATACATAGTAGACATATGAGTGCGAGACCAAGAGAGGAGGGGGAGTTCAGAATTTCAGCTTCTGCTTTCTGGTATTGACATCTAGATGCATTATAAAATACAGGTGATGGCACCGTTTGTAGCAGACCACCGCAGTTGTAGTAAAAGCACAGGTGACTGTCAGGTGTTTCTTGTTCCCAGGTGTGTGCTGTTAGGTTGAATGTTTAAACAATAAAAATCGCTCAGCTCTTACTTTTAGACCTCGGATTTCACCAGTTAAAACTGCATTTGTTGTTAAAACGGATGAACTGACATGAAGGTAGGACAGACATCTGAGATAAAAGCAAGCTGTGAACATAAGAAAATAAATCCAAGGCACTGTACAAACATTTGACATAGCCAATACAACCATCTGAAATGTTCTGAAAAAAAATGCAATAGATATCAAACGAGTTGGCTAAGGAAGAAGACAACAACAGCTGATGACAGAAATATTGTGGGAGCTGTGAAGAAAAACAATGAACAACAGTCGGGCACATCACCAACCACCTCCACAGAGCAGGAGTGAAGGTATCACAATCCACCATTGAGAGCAGAAATATAGAGGACACACCACAAGATGCAAACCACTCATTAATAGTAAGAATCGGAAAGCCAGATTGGAGTTTGCAGAAAATGACAGAGATAAGCCACAAACGTTCTGGAACAAAGTTTTATGGAGTGACGAGACCCAGATTAGACTGTATCAGAGTGTGGAGGAAGACAGGATCTGCTCGTGATCCAAAACATATAAGCTCATCTCTCAAACATGGTGGAGGTAATGTCATGGCATGGGCTAACATGGCTTCTGGGAAGAGGCCTCCAATGTTTACTGAGAATGTAACTTGTGATGGTAGCCAGAAAAAAAGCCTGCCAATTTACAGAGAAACTAATCAGGAAGAACTTCACTATGCAGCAAGACAATGGTCCTAAACACAATGAAAAATCAACAAAGGACTTCATCGGGGGAAAGAGTGTAAGGTTTTAGACTGGCCAAGTCAATCACCTAACTTTAAATCAGCCGAGTATGAACAGGAGACTGAAGGGACAAACAAACAACAACTGAAAGAGGCTTCGGCATCAGCCTGGAAATGCAGAACAAAAGAAGAAACCAACCATCTGGTGATGTCAATGTGTTCACGTGATTGACGCAGTTATTGTCAACAAGGAATGTTACCAAATATTAAGTGTGTGATTTGCTTTAGGAACGTCTGTTCATATACTTTTGATCGCCTAAAAAAAAAGTGCGTTTTCCCAAAAAAGGTGCTGTCTTCATTATTGTGTAACACATCTAGGTGTCGATACCAGGAAATAAAAGCTGAAATTCTGAATTGCCATCTTTTGATTTCAAATCCAAATATCTTCAGTCTGTAAAAAAACCAAAAGAATTGGCCTTGCTTTCCCAATACCTACAGAGGGGACCGTAGCAAAACTCGACTCATAGAGCCAGAAGTAGAGACAACCATAAGTGAATTCTACTTAAATGTCAGTGAGAAATATCAGGCGTTTGAGTGAGCATCACAGCTGTAAACCACTCCCACATCTCTTGAAGGCGGAACTCGAAGTAGGACAGCGATTTAAACAGCAAAGAACGACAGTGCTCTGCACCACGTCATCTGACCAATATTAAGTCTACGAGAAGGATGGATTAAAAACTCCCGTCGCCAAAAATTAACTCCCAAAAAGACCCCTGTGAAATAAATGCAGTGAGTGCAGAAAACACAATAGATCAGTTAAAAGACAAACAACATGTTACAATGGAAAAATCTTTCAATAACACCAGATTATACTTCAGCATGTGAGCACATCACTGGACCAGAAGTAAAAATGAATGGTGCATGGCCTCCGGCTGTATGTGCTCTCAGTTATGATGGTACAGTCGAAGTCAACGTGAGGTACAAAAAAAAACTCACAGCTACATTCACACAAAAAAAAAAAATAAAAATATCAGGAGTGGTCTCCCCTCGACTTTCTCGTATACTCATATGGGGATGGATATTTGAGGAGTAAACCATAATACAAAAATATCATCATTGTCTTGCGAACATTAAAGAACCATCAACAACAAATCAAATAAATAATATATTGAACAATTATTATAAAAGCAAACTTGAATAAATCGGAATCTGCAGCTGCATGAATAAAAGGTGAAATACCACTATCGGTTAGTGGAAATAGTCCAAAAGTTGATAGAAATCTACATTCTGTACTTTGTACTGTACATTTATACCTAATACTTGTATGTAAAATTTGGTTAACCTAATGGAACTTTTGGAGGATTCCAATACTTTCCCTAAACTTCTTATACGAGAAGATAAAAATACATGTACGTTATCTATTAGTACTAAGCGGTGTGCACAAGAAGTGAAAAACAAGTAAAAAGAACTCCCATCAGGCGAAGTCTTTTGCAATTGATAACAAAGAGACGCAGGGGAAGCTGATTTCGATACACAATACACTGGAAACAGTTAATGTGCCAAACAACAATTTAGCATTACTGCTGACCATAGACAAGGCTGTACAGTCTACACCTGCGATTTCCAACGTGGGGCGCAATTTGATTTTTTAGAGGGGCAATTCGAGAATTTAGGTAAGTTAAACAATTTATAAAATGAAAACACAGAAATTTACTGTTAAAATGACAGAAAAAATAAACATTTTTATTTTTGTACAGAGACATTTATAAATTTCTATGAACATATAAGGGATGGTGAAGAACCCTTTAATTTATGATTTTACAACCAGCTTGGGTTTTTCTATTTAGAAATCGTTTTTACCATTAAAATAATATGAATTTTAAGAACAATTATAAAAAACTTTGCAATATAACAAAAATATACAATGATCAAAATATTACAGAAAAAGCTGTCATTAATATTTATGAATATCTCATCTCTTATGTTTTCAAAACTGTATTTGCTGTATTTTCATATTACTTCATATATATTTTTAACAATTTCTTAGTGATTTCTTTGTCAGTACTTCAACTACCCTTTCCCTCTTTTGTTTCCATGTTCCTTGCAAGCTTGTTTAGACCACATTAATGACATTATGGCCTTCCATAATTCAGGCTTGTCATTCTGGTCCCAAAATCATCACCTGTCTCTAACTGGCTAACAATCTCATACCAGTTAACTGCTAATGTGTGGTAAGCACACTGGCGCCAAAATTACTGCCATCACTGAAGCACTTCGAGTAGTGAGAAAAAGCACTATATAAATGTAAAAAATTATTACTATTTACATACAAATCCAGTGGGTGGAGCCTTTTCAGCAACAGCAGCTTTTGCCACTATTCACTACAAACTTTTTAACAAGTCATTCCCAAACATGTATTCTCATTCGAGAACCACATCCAGCCACATGAGACTACATCAGAACCATCCCATTAAACAATATTTGAATCAGCAAATAACAAGAAACATCAGATCTTTTTTGATACAACATGTATGCAGTGAGCAGAGCCTTAACAATAAACCAGCTGAACACAATGGCTCAACCTTTTTGTTCCAACCAAATACTCCACTCATAATGAAAGGTGTTTTTAGTAGTCAAGCGGCTTTCTACTAAGACTCAAGTCGTCCCCCCCCCCCCCCGCCCAAAAAGATGCACATTTTAGGTTAACTGGTAATTCCGAACGGGCCCTGCAGGTTTATGATTGTGTCCGTACACATGAGAGTGTGGTGCAATGGTCTGCACCCAGTTTTGCCAATTTTAAACTGTAGCTCACCCACAACCCTGAAATGCATTAAGTGTATTTCGAAAAGTCATATTTTTCTTTGTTGTCTTCTTAAAAAATAAACTACATTTTTGAAGGTTGGAATGAATCAGCCCCAATTTTTAACTTTATTTTCAATTAGCCATTTCCAAAAATGTTTCTTTCTTGGGGAAAAATGCAGGGATCTAGTTGTACCAACCTTAGCTTTTCTTAAAAATGTACACATTCCTGTTAATTTGAAACCATTCAAGAAAATTAACTTTTGAATCAATAAAATTAGGTCAGTTGTCTCTAAACAGTAACTGAACTCAGTCTTAAGCATTGCAAACCGTATTACAGTTCGTTACTTTTTAAACTCATAAGCTTACAATTAAGAAATGAACAAAACATTCTTCACCGCCGTTCCAGCAAACTCGCTTTGCGTGTTTGTTTGTGAGGCTGCGAGGATTAATTTGAATAATCAGACGAGTCCGACCGTATTGATCTATAATCCCCGGAGCAGACGGATCAAGACAGCTAGCGATCAAATCGGCAGATGCTCTCGGATTCAGCCGACGAAACTGCAGTATCAGCGACAACGTCAGAAGCAGCAACCACAGCCGGAGTGTCCTTCTCTATTTATCTCAACATCACTTACGAGAGTCAGCGTTGCCATTGCTGTAACCCTTTTTCACTACACATATTCAATGAATAAAAAGCTCGTCTTAATTAAATAACCGAAAGTGATACTTCCTAGTATTTATTTCCAAATTGCACTGACGGATTACATGCACCTACTACCGACCCGGCTGCTCTCACCTCTACCTCTGGGCGGCTCTTCTAATTTACACCCAGGATCCGTGCGGGCCTGGCCGAAACAATGCCACGCCCGCTGACTGGATCATCTGGAAAGGTTGGCGACGTATTTTGTAGACAGATCAAATCCGTCTTGAAACGAAAGGCTCACAGTTCCTGAACGTCTCCTAACTCGTCGTCACCACCGCTGCCTAAACTAGAAAACCGGACACCCGAACCAGCTCGGCTTCAGAAGCGGCTTCCAGGCAGCCGTCCCGATAATGTCAACAGGAAGTTACGGCATCTGTTATAGCCCGCCCAATCTTTCTGGAGATGGACCAATCAGCTCTCACGGACTGCCCCACTATTAAGGCACCATGTTATGTGGCTTTCGCAAGGACGATGTCGCTTGTTTAACTTTCATTCTTACATATATATATATATTATATATATATTTAACTTAATTAAACCTAATTAGGAAGATCTGTTTAAAGTGCGCATTAAAATATCTTCAAACCAAAAAAGAAATGAGAGCATTACCCCCCCCGTGGTGTTCCAGTCGGAGTGTCCTATATTGTATGACGATAAGGAGGGCGTGGTTTTATTTGCAGTCTTTCTAATCTTCCTTGACCTGCAGGAAGATGACGTTTTGTGGGGGCGGGGTGTGTTGAGGGTTACGGTGGGTCGCGCGTGCAGACATTCATTAGAGTCTCTCGGTAGTAGATCATCCCAGCAGCGTTAGTCTCGGGTTAGAAACCAACGTTGAATTAGACGTCAGTTCACCACAGCATCGATAGACTACGAGAGTCACCACTGATTCTTTATGGGAATCTAAGTAACTAAAGAAAGTAAGAAATCACACTAAGATCCGCGGACCAAGAGGTCGTACATACTGCATACTTTTAATTTGCTGGGACATATAAACCATACTGAAATACGTAATGAAACACATTCCGAAGCACATCCACTCCATAACAAGAAAAAAGAAATTAAGAATTTTATTCCTAATGAATTTTGTAAGTCAAAGTCAAAACAACTTTAAGCTCTCGCACGCCACCATTATACCTCATTGCATGCATATTGTAAAATGCCGCACAAATGACTGTTTTCACTTATTCTCAGAGGGATGAGTTATTTTAAATTTTAGTACAGACCGTAAGCATTTCAGTGTAGAATAAGCGTTCAAGTATAACGTGCATGTTTTTTAACTTGAAATGTTAAGAGTTTTAGTAAGCTGTTAATTTCACTGTAAAATGTATGCATTTCAAAGTGGAATGTACTGTTTTTGGAGACTGCGTTCCTTAAAAGTGAACAGGACATACTTCACATCATCTATAACTCTGTGATGGCCAGTATAATCTTACTATATATATTATGGAGAATCCACTGCATCCACTTAATAGTATTACTGTATCTCCAGACAGAAGAGCAGCTTCAGCGACAGACTGCTGTCACCGTCCTGCTCCACTGACAGACTGAGGAGATCGTTCCTCCCCCAAACTATGCGACTCTTCAATTCCACCCGGGGGTGTAAACGTTAACATTTAGCATTATACAAAGTTATTGTCTGTTTTTCACCTGCATTATTATCATTCTTTAATTTAATATTATTTATTGTAGCAGTATGCTGCTGCTGAAGAATGTGAATTTCCCATTGGGATTAATAAAGTATCTATCTATCTATCTATCTATCTATACTGTAAGGCTATGACTGGTAATGTTACTTCAAAAGAGGCCCACCAAATCCAGAAGCTCATTAAAAAAAAGGCAGACTCTTGAGATAGAAGCGGAAGAAAGAATTAAAACAAAACTGAGTGCCATTATGAATAATGCTGCACATCCTCTCTCTGTGACACACCAACACTGAAGACTTCAGCCTATGAATTATTCAGCAGACGTGTGTCAAGAAATGCGACAGGGGCTCCTTTATACCAACAGTAATATGCCTGCATAGCATCTCACTGTCTCTATAACTGGCGAGTCAGAAGTTTTCTTTCTTTTTAGTCATTCGGGTGTGTGTTTAGAAAACAATGTGTGTATTATCTATCTATCATATTATGCCTTTCATTTCTATCTATTATATAGTGACTTTCATCCATCTGTCTATCTATCTATCATATAGTGACTTTTGTCCATCTGTCTATTTATCATATAGTGCCTCATTTCTATCTATTATAGTATATAGTGACTTTCATCCATCTATCTATCTATCATATAGTGCCTTTCATTTCTATCTATTATATAGTGCCTTTCATCTATCTATTATATAGTGTCTTTCATCCATCTGTCTATCTATCCCAGTGTTTCCCAAACTCGGTCCTGGTGAACCCCTGTGGCTGCAGGTTTTTGTTCCAACCAGCTTCTGTTTTTAATTGAACTCCTGGGCTAATTAAGTGAACTCATATTTCCCAAGTTCTGTGTGTAGGGAACAATATAGAAATTAGAAAACTAAGTTTGCTAAAAAAAAAAAATATTAAAATGTAGCAAGCAGTTATATAGGAATAATGTATTTTTTTTCTTTTTAACAGTATTTTCATCTTGATTTTCATTCTACTTTTCTAGGTGTTCTAATTGTTTAATTGATCCATTATTTACTAATTAGTGGGTCTGACTCTAAAGTAGTTGCAGCCTTTGATTATTCCGTGTTGTTTGCCTGGGTGTCTGCTCTGCTCATTTTATATTCTCATTATTAAGATACAATGAAGAGGGAAAAACTGCACAGAGAAAGGGCAAAATATAATGAAATCAACAAAAGATAGTTAAGCATTTAAATTGATAGCAAAAGCAGAAATATTTCTAAATGTCTTATATATGTAAAAACCATGCTGCTGTGCTTTTCTGAATGTTGAATAAAAGAAAAAAAATACCAGATAATAAAATGAGATCAGTGCTATCAGGTGTTGTCACTGATTAGGAATCTGGTTGGAACAAAAACCTGCAGCCACAGGGGTTCCCCAGGACTGAGTTTGGGAAACACTGATCTATCCTATAGTTCCTTTCATATCTATCTATTATATAGTGACTTTCATCCATATGTCTATCATATAGTGCCTTTCATTTCTATCTAGTGACTTTCATCCATCTGTCTATCATATAGTGCCATCTATTATATAGTGTCTTGCATCCATCTGTCTATCTATCTTATAGTTCGTTTCATATCTATCTATCTATCTATCTATCTATCATATAGTGCCTTTCATATCTATCTATTATATTATGACTTTCATCTATCTATTATATAGTGACTTTCATCCATCTGTCTATCATATAGTTCCTTTCATATCTATTATATAGTGCCTTTCATATCTATTATATAGTGACTTTCATCTATCTATCATATGGTGTCTTTCATTTCTATCTATTATATAGTGATTTTCATCCATCTGTCTATCTATCTATCCTATAGTTCCTTTCATATCTATTTATCTATCTACATTGTGTATACACTTCCATACACAAGGTATGTATTCCAATGTAGAGTGCAATTGTCTCACTATACAATATATGCATCTCAATAAAGCGTGTAAGGGTTTCAGCATGCAGTGTATCCACAGAGTGTATCCATGTCAGTTCACAGTGGATGTGTTTCTGTATAGAATGTAGGCACTTCAGTATGGAGTATATTCACGTTCACAGAGTACGTGTTTCAATAACAGTGTATGTGTTTCTGTGCAAAGTGTATGTGGTTCAGTACAGAGAGTATGTACTGTTAGGAATGATTTACGTCATAAGTGACGCCTCCTACCACCTCTAAAGTTTGTCTAAAAGTGCCACTGATAAATGTGATTCTCCATGGAAGTCTAACCTCCTAAAGAAAACTTAAGTAAGAAATCACACCAGGATCCAAGGACTATGAGCTACTGACGTAAAGAGTTGATGCCTACACTCGTGATGATTTAATTTGCATTTATTGCTGTTCATCTATTTCCGTGTTTTCCAAACTCAGTCCTGGGGACCCCCTGTGGCTGCAGGTTTTTGTTCTGTTTTTAATTGGACTCCTAGCCCACTTAAGCAAGCTCTTATTTCCCAGTTTCTGTATTTTGGACTCAATGGAGAAACCAAGTTTGGTAAATTTATATTAACATGTACTTATATTGTTAATAACTCTTAAAAAGTTAAAAAAAAAAAACTATCCCCTTATAACAATTTTCAGCCTGATTTTCATTCTGCTTTTCCAGGTCTACTAGCCGTCCCCCATGGCTTTGCCCACATAGCAGTGAAACAGGACAAACTTTAAAAAGCAATAAACAAACAGGTGTGACCATGTGAGTTCTCGCTCCAGTCTCCCACTTCCTTTTTGGGAGCTCTTGAACCCGACACCGTCGGTAACGTAATCGGATGAGCCAGACAATGAGGACACTAAACGAAGCAAGGGGAAGGTGCAAAAAGGTGCAAAGTGCTTTTATTAAAAAGACCAAAACCAAAAGCAGTGTTCAAAATAAATAGTGCAGTGCTTCTAAAAGTCATTAAATAAATAATCCATTAAAAACAAGTGAAATGTGGAGGTTATAATCCCATAAATAAATCCAGTTAAAACGAGGTTAAAAACAATGGCTGGAAGAAGTCCTTTAAAACAAAACCCGGTGCCGCCTTCTTCTGACGGCTCCCCTGCTTCTCCCGTCCAGGCCCTGCACCAGGGGTGTCGCCGTACCTTCAGCTGACTCCTCCCATTGATCTGGAAACCTCTTGGTCCTGTAGGGCTCCGCCAGACCGAGACTCGGGTTCTCCAGCGACTGGGGCGTCCACCTCCCAAGCCTCCAACTCCCACTGCCCTTAAGTGGTGAGCCATCCTCCTTTGGTTCATTCCTGCTCCTCACTAACACTCAGCAGGAGCGACCACTACTGTCTGCCCCCAGGTGCCGACCAAACACCCCACTAGGGCTAACTTCTCAGCTGCCTTCGCTCACTCACGCAATGGCCTTCTTCTCCCATAACCTCCATCCACTTTTCTTCTTTCTCCCCCTCCACACTCGCGCTCCTACTAAATATAATGGGGACGTGGCAATTAGCAGTTCATCCATCCATCCATCCATTTTCCAACCCGCTGAATCCGAACACAGGGTCACGGGGGTCTGCTGGAGCCAATCCCAGCCAACACAGGGCACAAGGCAGGAACCAATCCCAGGCAGGGTGCCAACCCACCGCAGGACACACACAAACACACCAAGCACACACTAGGGCCAATTTAGAATCGCCAATCCACCTAACCTGCATGTCTTTGGACTGTGGGAGGAAACCGGAGCGCCCGGAGGAGACCCACGCAGACACGGGGAGAACATGCAAACTCCATGCAGGGAGGACCCGGGAAACGAACCCAGGTCCCCAGGTACCCCAACTGCGAGGCAGCAGCGCTACCCACTGCTCCACCATGCCGCCCCAATTAGCAGTTCCCAGCTTCAATTACGGATGCGGACGATTCCTCACCTGTGCACTTAAGCGAAGAAATGCCCGCCTCACGTAGCGTCCAAGAAGCGCTCCGGCCACACTACCATGCTCCCTCTATAAGCCACGAGTGCGGAGATTATCTGTTAAAAAACTGAACTTCTCTTCTGAGCCGAGGACCCGCTATACCACAAGCAGAGGCTCCAAAACGTGGCCAGAGGGTGAGCGACTCAATCACGCGTAAGTGAGGAGCGCCCTGCCCGGCTACCCACTCCTGACATCATGCTTCCCCTTCCCCTCTGCCCACAGTCTCTCTCTCGGATTAGCGTGAATATATCACTCCTGCAAGCAATGAGAGTAGACACAAAATCAACTGGAATGTTCAAGCAAATTCCAAAAAGAAACCCGATCTAAATCTGTTAAGTAGTTCTCTCGTTCGCTAGCTAAGCGGAGGTAAGATATGCCCCAAGGCTGGCACATGAGTGAGGGGGGCTTGGCCCACTGCGTGTCTCTCGGATTCGTGCAGATAAATCGGTACCGCTAATGAACTATGATACTTAGCGCAATGAGAGAAGTCACAAAATCAAACAATGCTCAAGCAAATTATAGAAAAAGACTCGATCTAAATCAGACAGACTGGAACACTTTGAAAACACTTCAGATCTCAATGGGAAAACATATCCTGCTGGCTCTCTCTACTGCTATGGACTGGCAATGTGTTAGGAATGAAAGGATGGCACATCGTGTGATGGAAATGAAAATGATCAACCGACAGAGGGCTGAACTCAAAGACACCACGAAAATCAAAGGGAAGCAATGATCAGGCAGGCATGCGAGGCCATTTTCCTGAAATTTCATTGCAGCAACTCCAAATCGTACTCAGTAGTTTGTATACCGCTACCCTCCCACCCACGCCCGAACATGCTTGTATGCATGCCTGACAACGTCCTAATGAGACAACAGATGGTGTCCTGGGGGATCTCCTCCCAGGTCTTTACCAGGGCATCACTGAGCTCCTGGACAGTCTGAGGTGTCAGATGGACCCAAACATAATGTCCCACCCAGAGGTGTTCTATTGGATTGATGTCAGGCGAGTGAGTGTGGGTATGGGGGCAGTCAATGGTATCAATTCCTTCATCCTCTCACCACATGAGGCCGGGCATTGTCGTGCACCAGGAGGAACCTGTATAGGGTCTGACAATGGGTCCAAGGATTTCATCCTGATACCTAATAGCAGTCAAGGTGCCGTTGTCCAGCCTGTAGAGGTCTGTGTGTGTCCCCCCATGAATATGCCTCCCCAGATATACCATCACTGACCCATCACCAAACTAGTCATGCTGAATGATGTCACAGGCAGCATAACGTTCTCCACGGCTTCTCCAGACCCTTTCACGTCTTTCACTAGTGCTCAGGGTGAACCTGCTCTCATCTGTGAAAAGCACAGGGTGCCAGTGGTGGACCTGCCAATTCTGGTATTCTATGGTAAATGTCAATCGAGCTCCATGGTGCCGGGCGGGCAGTGTGCACAGGGCCCACTAGAGGATGTCGGACCCTCAGGCCACCCTCATGAAGTTGGTTTCTGATTGTTTGGTCAGAGACATTCACACCACTGGTTTTCCTGCTGGAGGTCATTTTGTAGGCTCATCCTGTTCCTCTTTGCCCAAAGGAGCAGATACCGGTGGGTCCTGCTGATGGGTTAAGCACCTTCTACGAAGGGCCCTGTCCAGCTCTTCTGGAGTAACTGCCTGTCTCCTGGAATCTCCTCCATGCCCTTGAGACTGTACTGGGAGACACAGCAAACCTTCTGGCAATGACAGGCACATATTGATATGCCATCCTGGAGACGTTGGACTACTTGTGCCACCTCTGTAGGATCCAGGTATGGCCTCATGCTATCAGTAGTGACACTGACCGTAGACAAATGCAAAACGAGATGTGGAGGAAAAAATGTCAGTGGCCTCCCTCCAGCTGTTAAACCATTCACTCCTGTTTTGGGGTGTCATCTCAGTGTTGCCCCCCTAGTGCACCAAAGCAGCTGAAACTGATGAACAAGCCCCTCTGCCACTTCACTGACCTGATCAATAGCCCACAAGTGTCACTGACTTGATGCTGCACTCTCATTACAAAGGGGTCCTTTCATTTTTTTGAGCAGTACATATGGAGACTAATTAGCGGGTCTGACACTAAAGTTATTGCAGCCTTTCGTCTTTCACTGTTGTTTACCTGGCTCTCAGGTCTGTTTCTTTTAATTATCATTATTTGGATACAATGAAGGGTGCAAACTGCACAAAAAAATAAAAAAACAATAGGACAACAACAAAAGAGAGGTAAGCGTCTAAAGCAAAAGTAGAAATATTTCTAAATGTCTTATAAATGTAAAAATCACACTGCTGTGCTTAACTAAAGGCAGAATAAGAGAAGGGGAAAAAAGACCATCTAAATCGATGAGATCAATTATTATCACTAATCGTGAACTTGGCTGGAATAAAAAACCTGCAGCCTCAGGGGGTCCTCAGGACCGAGTTTGAGAACCACTGATCTGTTTGATTGGTTTTGTCTGTGATGTGATGTGGAGCTCAGCATTCCGGGAAGACTTTAGAGGTTGCATCTTCAGACTGGCTCTGCGCTATTTTAGGCATTATGGATCTTGTTTTGATGCTGAAAATCCAGTGCATTGACGGTTTCTGTTGAGGAGAGACAATCTTTACTGTCGGGTGGCTTAACATACGTCTAGTGATGTGCTGGGATCTTTAACGATGCTAACTGGGGTCATTGGGTGTTTCAGGTCTTTCAAAATCAAACAGTTTCACCCAGGCAACCCGACCTGGATTTGATCAGAGACCCCCTACTTGTGTCCCGGCCGCATTAATCCACGGGTCGTTCCTCCATTTCCAGAGCCATCAGAAGGCACTCTCTGCGGCCTGTGTGGCGGCTCAGATGGCTCTGCTCCTTGCTGACCCTGTGATACCAAGCAAAGGGGAAGTTTTTCAGAGTGAACTACCAGTGAATCCTCCACACCCAACCTCGATGAGGTCACACCGTGTTCTTCATCCTTTCCTGCGGCATTCTTGCACAACCTCCTCATACTTGCTCTTTTTCCTACTATGTATCCTTTACTATACTGTATATAAAAAAAACATAAAGCCAGGGCACAAAAATGTGACAACCAAGATAAGAGAGGCATCAAAATCTGCTTTGTCATGGACTTGTGCTGGAAAATGTAAATTCCAGTTATTTCAGATGCCTCTAAATTTCATCTGGCTTTATCCGCTTCTCATTTCACAGATTTGTTCTCCCACACCTGACACCCCAGGCAATTCTGACATTCTGACCTGCATCCAGTCGGTCACAGTTGTCATACTGCAAGACGAAACCATGGCCATCACAGTCCCTAAATGTCATTTTAAAAACTTATTTTGGGCTGTGCTCATTTCAAAGCTGACATTGAAGGAGTGGTCTTCCTTTATTTGTCAGTTTCTATCTGTAGAAGCAGCACAATCTGATGGCTGTTGTGATCGGTGAGGTTTCGTAATTGAAGTTTTCTTTTATGTTTCTTTTTATTATGTTTACGAGTCACGTCACCGTGAATGCATGTTAATTGTGACTGGTGCATCACGTGATCCATCTTTGACTTGCAAGGTACAGCAGTGCTTTGTGCTCCCCGATTGGTGGGATCTTTCACAAGACCAAAGGTCAATCCAATTACCTGTAGGTTAACTACCACCACACCGGCAACACGTGCAGGGGATAGATAGATAGATAGATAGATAGATAGATAGATAGATAGATAGATAGATAGATAGATAGATAGATAGATAGATAGATAGATAGATAGATAGATAGATATGAAAGGCACTATATAACATATATAGATTGGAAAGGCACAATAGATAGTGTCACAGATGACTGCAGTCATTACCTGGCCGGGATGCCTGGAGGGACCGGAAAGGGACATTAATAGCTTCCGGGGCACTAGGGGGCAGCCACCCTGGATAAAAAGAGGACCACGGGAAAGGGACAAAGATGATTTGACTTATTGGGAACTGTGGCGACCACCAGGGGGCGTTTTAAGCCTCAGGAGACCCGGATGTGATTACTTCCGCCACACTTGGCAAGATGGTGGAGGGATCGGCCAGGGACGCCCGGAGTGCTTCCGGTTCAAAGGGCAGCACTTCCGCCACACCAGGAAGTGCTGCCGGATGGACATCAGCCGCCACCTGGAGCACATCCGGGTGGGAATAAAAGGGGCCGCCTCCTTGCAGTCAGTGAGCCAGAGTCGGGAGTGGGAGAAGGACGAAGCTCCCTGGAGGAGTAGAGGCGGCAAAAGACTGAGTATTTTGTGGTGATTATTGCTGAGTGCATTGTGTACAGTGTGAGAATTGTTTATTTAATGGAAAATAAACGTGCGTGTTTTATAAAGATGTGGTCTCCAACTGGTGGTGTCCGGGCAACTATTACAATAGATAGATAGATAGATAGAAAGGCACTATATAATAGATAGATAGATAGAAAGGCACTATATAATAGATAGAATGGGTGGCCACGGCCACTATCTGGCCGGGATACCAGCACAGTGAAAGGACCATGAGAGCGGGCATTGATGACGCAATACCTCCCCTGGGATACTAGAGGATAGGCCTCCTGGTGGCTATGGCACCACAGATTCCCACAGGGCAGGTGGCGAACTCCAGGCCTCGAGTGCTGCAGGTTTTCGTTCTTACCATCTTCTTTATTAGTGACCTGTTTTTGCTGCTGATTACTTCTTTTAATTGACGTGACTCAGGCCCCATTGTTGTTTCTTTTTCTTTAATTAGCAGCCAAACAATAATGAGACACAAAACAATCCACCACATGACCAGCTCCCCTGTGCCCATTACACAATATCTGAAATTAAAGAGGGGTGATGGTCTTGGTAAGGTTGATCTCTCAGTTCACCAAAATATTTTGATGGCTTTTCCTAGAAAGAACAACAGTTTTCGAAATGTCTGCTGTGCCAGAAAGAGCAGCAACAAGCCATGGAATTAAATAACAGGTTTAATTAACAACAAGAATTGGCTTCTCATTAAGAAAGTGATTGGAGTGAAATTGGTTGGAGTTTGAAGCCCCAGTTTAGCTGGTCATCTGTTAGCTCATTTCACATCTCATTTCTGCTTGGCTGCCATTTAACACTAGAATTACCAGAGCCTACGAAAAAACTCGTAAATCCAGCCCACCTTAAATCCGTTCGCACCTCTCCGCCAGCATCTTTTGTCCTATAAATGTGCTGAAGGGACTGTATATTGGTGTGGTGTTGGTATTTTGTGGGCAAAGCTGTAAATAAACACAGGTGGTGAGTTAAACCTGTATCCTGCCTGTTTGTGTCAGGGGTTAGGGCGACAGTACGCCCCCTACTGGCTTACAATAGATAGACAAATGTGAAAGGCACTATATGATAGATAGATAGATAGATAGATAGATAGATAGATAGATAGATAGATAGATAGATAGATAGATAGATAATGGGTGTGACTGAGGAAGATGACAAGAACAGGAAGATATGGAAAAAGATGATCTGCTGTGGCAACACCTAATGGGAGCAGCTAAAAGAAGAAGAAGTATAATAATAACATTAGTCACCGGAACAAACCACAATTAAACGTTTTCCTTCTTTAAATACTGTCTAATAAGATGACTTAACTGTGTTATAACTTTAATTCTCACATTCAAAGGAATGGCGTTTTGAACTTTCTTGGTGTTTTACAGCTCATTTCTGATTGTTCTCCAGGCATGATGTTAAAGAAAATCAGAGAAGACACTTAAGTAGCCCACGAATGAACCAGAGTGTGTGAACGCAGCATCGACTCTAAGAATGACTGACTTACTAGATAGATAGATAGATAGATAGATAGATAGATAGATAGATAGATAGATAGATAGATAGATAGATAGATAGAGTACCTGCCAAATAATACAAACAGTACACGACATGTGTTTTGCCCTAATTGGGGCTCATCAGGTGTACGCACCTTTGCTTTCCCTTACAGGGATCAAAGCTCGGACATCAGTGCCTGAGGCAAAGCCTCTGACGTTGTGCCACAGTGGCTGGGTGACTGGGTGAAGATCAGAATATTACATTCATAGGTCTGAATTACAATTTGATTATTAGGATGGTTACCTACCAGGTAACACTTGTGGTTGGTCAGCCAGTCGGCAAACATTTGCCACATCTTCTCTGTCAAGCTCTGTTCTTCACTGTTCTTTCTGCTGACATTCACCATCCCACATTTTCTTATCTATACCTTTGTTTGCGAGCCCTCATGTTAGATAAACTTTTACAATGAGTGTGAAGATAAAGGAAAAGCACCTATTGTTCCCTGTGGGGACTTTCATTTGGAGAAAAAGGTCTCTGCCATTGCCCTAACATTACATCCTATTTATAAAAACAAACCATTTTCAAAGTCTATGAATGCATTTTCTTCATAGGGCATAGTGGTGCAGTGGGTAGTGTTATTGTTTCACTCATTCTCTTGTCTGTGGCCAAACTAAAACTTGACTCTGACACTCGCCTGCACATAACCTAAGTGGATGTCTGGGGTGTAGCTAAGAATACATGAATCATACTTCCATCTATGAATAATCATTTGGAAATATTATAAAATATACTTTGGTGGGAAATGATGTGATTCAAACCTGATAGCCCACCCTTCCTGCCTATGCATATGCCGGAAGAGCTTAAGAACAAATGATGGGAGCCCATATGGGTGGCATGTCATTATAAATCTATGGGAGTGTTGCAATAACAGCACCTGACAAGGCTTGACGTATCCAAAGGGTGACCACCTCAGGAGGACTGACAGACACAATTCAGTGATGTCACCCTCCAGACAGATCACATGTGGACTCAAAGTTCATCTCAAGTGCACCTCAATAATCCATAGTCTCGGATATGTCATCCTCTTATTGTGGTTGTAGACAATACAATGAGGCCCCAGGACATGCTGGGATGGGAATCTATATATATCTATATATCTATATATTCCCGAGAGGGAGTGCAGTGAGTGTGTACGCCTGATGAGCCCAGAATTAGGGCGAAACACGTGTCGCGTACTCTTTGCATTATTTGACAGTAAACTATTTCAACCATTCTATGATCTGCTTCTCACAACTGAGGGCATCGTGGCGGATGTTAGCCGAATTGCTGACCAACCACAAGCGTTACCTGGTAGGTAACCACCCATACGATCAGATTGTGATTCAGACTACGAATGTCGTGAATATATATATATATATATATATATATATATATATATATATATATAGTGGAACCTCGGTTTGCAAGCATAATTCGTTCCGGAAACGTGGTCGTAGTCCAAAGCACTCGTATATCAAAATGAATTTCCCCATAAGAAATAATGGAAACTCAAATGATTTGTTCCACAACCCAAAACTATTCATATAAAAATGATTAATACAAAATATAAAGTAAAAATACATAAAACAAATTAACTTGCACTTTACCTTTGAAAAGAATCATGGCTGGTGTGAGTGAGTTTCTAAACTCTTGTGGGATTGCACCCAACGGGACGACACGCGGAAGAGCGTCCCTAAGCAATCGCAGTCTCCCAGTGCTGTAGCAGTTCTCCGTAAAAGCGAATCCGAAAAGATCGCGGACATGCTATAAGCGCCTGCCGTCAATGGGTGATACAAGGAACAAGGAACATTATAAATGCGCAGGGCCCTGCCTGACTGCTGTGTCTGTGTAGAAATAACCGCGCTGTTGCTGTTTCAAGCTGAATAAAGCTTGTGTTGCTAAAGTACTGAGACTCAGCTTCGTGTTTTAGGGTGCAAGACGGGGACTCGCACGTCACAGCACGAGCGTGCGCGCACACACACACACACACACACACGAGCGCACGCGAGCACACATACACACACACAGTCACAATGCTAATGCTGTAGTGAACACTATACGCTCGTACGGATATCGACTATATGAGTGAGGCATGGCGACTCAGACGGAGAATAGGAGACAATTGCCCACAATCCCGCAGTGAGAGAGAGAGAAGAACCATCAGCTCAGTTCTGATCACATGACGCTCAGCAGACAAAGCGTATACATACTACTCGTACTGCAAGACCTCGCTCGTTTATCAAGTCAAAAAGTATTAAAAATTTTTGCTCGTCTTGAAAAACACTCGTAAACCAAGTTACTCGCAAACCAAGGTATATATACAGTGGAATATATACAGAGGTTAGATGACCGTGGTCTTGTTTGAAAATAGTTGTAAGTAGGGCGTGACTTGAAAGAATCTCATGCTAAAAGTCTCCATTCTCATGGGACTTCATAGCGCCGATGTTTTTGGAATCTTTGAATTCTCGCTGGCAACATGAATTAGATGATCTACAAAACTCCAACTTAAAATTTAAATCCGAACAATATATTCCCCCTCCTTGAACCACCACCTTACCGTGGTGGAGGGGTTTGCGTGTCCCAATGATCCTAGGAGCTCTGTTGTCCGGGGCATTATGCCCCTGGTAGGGCCACCCAAGGCATACTGGTCCTAGGCGAGGGATGTGACAAAGAGCGGTTCAACAAACCTCCAATGATGAATCAAAAATTTGGACGGCGTTTTCCCTTGCCCGGACGCGGGTCACCGGGGCCCCCCTCTGGAGCCAGGCCTGGAGATGGGGCTCGATGGCGAGCACCTGGTGGCCGGGCCTGCACCCATGGGGCTCGGCCGGGCACAGCCTGAAGAGGTAACGTGGGTCCCCCTTCCCATGGGCTCACCACCTATGGGAGGGGCCAAGGAGGTCGGGTGCAGTGTGAGTTGGGTGGTGGCCGAAGGCGGGGACCTTGGCGGTCCGATCCTTGGCTACAGAAGCTGGCTCTTGGGACGTGGAATGTCACCTCTCTGAAGGGGAAGGAGCCTGAGCTAGTGCGCGAAGTTGAGAGGTTCCGGCTAGATATAGTCGGACTCACCTCGACGCACAGCTTGGACTCTGGAACCAATCTCCTTGAGAGGGGCTGGACTCTGTACCACTCTGGAGTTGCCCCCGGTGAGAGGCGCCGAGCAGGTGTGGGTATACTTATTGCCCCCCAACTTGGAGCCTGTACATTGGGGTATACCCCGGTGGACGAGAGGGTAGCCTCCCTTCGCCTTCGGGTGGGGGGACGGGTCCTAACTGTTGTTTGTGCGTATGCACCGAACAGCAGTTCGGAGTACCCACCCTTTTTGGAGTCCCTGGAGGGGGGTGCTAGAGGGCATACCGTCTGTGGACTCCCTCGTTCTGCTGGGAGACTTCAATGCTCACGTGGGCAATGACAGTGAGACCTGGAAGGGCGTGATTGGGAGGAATGGCCCCCCCGATCTGAACCCGAGCGGTGTTTTGTTATTGGACTTCTGTGCTCGTCACGGATTGTCCATAACGAACACCATGTTCAAGCATAGGGGTGTTCATATGTGCACTTGGCACCAGGACACCCTAGGCCTCAGTTCGATGATCGACTTTGTGCTTGTGTCGTCGGACTTGCGGCCACATGTCTTGGACACTCGGGTGAAGAGAGGGGCGGAGCTGTCAACTGATCACCACCTGGTGGTGAGTTGGCTTTGATGGTGGGGGAGGATGCCAGTCAGGCCTGGTAGGCCCGAACGTGTTGTGAGGGTCTGCTGGGAACGTCTGGCAGAGTCCCCTGTCAGAAGTAGCTTCAATTCCCACTTCCGGCAGAACTTCAACCAAGTTCCGAGGGAGGTGGGGGACATTGAGTCCGAATGGGCCATGTTCCGTGCCTCTATTGTTGAGGCAGCTGACCGGAGCTGTGGCCGTAAGGTGGTCGGTGCCTGTCGTGGCGGCAATCCCCAAACCTATTGGTGGACACCGGTGGTGAAGGATGCCGTCAAGCTGAAGAAGGAGTCCCACAGGACCCTTTTGTCCTGTGGGACTCTGGAGGCAGCTGATAGGTACCGGCAGGCCAAGCGGAATGCGGCTTTGGTGGTTGCTGAGGCAAAAACTCGGGCGTGGGAGGAGTTTGGGGAGGCCATGGAGAACGACTTTCGGACGGCTTCGAGGAGATTCTGGTCCACCATCTGACGTCTCAGGAAGGGGAAGCAGTGCAGTGTCAACACTGTATATGGTGGGGATGGTGCGCTGCTGACCTTGACTCGGAACGTTGTGGGTCGGTGGGGGGGAGTACTTCGAAGACCTCCTCAATCCCACTAACATGCCTTCCAATGAGGAAGCAGAACCTGGGGACTGAGGTGGGCTCCCCCATCTCTGGGACTGAGGTCACCGAGGTGGTCAAAAAACTCCTTGGTGGCAGGGCCCCGGGGGTGGATGAGATACTCCCTGGAGTTCCTCAAGGCTCTGGATGTTGTAGGACTGTCTTGGTTGACACATCTCTACAACATCGCATGGACATCAGGGACAGTGCCTCTGGATTGGCAGACCGGGGTGGTGGTGCCCCTCTTTAAGAAGGGGGGACCGGAGGGTGTGTTCCAACTACAGAGGGATCACACTCCTCAGCCTCCCTGGAAAAGTCTATTCAGGGGTCCTGGAGAGGAGGGTCCGTCGGATAGTCAAACCTCGGATTCAGGAGGAACAGTGTGGTTTTCGTCCTGGTCGCGGAACAGTGGACCAGCTCTATACCCTTAGCAGGGTCCTGGAGGGTGCATGGGAGTTTGCCCAACCAGTCTACATGTGTTTTGTGGACTTGGAAAAGGCGTTCGACCGTGTCCCTCGGGGAATCCTGTGGGGGGTACTCCGAGAGTATGGGGTACCGGCCCCCCTGATAAGAGCTGTTCAGTCCCTGTACGATCGGTGCCAGAGCTTGGTCCGCATTGCCGGCAGTAAGTCGAACCTGTTTCCAGTGAGAGTTGGACTCCGCCAGGGCTGTCCTTTGTCACCAATTCTGTTCATAACTTTTATGGACAGAATTTCTAGGCGCAGCCAGGGCGTTGAGGGGGTCCGGTTTGGTGGGCTCAGGATTGGGTCACTGCTTTTTTGCAGATGATGTTGTCCTGTTTGCTTCATCAGGCCGTGATCTTCAGCTCTCTCTGGATCGGTTCGCAGCTGAGTGTGAAGCGGCTGGGATGAGAATCAGCACCTCCAAATCCGAGACCATGGTCCTCAGCCGAAAAAGGGTGGAGTGCCCTCTCAGGGTTGGGAGCGAGATCCTGCCCCAAGTGGAGGAGTTCAAGTATCTCGGGGTCTTGTTCACGAGTGAGGGAAGAATGGAGCGTGAGCTCGACAGGCGGATCGGTGCGGTATCTGCAGTAATGCGGGCGCTGCATCGGTCTGTCGTGGTGAAAAAGGAGCTGAGCCATAAGGCAAAGCTCTCAATTTACCAGTCGATCTATGTTCCTACCCTCACCTATGGTCATGAGCTATGGGCAGTGACCGAAAGAACGAGATCGCAAATACAAGCGGCTGAAATGAGTTTCCTCCGCAGGGTGTCTGGGCTTTCCCTTAAAGATAGGGTGAGAAGCTCAGTCATCCGGGAGGAGCTCAGAGTAGAGCCACTGCTCCTCCGCATCGAGAGGAGTCAGATGAGGTGGCTCGGGCATCTGATCAGGATGCCTCCTGGACGCCTCCCTGGTGAGGTGTTCCGGGCACGTCTAACCGGGAGGAGGCCCCAGGACACGCTGGAGGGACTATGTCTCTCGGCTGGCCTGGGAACGCCTTGGGATTCCCCCGGAAGAGCTAGAAGAAGTGGCCGGGGAGAGGGAAGTCTGGGCATCTCTGCTCAAGCTGCTGCCCCCGCGACCCGACCTCGGATAAGCGGGAGACAATGGATGGATGGACGGACAATATATTCAATCTCTTTTCAGTGTTTTGTTATTTCACTGAGTAATAATTTGTTTTTTTTGTGCTAATGCAATCTTTACTGCGATAAATTAATGCATTAAATAAATAAAAATAAAAATAAATTTAATGCAATGTTCCAACAGTGATGGATGGATTAAAAGCCAGAAGTCTGTATGACCATCACTATCAAGTGACTCTGTGAGAACCCTAACTACAAAGAGGACTATTTCATTTATGTTAGGTAGAATGCCCAGAGGGGACTGGGTGGTCTCGTGGCCTGGAGCCCCTGCAGATTTTATTTTTTTCTCCAGCCTTCTGGAGTTTTTTTTGTGTTTTTCTGTCCACCCTGGCCATCGGACCTTACTCCTTTTCTGTTAACTAATGTTGTCTTATTTTAATTTCTTACTTTGTCTTTTATTTTTCTTTTCTTCATTATGTAAAGGACTTTGAGCTACTTTTTGTATGAAAATGTGCTATAGAAATAAATGTTGTTGTTGTTGTTGTTTACTATCATTTTTTGGAGACTTTTGAATTTTCATACTTCCATTATCTTTAACCATGTTCTGTATGTGTACCGCACTAATGGTTTTGAATTCTTTACGATGTTCTACTTTGTCATCTACTCTTTGTCTTTAATTTCTGGCCCCAGGCGTGGTTAACTCTCTTGGCACAAAGACTCGTCTCATGGGACTTGAAAGTGTCTCTCCGAGAATATCACGTCTCGTCTCCTTCCAAGATGTTCTTTTATAATACAGAGATATCTATCTATATATCTATTGTGGAACACAGCCTGGACACAGACAAGCGGACACCGATGGTTCACCCAACACACGTTTATTATAATCCTCCATATTTACACAAGTGCACACAAACCCCAAACTCCCCCAAAAGTCCAGGCCTCTATCCAATGCCTCTTTCACTTCTTCAGGCTGCCTCCTTGCCTCTCCACCAAGATCTCATCCTCCCGACTCCTCTCAACTAACGGAGGGAGGCTGCCCCTTTTATGATCACCCAGATGTGCTCCAGGTGCCTCCCGATTAGCTTCCACCGGCACTCCCCAGTGTGGCGGAAGTACCAGCTGCGCACCTGGAATCACTCTGGGTTTCCCTGGTCTTCTTCCCCCCAGCACTTCCGGGTGTGGCAGAAGTGCTGAGGTTCAGGGCTCCATAGGCAATGGGGTGCCCCCTGGCGGTGACCACGGGCCCCTACAAGGCTGAGCTTCAAAGCTCTGCACACGTGGTCCCCATAGCTACCAGGGCGGTCGCCCCCACGTGGTCTGGGGGAGTCATAAGTCCTCCTCCGGGGCGTCCCGGCCAGGAACCACCCCCAGCCAGCTGTGACACAATCTATATCTATATATATATATGTATATATATATATATATTGTCGCAGTAGAGGCATGGAGCCACCTCTAACACCCTCAGGTACCACTCTTGAGACCAGGTGAAAGTATAATAATAATTATTTTTATTATACAATAGTGCACCAAGCACTCTCCTCACCACACTCATATACTACAATAAACTCTCCAAAACACAATCCTCCACTCCCAGACACTTAGCCCACCTTCCTCCCAGCTCAGCTCGGTGTCTGGGCTTACCCAGAGTCCTTTTATAGCCCCTGACCCGGAAGTGGCTCCAAGCCAAACCCACAAGTCCGTTTTCCTTCCGGGTCAGGGCAAACAGTCCTTTTCTTCATCCCGGGAGTACGTCGCTTCCTCCAGTCACGTGACTGTGACGCACTCCCGGGTTATAGGGCATGCAAGAGTCCATGAGGCCCTTCACAGCGACTCCTGGCGGCCCCCAAGGTATCCAACAGGGCTGTGTATACAAACTACAGAGTCCATGAGGCCCTGCTGGAACTCGGGGCACCAATATGCTGTCCGGAGGGCTCCTCCTAGCGGCCTGGGGGTGAGGGCCGGACTGGAAAGCCGGAAATCCTCCACAATATATATATTGTCACGCTTGGGTCACAGAATTGCACAGAAAATAGAGAACGTTGAAGAGACTGGAATTTTATTCAAACACTGCAAACAAACATTTGTCTCTTTAAAAGGTTTTAAACATGCTCCTTGACAGGATAGAGAGTTGACACTTTCATTTCTCAATTAAAAGTAAGCACAGGTATCTTCTTCTTCAAAGGAGTATGTGTCAGGAGCAGGAAAAGTCTGAGAGAGAAAAGGAGAAGAAGAAAAACAATCAATTCCAAACTGACAAAAGCCCGTACAAGCTTTTTAAGGAAGCGGAGTACCACACGAGAGGCATATTATGCGACAGAGCCGCCAGAAAGGTAAGGAGGAATGTGAAGGTAGTCTGCCTACGTTTTTCAGGGGTTTTCCCAGCAGCGTCTGTATTCTCTGGAGGTGCGATCAGCTCCGCAGCTCTATCGCTTTCTCTATATCTATTCATATACAGTGCATCCAGAAAGTATTCCCAGCACATCACTTTCTCCACATTTTGTTATGTTACGGCCTTATTCCAAAATGGATTCAATTCATTTTTTTCCTCAGAATTCTACACACAACATCCCATAATGTCAACGTGAAAAAAGTTTACTTGAGATTTTTGCAAATTTATTAAAAATAAAACAAACTGAGAAATCCCATGTCCATAATTATTCACAGCCTTTGCTCAATACTTTGTCGATGCACCTTTGGCAGCAATTCCAGCCTCAAGTCTTTTTGAATATGATGCCACAAGCTTGGCACACCTATCCTTGGCCAGTTTCGCCCATTCCTCTTGGCAGCACCTCTCAAGCTCCATCAGGTTGGATGGGAAGCGTCGGTGCACAGCCATTTTAAGATCTCTCCAGAGATGTTCAATCAGATTCAAGTCTGGGCTCTGGCTGGGCCATTCAAGGACATTCACAGAGTTGTCCTGAAGCCACTCCTTTGATATCTTGGCTGTGTGCTTAGGGTCGTTGTCCTGCTGAAAGATGAACCATCGCCCCAGTCTGAGGTCAAGAGCGCTCTGGAGCAGGTTTTCATCCAGGATGTCTCTGTACATTGCTGCAGTCATCTTTCCCTTTATCCTGACTAGTCTCCCAGTCCCTGCCGCTGAAACACATCCCCACAGCATGATGCTGCCACCACCATGCTTCACTGTAGGGATGGTATTGGCCTGGTGGTGAGCGGTGCCTGGTTTCCTCCAAACGTGACGCCTGGCATTCACACCAAAGAGTTCAATCTTTGTCTCATCAGACCAGAGAATTTTCTTTCTCATGGTCTGAGAGTCCTTCAGGTGCCTTTTGGCAAACTCCAGGCAGGCTGCCATGTGCCTTTTACTGAGGAGTGGCTTCCGTCTGGCCACTCTACCATACAGGCCTGATTGGTGGATTGCTGTAGAGATGGTTGTCCTTCTGGAAGGTTCTCCTCTCTCCATAGAGGACCTCTGGAGCTCTGACAGAGTGACCATCGGGTTCTTGGTCACCTCCCTGACTAAGGCCCTTCTCCCCTGATCGCTCAGTTTAGATGGCCGGCCAGCTCTAGGAAGAGTCCTGATGGTTTCGAACTTCTTCCACTTACGGATGATGGAGGCCACTGTGCTCATTGGGACCTTCAAAGCAGCAGAAATTTTTTTGTAACCTTCCCCAGATTTGTGCCTTGAGACAATCCTGTCTCGGAGGTCTACAGACAATTCCTTTGACTTCATGCTTGGTTTGTGCTCTGACATGAACTGTCAACTGTGGGACCTTATATAGACAGGTGTGTGCCTTTCCAAATCATGTCCAGTCAACTGAATTTACCACAGGTGGACTCCAATGAAGCTGCAGAAACATCTCAAGGATGATCAGGGGAAACAGGATGCACCTGAGCTCAATTTGGAGCTTCATGGCAAAGGCTGTGAATACTTACGGACATGTGCTTTCTCAATTTTTTTTAATTTTTTAATAAATTTGCACAAACCTCAAGTAAACTTTTTTCACGTTGACATTATGGGGTGTTGTGTGTAGAATTCTGAGGAAAAAAATGAATTTAATCCATTTTGGAATAAGGCTGTAACATAACAAAATGTGGAGAAAGTGATGCGCTGGGAATACTTTCCGGATGCACTATATATATATATATATATATATATATATATATATATATATATATATATATATGTTTACATATATTTACCATCAACATGGCTAAATGCTTCAAGGAAGACCTGATAGGTTAGAAATTATCGTCACGACATACACGGCTGTCAGAACAGCTGGCATTGAACTGCCAGCTCTTTGAAAGTGAATGTGGAAACATGAAAGACGAAATGGAAGCAAATTCGAGACACATACATCCATGCAAAGCAGAAAATGTTGAAGAAAACAAGTGGAGATTTGGCTGAAGCTGTGTTTTGCAGGGTTGGTGCCATTCATGAAATGAACCGAGAATGCTGGGTAAATTCCAGTTCACTTCCTGGAATTGAAATTGGATTTAGAATTGCATTGCATGCGGTGGAAGGGAAATGGAATTGGAATGTCAGGAAACAGAACTGAACTCAAAAGTATTCCACAAAATTCCACTTTCTAAGTTAATTTGATTTAATTTACTTAAAGTCTACAGTACATTAAATATTATGAATCGCATAAATCACAAAGGAAATACAAGAGTAATGTATGCTTTATACATTATGCATGTTAATTTCACAAATCACTGCTATAAATAAAACGTCAAATATGAACATTGATGGTCTCATTTACATGTGTCGCTGTGCACATGAACATCTCTAACAACCATGGAAAACTTTTCACAGGCAGTGTGGCGCAGCAGTTAAGGCTTTGAGCTCCAAGCCCTGAGGTTGTGGGTTCAAATCCACTGTGTGACCCTGAGCAAGTCACTTGAACTCCCTGTGCTCCAGCTGGAAAACCGAAAGAAAAGGAACCAAAGGAACAACATTTATCTCTATAGCACATTTTCATACAGTGTTCCGGTGCCGCCGAGAGTGGCAGCCTTTTCAGCAGCTCCGTGTATGACTGTATGTGTATGTGTTCTTTTCTACTTTTTTTTTTCTATTTTTATTTATTGATCACTCCTATCACTTTTTTTTATGTGGATTTGTTCCCTGGCCATACTAACTTTTACAACGTGGACATGGATTTTTACACGCCGAGACTCGCCTATTCAAGTACTCAACTTCGAGCGCTGAGAACAAATGCCAGTGCCAGTGTGGTTCCCTATTTACCCGACAAGGTAAATCATCTACATGCTACACTGATCCCTGTCCCACTTGGACAGAGGCAGTGGTGCAGTAAGAATTATGTTTCTGGACTTCTCTAGCGCCTTCAACACCATCCAACCTCTGCTCCTCAGGGACAAGCTGGCAGAGATGGGAGTAGATTCATACCTGGTAGCATGGATCATGGACTATCTTACAGACAGACCTCAGTATGTGCATCTCGGGAACTGCACGTCTGACATCGTGGTCAGCAGCACAGGAGCACCGCAGGGGACTGTACTTTCTCCGGTCCTGTTCAGCCTATATACATCGGACTTCCAAAACAACTCGGAGTCCTGCCACGTGCAAAAGTTCACTGACGACACTGCTATCGTGGGCTGCATCAGGAGTGGGCAGGAGGAGGAGTATAGGAACCTAATCAAGGACTTTGTTAAATGTTGCGACTCAAACCACCTACACCTGAACACCAGCAAAACCAAGGAGCTGGTGGTGGATTTTAGGAGGCCCAGACCCCTCATGGACCCCGTGATCATCAAAGGTGACTGTGTGCAGATGGTGCAGACCTATAAATATCTGGGAGTGCAGCTGGACGATAAATTGGACTGGACTGCCAATACTGATGCTCTGTGTAAGAAAGGACAGAGCCGACTATAATTCCTTAGAAGGCTGGCGTCCTTCAACATCTGCAATAAGATGCTGCAGATGTTCTATCAGACGGTTGTGACGAGCGCCCTCTTCTACGCAGTGGTGTGCTGGGGAGGCAGCATAAAGAAGAGGGACGCCTCACGCCTGGACAAACTGGTGAGGATGGCAGGCTCTATTGTTGGCATGGAGCTGGACAGTTTGACATCCGTGGCAGAGCGAAGGGCGCTGAGCAGGCTCCTGTCAATTATGGAGAATCCACTGCATCCACTAAACAGTGTCATCTCCAGACAGAGGAGCAGCTTCAGCGACAGACTGCTGTCACCGTCCTGCTCCACTGACAGACTGAGGAGATCGTTCCTCCACCACACTATGCGACTCTTCAATTCCACCCGGGGGGGTAAATGTTAACATTATATAAAGTTATTGTCTGTCTGTATACCTGCATTGTTATCACTCTTTAACTTAATATTGTTTTTTGTATCAGTAAGGTGCTGCTGGAGTATGGGAATTTCCGCTTGGGATTAATAAAGTATCTATCTATCTATCTATCTAAATGATGGAGCTCAAAGTGCTTTACAAGATAAAGAGAATACAGACGAAATATAAAAATAAAATTAGGCAATACTAACCAAAATAAAATAAAAGTAAGGTCCAATGGCGAGGGAGGACAGAAAAAACAAAAAACAAATCTTCAGGGGTTCCGAGGCCACGAGACCACCCAGCCCCTTTTAAGTATTCTACCTAACATCAATGATCTCAATCAGTCCTCATGGTATTCTGGGTTCTCATGGAAGAACTTGATGATGATGGTCATGTGGACTTCTGGCCTTTAATCCATCAATGTAGGGACATCACGATGCTTTGATCGAGTGGTGGTGGTGCAGATCGCCATCCCAGAAAACCAGAAAAAGAACAGAAGAGAAAGTAGGGGTTAGTACGGATTGTGGAGCCACCATGAATAATAATGATAATTAATTGAATATACAGAGCATCAGGATTAAACTAAGATGAAGCTATGAGAACACCATGTTAAAGTACTGTGTTTTTAAAGTGCCCCACCATATTAGCCTGGTGAATTTCTATCGGTCAGCTATTCCAGATTTTAGTTTCATAACAGCAGAAGGCCCCCCACCTCACCACTTCTTTTAAGTTTATCTCTTAGAATTCTAAGCAGACACTTATTTGAGGATCTAAAGTTACGATTTGGAATATAAGGTGTCAGACATTCCGACATATAAGATGGAGCAGATTATTTAAGGCTTTATAAACCATCAGCATTATTTTAAAGTCAATTCTAAATGACACAGGTAACCAGTGCAGTGACATCAGAACTGGGGTGATGTGCTCAGATTGTCTTTTCCTAGTTAAGATTCTAGGAGCTCCATTCTGCACTCGTTACAATTGATTGATGTCTTTTTTTGGTGGTCCTGAGAGGAGTGCGTTACAGTAATCTAGCCAACTGAAAACAAAAGTGTGAACTAATTTTTCAGCATCTTGCAATGTTATAGAAGGTCTAACTTTTGCTATATTTAAGTGAAAAAATGCTGTCCTAGTAATCTGATTAGTATGTGATTTAAAATTCAGGTCAGAGTCAATAATTACCCCTAAATTCTTTACCTCCATCTTGAATTTTAAGCCTAAAGGATCACCCTCATTATATCCATTTTTGACAATCACTAAAATTTCTGTTTTCTCTTTATTAAGTTTGAGAAAATTACTACTCATCCACTTAGAAACACAAGAAAGACATTGGGGTCAGTGAATCAGGAGAGTCGGGATCATCAGGCGCTACTGATAAATACAGTTGTGTGTTGCCAGCATCGCTGTGGTAGCTCATGTTAGGCCTTGAGATAATCTGACCTAATGGAAGCATAGAGATCAAAAAGACAGCAGACCCAGAGCCTTGTGGACCACCATATAGAATGTCAGGGGTCTTTGAAGTATAATCACCACAACTAACAAAGAATTTTCTACTCTCCAGGTAGGACTCAAACCAATTTAAGACACTGCCAGAGAGGCCCACCCATTAACTAAGGTGATTCATACGGTACCAAATCGCACATAAAATGTTGTAAGTCGCCTTAAATAAAGATGTCAGCCATGTCTGGGGAGGTGTGGAAGAATAATTTTAGGGTAACATAGCATTCATCATAAAGAAATACCATAAAGGGTTAAGAAATGTCAGAAACCTGTTCAGGCACACCAGGAAACCAGATAAAGGTCAAGTGAACAACAACATGTACACGGAAATATAAGAACTGGTTTAGAGATGGTCTAGTAAATAAAGAATGTACCAGAAGAAAGGCTGATGTCATATACAAAATGTACTGAGAGATGATTAAGAAATCAGCAGATGTCCTATAAACAATGAGAATGAACAGTTGTTATAGGCACAGAAATTTCAAGGGTGGTGGCTCAACTCAAAAGGTATAAGAAGAACCAGAATATGATTTATTTAAAATAATGGTCTATTATATTATTTGGGTGTAAACCAATGAGCCAACCAGAGTTAAATGTATGCATTGATTGACGCTGTATGTAAATTCAACAGTTTATAAACTGACCCTCTATTCTTAGTTTCTCTGACCATTGTGACCAGACTGCTCCCTCCAAGGCATTGAGCGGAGGAGTAATTAAAAGATACCATGAACGGCTTTCCTCCTGCCTGATTTCTGAATTGTCCGAGGCCACGAGCAGTGCATAACTGAATATAAACATAAAGTGCACCTTAGTAGAGAGGAGAGAGGTTAGGAGCCTGCGCTGATACAGCACTTTGCCGCACCCACCACATAACAAACCCACTCAGGACCCCAGGTTTGGACCCGAGTGCAGCCCTGTGATGGGTGACGCCCCTCAGCTCCACGCCAGTTCAGATGGAATGGAACACTGGGTGGCTGGGGTGCCAATTGTGCTACCAACACCCTGCAGGTTGGAGGGCCTACATGCAGGGATGGATGCAGATTAACGTCATACCCCAAGATTAAGGGCCTCGCTTGAGGAGATTTTACAGGATTCAAACCAGCAACTTTCTGATTGCCAGCGCAGATCCCTAGACCACGGGTGTCGAACTCCGGGACTGGAGGGCCACAGTGGCTGCAGGTTTTCATTCTAACCATCTTCTTCATTAGTGACCAGTTTTCACTGCTAATTAACTCCTTTTCCCTTCATTTTAATAGCCCTGTTTTTAAGGATTCAGTCCTCTGAATTGATTCACTTTTTCATTAAATGGCAGCCAAACAGAAATGAGATGTGAAACGAGCCGACAGATGAGCAGCTAAACTGGGGCTTTAAGTTCCAACCAATCTCTTAATGAGAAACCAGTTCTCACTGTTAATTAAACCCGTTATTTAATTGCACAGCTTGTTGCTGCTCTCATTCTGCCACAGCAGACATTTCCAAAACTGTTGGATTTTCTGTTTTTTCTAAGAACACCATCGAGATGTTTCGGAGACCTTGGAGATCAACCTTACTGAGACCCTCACCTTTCTTTATGTTTAGATAATGTGGTTAGCTGGTGATGTGGCAGCTTGTTTTGTGTCTCATTATTGTTTGGCTCCTCATTAAGGAAAAAGAAAGAACTAAGGGGTCTGAGTCAAGTTAATTAAAACAAAGGCAAAAGAAATTAGCAGCAAAAATGGGTCACTAATGAAGAAGATGGTTAGAATGAAAACCTGCAGCCACTGCGGCCCACCAGGACTGGAGTTCGACACCCCTGCCTTAGACTCAGAGCCACCACTCTGTCCTATGTGTGCAGCTAAGGAGTTCAAGAAAGGATAATTCCACGCTGGACCAGCGGGTGGCAGAGTGCCCTGATCCGCTCTCTTTTTCCTCTGCAGACCAACCACAGGAAATTCCACCTGGGCGCAATGAGGACACTTCATTGGGCCAACAAGGTAGAGTCACTTTTGGTGTTTATGGGATTCGAACCGGCAACCTTCTGGCTGCCAGTGCAGATCCCTAACCTCAGAGCCACCACTTGGATAGAATGATATTATAAAATACATTTATTTATATTTGTCTAACAGTGTATATATTATAGAATAAATGTTAAACATTAGTATAAAGTGCAAAAATTGCTGGTTGGCACCTTCTTTCACAAAATAATGTTGTTATTTTCAAACGAGCAAATTCGGCGACTGCATTGTATTTTATTTGTCTGTATTATTAGTACAGTGCATCCGGAAAGTATTCACAGCGCATCACTTTTTCCACATTTTGTTATGTTACAGCCTTATTCCAAAATGGATTCAATTCATTTTTTTCCTCAGAATTCTACACACAACACCCCATAATGGCAATGTGAAAAAAGTTTACTTGAGGTTTTTGCAAATTTATTAAAAATATAAAAACTGAGAAATCCCATGTCCATAAGTATTCACAGCCTTTGCTCAGTACTTTGTCGATGCCCCTTTGGCAGCAATTCCAGCCTCAAGTCTTTTTGAATACGATGCCACAAGCTTGGCACACCTATCCTTGGCCAGTTTCGCCCATTCCTCTTTGCAGCACCTCTCAAGCTCCATCAGGTTGGATGGGAAGCGTCGGTGCACAGCCATTTTAAGATCTCTCCAGAGATGTTCAATCGGATTCAAGTCTGGGCTCTGGCTGGGCCACTCAAGGACATTCACAGAGTTGTCCTGAAGCCACTCCTTTGATATCTTGGCTGTGTGCTTAGGGTCGTTGTCCTGCTGAAAGATGAACCGTCGCCCCAGTCTGAGGTCAAGAGCGCTCTGGAGCAGGTTTTCATCCAGGATGTCTCTGTACATTGCTAAAGTCATCTTTCCCTTTATCCTGACTAGTCTCCCAGTTCCCCACAGCATGATGCTGCCACCACCATGCTTCACTGTAGGGATGGTATTGGCCTGGTGATGAGTGGTGCCTGGTTTCCTCCAAACGTGACGCCTGGCATTCACACCAAAGAGTTCAATCTTTGTCTCATCAGACCAGAGAATTTTCTTTCTCATGGTCTGAGAGTCCTTCAGGTGCCTTTTGGCAAACTCCAGGTGGGCTGCCATGTCCCTTTTACTAAGGAGTGGCTTCCGTCTGGCCACTCTACCATACAGGCCTGATTGGTGGATTGCTGCAGAGATGGTTGTCCTTCTGGAAGGTTCTCCTCTCTCCATAGAGGACCTCTGGAGCTCTGACAGAGTGACCATCGGGTTCTTGGTCACCTCCCTGACTAAGGCCCTTCTCCCCCGATCGCTCAGTTTAGATGGCCGGCCAGCTCTAGGAAGAGTCCAGGTGGTTTCGAACTTCTTCCACTTACAGATGATGGAGGCCACTGTGCTCATTGGGACCTTCAAGGCAGCAGAAATTTTTCTGTAACCTTCCCCAGATTTGTGCCTTGAGACAATCCTGTCTCGGAGGTCTACAGACAATTCCTTTGACTTCATGCTTGGTTTGTGCTCTGACATGAACTGTCACCTGTGGGACCTTCTATAGACAGGTGTGTGCCTTTCCAAATCATGTCCAATCAACTGAATTTACCACAGGTGGACTCCAATGAAGCTGCAGAAACATCTCAAGGATGATCAGGGGAAACAGGGTGCACCTGAGCTCAATTTGGAGCTTCATGGCAAAGGCTGTGAATACTTATGTACATGTGGTTTCTCAGTTTTTTTATTTTTAATAAATTTGCAAAAATCTCAAGTAAACTTTTTTCACGTTGTCATTATGGGGTGTTGTGCGTAGAATTCTGAGGAAAAAAATGAATTGAATCCATTTTGGAATAAGGCTGTAACGTAACAAAATGTGGAAAAAGTGATGATGCGCTGGGAATACTTTCTAGATGCACTCTATCTATCTAGATATCTCCATCCATCCATTCATTATCCAACCCACTATACCCTAACCACAGGGTCACGGGGGTCTGCTGGAGCCAATCCCAACCAGCACAGGGCACAAGGCAGGAAGCAAACCCCGGGCATGGCGCCAGCCCACCACAGTCGCACAGAATCAGATCAGTGAAATGGTGACACGTGGCTTATAGAGTGACATTTAAAACAGAACAGAATGACTCACTTGGAAAACAGGACGGTGGCTTCTCATAGAGCCTTTTTATTTTGAAAAGTGACTCTATTTTTTATCATATTGTACCCGTGGTGGGTGAATTCAAATATTGGTCGTGAGATTAAATCGGTATTATTGAGGTTTATATAGCGCCTTCTTATGTCATGTCAAGGTGATTTACCAGTTCAGTATGGTCTGAAGATGTCTAATAAATGGTGAAACACTCGGGCCATCTCTTGGAGTTAAGCTGATGTTCTTAGTGCCTTCTTATAATAAGCATATTTTGGATTTACTGTAATATTTAAATGGCACTGTATGTGGTTAAACGATAACGGGACACCCTTCTTTTTATAATTTTGACACGAGAGATGTCTTTTTAAAATTGTAGCTGAGCTTTGCCGCCTCAAAACGGGTAACTGGGTCAAATGTACTGGCAAAGTTGGCATAGGACTGCGTTAATTAACGGGCCCTGGGCATTCTGTTATGAGCTCTGCAATATCTCGGGAGAAAAATCATGGCTGAAAAAATGTGTGTATTTCATTGAACAGGCGCTTGTCTTGAATATTTTATCGTTATAAATACAATAATCCCCGTTGAATAATGATGCTTATAAATCCATTACACCGTCATGCAGCTAACTTGGCGTTGCAGGTACCCAGGTCTGGTGTCATTTGTAAGCAGTAGTTTATGTTAGAGAAAGAATTAATAAAGTTTATGGATTAATTTATAGAAGGAAGGAGGAGCAATTAATGGGGAGTGAGGGTGTAGAAGTGAAGACAAGTGTTTGGTGGAGCTCAGCGTTGTGTCATTAACAGAATTGGCCAATTGTCCTCAAACTCTGTGACTTCTACACCTCGAGGGCACTCAAGAGCCCAGAAGGGCGGGCGTCGGATTCTGCTAAGGTGAAAATAGCGGACTCCATTCACTCGCTCTTACAGAACATTCAGCTTTCACACAATCTGAAATGTCTCAAATTTGGCTGTCAAAGGTCCTGCTGGTTACGCCGCGTTGGCCGCATTGAGTAAACGCACTTGACTGGCAGAACTTTTGTTTAATTTTAATTAGTAGAAAGTTAAGGGTGGATATTTTTTTTTTAAAAAAAAATCGTTTCTGCAAATGATGTCAGACGAGATTGGAGCAAGTGACTTACAAATGGTAAGATCGGATGATGACTAGAAGTACTGTAGATCAGGGGTAGGCAACGTCGGTCCTGGAGTGCCACAGTATGTGCAGGTTTTTGTTCCAACCCAGTTCCTTAACGAGAACTCAATTATTGCTGATGAAGCACATATTGCTTAAGTGACATTTTAATGCTTCATTTTAGTGGTCTCGCTTGTTAAGGTTCTCCAACCTTAATTGCTTATTTCAATCTTAAACTGCTGCATTCAGTGTTTTAATTGCTCCTTATTAGCAATAAGATGTAAAACAGGGGTAGGCAATGTCGGTCCTGGTGAGCCGCAGTGGCTACAGGTTTTCATTCCAACCCAACTGCTTAATTAGAAACCAATCATTGCCAATCTCAGACCTTATTTAATTTTATGGCTTGTTAGTCTGTGCAATGTAAGGCTTTTATATCGTAGATTTTTTTCCTTTCCAAGGATATCATCCAAATGATTTGAAGTCTAAAACAGATCATTTTCAGTCTGTCACATTTTTCTATTAAGTGTTTTATTAAATCAAACCGTGCATGATGAACACACACAGATGTAATTGGAAAAAAGCTAGCTGGAGAACTGCTGGCTGCTTTGTCTTTTACATCTTATTGCTAATAAGGAGCAATTAAAACACTGAATGCAGCAGTTTAAGATTGAAATAAGCAATTAAGGGTGGAGAACCTTAACAAGCGAGACCACTAAAATGAAGCATTAAAATGTCACTTAAGCAATATGTGCTTCATCAGTAATAATTGAGTTCTCGTTAAGGAACTGGGTTGGAACAAAAACCTGCACATACTGCGGCACTCCAGGACCGACGTTGCCTACCCCTGCTGTAGATGACTGCCAGTTATGTTCTGATTTGTAAAGATATACTATTAGAAAAAGATCGCAGCAGTCCCTTTCATCAGATATGACAGTATGCCAACGTATGTGCAACTGAAGAAAGATGCCCGTCTTTTCCCCAAGCTGTAAAAATTAAAACGTCGCGGTGTTCCAAACAGAGCGCAGCTACGGAAGCGCATTAGGGACAAAATGAAGAAAAAAAAAAAAACTAAATGTCGAGATTAAAGTCGACATCTTAACTTTATTCTCGTAGTTTGTCATTAAAGTAGAACATTGTACACTAACCTTCATCTTAAAATTAATATTTAATTTAGTAGATCTTCCCAAACCTCGTCATAAATTATGTAGCGCATGAAATGCTTTGTGGTAAGCGTTCCCCGCTCCATATTAATCACTACGTGCTTCTTAAACTGATTTCATCTGCACAAAGAGGTGGCGCAAGCAGCGATCACCACACAGAATACATTCATTTTATGATATCCCTGCTCCCTGAACATTTACAATGCTAAGATAAATACTTGATATAATTTTCATGATGAAATGCATTAAAGTGCATGTACTAATTCTGTTGGGGGCACGGTGGCGTAGAGGTTGCACAGTTGCCTGGCAGCAAGGAGGTTCCGCTGCCTTGAGTTTGCATGTTTTCCTGTCAGGTTTACTCGGCGTGTTTCACTTTCCTTTCACAGTCATGTAGGCAGTGGGGTTTTGTTCTGCTGCACTGACCCTGGGGTATGAGTGCGCTCGTATCCACCATGCAATGAGCTGGCGTCCCGTTCAGGATTTGTTCCTGCCTGGCACACGATGCTTGCTGGGATGGGCGTAACCCTGAATGGATGGCATATTTAAAAATGTATAAGGAACATTTGTTAAAGTTTTGAACACTCCGTGGTCTGAGTTTATAACTAGTTTTAATCTCACAAAGAGGTTTAGATAGATAGATAGATAGATAGATAGATAGATAGATAGATAGATAGATAGATAGATAGATAGATAGATAGATAGATAGATAGATAGATAGATAGATAGATAGATAGATACTTTATTAATCCCAATGGGAAATTCACATTCTTCAGCAGCAGCATACTGATACAATAAATAATATTAAATTAAAGAATGATAACAATGCAGGTGAAAAACAGAAAAACAGACAATAACTTTGTATAATGTTGAATGTTAACGTTTACCCCTCTGGGTGGAATTAAAGAGTCGCATAGTTTGAGGGAGAAACGATCTCCTCAATCTGTCAGTGGAGCAGGACAGTGACAGCAGTCTGTCGCTGAAGCTGCTCGTTTATGGTGTGGCGATTGGTTATGTGGAGAATGAAAAAGGAAGGATAGGAACGGAGGTGTTGGTACGTCAGACAAAGATGGCACGCGTGCAATAAAGAAAGTCCGCACAGAAGAACATCCATTGAATTCTGCGTTCGTGTCTCTGACCACCAGATCACGAACCCAACATTTCCACAATATTTCACTTAAACCTGTGCGATACCCATTCATACATCCAGTTTTTTGGAGCCTCGTCACGCCTGCCATAAACTTCTCTACACTGAACGTACACCAGAGTACATGTTTAATACCCGCTTTAATGCATTTCATCATGAAAATGATATCAAGTATTTATCTTAGCGTTCTAAATGTTCAGAGAGCAGGAATATCATGAAGTGAACGGACTCTGTGCGGCGATCGCTGCGGCGCCTCCTCAATGCAAGAGGAAGTCCGTTTAAGAAGCGTAGTGATTAATAACTGGGTCGGGGAACACAACACAAAGCATTTAATGTGCTACATAACTTATGACGGGGTTTGAGAAACTCCAGTAAATCAAATATTTATTTTAAGATGAAGTTTAATTTACGACATTCTACTTTAATGACAAAATAAACTACGAGAGGGCGGCACGGTGGCGCAGTGGGTAGCGCTGCTGCCTTGCAGTTGGGTGATCTGGGGACCTGGGTTCACTTCCCGGGTCCTCCCTGCGTGGAGTTTGCATGTTCTCCCCGTGTCTGCGTGTGTTTCCTCCGGGCGCTCCGGTTTCCTCCCACAGTCCAGAGACATGCAGGTTAGGTGGATTGGCGATTCTAAATTGGCCCTAGTGTGTGCTTGGTGTGTGGGTGGGTGTGTTTGTGTGTGTCCTGCGGTGGGTTGGCACCCTGCCCAGGATTGTTTCCTGCCTTGTGCCCTGTGTTGGCTGGGATTGGCTCCAGCAGACCCCCGTGACCCTGTGTTCGGATTCAGCGGGTTGGAAAATGGATGGATGGATAAACTACGAGAATAAGGTGGAAATGTCGACTTTAATCTCGACGTAAATGGAGAGAATAAAGTGGAAATGTCGAGAATAAAGTCAACAGGTCGACTTTCATCTCGACATTTAGTTTTTTTTTTTTCACCGTGGCCCTAATAGGCTTCCGTAGCTGCGCTACTCGACACGTTTCGCAAAACTTGACGACTTGATCTTTTGTGAAATTCCCCTTGGGATTAATAAAGTATCAATCTATGTATCTATCTGAAGGAGCGCCGTCATCTCAGGTGTGCCCATCGCTGGTGCTGAGATATTCAGTTAACGCCACACGCGTCGGTAGTTTCAGGTCTTAACATCATCGGCTCAGCCACCGCTGTGAACATCGCGAAAGTTGAACCTGGATGTCAGATCCAAGAAAGCGGCGGGCGATGCTTGGGGATCAGAGCTAAAAGGGAGTGCGGTGTTTATAAAGCCTTAAATAATCTCGCCCCGTCTTATATATCGGAATGTCTGACATCTTATATTCCAAATCGTAACCTCAGATCCTCAACTGAGTGTCTCCTTAGAATTCCAAGAGCAAAACTTAAAAGAAGTGGTGAGGCGGGAGGCCTTCTGCTGTTATGCACCTAAAATCTGGAATAGCCTACCAGTAGGAATTCGCCAGGCTAATACAGTGCAGCACTTTAAAAAACTGCTGAAAACACATTACTGTAACATGACCTTCTCATAACTTCACTGTAATTTAATCCTGACACTCTGTATATCCAATTCATTATAATAACTATTCATTCAAAATCTGTACTAACCCCTACTCTCTCTTCTGTTTCCTTTTCCGGTGTCCTATTGGTGGTGGCTTGTGCCACCACCATCTACTCAAAGCACCATGATGTTCCAACAATGATGGATGGATTAAAAGCCAGAAGTCTGTATGACCATCAGCATCAAGTGACTCCGTGAGAACCCTAACTACAAAGAGGACTATTTCATTTTTGTTAGGTAGAATGCCCAGAGGGGACTGGGTGGTCTCGTGGCCTGGAACCCCTACAGATTTTATTTTTTTCTCCAGCCTTCTGGAGTTTTTTTTTGTTTTTTCTGTCCACCCTGGCCATCGGACCTTACTCCTTTTTATGTTAAATAAGGTTGTCTTATTTTAATTTCTTATTTGTCTTTTATTCTTCTTTTCTTCATTATGTAAAGCACTTTGAGCTACTTTTTGTATGAAAATGTGCTATAGAAATAAATGTTGTTGTTGTTGTTGTTTAGGACGGTTGCGGGTTGTCCTCTCGAAGATCTGGAGAGCAGGAGCTTAAACCTCGAAGTCACCCCCTTCCCACAATGATCTGTAGCGCTGCCAGGCTGTAGGCTCAATCACTGAATGGCCTGCTCATGGAATACGAAGGGAAACACAGAGGCACAGGGGTAGCGCTGCTGCCCCACAGTAAGGAGAACTTCGCACAAAGATTGCGTCCCAATTCCTACATGTTCTCTCCGTAATGGGTTTGCTCCGGGTGCTCCAGCATCCTCCCACTGTCCACAGACATGCGGCTCAGATGAACTGGCTGAGCAAAATTGGCTCAGTGCGTGTTTGTGTTAGTTCTGGCATCCTATGCAGGGTTTGTTCCTGCCTTGAGCCCTGTGTGTTACCTGGGATTTGCACCCCCGACCCTGCTCTGGATTAAGAGAGTTACATTACGTGCCATTTAAGAGTGCGTGAGGCGACAGCGGTGCCCATTGAGCCATCGTGCGGCCGCGTCCTGTAAGGACAAAGCCAATTCAGACTGCATCTTGTCTTTCACATTGAGTACTGGCGCAGAGTCATCATCCCGTGCTGCACTACTTCTTCTTCTTCTTCATTTCATGGATCTTCATGACATTTGAAGCCCTTTATGCGTAACTGTATCCGACTCAAGAGAAATCTGCAAACAGCTGTGACTCAGCAGAAAGAACACCGCGCGCACGCGCACACACACGCACACGCACACCTGATGTTAGGTGTTTATTCCACCTGTTCCTAACAAAGACCACGCCCCCCAGCTCGACATCTGTAGGTAAAAGCAGCGCCCGGCACAGCAGCTGAGGACGCTCCGCCAGGATGGATCTGTCAGCAGGTAACGCATTGGTCGGGGGGTCGTGCAGCAAGGAATAATTAGAATAAATATATAAATGTAATGAATTATTATTTATTTATATAGAATATTTATATTTTCTCAGTACTCATTTAACTCTTTTTATAGCGTCTTTCAACAGGTGACAACATCTAATGGGTGCTTTAGTGGAGTCCTTTCAGTTTTTTGTCTTAAACCGGAGCCGCTCACCCTGGACTGATTCGTCCATAGTGGAGTCTGGTTATCGCGGTTGTGCTCGGCTCACTCGTGCATTGTACTCTCCCGAGTCAATCCGATCACCGTGCGACGAGACGGGACTTGGTTTGTGCAGGCGAGAGTCGAGGGTGATCACAGTTTGAGGGAGCGGGTAAGGGGACAATTCAGGTGACAGAGTACAGCTACTAGGGGTGTGGTGACATGTAACGGCGTTTATGGGTACAGAATGAGTTGACAGTGCACAGATGTTATAGATAGATATACTTGAAATTCACAATATGCGGTTAATATATGATGTTAATTCATATATAAATCAAGTGTATTATTAAAGTGTCAGCGCAGAGGCTTCTTTTGGTGTGTGGTGTGGCAAAGGAGCCGCTAACCGGCCATAGGTAAGGATTGAGAGGCTGTCGGGTTGGTCCTTCGCTATGGGGGCGATAAATCAATGGACTGGCAGGATGGGGTCAGGTGATAGGCGTGAGGTTACTGGGGGAGTTTAAGGGGATTATGTATTGCAGCGCCCCTTACGGGAGATTGGGGGTACAGTATTTAATTAGCGGACCAGGTGTTCGGATGATGGGCACGAGCGCTTTGGGGATTCGCGAGTCTCAGTTTAGGCAGCGAGGCGTCTGATCTTTCGCAAAACAAACTCGCCCTTTGGTAACCCGATAAGAGAGCCATAAATTAGATCTCAACGAGTAGTAAACTCGGGCGGCGGTTAAAGCCGCGCCTAAGTAGGCACAGCAGTGACGAGGTGCGAGTGAATTCCTAACCCCCTTCTCCCATGCTGGCATTTGTCTAATTTGTGTCACCGGATCGGCCCTTTTGTGTCGCGTGATGTGCGAGCCGTGTAATGCAATCCAGTCCTGGCAGGAAAGCCACGGCCAGAAGGCCCGCTCCGCACTCGTTCATTTATGACAGGAGTGGACGACATGGACAAAGGTTGAGGGGACACACCCGGCCAGGCGCGTTCGCGGTAAGTGACAGACCCCGATTAACTGGCTCTCCTTCCTCTTTTTCAGCCTTGTGTGACGAGCATAAGCCGACCGTGCCCTGCGAGTCCAGTGCCCCGGGAGAGGCCTGCCACCATCGGCACAAGAAGGTGGGTGCGAGTCCGTGTCACCGAGCGCCGAGCGGGGGGTTCGAAGGCAAACCCGAGCGGTGGTCCGCAAAATGATAAACTGTACGTTTTTATATAAGACTTGTAAGCTCAAACTGCTTTTCAGGAAGTAATTGGATAAAAAAATTAGAACTACAAAAAATGAACAATTTAGATAGATAGATAGATAGATATGAAAGGCACTATATAATAGATAGATGTGAAAGGCACTATATGATAGATGTGAAAGGCACGATATAATACATAGATATGAATGGCACTATATAATAGATAGATATGAAAGGCACGATATAATACATAGATATGAATGGCACTATATAATAGATAGATAGATATGAAAGGCACGATATAATACATAGATATGAATGGCACTATATAATAGATAGATAGATATGAATGGCACTATATAATAGATAGATAGATAGATAGATATGAAAGGCACGATAGATAGATAGACAGATAGATATGAAAGGCACTATATAATAGATAGATAGATATGAAAGGCACTATATAATAAATACATAGATAGATATGAATGGCACTATATAATAGATAGATAGATATGAAAGGCACTATATAATAAATACATAGATAGATATGAAAGGCACTATATAATAAATACATAGATAGATATGAATGGCACTATATAATAGATAGATAGATAGATAGATATGAAAGGCACTATATAATAAATACATAGATAGATATGAAAGGCACTATAGATAGATATGAAAGGCACTATATAATAAATACATAGATATGAATGGCACTATATAATAGATAGATAGATATGAAAGGCACTATATAATAAATACATAGATAGATATGAAAGGCACTATATAATAAATACATAGATAGATATGAAAGGCACTATAGATAGATATGAAAGGCACTATATAATAAATACATAGATATGAATGGCACTATATAATAGATAGATAGATATGAAAGGCACTATATAATAGATAGATAGATATGAAAGGCACTATATAATAAATACATAGATAGATATGAAAGGCAATATATAATACATAGATAGATATGAATGGCACTATATAATAGATAGATAGATATGAAAGGCACTATATAATAAATACATAGATATGAACGGCACTATATAATAGATAAGTACATAGATATGAATGGCACTATATAATAAACAGATATGAAAGGCACTATATAATAGATAGATAGATGTGAAAGGCACTATATAATAGATAAATAGATGTGAAAGGCACTATATAATAGATAGATAGATAGATACTTTATTAATCCTATCTATCTATTTATCTATTATATAGTGCCTTTCACATCTATCTATCTATCTAAGGGGAAATTCCCATACTCCAGTAGCAGCATACTGATAATAACAATATTAAATTAAACGGTGATAACAATGCAGGTATAACAGACAATATCTTTGTATAATGTTAATGTTTACCCCCCCCGGTGGTATTGAAGAGTCGCACAGTGTGATGGACGACTGATCTCCTCAGTCTGTCAGTGAGCAGGACGGTGACAGCAGTCTGTAAGTAAAGAGAAGTACAAATGTAATTGTAACACAACAACGGGGGTGCAGGAACACTTTGATAAAGTGGCAGTGGTGGGCTGCAGGTTTTTATTCCTGCCGCTAATGGGACGCACTCTGCACTGCCAAGTCACATAATATTTAGCGGGTGATTAACAACTTTATAGAAATACATTAATTAGTGGCTGCAGTGAAAGTCCTCAATTTCCGGTGCACTCGCCTTCCGTATCGTGTCTTTTAATAAAACCCAAATGCTGTGGACCATGGAGCACCCCTGTCCTTAATCTTCCCTGGCAGGCAGGTAGTGTGGCGTAGCGGTTAAAACTTTGGACTTCAAACCCTGAGGCTGTGGGTTCAAATCCTGCGACTGACAGTCCGTGACCCTCAGCGAGTCACTTCACCTGCCTGGGCTCCAACTGGAAAAAGAAAAGAGAAGAGAAGAGAAGAGAAGGGGCCAACGGTATCTCAACTATTATGAGGCGGTCGCATTGGATAAAGGAGTCAGTCAAGTAGAGAGTAATAAAAATCCGGTAGCGTTTTAAGGAAAAATTAAGCAATTTAGGTGCCGGAATCTTAAAAAGAGAGGCAATTAAAATCAAGGAGTGATCCTTCAGGATCAGTATGTAATAATGACAATATTCATAGTTTAGTTTCTAAAAGCTGTGGCCAGGGCACAAACTCCGTTTGGAGACCCCAAGCAGTAAAGGAACGCGCGAGGCGTTGAATCAGCACCACGGACAGTGGCGGGCGGGCGGTGCTGCTCTCCAAGCCCCTCTACATTGGACCAGGCAACGGGACTTTACCTCCCAACTACGGCCGGACTCCTGCAGGGCCCCCGACATTCATCAAGATGTATGAAAATCTATGCGTTTCTTTTTCAAAGAAATCGTCTTGCCAGTAGACTGGCACGTTGAGCTCTCCCTATACACTCTTATAACTCAAGGTGCCAGAGTGGCCCTTCAGGTTTGCAAAAGGCCCATCCACATGAAGTTTCCAGAAAGATCCTTCACTTATATAGATCTGTAAGAGGCTCCATACAGCAAGTGCCCATGACTAGTTGGTAAGAGACTTGTGATTTTAAAAGCAGACACTAACACAAGCTGAGTTCATGTTTTCTTAATCTGTTTGTGTCCTGGGCGGCACGGTGGCACAGTGGGTAGTGCTGCTGCCTCACAGTAAGGAGACCTGGGTTCGCTTCCCGGGTCCTCCCTGTGTGGAGTTTGCATGTTCTCCCCGTGTCTGCGCTCCGGTTTCCTCCCACAGTCCAAAGACATGCAGGTGAGGTGGATTGGCGATTCTAAATTGGCCCTAGTGTATGTGTGTGTGTTTGAGTGTGTCCTGTGGTGGGTTGGCACCCTGCCCAGGATTGGTTCCTGCCTTGTGCCCTGTGTTGGCTGGGATTGGCTCCAGCAGACCCTCGTGACCCTGTGTTCGGATTCAGCGAGTTGGAAAATGGATGGATGGATGTTTGTGGATTTCACTTTCACCAAATAACAAAATCTTTTAATTCTCGCGGATCGGCATCTTCATTGGGAGGGAACAGTACTTTTCCCTGATGGCAACATGAATTAGATGATCTACAAGTCTCTGATCTACAAGGCAGGGAACAAACCCTGGGCAGGGGTGCCAGCCCACCGCAGGGCACACACACACGGGACAATTTAGGATCACCAATGCATCTCACCTGCATGTCTTTGGACTGTGGGAGGAAACCCACGCGGACTCGGGAGGCGAACCTCAGGTCTCCTAACTGTGAGGCAGCAGCACTACCACTGTGCCACCGTGACGCCTTTTATTTATATAGCACCTCTAATAATAATAAGGCATTTTATTTATATATCACCTTAAATAAAATGCATTAGTATTATTAATATAGTGCCTTCAATAATAATAGTACTAAAATAATACTAATCAGTCAGTCAGTTTCCAACCCCCATATCCTAACACAGGGTCACGGGGGTCTGCTGGAGCCAATCCCAGCCAACACAGGGCACAAGGCAGGAAACAAACCCCGGGCAGGGTGCCAGCCCACCGCAGGGCACACACCCACACACTAGGGCCAATTTAGGATCACCAATCCACCTAACCTGCATGTCTTTGGACTGTGGGAGGAAACCCATGCAGACACGGGGAGAACATGCAAACTCCACACAGGAAGGACTTGGGAGGCGAACCCGGGTCTCCTTACTGCGAGGCAGCAGTATGCCACCGTGCCGCCAAACTTATACCAAATATTAAAAATTTCAGCTTTTTTCCACATAATGGGAAGTTTTTCAAAGCAGAAAGAACCAAATTTATACGCAAAGAACCCATCCCAGAATGAAATGGTGCTCAGTCAATCTATGAGGAATCACACGACCCTAAAGAACTATAAAACGCCATTAAAGAAGCAGCACGTTTAAGAGTGTACAGTTAGTCCTCCACATTTAATCTTATGCACACCCCCCCCCCTCACATTTGAGCTTCCATGTCTCATGTCAACTGCAGGAAGAACTATGGCTGCTTTCATTTTTGAACCCAGGACTAAACTTTAGGGGTGCCAGGGTCTTGTAAGACCAAGTGAACAGAACAGCAGGTTTCAACTGTGCTAATGTGATGACAAAGGTTTCTCTAATAACCACAGTTAGGATTTACAAGGGGGCTCCGCACCCTGCTCGCCTACCCCCTGAAATACATTAGTCGACCCAAGCAGCACATTATTCCTAACTTCACTCCGCAGTAGTGCCACTCACAATATGGCGCCGACATCTGCGCCTCCCGTACTTTATGGACCTGTGGGGCCTCCGTAGCCTCTTCTGTTTGACTCTGGGGTGCAGTGCAGAGTCCTCTTTTTTGTGTGGCTGTCGGTAGTCGTCAGCCATGGGCGCCTTGTTGCTTCATTTCTCATTCACGTCAGTTGAGCTCTTTCGTTTTTGGGCCGCGACTCCTTCGTGTGCGGTGGATACGACTTCGCGTGCGGTTTATGAGATGCGTGCTGTACGCGCCTGCGCAGTACGTCTCATGGTCCCATCGCCGTGTCCCTGCGTCCATGCCATCCGGTTTACCATTCTCGGTTAGTAATATGGATACTACAGGACTAGTTAAGGAGAAGTGAATAGAGGTGACCACAGAAGGAATGGCTGCTGAAAATGGGGCTTTCCTATATAAATAAGATTACATCTTGCCTGAAGAAGGGGCCTGAGTTGCCTCGAAAGCTTGCATATTGTAATCTTTCTAGTTAGCCAATAAAAGGTGTCATTTTGCTTGGCTTTTCTCTACATTCATAATGGCTAACACGGTACAACACCCTAGTATTACTATATAAATAATACATTTAAAAATCAGTCATTTCAATCAGTAATCACTAGTAATGTCTTGGCTGTAATTTAAAATTGATTTAACAGTATCTTGTTCAAAAAAACATCAATTTTAATGAAAAACACGAGCACATCTTGGTGTGTACAGACCTCTGACTGGTAGTACAGTTTTACCTTAACAGTTAAAAACTTGATAAAGTGAAAACAGCAAGGCGCCCGATTAAATATTATTTCATTCTCTCTCACAATAAATGAAGTTAAAGGCTCAGACGCTCTTCACTTTTAGCCTTTGCCAGGGCATACTGTGTGCTGATGGCTATCAAATTCAATTCTAAGCTTTTACATTACATACTCTCTGTTATGGCTGTACGTAAGAGTTGTACAGGATATGTACGAGGGGAGTGTGACTGTGGTGAGGACTGCGGTCGGAGTGACGGAGGTGGATTACATCAGGGATCGGCTCGGAGCCCTTTCTTATTTGTAATGGTGATGGACAGATGAGATTAGACAGGAGTCTCCGTGGACTGTGATGTTTGCTGATGACATTGTGATCTGTAGTGAGAGTAGGGAGACCCTGGAGAGGTGGAGATATGAGAGGAGAGGAATGAAGGTCAGTAGGACCACCAAGACAGAATACATGTGTGTGAATGAGAGGGAGGTCAGTGGAGTGGTGAGGATGAGGGGAGTAGAGTTGGCGAAGGTGGATGAGTTTAAATACTTGGGATCAACAGTACAGAGTAATGGGGATTGTGGAAGAGAGGTGAAGAAGAGAGTGCAGGCAGGGTGGAATGGGTGGAGAAGAGTGTCAGGAGTAATTTGTGACAGACGGGTATCAGCAAGAGTGAAAGGGAAGGTCTACAGGGCGGTAGTGAGACCAGCTATGTAATATGGGCTGGAGACGGTGGCACAGGAGATATAGCTGGAGGTGGCAGAGTTAAAGATGCTAAGATTGGCATTGGGTGTGACGAGGATGGACAGGATTAGAAATGAGGTCATTAGAGGGTCAACTCAAGTTGGACGGTTGGGAGACAAAGTCAGAGAGGCGAGATTGTGTTGGTTTGGACAAGGCAGTGTGCCAGCTGTGTTACCTGCTGACAGAGCCATCCTGGCGGTGCGTCCTCGACTGCTATTCCGGGCGCTGTTTTTACCTGCAGATGTCGAGCTGGGAGTGCGTGGTCTCCATTGGGAACAGGTGGAATAAACAGCTGGCATCAGCTGTGTTTGTGTTGGCAGCGGGTGTTCTGGGGGTTGCCTTTTCTGCCGAGTCACAGTGGCATGCAGACTTCTCCTCGAGTCGGATACGGTTACACATAAAGGGCTTCCAATGTAATGAAGATCAAGGGAGTGTGCCAGCATCACAGGGCACTTAACCAAAAAAAGGAAGCGCATGTTCACCTGCAAGGTAAAAAAGCGATTAGTTTTAAGGTTGCAGATGCATCCAAACTGTAAAATATTTTAAAAGAAGATCACCTCCACTTGTAACACAAATATAATTTTAATACAAAAGCACCCAGTAGCGTGTATGACCGTAACGGCTCCGCCACCAATGCATCCTCTTATTTCACGACGCTAGTGTGGAAAGTGTCATGGCAAGGGTGCGGCACTCCGAGTCTCAGGGATGGCAGCAGAAGGCAGGTTTTATTGCGTGATGCACACACGGACCCAAATCAGGTGAAATGAGCTTCTAAAGATGAGCAGACCTTACTTTTAATTCTCAACTCCCAACACAGTTGTCTCCTTCATCTGACTGCCAACATTCCATTCCCTGCCATCCTGCCTCCAACCGGTTCTGCCAAGATTTCCCAAGCTTAGCGGGCATAGCGTCTTTCCCTATACATCCCGTTTGTTTGCCAGGCTCTATTCCTGGTCCGGTGTGTGTGCCACCAATGTTTCCAACCTGAGGTTCACGCTCCCGGGCATACCTGACATTTGGCTTATAATATATTAGTGGTACAGACACATAAAAATATATATAGGCATCAGCCGTTTCTAGTTTAACCCTTACAGCGCTAGTGCTCAATACAAGGTTTATCTTTTCATGAATACATAATAACCATCAGTGCTACAGTTGTGCTGGAACGTTTGTGAACCCTTTAGAATTTTCTATATTTCTGCATAAATATGAGCTAAAACATCATCAGATTTTCACTCAAGTCCTAAAAGTAGATAAAGAGAAACCAGTTAAACAAATGAGACAAAAATATTATACTTGGTCATTTATTTATTGAGGAAAATGATCGAATATTACATATTTGTGAGTGGCAAAAGTATGTGAACCTCTAGGATTAGCAGTTAGTCTGAAGGTGAAATTCGAGTCAATGGGATGACAATCAGGTGTGAGTGGGCACCCTGTGTTATTTAAAGAGCAGGATCTATCAAAGTCTGCTCTTCACAACACACGTTTGTGGAAGTGTATCATGGCATGAACAAAGGAGATTTCTGAGGACCTCACAAAAAGAGTTGTTGATGCTCATCAGGCTGGAAAAGGTTACAAAACCATCTCTAAAGAGTTTGGACTCCACCAATCCACAGTCAGACAGATTGTGTACAAATGGAGGAAATTCAAGACCATTGTTACCCTCCCCAGGAGTGGTCGACCAACAAAGATCACTCCAAGAGCAAGGCGTGTTAATAGTCGGCGAGGTCACAAAGGACCCCAGGGTAACTTCTAAGCAACTGAAGGCCTCTCTCATATTGGCTAATGTTCATGAGTCCACCATCAGGAGAACACTGAACAACAATGGTGTGCATGGCAGGTTTTCAAGGAGAAAGCCACTGCTCTCCAAAAAAAACATTGCTGCTCGTCTGCAGTTTGCTAAAGATCACATGGACAAACCAGAAGGCTACTGGAAGAAGGTTTTGTGGACGAAATGAAAAGCGTTATGTTTGGAGAAAGGAAAACACTGCATTCCAGCATAAGAACCTTATCCCATCTGTGAAACATGGTGGTGGTAGTATCATGGTTTGGGCCTGTTTTGCTGCATCTGGGCCAGGACGACTTGCCTTCATTGATGGAACAATGAATTCTGAATTATATCAGAGAATTCTAAAGGAAAATGTCAGGACATCTGTCCATGAACTGAATCTCAAGAGAAGGTGGGTCATGCAGGAAGACAACGACCCTAAGCACACAAGTCGTTCCACCAAAGAATGGTTAAAAGAAGAATAAAGTTAAAGTTTTGGAATGGCCAAGTCAAAGTCCTGACCTTAATCCAATCGAAATGTTGTGGAAGGACCTGAAGTGAGCAGTTAATGTGAGGAAACCCACCAACATCCCAGAGTTGAAGCTGTTCTGTACGGAGGAATGGGCTCCAATTCCTCTAAGCCGGTGTGCAGGACTGATCAACAGTTACCGGAAACGTTTAGTTACAGTTATTGCTGCAAAGGGGGGGTCACACCAGATACTGAAAGTAAAGGTTCACATACTTTTGCCACTCACAAATATGTAATATTCAATCATTTTCCTTAATAAATAAATGACCAAGTATAATATTTTGTCTCATTTGTTTAACTGGTTTCTCTTTATCTACTTTTAGGACTTGAGTGAAAATCTGATGATGTTTTAGCTCATATTTATGCAGAAATACAGAAAATTCTAAAGGGTTCACAAACTTTCAAGCACAACAGTATACTGTAAATATCTCCCTCTATAAAATCACTTTATACAGAAAGCCCATCCCAGGGCCCAGACTCAAGCGCATGAAGTGGGACCAAATTATCAGCGGTACTCTTTTTACAGCCAAACAGCGACATTCGATCAAAGAGTTTTGGCCCCCATGAAGATAAGGTGGTGAGACGATAAAACTTTGATCACCGTGAGCCAGTGGATCAGAGAGCAGGTTGGTCCCTGGTGGAGCATCAAGCACCGGGATACATTAACAGTCAGTCAAAGATCAGGATTTTGGGCTCCCCTGTGAAGATCTGTGGAAAGGAGGTGGTGGTACAATGAAACTTTAGTCAACTTTCACTGGCTCATGATGACTGAAGAGTCATATGACCCCCCACCGTGCCGGGATACATAAACATTCAGGCAAAGACTACGAGTCTGGGCTCACCCGTGAAGATTCACGAAAAGGTGCTGCATATCGGTGAGTACCGGCTCACTTCAAGTGCTGTCCAGACCACACTTTAATAAGTTTAGAAAGCTTATTATAGGACACAGATCATTCTGCGTCGACGTCCTAACCAGCGCTGGTGGGTTATGACGATTTGTTGATGGCGGTGGTCGCTAGAGCGTGTTGTCCCATTTTAACTCGTCACAAATCTGGTCAGCCTATGCTCTGCCAAGCTCAGATTGACCTCTTGTCATGCATTCGTTCTCTGAGTCATTTTAAAAGAGGACAAGATAACGATTTGGGGCAACACCACAACCCTGTATATTGTAAAGGCAAAATAAATAAATAAAATTGCAGCTTTTCAGGCAGTTTCTGTAGCCGAAGATCAGACCGCCAAGGTCCCCGCCTTCGGCCACCACCCAACTCACACTGCATAAGATCTCCTTGGCCCCTCCCATAGGTGGTGAGCCCATGGGAAGGGGGACCCATGTTACCTTTTCAGGCTGTGCCCCATGGGTGCAGGCCCGGCCACCAGGCGTTCGCCATTGAGCCCCACGGTCCTCAGCCGAAAAAGGGTGGAATGCCCCCTCAGCTCTTGTCTTCAATCACGGATGCCACACTACCACACACCCCCTCCTTAAGCCGCGGCTGTGGCAATTCTCTATTTAAGAAGACTGGCCTTTTTGATCTGAGCTGTGGACCCGCTGTACCACACATCACTCGGGGGGGAGCTTTCATTGTCTTATATAATTTTGAATGTTAACACGATTGCCCATTCCCGTTTATTTTGTCTATTTTTTAAATTTTATTTACAAAACTGAACACTGAGAGCTGCAGATTTCCATCTGCCATTCGATTGTCCGACCAGCATAACATAAAACAATGAGCCAGCACCATGACGGGATCGTCACACCCAGGCGTCACCTGCTGTTTTAGAGCTGTCACATTGTTTGTCTAAACCTAAGTGATGTGCCACAGACACGGGCATACAGCCTAAAAAAATAAATTCTTGGCACTGAACCCACAGGGTGAGGCGACTCAGGTGGCACTTTGATAGGCATGGCATTTTCATTCAAATGTTTTGTGTTATTCTTGCATAATGTTAAATAAATACATGAGAGTTACTTATGAACACTGGAAACTGCAGCTACAACCAGTGTCTTATGTGGCTAAAGTCATAAAGTTCACCCCATGAGGTTTGTTCTCTTTATTAAGACTCGTGGACATATCAGGATTTGACCTTCATTTAAAGATAAAAGGTGATGCCATGTAACAAACATCAGGCCACATTCACATTGGGTGTTAGATGGCATCATTTAAATAAACATAAATTTCACACATGGGGGGGGAAAAAAGAAAGTGCACCTTCCACCCTCCCAATTTAGGACTACCTCAAATACCTCAGAGGTTAGATGCGTGCGCCAATGAGTAGAACACCATTAGAAGAGATCCTGATAGAAGTTTGGTAATTTAAACCAACTCAGACTCCGAGCCAGTGTGGCCCAACTCGCCAGTTTCCACGTTTATTTTCTTTGTATTCCAATTACAGAGGAATCGCACTCCTCAGCCTCCCTGGAAAAGTCTATTCGGGGGTCCTGGAGAGGAGGGTCCGTCAGATAGTCGGATTCAGGAGGAACAGTGTGGTTTTCGTCCTGGTCGCGGAACAGTGGACCAGCTCTACACCCTTAGCAGGGTCCTGGAGGGTGTCAGAATTGGTGGGTTTTTGTTTGTCCACCCACCTCTTGAGGATTGACCACAAGTTCTCAATGGGATTAACGCCTGGGGAGTTTCCTGGCCTTGGACCCATAATTTCGATGTTTTGTTCCCCAAGCCACTTAGTCATCATATTGGCCTTATGACATGGTGCTCCATCATGTTGGAAAAGGCATCGTTAGTCAACAAACTGTTTTTGGATGGTTGGGAGAAGTTGCTCTGAGATCTAAAAACACTGAAGCAGCAAACTTTGTGGAAACCAATAATTGTGCCATTCTCAAAACTTTTGGCCACGACTGTACAGATCCTGGACAATCCTCACACAGTTCTCTGGATGTTCCCCTTCTCTCTCATGTACCTTCTTTTGTTTTCTCCAAATCAAGAAAACCAATTTACATAAAGAGCTTTTTGTAGTGTTAAAGGATTTTGTTGTCATTAGTTTTTACTTTTGGTTTAGCTGCACAACTCTTTTGACTTCAATCGTTAGCCTGTTTCTAGACCTCACTTTCAGGTGTATCCATCTCCTGGTCCTGTACACATGACTCCTACCATATTTCCCAGCCTGACAGTACAATGGAGAACTTGTGTCACACACACACACAATTCCTTTCTGGCGTGTGTACCGGTGACATTAGTCCTTGTAAAATGCACACTGGACTATGGACAAATCTTCTGCTTTCTCTGCTGGTTTAATGTCCATTTTCCAGGTTTGACGAACTTGTCTGGCTGCCCCCAAATCTTGGGGGTATTGAAGGATGAAATGTTTTAAACTGAGGTCTTCCCTTTATTCATCTTTTGAGACGCATCACACTTTTAATGTATGGGATTAAAAATGGCATTTTCTGTCTTATCTTAACTTTGCGTTCTAATTTCCTAAAAGGTCTTAGGTTTGGCATTAATCATAAGTAGCTAAATACAATTTATCATATATAATAATTAAAAAATTTCATGATGAAAGCAGAGTACCCCATAGTAAAGTGGAGATGGCACAATCAGTCCCTAACTACACACAGTAATGGTGGTCTCTTTTTGTTATTCCAGCATGGAAAAGGACATTCGAGCAGCTCGGATTCCAGTTCCAGCTCATCAGAAAGCGATGGAGAATGTAAAAAGGTAAGTGGCATCGGTGCATAAGAAGTGGCAGTCTGTCACAGTGGATCGGACGAGCATGACAATGGCCAGACTGGACCGAGGCGAAGCCATTCCTCCATCATGGAGTTTTGAAGTGAAGGCGGAGAAAAATGTTCTTCATGTCAATTTTTGAATTCTGCCACTTTGTAATGTTTTAAGAGTATTTGCACCCTTGTAGAATCATTAGAAACGTGAGAATAGTCCATTGGGCACAACAAAATTCCATCCATCTTATTAACTTAAAAATAACATCAGATTGAGATTTGAGGGGCCTTAAAGTCCTGCCTTCGACCACACTACTTGGTAATTGAGTCCACGTGTTTGCGGTTCTCTCTGTAAGGAAAACTATCATTTGTGTAAAATCTGCCCATAGCAGAATTTAGCTTAAAATAACAAATGAGATTCACTGTACTAATTCCTTTCATAATTTTAAACACTTCAATCATATCCCCTCTCCTAAATCTGTTTTCTCAAGATGAAAAGGTTCATCTCCTTCAATCTCAACTCATGGATCAGACCTCTAGAAGAAAGCACAGGCGTTCATTGCCTACTAGGCATTGCTGCCTAAAGCACCTCCTTCTAGTGCCAACAGGCCAGCCTTGCAGTCATCGGGAGCCACCCTGCCCTGATGTTTCATCCCTTTGATCCTGGAACATCTTAGGATGGTGGAGCAGTGGTAGAAACATCTCCCTACCATTCCTTAGATCTGAGCCTACGATACCTGTTCTCCTCATTTTGCACTATTTCTTCTTGGCCAAAGCCAGGAACTTTCTTGCTAAGCTCCTCCACTAATTATCTTTGACCACTTCTTTTGCCTTGAACTGGGAAGCTTTTAGAAATTGTGGGGTGGATGTTCCAATGTGCAGCCGACTTCTACAGTGTGGATTGCAGTCTTCCACCCTGCCTCCATACACACCTCTGCTAGCTCCTTGTACTTCTATTTCAAAGGCTCTCTCCATTCCTTCCTCCCACAGGATGGTAAGCTTAGCCATGATCATCATTCTGGTAATAGAAGATTACATGAGGATGTTTGATTGTTGAGGAGTTGTGGTGATTTCTAGTGGAAACTTCAACTGCTGGTCTAAGTTGGCGGTTAGGTTCCTCTCACCACCAGGTGTCAGTCTGGGCCACTGTCTGCAGGTGATGCTCTGTGCACCTAAGAAGTGGATCAGCTGTTGTGTTGTTATATTGGACTGGCGCTGATCACTTCAAGTCTGCATTCCTTCAAGATCTCTGCAAATGTCTGAAGAACCCAACCATGCCGTGCACCCAGACAGAACATGTTGTAAACTCAGGTTCTGTGCATCTATTAGTTTGCTTAAAGTAAAAAAGTTCAACTCATTCAATCTTTTCTCATTTCTCTTAGCCCTTTAGTAAGTCTGGTTGCGCTACTCTGGACTTTCTCTAAAACATCGTCATTTATTTTTCTAGCACGTTTTCATACAAATGATGTAGCTCAAAGAGCTTTACATTATAAAGAAAGAAAAAAGAAAAATATAAAAATAAGATTATTGTTTGTTATTTAGTATTCCTTAAAGTAAAGTCCGATGGCCAGGATGACAGAAAAAACAAAAACAAAAAGCCAGGGGCTGGAGAAAAACAAAATCTGCAGGGGTTCCAAGGCCATGAGACCACCCAGCCCCCACTGCTGTGTCTTTTTTTTTCTAGCCCAGAGACCAAAACTGAACAAGGTACTGCAAGTGAGGCCTCACTAGTGCACCACACTGCTTAAGCATAATCGCTCTCGACTTGTTCTCCCACACATCCGGGTGGCATATAAGCGAACATCCTATTAGCCTTGTTGATTGCTTCTGTACACCATCTAGATCAGTGTTTCCCAACCTCGGTCCTCGGGAGCACACTGTGGCTGCAGGTTTTTGTTCCAACCAGATTCCTAATCAGTGACAACACCTGATAACACTGATCTCACTTAATTAGCTTAAATTATTTTTCTTTTATTCTACATTCAGAAAAGCACAGTAGCAAGATTTTTACATTTATAAGACATTTAGAAATATTCCTGCTTTTGCTATTGATTTAAATGCTTAACTCTCTTTTGTTGATTTCATTATATTTTGCCCTTTCTCTGTGCAGTTTTTCCCCTTCGTTGTATCTTATTAATGGGAATTAAAAACGAGCAGAGCAGACACGCTGGTAAACAACACGGAATAATCAAAGGCTGCAACTACTTTAGCATCAGACCCACTAATTAGTAAATGATGGATTAATTCAACAATTTAGAACACCTAGAAAAGTAGAATGAAAATCAAAGTGAAAATATTGTTAAAAAGAAAAAGAAACATTATTCCCATATAACTGGTTGGTACATTTTAATATACATAATGTATACATATATATATATATATATAATGTGTATACAGTAATCCCTCGCTATATTGCGCTTTGCCTTTCGCGGCTTCACTCCATCGCGGATTTTATATGTAAGCATATTTAAATATATATCGCAGATTTTTTTGCTGGTTCGCGGATTTCTGCGGACAATGGGTCTTTTAATTTCTGGTACATGCTTCCTCAGTTGGTTTGCCCAGTTGATTTCATACAAGGGACGCTATTGGCAGATGGCTGAGAAGCTACCCAACTTACTTTTCTCTCTCTCTTGCGCTGACTTTCTCTGATCCTGACGTAGGGGGATTGAGCAGGGGGGCTGTTCGCACACCTAGAAGATACGGACGCTCGTCTAAAAATGCTGAAAGATTATCTTCACGTTGCTACCTTTTGTGCAGCTGCTTCATGAAGCGACATGCTGCACAGTGCTTCACATACTTAAAAGCTCGAAGGGCACGTATTGATTTTTGATTGAAAAACAAACTCTGTCTCTCTCTTTATCTGCTCCTGACGGAGGGGGTGTGAGCTGCCGCCTTCAACAGCTTTGTACCGGCGGTGCTTCGCATACTTAAAAGCCAAACAGCCCTATTGATTTGTTTGCTTTTCTCTCTCTCTCTGACATTCTCTGCTCCTGACGCGCACTCCTTTGAAGAGGAAGATATGTTTGCATTCTTTTAATTGTGAGACGGAACTGTCATCTCTGTCTTGTCATGGAGCACAGTTTAAACCTTTGAAAAAGAGACAAATGTTTGTTTGCAGTGTTTGAATAACGTTCCTGTCTCTCTACAACCTCCTGTGTTTCTGCGCAAATCTGTGACCCAAGCATGACAATATAAAAATAACCATATTAACATATGGTTTCTACTTCGCGGATTTTCTTATTTCGCGGGTGGCTCTGGAACGCAACCCCCGTGATGGAGGAGGGATTACTGTATATACAAAAACAAAAACCTGCAGCCACAGGGCCGAGGTTGGGAAACACTGATCTAGAGTCTGCTGTAGATGGCGACAAGTTCACTACGACTCCCACATCCATCTCATGAGAGGTACTTTCCAGCTTCAGACCTCCCATTGTGTATTCAAATCTAACATTCTTACTTCCTACATGCAAAACTTTACAGTGACTTACATTAAACTTTACCTGGCACACATCTGCTCAGGCCTTTATGGGACCTGAAGTCCTGGGGGTCAGGCCTGTTGGGTTCCACGGGTGCTACCAGAGGGTACTGCCTGTAGTGAACTCTTACCACGTAACCTGGAAGAGTAATGTTCTTGTAACCCCCTTGCACCACTCTTCCGTTATCAGTATGCAAGGCCCTGAGCTCTTTTATAATGGTGTCGCCACCTCTATTGCGTGAAGGTACACTATCGCCCACCTTCAGCCTTGTAATCAATAATCAAATCAGTTACTCAAATATATAAACAGAACCTCTCTTTACTAAATTGAAACGTGAACAGTTTTTTTGAAATTGATAAGTTACAATATATACACTATACATAAAACACAAGCAATAACTTATTTATAACCATATATATAAATATATAATGGGTCCGAAACTATTGGTGAGCTCACCCGGACTTATTTCCACAGTCAGTCAATGAATATTACTCACTCCGTTGGGGCCCCCAAATGTAGCTCGGGTGCGTAGTGGCCAAACAAACAAAAAAAAAACAGAAACTGGCCCCTTCACTTGAAAGTTTACTCAAGCCACTTTAAAACAAACAAACAAACAAAAAAAAAACACACTGAGCTTGTTTTGTATATTCTTCCTTCTCCCTGATCACCATTTCGGCCTTTAGTCCTTCTTTCTTTCTCTCTGTCTTGTATTGGCATTTTGCCTCCACAGCACCGCTCTTCTCTTTTGTTCTGTCAGTCTTGCTTCGGCGTGTTGCCTCAACGGCGACTCTTTCTTTCGTTTCGTCTTGTTTCGGCGTGCTGCCTCTAGTCCGACTTTCTCTCTCCTTCTTTCTGTCTTGTTTTCAGCATGCTGCCTCAACAGTTACTCCTAGTTCTTCCTCTGTCTGGTTTCAGCGTTTTCCCTCCACAGTCCTTCTTCTAGTCCTTTCTCACCCCTCCCCTCTTTACAACAGCCGTCTCCCTATTCGCCAATCCGAGTACATCTCCATATATCTCTTTATCTTCAACCAACCCCCACAACTGGTACCCCATCTCATTCAATAAACTTTATTTACACAAACTCACAGTTATATATATTCCTTTTGAAACCTGACCCAGGTTACACTCTGGTGCTGGAAGTACTCCTGGGTCCATCATAAAAGCAGCTGCTCATGTGAGTTGGAGTCTGGAGTGAAGGAGAAGAACAAAGATGACCTGCGAGAAGTGGAGGAAGAAAACAAATTTAAGGAATACTCTACAGCAGTGTTTCCCAAACTTGGTCCTGGTGAACCCCTGTGGCTGCAGGTTTTTGTTCCAACCAGCTTCTGTTTTTAATTGAACTCCTGGGCTAATTAAGTGAACTCATATTTCCCAAGTTCTGTGTTTAGGGAACAATATAGTAGTTTGAAGACTAAGTTTGCTAAAAAAAAAAAAAAATATTAAAATGTAGCAAGCAGTTATATAGGAATAATGTATTTTTTTTCTTTTTAACAGTATTTTCATCTTGATTTTCATTCTACTTTTCTAGGTGTTCTAATTGTTTAATGAATCTTTTATTTACTAATTAGTGGGTCTGACTCTAAAGTAGTTGCAGCCTTTGATTATTCCGTGTTGTTTGCCTGGGTGTCTGATCTGCTCATTTTAAATTGTCATTATTAAGATACAACAAAGGGGGAAAAAACTGCACAGAGAAAGGGCAAAATATAATGAAATCAACAAAAGAGAGTTAAGCATTTAAATCGATAGCAAAAGCAGAAATATTTCTAAATATCTTATAGATGTAAAGATTATGCTGCTATGCTTTTCTGAATGTCGAATAAAAAAGATCAAAATACCAGATAATAAAATGAGATCAGTGCTATGAGGTGTTGTCACTGATTAGGAATCTGGTTGGAACAAAAATCTGCAGCCACAGGGGTTCCCCAGGACTGAGTTTGGGAAACACTGATCTACACAGAGAAAAAAGTGTTACCCCAAAGTGATGGACAAAAAAAAAATTGTCATCTCATGTTTTCATTCATAACAAGAGAGAAAAAAAGCTGATCATATACTGGAACCTATGGGTCACCCATGCAGTACAGCAGCAAGTGGCATAAAATGTTTCAATGGAAAAAAGAAAAAATTCTCACATTACTCATGTTGCATAATCCATGTATGTCCATTATCCAGTCGATTGCTCAAAAGGTGTGACATGTATGCATGTTTTTTTTTTTTTTTTTTACTAAAGGCATTAACAAAGTACTGCGGTGGGTTGGCACCGTAGTACCAGGATTGGTTCCTGCCTTGTGCCCTGTGTTGGCTGGGATTGGCTCCAGCAGACCCCCTGTGACCCTGTGTTCGGATTCAGCGGGTTGGAAAATAGATGGATGGATGGATTAACAAAGTAGTATAATTTGTAAGCAGTACAACACATTCCCACAATTCTGTGCTTTAGAACAGAAGACAGCACTCTTGACCAATGAATGAGCAGAAGAGGCGGGACTTTAATTCAGATACTTATTTGCATTACTTCTTTATTCATGACAGCATTTTTTGTGTTTGGAAGTGGTTTACTTAAATATTTTAGTAAAAATATTTGGGATGACCTTGCATAAGGATTACACAACATGAGTAACATGAAGTTTTTTTTTGGACGGGGGTGAAACGACATTTTGGGCGGCACGGTGGCGCAGTGGTAGCGCTGCTGCCTCGCAGTTAGGAGACCTGGGTTCGCTTCCCGGGTCCTCCCTGCGTGGAGTTTGCATGTTCTCCCCGTGTCTGCGTGGGTTTCCTCCGACAGTCCAAAGACATGCAGGTTAGGTGGATTGGTGATTCTAAATTGGCCCTAGTGTGTGCTTGGTGTGTGTGTCCTATGGTGGGTTGGCACCCTGCCCGGGATTGGTTCCCTGCCTTGTGCCCTGTGTTGGCTGGGATTGGCTCCAGCAGACCCCCGTGACCCTGTGTTCGGATTCAGCGGGTTGGAAAATGGATGGATGGATGGAAACGACATTTTGATGTTGTTTACTGTTTACCTTCCATGACCAGTGAATCAAACTTTTTTCATGATAACATGATTAAACCATTTTCTTGCCCGTCACTATAAAGTACATGGAGTGAGCAACATTTAAACTAAACATTGCTTACTCGAGAACTGCTTTAAGAAAAGATTTGTGCATCAAAGTTGTAAAATCCGGTTTTACAACAAACTATACGCTTTAGTTGGATTGGGAGATTGTGTCAAAGACTTTGGGCTCGGACACATCCCCTAGAGGTCACACCCTCGCTAATCCTCATCTATTGGTGGCTCCCACTTAGAAGTCACCACAGCAGACCGCTCGTCTCCATCTATCCCTGTCTTTTACATCATTTTCTGCCACACCGACTGCGCCTTCATGTCCTCCCTCACCACATCCATAAATCTCCTCTTTGGCCTTCCTCTTGCCTGGTGTTTCCAATCTCAACATCCTTTTCCTGATGTACCCCTCATTTCACCTCTGCGCGTGCCCAAATCATCTCAATATGGCCTCTCTCACTTGGTCACCAAACTGCTGTACAAACTGTGTTGTCCCTCTAATGTACTCAGTTCCTAGTCCTGTCTACCCTCGTTACTCCAAACGAAAATTGCACAGCTGCTCAAAGACAGAGAGCCACCTGTCATCACAGATCCTTGGCTTTGCATCCAGGGCTCTCACTTTAACTCGGCTCACCGGGGTCGTGCAAGCCAGTGTGGTCTTAGTGCCGGTCCCCAACCCTGGGTAAATCGGGGAGGGTTGCATCAGGAAGGGCAAGTGGCATAAAACCTGTGCCAAAATCAACCACGCGGATGAGAACCCCCCCCCCCCCCCACTGATCCAGATATTTAATTCTCTTTCAGTACAAAGAATGCCACAAGGAGAAGGACAAAACACACAAAGTGAAGAAAGAAAAGAAAAAGGAGAAGAAAGAGAAGAAAAAAGAGAAGAAAGCTGAAAAGCACTAACATGGCTTACTATGGATTTACATAACAAATAAATAAGAATCAACTGAACAAACAAACAGTGTAAAGTGCATCCTTTAATAACAAACTTTACAAGTTAATGATTTAAAAAAACAAAAAAGACAGCACAGCTGATTGTGCTCCAACACTTAAAACAGGTAACTTACCGTTTAAAATTAAAAGCAACCAAAAGGCTTTATTTCTTTAAGAAAACCCAATAAGGTAAAATTTAAAAACAAAAACGATGACAGTAACAAAACAAAAAACTCACAAAACAGTTTTTCTTTTTTTTGATAGTGGGAATGTACACATAAATATGTTTTCTTTGTAACTGATCATTTGAAGATACCCCCCCCACCCCAAACTCAGGATTTCTGCTGTAAACTTTACCACCGTTTACTCCAAACCGGCTGCAGCCAGACTCGACTTTCAAACACTCAACTCCCAGTACACACGAACAGACGTCAAACACGCACACGTACGTACGTACGCACACTCGCAAAATACAAGCAGGTACACGTAAACAGTTAAAAAAAAATCCTAACAATTGCACAGTTATCTCTTGATAATAAATAGATTAAGAAAAATATGAAGGAGATAAAAAGGGAAAAAAAAAAGTAAAATAAAATTAACGGAAGAAAGAGAAGCCGATGAAACAAAGGCAACACAAAATTTGGTGTTTCTCTACCAGCTGCTATTTTCCCCAAAAGCATTGTGTGCGCAGAACATCAAACCGTGACGGTGCTGCTGGGGAAAAAAATAAGCCGCTTGAAGATTTACAAGGTCCACTCGTTGTCGTCTGTCAATTGTATTCCATCTTCTTCTCCGTGATCTTAAGGAGCATTTCTGAATAGCGTTCCAGCAAGGCTATAGTTCTGTCATCTTTCAGCTGTCGCGTGGGGGACGGTGACGCTTCCTCCGCGTGCGGGCGAGTGCAAACGGGGAACGCCTTCCCTTTGTCAACCACGTCCAGCTCCCTTCGTGCTGCCAAAAAGGCATCAGTCAGGATGGCCTTCATTTGGAGTTCCTGTTCAGGACTCTCGCTCACAGAGGACACCTGCAGGAGGGTGTGAGGGGGTCAGTTGAATATCGATATTTCAATTTATCTTAACTGTGTTACACAAGGCAGGTGTGGAGGGAACGTACCTTGCCGTACAGGGACACGGCCCGCTGCAGAGTGTTGTGGAGCTCGTTTGCTATTTGTCGGCAGCTCTGGAGACTCACCACTTCAGGAGGATCTAAAAGGAAAAGGGTAAGGTTATCCGAACCAAAAAAGTGGATTCCTGAAACCTTCGCTTATTTCACGTTTCACTGTGTTGCAGACTTCTTGTAAAACCGTTTAAATTGACACCAAGCAACACGATATTAGAAATTTGATCAAATGTATTACAAATAAAAACCCGAAAGCCACTCTGATATAAAACCCAGATGAGTGGAGTGTTGACTGCCCTTCTGGGAGTTCTTCCCCCCCGTCTCCACAAAGGTCCTCTGGAGTTCAGCCAGATTGACCATCGGTTTCTTGGTCACCTCTCTTCCTAAGGCCCTACTCCCATTATTACAGTGCTTGGTGGGGTGGCCAGCTCGAGAACGAGTTACAGTTGTTCCAGACATCCTCCATTTAATATTCGTAAAGCCCACTGTGCTTTTGGGGACCTTCAATGCTACAGACATTTTGTTTTTGTCGCCTTCCACAGAACTTTGTTTCAACACCATCCTGTCTCTGAGCTCTACAGGCAGTTCCTTCGACCTCACGGTTCGAGTTTTTGCTCACTTGTCCGACCTCCTATAATAATAAATACAGTTGTGTGACTTTCCTAATCAGTCCAGTGACTCGAATGGACCACAGGTGGACTCCAAAGAAGGTGCAGAAACATCTCAATGATGACCTGAGCCAATTTTCACTGAACACTTGTGTCATTGTGATATTTCAGTTTATTTGTAATAACCTAGAAAAAAAAAAAAAACTAAAAACTGAGTGTTGCTCAATGAGGGACAAATGAATTTACATGATTTTAGCGGAAGGCTGCAACACAGCAAAATGAAGAGGTCTAAAGACTTTCTGAAGGTACCCTTAGTGGCATTTAACAAGGTGTTGAATTTTCTTACACTTCCAACTTACCCGCTACACTGTGCGCCATCTTGTCAGGCCCCTTATTGCATAGCACATCTGGTTTGTCAGATTCCGATTTGTCACAGCTGGAAACCAAGGTGGCAGATGCTGTTGGTTTGTGCTCCTCTGACAGAGGAATCTGTTCTTCTTTTGGTTCTGTGGTAGACAGTCTGGGCAAAGGTGAACAGATGCCTTCTCGAATTGGGCTTGGTTCAATACCAGCGACCTCCCTTGTTGTCGCACAAGCTGTGCTACAGATGACATCTTTTGCCGCTGGGATGGCTATACTGTAGGTGACTTCCCTTACTGATGGACTGGCCGTGCTGCACGTGACCCCTCTGGTAGCTGGGCTGGCAGGAGAGGCACAGATGGTCTCTAGAACACTAGTTATGTAACTTTTGCCCTCTTTGCCCAGCGATCTCATTTCCGTTGGTGTCGCCAAGGAAAGGGAAGGCTTAGATATGTCAGAGTAACGCTTTGGTCTGGCTTTTGCGATGCCCACGATGGGTGGAGAGGACATTACGGCCTGGTCAGATGAGCTCATACAAAGATCGAGGTGCAGACCGGCTCTGGCCTGGTGGTTCCCCTGCACCGTTGCTACCAAAGGTTCACAGTCTTGACTGGATGCAGGGTACTTTTTGGAGTCGTGCTCTTTACCCGATACAACTTCTGGTCTAACACACAGATCCAAGGTGGACGAGGCACGGCCTTTTGAATTCAAGCCATTTTTAAACTGCTCCTCCGCACTCCTTGCGTTCAGATTTTCTCCCATGGACACACTGCGGGACATCTTGGCTCTAGAACTTGCCGTTGTCCCCATGTAGCTTTGTCTGCTCGATTTAGCTGGATGACTCTCTTTGTTCTGAGTGTTCAGAGATTGTCTCCTTGTTGCCGAATTGGGATCCTGGGCTGTTGCTGTTGATCCTTGGGTTCCTGTCGCTGAAGCTTCATCTGTTTAAAAAAAAAATAAATAAATAAATAAATACATAATGAACACCCACCATTTTAATGGCAAAGACATGTAGGCACCAGCCGCCACCAGACCAACATCATTTGTGTGACAAACAAAATGAGAAAGGTGTGCGCGGTTAAGAGTTTGTGCAGCATCAAAGAATGAAGAACATGGCCTACTTTCAACAAGTGCTCATCTTTATCCCCCCACTGTGAAACCAAGGAGGAGTGAGGGACAAAACCCAAGTGATCTCAGGAACAGCCCACCATATACGTAATGCAACAAGTACCTCTGTGGGGATTACTGCTGGCCACTGGAGTGGGTTTTGGTCTTGGTGGCCTGCCAGTGTTGAAAGAGGAGCTTCTCCTCCTCACTGTTAGCAAAACACAACAAGCTTGAGGTTAGCCTTCTGTTTGATGCATCACTTCGTTGTGCATGGACTTCTGATTACACCAAATAAATATTTCATAAAGAAAGAAAACGCTAAGAACCTTACCTCAGATGTAGAACCTTTTCTAGAAACTGGGAACAGCCAACAACCATCTCCTTGGCAAACTCTGTGTTGTTAGGCAAACTAACACTTTTTACGAGGGTAAATCAAAAAGGCAATTTGAAAATTACATGATTAAGCAAAAGGATAGGCATGGACACAATACAACACGTTCACGATGGCTTATGGGTAGTTCGAACACACACATCATTAGCCTAGTTAAAGCCAGGGTCAAATGAACATGGATGCTCTGCTGTACGATTGCACCACTGTTGATCAATCCACCATAGTAAGATTTCTGTGGGCACAGGGAGTGAAACCTGCCAAAAATTCACTAAAGGATGTTGGCTCAGTACAACAGCAGGACTCAACCAAACGTTTAAGTGGGTAGAAAGGTTTACAAGTGGGGAGAAAAGTGTAAGCGATGAAGCTCAATCGGGTTAACCATCAACATCGTACCCACAATGACATGGGGGACGTCTTTATTGGAGAAGATTGTCTGCCATTGCTTCACATTTGAATATCAGCTAAGGATCTGCACATGCCGTGCGCTCGATGACAATAAAGTTCATACAAGATGGACACCCAAACAGCTTACTGATCACAAGCCAACATCCCTGACCTTGGCTGCAATTGCAACAACATTTTTATTTCTATAGCACATTTTCATACAAGGAATACAACTCCAAGTGCTTTACACAATATAAAAAGAGTTACAAGAGAAAACCAAAAGGGCAAGTTAGAAATAGCTACAGTGCATCCAGAAAGTATTCACAGCGCTTCATCACTTTTTCCACATTTTGTTATGTTACTGCCTTATTCCAAAATGGATTAAATTCATTTTTTTCCTCAGAATTCTACACACAACACCCCATAATGACAACATGAAAAGTTTACTTGAGGTTTTTGCAAATTTATTAAAAATAAAAAAACTGAGAAATCCCATGTACATAAGTATTCACAGCCTTTGCTCAATACTTTGTCGATGCCCCTTTGGCAGCAATTACAGCCTCAAGTCTTGTTGAATATGATGCCACAAGCTTGGCACACCTATCCTTGGCCAGTTTCGCCCATTCCTCTTTGCAGCACCTCTCAAGCTCCATCAGGTTGGATGGGAAGCGTCGGTGCACAGCCATTTTAAGATCTCTCCAGAGATGTTCAATCGGATTCAAGTCTGGGCTCTGGCTGGGCCACTCAAGGACATTCACAGAGTTGTCCTGAAGCCACTCCTTTGATATCTTGGCTGTGTGCTTAGGGTCGTTGTCCTGCTGAAAGATGAACCGTCGCCCCAGTCTGAGGTCAAGAGCGCTCTGGAGCAGGTTTTCATCCAGGATGTCTCTGTACATTGCTGCAGTCATCTTTCCCTTTATCCTGACTAGTCTCCCAGTCCCCACAGCATGATGCTGCCACCACCATGCTTCACTGTAGGGATGGCATTGGCCTGGTGATGAGTGGTGCCTGGTTTCCTCCAAACGTGACGCCTGGCATTCACACCAAAGAGTTCAATCTTTTGTCTCATCAGACCAGAGAATTTTCTTTCTCATGGTCTGAGTGTCCTTCAGGTGCCTTTTGGCAAACTCCAGGCGGGCTGCCATGTGCCTTTTACTAAGAAGTGGCTTCTGTCTGGCCACTCTACCATACAGGCCTGATTGGTGGATTGCTGCAGAGATGGTTGTCCTTCTGGAAGGTTCTCCTCTCTCCATAGAGGACCTCTGGAGCTCTGACAGAGTGACCATCGGGTTCTTGGTCACCTCAGTGACTAAGGCCCTTCTCCCCAGATTGCTCAGCTCTAGGAAGAGTCCTGGTGGTTTTGAACTTCTTCCACTTACAGATGGAGGAGGCCACTGTGCTCATTGGAACCTTCAAAGCAGCAGAAATTTTTCTGTAACCTTCCCCAGATTTGTGCCTCGAGACAGTCCTGTCTCGGAGGTCTACAGACAATTCCTTTGACTTCATGCTTGGTTTGTGCTCTGACATGAACTGTCAACTGTGGGACCTTATATAGACAGGTGTGTGCCTTTCCTAATCATGTCCAGTCAACTGAATTTACCACAGGTGGACTCCAATGAAGCTGCAGAAACATCTCAAGGATGATCAGGGGAAACAGGATGCACCTGAGCTCAATTGTGAGCTTCATGGCAAAGGCTGTGAATACTTATGTACATGGGATTTCTCAGTTTTTTTATTTTTAATAAATTTGCAAAAATCTCAAGTTAATCTCAAATTATTTTAATCCATTTTGGAATAAGGCTGTAACATAACAAAATGTGGAAAAAGTGATGAGCTGTGAATACTTTCCGGATACACTGTATATATAAATGTAATGAATTATTATTATTATTATTATATAGCTAAATAATGAATGAAAAAAATGATAAAGAATCAATGTGCGCTTACAGAACACAGACACAAGTAGTAGAATAGTAATTTGAAGATAAGATTCTTAGGTCCATTAAGATAAGACAGACAGCAGAACTCTTCACTGTGCATGTTCAAACTACCCATAAGCCATCACAAACGTGTTGTATGGTGTCCGCTTCTATCCATTGCTGTCACTGCGTAACTTTCAAGTCACCATTACTTTTTGATCTACCACTGTAAAAAGTCTTTTTGTCATAAAGGATTTTTATAACCTGGCACTGTTTCACAGCATCCTCCAACCCCCCATAAAAAAGAAAAAATTCGGAACCTAAAAGCTGTAGGCATCAGAGGTGACGTACAAAAGTGGATCTCTAGTTGATGAACTGGCAGGAGATAAGAGAAGACAAAGAGTACAGAGAAGAGGAGGACAAAGTGAGGTCATCAGTGGAGTCCCTCAGGGGCCTTGTCCTTGAACTCTTGTTACTTTTTCTGATTTATATTAATGACACAGATTCTGGTTTAGTTAGTAAACTTGCCAAATACGCAGAGACACTAAAACTGGAGAGATGGCAGACACTGACGAAGCAGCAAAAAGAAATTTAAAATGACCTGGACAAGCTTCAGAACTGGACGATGAACACCTGAAAAACGGAGTTTAATGAAGAAACGTGCAAAGTACTACACGTGGGCAAAAGGAACATCAATTATAAACACAAGATGGGAGACAACGACCTACAGGAAGCAACTTCTGAAAAGGATTTAGGGGGATTATGTTGACAAAACATTTTCATTGACTAAGCAATGCAAAGAAGAAATTAAAAAGGAAAATAAAACGACAAAAAGTCAAAGGTCGTTAAGCTCAAATTATAAAATGCACTAGCAAGACCACATCTGGTGTCCTGTGTGCAGTTCTGGTCATCACGGTACAAGAAAGACATAGCAGCACTTGAAGCTGTGTGGAGAAGAGCAACCAAGTGCATCATGGAAATACTGTGACAGACTGAGAATTAAACCTGTTTAGTCTCAAACAGAGGAGGACTATGCAGGGACCTCATCCAGGTCAGGTGATTGGCACACTAAACTTGCCCTGTACAGGTGTTGGGATGGGACACAGTTAAGCCCCCATGAGCCTGAACTGGTAAAACCAAGTTAAAAAAGATTAATATTCAAGAGATGGACAGTTCACACTGCATTTTTGGTGTTTTGTAGCTCACACGATTATGTGCTATACAGTTTCAGAGACCAGTCCTCTGACAAAAACACTTTCACCAGCAGAATAAGTAAGAAAACCAGCAAATGGGTTCAAATAACCTCCATCTGAGGAATGAACTCGCCTGCAGCAATTCTATTTTCCAAATCAATCTTCTCCTCAGTCCCTGAAAGCCACTGGAGACTTGGCTGGCATTGTCTGCCATGCCACCTTCCTCCTCAGAGCGATTTTCATTAAATTCATTGCAAGCTGATCAGTAAATCCACAAGATCTGTGGAATGGAGGACCCTCGGATTTCACTGGCACATGTGAAATTTTAGGTCATTTTCTTATCATGGCTTTTATTCATTTACAATAACTTTGCTTTCTTTTAAAGAAATGCAAGCTTATTAATAAAACAAGCCCATTTCCTAAGTTTACTATGTACAATTGGATCTTTTACTGTACCTGAAAGTCAAATGAAAATGACCCCTTTTACCTACATGGAGTGGAGCAGCTTCCATACTTTCATTTCATTCTTAAACAGCAACATGACAAAGTTCAAACTTTGCTCCAGCATCTACAGTTAGGTCCATAAATATTTGGACAGAGACAACTTTTTTCTAATTTCGGTTCTGTACATTACCACAATGAATTTTAAATGAAACAACTCCGATGCAGTTGAAGTGCAGACTTTCAGCTTTAATTCAGTGGGTGAACAAAACGATTGCATAAAAATGTGAGGCAACTAAAGCATTTTGTGAACACAATCCCTTCATTTCAGGGGCTCAAAAGTAATTGGACAAATGAAATAACTGGAAATCAAATGTTCATTTCTAATACTTGGTTGAAAACCCTTTGCTGGCAATGACAGCCTGAAGTCTTGAACTCCTGGACATCACCAGATGTTGGGTTTCCTCCTTTTGAATGCTCTGCCAGGCCTTTACTGCAGCGGCTTTCAGTTGCTGTTTGTTTGTGGGCCTTTCTGTCTGAAGTTTAGTCTTCAACAAGTGAAATGCCTGCTCAGTTGGGTTAAGATCAGGTGACTGACTTGGCCATTCAAGAATTTTCCACTTCTTTGCTTTAATAAACTCCTGGGTTGCTTTGGCTGTATGTTTTGGGTCATTGTCCATCTGTATCATGAATCAATGTGACTGCTGTATTTAGCTGGATTTGAGCAGACAGTATGTCTCTGAACACCTCAGAATTCATTCGGCTGCTTCTGTCATGTGTCACATCATCAATAAACACAAGTGTCCCAGTGCCACTGGCAGCCATGCACGCCCAAGCCATCACACTGCCTCCCTCCACCGTGTTTTACAGATGATGTGCTATGCTTTGGATAATGAGCTGCTCCACGCCTTCTCCATACTTTTTTCTTGCCATCATTCTGGTAGAGGTTGATCTTGGTTTCATCTGTCCAAAGAATGTTTTTCCAGAACTGTGCTGGCTTTTTTAGATGTTCTTTAGCAAAGTCCAATCTAGCCTTTCTATTCGTGAGGCTTATGAGCGGCTTGCACCTTGCAGTGCATCCTCTGTATTTACTTTCATGCAGTCTTCTCTTTATGGTAGACTTGGATATCGATACGCTGACCCCCTGGAGAGTGTTGTTCACTTGGTTGGCTGTTGTGAAGGGGTTTCTCTTCACCATGGAAATGATTCTGCGATCATCCACCACTGTTGTCTTCCGTGGACGTCCAGGTCTTTTTGCGTTGCTGAGTTCACCAGTGCTTGCTTTCTTTCTCAGGATGGACCAAACTGTAGATTTTGCCACTCGTAATATTGGAGCAATTTCTCCGATGGGTTTTTTCTGTTTTCGCAGCTTAAGGATGGCTTCTTTCACCTGCATGGAGAGCTCCTTTGACCGCATGTTGTCTGTTCACTGCAAAGTCTTCCACATGCAAGCACCACACCCCAAATCAACTCCAGGGCTTTTATCTGCTTAATTGATATGACATAACGATGGCCTTGTCCACACCTGCTCATGAAATAGCCTTTGAGTCAATTGTCCAATTACTTTTGAGCCCCTGAAATGAAGGGATTGTGTTCAAAAAATGCTTTAGTTGCCTCACATTTTTATGCAATCATTTTGTTCACCCCACTGAATTAAAGCTGAAAGTCTGCACTTCAACTGCATCGGAGTTGTTTCATTTAAAATTCATTGTGGTAACGTACAGAACCAAAATTAGAAAAAAGTTGTCTCTGTCCAAATATTTATGGACCTAACTGTATATAACCCAAGCAGACTTTGGTCTGATCTGCAGTTATACTCTGTTGGCTGTGATCAGCATCAATGTTTTGCATTGCGCCATCTACTGTGATGTATTTTGTAATGCATGTAAGTAATAAAATGCATTTAATTTTTCATGCCAACAGAGGGTGCAGAGCAAATTATCCTTTAGCAAGTGCCATGCAACTGAGGCAACAGATAAGCTGACACGATAACTTAACATAGGAGAATTTAAATAGAAAAACAAATAGGACAGGAAACAAAGCATGGAAGTGGTACAGCTCATTTGAATAGACTCCATTAAACATTCTGGTGATCCACCCACAGGAACAAATAGTGTAAGTAAAGAGTACATTCCATAAAGAGTCAAAGAGGGCGTGCTGACCTCCCTGGACCCAAGTACCAGGTGTCCCAAAAAGAATATCGGAGTTTTAAAGAGTTGTAGCTTGGCACCCATTCATCGGAGACTGCAGAGCAACCTAGTGGCGTCTTGAGGAATTAATCTAGTTTCATTTCGTTGCTGGTAGATGGTGCTAGTGCTTATCAAAAAGCTAACAGTGTGTTGTTTCGATTAGTTACGTTGGCAGTTATGGCTGTGCCACAACAAAAAGCTTTTTGCGTTTGCGATTTGCCAGAACTCAATCGGTTGTTACTGTGCAACTGGCATTTCGTCAAAAATATGGGACTGACCCTTCGAATGACAATAACATCCGTCGATGGTACCGGCAATTTCAGGATACTGGGTGTTTCTACAAAGGTAAAAGCACCGGGCGATCTCGAATTTCCTCCTCTGCTGAGAATGTCGCCGAGTGCAAACTGCATTCACTCGGAGCCCATCGAAATCAGTTCAACAAGCAAGTCATGAGTTACAGATACCAAAGTCAAGTGTATGGAGAATTCTCCGACGCTGGTTGGTTATGAAACCGTAGCGTCTGCAGTTGGTTCAGGCCCTTAGACGATGGGGTAACACGCGTTGAGTTTTCAACTTTCATCCAGCAAAATTTGGAGACCAATGAATATTTTTGTTCCTTGATTATCTTCAGTGATGAGGCCACGTTTCACATTAGTGGGAAGGTAAATCGTCATAATGTATGAATTTGGGGTGAAGAAAACCCTCATGCAGTTATCGAACATGAACGAGACTCCACCAAGGCTAACGTTTTTTGCGCGATTTCCAAGTCGAAGTTTACGGTCCTTACTTTTTTTTTTGAAGGAACCACAGTAACAGGGGCTGTGTACCTGCAAATGCTGCAACATTGGCTGTTTCCTCAAATGGAAGATCAAGAACCAGCTGATTTCATTTTTCAACAGGATGGGGCACCACCTCACTGGTCACTTCCAGTGCGGCATTTCCTAAATGAGACCTATCCCAACGTTGGATAGGAAGATCTGGGAATCAAGATTTGTCACTCCACCATTGGCCTCCAAGATTCCCAGATATCACCCCATGTGACTTTTTCCTTTGGGGATACGTCAAAGAATTAGTGTTCCAACCACCAATGCCTACAACTTTGGACGAAATGATGTTGAAGATAACGGCTGCCATTCAGAGCGTCAATCCCAATATGTTAGAGAGAGTTTGGCAGGAATTTGAATACCGCCTCGATATTGTCACAGTTACTCATGGGGGGCACATAGAACATTTGTAGACAATGTGGGAAACACGTGAATATAACAGTTTTTGTATATGCTTGTATAATTCAATAAATATAGCTCTTTGAAACTCCAATATTCTTTTTGGGACACCCTGTATTAACAGAATAGTTGCCATTTTCCAGTACTTCGGGGAAATTCAAAAGGACAGGAAAATGGCAATTATCCCTCTTATACGAAAAGAAGGATCAGGCAGATCCAAGCAGCCATAATGGCCAGTAATGTTAACGTGAAAATCTGGAGAATCTCCACACACATTTCAATAATAAACGTATTCTTCCCTTTCTGAACTGGCTTTGTGAATTGCACTTTGACATCTCTCATAATTGGTTCATTTGAAGGAACATCCCTATTGATTGCATCCACTTCAATGGTTTCTTGGCTTTGTTCACACTTGCACCGGTCAAAGAGGAGACCCCAGAAACTGAAGTAGGCCTTGAACAGTGAAATTGCCTGGAATTGTTACTCTTCTGTGTTCACACATGTCCATGACGGGACGATTTACCAGTAAATTCAGGGCATGCATGTGTGAATGGAGCTCAAGACAAACCTTACTGATAATTTTCATGGTAATAAGGGATTAAACAAGAGTGATCCACAAGAAAAGAAGCATCATAGGATCTTTCCAATAAATTAGAGTTCGAAACACTTCATACCCCCTTATTCATTAACATCACCTTCATCGCTTACTTTTAATATCCAAGAATAGGATGAAAAATGTACTTAAAAACCATTTATAAGTACACTCCATTGTGCAAAATCACTCAAATCAAGAGCTGGTCCACTAACATAATTCTCAAATTGAAATTTAACAAGTGTGAATAGAATATTTCAAACAGTGGAGATTAAAACACACACCTTTGGGTTTTAAATCCTTCTCTGCAAGGGACTCACATGACGCTCCTGTTGAAACTCGTTTTAAGCTGACCTGCAAGAAACATTAAAGGAAAAAAACAATTTCTTAGAAACCTCACAGATTTGCATCACAGGGTCAAAAGTGTAACTGCCACTGTCAGATGTTAATATCACCAAGATCTGCTTATTCACACCTTTAAGACAAATACATCTACCTGTAAGGAGGTCTGCAATTCTGCCTGCTACATCTTAATAACAAAATGGAGTTGCTAATCAATTCACTTCATTACTCACAAAACACACATGGAATTTCACCAACAACTACAGAAATAAAATGATTTCCGATTTGTAAATCTGGTCATTAATCTCTAATCACATGGATTATTTTACAAAACACTCTTACAGGGCATATTTTCTTTCCAAACCGGATGTACAAGTAGACCTGGCTGGTCCACATTTTTGAGCTGGTCTGAACTTATATCTCGGCCAGTCAAGCTCTTAATGACGTACAGACAATAAAACAGAATAAAAAAGGGTAATAATGTTCACAAGTTGTTGTGATGTGAGATTTTGCATACAAGTTGATAAATATTTTTTATGTCCTTATTTGTAATTTAGGCAAAGCAATGTAATATTCGTGTTACATTAGTGAGAAGCATTCATGTTTACAACCCTCCCCACCTCTTTCAGGAATGGGTCTCTTTGAATTTTAAGACAGAGTATTTGGGGGGTGGGGGACTGATCTGCAGTTACACTCTGTCGACTGTGATCAGCATCAATGTTTTGCATTGCGCCATCTACTGTAAATGTATTTTGTAATGCATGTAAGTAATAAAATGCATTTTTCACGCCAACAGAGGGTGCAGAGGAAATTATCCTTTAACAAGTGCCACTCAACTGAGGCTACAGATAAGCTGACAAGATAACTTAACACAGGAGAATTTAAATAGAAAAACAAATAGGCAGGAAACAAAGCATGACAGTGGTACAGCTCATCTGAATGGACTCCATTAAACATTCTGGTGATCCACCCACAGGAACAAATAGTGTAAGTAAAGAGTACATTCCATAAAGAGTCAAAGAGGGCGTGCTGGCCTCCCCGAACCCAAGTATAACAGAATATTTGCCATTTTTCAGTACTTTGGGGAAATTCAGAAGGACAGGAAAATGGCAAAAATTATCCCTCTTAAATAAAAAGAAGGATCAGGCAGATCCAAGCAGCCATAATGGCCAGTAATGTTAACGTGAAAATCTGGAGAAACCCCACACGCACTTCAATAATAAACGTATTCTTCCCTTTCTGAACTGGTTTTGCAAATTGCACTTTGACATCTCTTAATGACGTACAGACAATAAAACAGAATAAAAAAGGGTAATAATGTTCACAAGTTGTTGTGATGTGAGATTTTGCATATAAGTTGATAAATATTTTTTATGTCTTTGCTTTGCCTAAATTACAAATAATGTAGTTTAGTGTTACTTTAGTGAGAAACATTCATGTTTACAACCCTCCCCACCTCTTTCAGGAATGGGTCTCTTTGAATTTTACGACAGAGTTGGGATGGGGAGTGCCTTAAACAAGTTTGGCTAATGTTTCTCTGAAGTCTCTCAGTCAACCCCCATAGGAAAGCCAGACTGGCTAACTGCCCAGCGTCACCTTAACATATGGTTTTGGTGGGATGGCAGGTGTTAAGATGTTCTATCACCCCATTGGTCTGAGGTATGGTTGTTTGGAACTGGCTTATATCAAAAGCCTTTAAGTACCATGACGTCCTATTGGCTGTAGGGGTTTGACAGAGAATCTATAAATTTGCTTGCTTAATCTCACACTTTCTTACCAAACTGATGCATGAACTGTAAAAAGGACAACACAATGAAGATCACAGCTCAGCAGCCATATTGAGACAGGCATGCGGCCTGTTCTGAAGAAAGCTGAGCACCAATGATACCTTAACTAGAGGTAACTTAACTTAAGTAACTAACAAGTCTGTGTTTCGCCTGAAACTACAAATCACCATTTATCAGGTTGTATGGTTGCCAATATTCAAATGTACTTTGCATATTATATTGTTATTATTTATAAATATTATCAATAATACATTGTTTAAATTGTAACTTAACTCCAGCTTGTCTTTTACTACACCTAAATAGCCTGAGGTTATAGATGTAGGAGGGAAGAAGTTATATACTATAATGCCTTAGAAACAGTGATAAGTATGTGAGATATGAGGCCTTCTGACAGAGGCTACATACTGTATTAATAATACAATAGGGGGGAGTAATATAATACTCTACCAAGACAAAACACAAGTACTTTAAGGTCTCATGGCAGACCACTGTTAAAAAGTGTAAAAATCAAACTAATAGTCCACTAAGAAATACTGAAGGCAAAACAACCCAAATAAAGTAGTCGGCCATGACAGGCACTCCTGTTTCTCTAAAATTATACACGATAATGCTGGTAAATCCAAGAGATTAATTTTCAGCTACTGATCGCCTTCTAAACCCAGCTCTTTCAATGGAATGCCTCCTAAAAACTACTAGTGAAACTTGTAAGCCTTTTGCTATATTTTTATTTAAACGTAAAATAAATGATATCTTCTTATATAATATGCTACCGTGGCTGTCCAGGATTTTAAATCACCTGTAGCTCACAAACTGTTTGACCTGAAATTTGGTACACATATATTACGTGACATCTACTGTTCGCTTTTGAGTGAGGATTTTTATTCCTCCATTTTATTTTATTGTAGAATCAACTCTCGACAGCGAGCAGCAGGGCAGCTGTGCGTTACATGTGTAACGGGCGCCGTTCTCATCCCTGCCACCTTTGTCGTCACTTCCCCTACCTCTTCATATCTTAAATCATTCTTGAGGCAGATTGAAGACTTAAGTGCCAGCTTAAGTGAAAAATGAAGAAAAACATACTAAGTAATTGCAGCACAAACACTGACTTAATCAGTTTTAACACGAAAAGATGCCGATGGAAGAAGAGAAGAAACGGGCCGCTAGGGTAGAGAAAAGAAGAACCACTCAGTAAACAGCAAGCGCATCAACCTCTGAGCAAACAAATGGTAAACGTATAGAGAAGGAGTAGGAAAAATATAAGTCAAGTGTATTCACTGCACATTATCGTACAGTGTGCAAATTACTGGTCAAAAATATTATACCACATTCATATTGACCTCCAAAAGTTCAAGAACAGTGCAGGGTCAAGAGAGAGCTTCATGGAATGGGTCTCCATGGCCAAGCCTGACATCACCAAGTGCAATGTAAAGCGTCGGATGCAGTGGTGTAAAGCCCACCACACGCCACTGGACTCGAGAGCAGTGCAGATGTGTCCTCTGGAGTGACGAATCACGCAATCCGATGGACGAGTCTGGCCAGGAGAACGATACTCGCCTGACTGACTACATTGTGCCAAGTGGAGGGGGGGGTTATGGTGTGGGGTTGTTTTTCAGGGGTCAGGCTTGGCCTCTTAGTTCCAGTGAAAGGAACTCTTAAGGCTTCAGCATACAAAACCATTTTGGACAATTTCATGCTCCCAACTTTGTGGGAACAGTTTGGGGAAGGCAACCTGACTGGGCACGCACCAGTGCAAAGAGCAAGGTCTATAAAGAAATGGAGGAGCGAGTTTGGTGTGGAGGAACTTGACTGGCCTGCACAGAGCGCTGACCTCAACCTGATACAACACCTTTGGGATGAATTCGAGTGGAGACGGCGAGCGAGCCAGGCCTTCTTGTCCAACATCAGTGCCTTACCTCACAGATGCTCTCCTGGTCACAAATTCCCATAAACACACTCCTACACCTTGTGGAAAGCCTTCCCAGAAGAGATGAAGCTGTTAGAGCTGCAAAGGGTGGGCCGACTCCATATTAAAGCCTAAAATTCCTAACCTGTCGGCCAATTATGAAAAGTAACAACAGCTAGCCGATATAAACGGCCAAAAAAAGTTCAGTACAAATTTGTAGCATTGGCCTTCTTAAAAAGGGAACTAAAACAGAGCCTGTACATCATATTCTTCACTTTTGATGTGTAATAGGTTTTTCACGTCATACATTCTTTCTGGTCTAATGATATTTCTTCATTGGATTCCCCTCTCTTCTGGCACAGTTTATTCAGGTATATTTGTTTTTGCTCCAGGAATCACAATTATCAATTCACACAACTAAAACTACTTCACAGACTTACCCATTAAAAAATATTTTCAGGGGATGTGGTATTCTCCTCTGGTTCATTTTGTCACCTCTGTTTACTTGGCTTGCCTGGTACTATTTTTAATACATGTTCTCACACTGCCCTCCTGTCTTTTCTCTGTTGACCAAAGTCTGTCACTTTCTCTATTCATTTCCTTCTGTGACTGTGGTGACCTTGGTGCCCCAGAGACTTTTTTTTTTTTTTTAATATAAAAAGGTCCCATCTACTCTCACTTTTTGCCAGCATGATTTGTTCTGTCTACTAACTTCGGCTTTCAAATTACTCCTAGACTCTCAATGGAAAACCCCAGGGCTTGTCATTTTCAACAACGCTGATGAAAAATGTCAGGACCCTACAGAGAATGCAGTTTGTTGTGAAACGTGGCTAACAACTAACATCTCAGATGCTAACGTGGAGCTACCCGGGTTTAGCACAGTTAGAGTGGACAGAGACGCAAATACCTGCGGGAAGCGGTATTTAATATCTTTAATTTAATATTGTTTTTGTATCAGTATGCTGCTGCTGGAGTATGTGAATTTCCCCTTGGGATTAATAAAGTATATCTATCGATCGCCATTCCTCATTTTTCAATTCGATTTCTTTTGAATAGTCCTCATGCCAGTCTATCGTGCTTCAGTTAGACCAATTCTTGATGGATTTATCTTGGCCCAGTCAATTAGAAATTGGGCATCTGGATCTCATTGAGATTGTTCTTTTACATTCTTTGAGCCTTTTTTGGGCATTGTGATTGCTTTCCTGTTAGTTACCTACTGTCTTTTTTTTTTCTTTCAGTCTTTTATTTGTTTTCCTTTCAAGGCTCCAATTGGGAGGAGTTGGGGGGGGGGGGGGGGGGGTACGTTTGGTTACATTGTTTCCTTCTTAAATGGCTTGCCTTTAGGCTTCTTGTGAACATTTTGTTACAATTAAATAAAAAAAAAAAAAAAACACTATGTTGACAAAAATATTGGGACCCCCCCCCCCCTCCCTCCAAAACATGGCCACAGGTGTGAAACATCGAGCACCGCGTCAAGCAGACTGCTGGCTTCTACAAACATTTGTGAAAGGCTGGGTCGCTCTCAGGAGCTCAGTGAACTCAAGCCTGGTAACGGGATAGGATGCCAACTGTGCCATAAGTCCATTTGTGAAATTTCCTCGCTACTAAATATTCCACAGTCCACTGTTAGTGGTATTAGAACAAAGTGGAAGCAACTGGGAAAACAGCAACTCAGCCAAGAAGTGGTGGGCCACAGAGTGGGGACAGCGCATGCGGAGGTGTGCAGAAGTCACCAACTTTCTGCAGAGTCAGTAGCCACAGACCTCCAAAAGCTCAAGAACAGTGCAGTGTCGAGAGAGAGCTTCATGGAGAAGGTCTCCATGGCCAAGCAGCTGCAGCCAAGCCTGACATCACCAAGTGCAATGCAAAGCGTCAGATGCAGTGATGTAAAGCCCACCAAACGCCACTGGACTTCAGAGCAGTGCAGAAGTGTCCTCTGGAGTGACGAATCACGCAATCTGATAGATGAGTCTGGCCAGGAGAACAATACTCGCCTGGCTGACTGCATTGTGCCAAGTGGAGTGGGGATTATGGTGTGGGGTTGTTTCTCAGGTTTTGGGCTTGGCCCCTTAGTTCCAGTGAAAGGAACTCTTAAGGCTTCAACATACAAAGCCATTTTGGACAATTTCATGCTCCCAACTTTGTGGGAACAGTTTGGAGATGGCAACATGACTGGACACACACCAGTGCACAGAACAAGGTCTATAAAGAAATGGAAGAGCGAATTTGGTGTGGAGGAACTTAACTGGCCTGCATAGAGCGCTGACCTCAACCCGACAGAACACATGGGATGAATTCGAGTGGAGACGGCGAGCGAGTTAGGCCTTCTCGTCCAACATCAGTGCCTGACCTCACAAATGCTCTCCTGGTCACAAATCCCCATCAACTCCTACACCTTGTGGAAAGCCTTCCCAGAAGAGATGAAGCTGTTAGAGCGGCAAAGGATGGGCTGACTCCATATTAAAGCCTATGGATTCAGAATGGGATGTCATTAACATTCATGTGTGTGTAAAGGCAGGCGTCCCAAAACTTTTGGCAATATTCATATTTTGGAAGAAACCCTTCAAACGTCAGCCATGAAACTGAGACTTGGACGACGCTACCACTTTCAGCTGGACAATAACCTGAAACACTGTGCAAAAATAACCAAAGTATGGTTTGACAAAAAGAAGATCCAGGTTTTGCAGTGGCCTAGCCACAGTCTGGATCTGAATCCAATTGAAAATTTGCAGTTCACAAACGAAAGCCTTCAAACTTTGCCCAGCTGGAGCAGCTCTGCAAGGAATAATGGGGATAAATGGCTCTCATCTAGATGTGCTAAGCTTGTAGATGGCCACCCAAAGCAACTGCAAGCAGTTATTGCCGCAAAGGGTGCTGCTACCAACTACTGACTGTGTGTCATGTGAAGGGGTCAATTACTTTTTCAAAAGCATTTTTTACAACATGACTGTCAATTTGCATTCGTTTAGTTTACCGAGCTCTAAATGTTTCAAAATATGTACACAGAGCAAAAAAAGTTCACTGTGATACTCTGTATTTGTGGTTTTTATAGGTTGTAATGATGTAAGATGGAAATACGGTGGCTTTCCAGATGGGGTTGAATACTTTTTATACACATATACATACACACACAGGGCTGCAGGAGAGTTTTTCCCCCCCAAGCTGTTAGACTCCTTAACACCAGGCTGCCTCCTGGGATCTTCCACACGGCCTCAACCACCGCTAAAAACAGAACTTTTATACATGCGAGCGACTGTCCTGTAAAGACGAGTGTGCAGGTAGAGAAGAACTGAAAATCTCATACTGACATTCTTGATATCCTTCTGCTGTAAAACATTCTGACCTGTCATTGTCTACACAAGTCTTAAACAACTATTATCATACACTGATCATTTCTGTATTATCTATTATTTATTTATTATATTACATATCTATTGACTATATTTATGTATATAGATTGCAAATACCATACATTGCATCAACGTTCATATTGCTAACTACACGTCAATATTGCTGCTACTTCTGTCTTGTCTTGTTTGTGTTTTAATTTTAAATTTTAATTCTATTTTTAATTTATTTTTTGCACGTCAAGTTGTTACACTGTCGACCCTGAGCTTCGCAATTTCGTCGGTCTGTATGCTTGTATATCGCCGGTTCTCAGACTTCTTTAGAATTTCTTGTGTGGCGGTCCCTTTAAAAATTGTTCGATGGCTCATGGACCCTTTTATTAAAAATTTAAAAATCCATATCATTTCAAGAAAATTGGGGGTGCCAAAAACTTGGCACAAGGGTGCCACATACCCATTGCGTGGCACTGCATAGGTACAGGCTGCTGTGAATAAAACATTTTTTGACAAAATTATTTATTCAGAAAATATTACGTACATCTTAGTTATTAAATTTAAGTTAAAATTTTAATGGGATGGATGCATCTGCTTTGCCTTAACCATTTGTGTTGAGCGGGCAATTTCACCACTTAACACAAAAAATGTAAGATGTGTTTGTTTGTTGATTATCTGGATCCACCTTTAGCGTTCTTATTTGCTTCTGAAATATACGAAAACTGTTCGCGAGTATTTTGATTCTATGAAAGAATCGAAAATTCTTGATTATGATAAAAATAATAAGGGCTGGTTTGTGCCGAGCAATAACGGTGGGAAAACAATGCAGTGGCAGCGAATAACAGAACAGCGGATTAGTGGTTGGGTCTAGGTCAGGGGTCCTCAATCACGGTCCTGGAGGGCCGCAGTGCCTACAGGGTTTTGCTTTAACCCAATTGCTTAATAAGAAGCACTTATTGCTCAAGTGACACATCTGCTTCACTTTAGTTGTCTCGTTCGTTAAGATTTTGAACCCTTGTTGCTTATTTTTGTCTTAAACAGCTGTATTCTTGGTTTTTAATTGCTCCTAATTAGCAAGAACATGCAAATGACAAAAGAGACCAGTATTTCTCCATTTAGCTTGTTACCATTTACACCTGTGTGTATTTATCATACACTATTGGGTTTAATTAAATACTTGGGGGGAAAAAAGTGAAGGACTGAGAATTACTCATCCATTTTAGACTTCAAATCATTTGGATGATATCTTTAGAAAATATATAAGCTATGAGAATGACCTGACATGGCAGAGTTAAAGCAGTAACAAACCATAAAATTAAATTATTGGCAAGAATTGCTTTCTAATTAAGCAACTGGGTTAGAACAAAAACCTGCAGCCACTGCGGCCCTCCAGGACTGTGATTGAGGACCCCTGGTCTAGGTGATGGGGGTAACGACGGAGCTCAGTCACTTACTTCCCCTCAGATGGTAAAGGTTAATAATTATAAAAATATAAATAGTATAAATATGCAATCATTTCTCACAGTCCCACCGAAACCGCTTGACCACGGACCCCAGTTTGAGAACTGCTGTTGTATATGGTTGAGATGACAATAAAAGTTCACTTTGACATTGACACACTCCATATACAATATATTAGTTATTTAGTTAGAAACAAAAAGTTGTTCTTTCTTACCTCCTCTTCCTTAATGGAAATTCTACTGTTCTCCTCAACTGGTAACTCAGAGGTAGAAATGAGGATCTTGGGAGGAAAACCAGAAGCTAACCTAAAGTGAGGCAGAGTGGAGAAATTTTAATAACTGATGGTTCCATCCATCCATTATCCAACCCGCTATATCCTAACTACAGGGTCACAGGGTTCTGCTGGAGCCAATCCCAGCCAACATAGGGCACAAGGCAGGAACAAACCAGCCAGCCCACCGCAGGGCACACACAGACACACACTAGTGACAATTTAGGATCGTCAATCCACCTAACCTGCATGTCTTTGGACTGTGGGAGGAAACCCACGCAGACACGGGGAGAACATGCAAACTCCACGCAGGGAGGACCTGGGAAGCGAACCCAGGTCTCCTAACTGCGAGGCAGCAGCGTTACCCACCGCACCACCCTCAACTGATGGTTGGGAATACTAAACAAGCAAGAACAGACACAGACAAGACTTAAACAAAAAAAAAAGTGCACTAGTTATATGAACAAAAGAACAGAAAAGGCTGAAAAAAGACTGAGAGAGTTGCCAAAAAATGATTACATCTTGCCTGAAGAAGGGGCCTGAGTTGCCTCGAAAGCTTGCATATTGTAATCTTTTTAGTTAGCCAGTAAAAAGTGTCATTCTGCTTGGCTTTTCTTTACATTCATAATGGCTAACACGGTACAACACTCTAGTACTACAAAAACTGCAGGAAACAGTATGTAGCCTTTTAAAGAAGCTATGCATTTGTCACTGCTTTTTGTTTTTTTTGTTTTAATTTAAAGAACTTCTGTAAAGTGCTAAATTTCCAAATAAAGTTCCATCTCTCTGCCAAACTAAAACTAATGTCATCTTCAGTGGTGAATAAGATGTGAACATAAAGATCAAGTTACCGCTGCACATTCTGACATCTAGAAAGAAATCTTGCAGAAATGCTGAGCCGTGGGTTCAAGAAAAAGCTCTCTGTGCTTGGCTGAAGGTCCATCAGGTTGTTATCAAACTTTTCTACAAGGAAAACAAAAATATATTTTTTCAATAGCTGACCACTCCAAAATGAAGACTGAACAAAGAGAACTAACCACGTTAATGACATTTTGTAAATGTTAAGACTAAAAGAAGCCTAATGGTGTGTGAACAGGTGCACTAGATAGATAGATAGATAGATAGATAGATAGATAGATAGATAGATAGATAGATAGATAGATAGATAGATAGATAGATAGATAGATAGATAGATAGATAGATAGATAGATAGATAGATAGATAGATAGATAGATAGATAGATAGATAGATGTGAAAGGCACTATATGATAGATAGATAGAGATAGATACTTTATTAATCCTAAGGGGAAATTCACAATATATTTCACTAAATTATTATTAAATTAATAATATATTCACTATATCAGGGGTCTCCAAGTCTGGTCCTGGACTGCTACTGTGTCTGCAGGTTTTCATTCGAACCCTTTTATTAATTAGTGACCAGTTTTGTGCTGCTAATCAACTTCTTCTTCTGCCATTTTAATTGACTTTTTTAATTAAGGCTTGCTCCACCTAATTCCTTCCTTTTTTTCCTTAAGCAATATGCAAACAGAAACGAGACGTGAAGTGAGCCATCACAAGACCAGCTAAGTCTGGACCTCAAACTTCATCTAATTTCATTCCGACCAGTTTCTTAATTAAAAAAGACAATTCCTGTTATTAATTAAACCGGTAATTTAACTCCATGGCGTTTTTGGTGATGTTATTCCGTCTCTGCAGAAATTTCCAAAACTGTTTTCTTTTTTCTAAGAGCAACATCAAAATGTTTTGTGGACCCGAGCAGATTAACATTACTGAGACATTCCACTTTATTTTCAGATATTGTATGAAGGACACAGGTTGGGTGCTCATGTGTTGGCTCACTTTGTATCTCATTATTGTACGGCTGCTTAATAAGGAAAAAAAAAAACAAAACAATTAAAAGGGGTCTGAGTCTTAAATAGTATGTCAATTAAAATTTAGGCAAAAACTAATTAGCAACAAAAACTGGTCACTAATTAAGAAAAGGGTTAAATTGAAAACCTGCAGCCACAGTAGCACTCCAGGGTGCTTTAATTATAAAGCTATAAAAATAAAAAGTTATAAAAATATGCTCAAAAAAGATATATAAAACCTGCTATACACATATTTTACGCAATTTAAATTTTATAAATCAGAACCATCTTGTAAATGTGCTTTTGTGAACATTCCTCAAATACCACCTTATTTCACCCTGAAACAAAATTGTGAAAATAATTACGAAATTATATAAAAAAAAAAAAGCCAAAAAAAACCAAAAAAAAAACCTCCAAACACAGGCATCAAAGTGGATTGACAGTCACAGACAAAGTAAGTGTGTGTGTGGGTGGGTGTAACAGAAGAGGGGGGGGGGGGGGCTGATGCGGGGGGGATGGGGTGGGTGGTGTTGGGGGGACTGAACATATCTACGCTCGTTGATTTCAATCTGTGAATGGCATCTGTAGCTGGAGATGCCTTTTTATGCGGCATCATGCCAGAGCAGTCCTGGGGCCTCATGTATAACTGGTACATACGCACAAAAATGTTGCGTAAGCCCGTTTCCACGCTCAAATCGCGATGTATAAAACCTAAACTTGGCGTTAAGCCATGCACATTTTCATGGTAGCTCCAACCCTGGTGTACGCAAGTTCTCTGCTTGGTTTTACAAACTGGCGGCACCCAGCGTCAAAGCAATGCTGCTGTTCCCGGGTGGTTTCCCTTTCTTTTTTACATCCACAACGCATTATCAAATACACTGAAATTAACCGGACATCACCGGCTACAAATCCAGCAACTCCTTGGCCGCTGAGGGAGACGCTTCTCTGGCAGAGGAGCTGAACATCTTCTTTGCCCGCTTTGAGGCGACACCAACAGCAGCTCCATCACAGCAGCCTGTTCACAACAGCAATATAATCACAGTGGAAGAGTGTGAGGTGAGGCGGGTGATGAGGAAGGTGAACCCAAAGAAGGCTGCAGGACCTGACGGTGTGGCTGGACGGGTGCTGAAAGACTGTGCAGATCAACTGGCCGGAATCTTCACCAGGATTTTCAACCAGTCCCTGTCCCATCCTGCCTCAAGTCCTCAATCATTGTTCCGCTGCCGAAAAAATCCAACACGAACAGTCTGAATGATTTCCGCCCAGTGGCACTCACATCTGTCATCATGAAGTGCCTGCCTGCCAGCAGACCTGGACCCATTTCAATTTGCTTACAAAGCAAAGAGATCCACGGAGGATGCTGTGGCCATAGCCCTTCATGCTACCCTGACCCACCTGGAGCAGCAGGGGAGTTACGCCAGATTGCTCTTTGTAGACTTCAGCTCGGCGTTTAACACCATCCTCCCACAACGACTGGTGTCCAAACTGGCAGATCTGGGACTTCCATCACTCACCTGCAGTTGGATACTGGACTTCCTGTCTGGTCGCTCCCAGAGGGTCAGGCTGGGTCTCCACACATCCACTGCTCTCAGCCTCAACACCGGGATGCCGCAGGGTTGTGTGCTCAGCACGCTCCTCTACACCCTCTACACATATGACTGTGTCCCCACTCACCATAGCAACAAGATTATAAAGTTTGCGGATAACACGACGGTGGTCGGACTCATCTCGGGCAAGGAGGGTGAGCTAGTATACAGGGACGAGGTGGAGCGACTGTCAGAGTGGTGCACAGTCAATAACCTGCTCCTCAACACCAAAAAAACGAAGGAGCTTGTTATTGACTTTAGAAAAAACAAAACTGACATCCAGCCACTTATCATTGGCGGGGGGGCCTGTGTGGAGAGGGTCCCGGTGTTCAGGTTTCTGGGTATGGAACTGGAGGATGACCTGACCTGGAGCGCCAACACCAAGGAGCTGCTAAAGAAGGCGCAGCAGAGACGGTTCTTTCTGAGAACTCTCAGAAAATACAATCTCCCAAAAAATCTGCTCCTTGCTTTTTATCACTGTTCCATCGAGAGTGTGCTCATGTACGGAGTGTGTGTGGGGTACGGCAGCTGCGGTTCCTCAGAAAAGAAAGCGCTCCACAGGGTCGTCAGGACAGCGGAGAGAACAATTGGTTGTACCCTCCCCACACTGGAACAAATCTACACCTCCCGATGCCGCAAAAAAGCAATTGACATTTCACAGGACTCATCACATCCCGGTCATTGCCTCTTCCAGCTTTTGCCATCGGGCAAGAGATACAGAGCTATGAAAACTAGGACAAACCGCCTTAAAAACAGCTTTTATTCGAAAGCAATCATGGCCCTGAACTCAGAATAAAACTGCTCCATATTATTCTACCAATGTGCAATCCTTCAATTTCGTTGTTCCTTTGTAAAAGTGACAATAACAATAAAGATCTATCTATCTATATTGTTTATTAATTTAAAGCATCTGATTGTAATTAACCTGTAACAATATAATGGTCCACGAAATGGCCAAACTATTCTAAACACCATAGCTGCTTTAGTGTTGTTACTCTCACTGCATCTCCTTCTACTTTCAGCTGCTCCTGTTAGGGGTTGCCACAGCGGATCATCTTTTTCCATATTACTCTCACTGCACCACTGGGAGCAGCTGATTGGAAAGAGAATTACCAGTATACAGAATCAAGCACACACTGCCTCAGCCATGCTGTCTATTTGAATTGCTCCCATACGGCAAACACTTCAGAGCCTTTCCTGTACGGACCTCACATTTCAGAAACAGTTTCATCCCAAGAACTATAAACGCAATCAATCAGTGCATCAAGTACTCCTTTTAGAACTGTTTGTACTTATAGTGTACAATTACCTCACTATAAACTTGCGATACAGTTATAATATTGCAAAACCTGAGCCACTTTATAAAGTGCATATTTACATATGATGACGATATCATTTTTAAAATGAAATGCAGCAAAATATGTTTATTACATTATACAGATAAAATGTTAAAGTCTTTAAATAATCTATATTGTTAATAATTAAACATGTGAGGACACAGTGGCGCAGCGCTAGCTAGTTCAGAAATTGTTCCTGCCTCACGCTGTATTCTTGCTGGGCTGGCGCAACACTGGAAGAATAAGATAGAATAATTAAACATGTACTACAAAGATATTTCGATGTTCCTTAAAAGTTTTGAAGAATCGGCGTTCTAAGCTTACAGATGGCTTAACGTCCATTACAGAGCTGATTGTGCGGTGATTGGTTACTTGGAGAAAGAAAAGGAAGGACAGGAATTGAGGGTTGGTACATTTGAAAGAGACAATACTGCTGTAATAAATATATTTCAGACCTGTTGGCCAGTACACTGAAAAGTGACAACAGGTAGTTGATATAAATTGACGAAAGAAAAAAAAAAAAAAAAAAAAAACTATTTTAGTGCAAACACGCAGCCTTGGTCCTCTTAAAAGGAAACTAAAATACAGTCCTGTGCATCACATTTAAGCTTTAACATGCTTGTCAAGTCAACACACATTATAACAACAACTTGGTGATATGAACAACATGTGTGAAATGTTATTTAGCTGGTTTGCCGGCATTTCCCTACTTGATCAAGGATGTCCTTTGTTCCCCAGTTTTCTCCGAAATGTTAAGCATGCATGGGTCAGAGATGCTGCCACTGTATGCACGTTCCCCTGTCAAGATTTCTTTTATAAAATACCCAAAGTTTGTATGCTAGGTTGCATACGCACATTTCAAGGTTGTTTGTTTTTTTTTTTTGCATACGCAAGCTTTATAAATGAGGTCCCTGGAATGGAGGTGGAGGAATACCTCATTTGTTACCCAATACTCTGATGTACATGTTTTGCATACAGTTTTTAAGTTACGATTTCGGGTTGGGGGGGCTTTGGCGTGGTTGGGCTGTCAGGTTCAGTACTTGGGTTCCACTGTGGCTGACTGTTTTTCTATTCCAACGAGTCGCTCTTTCATCACAATGACCTCATTTTAATTAGCTGGCATTTTTTCTTTTCTTATTCTGTATTCAGAAAAGCACTCGAACATGATGCATTTAGGAGACATTCAAAAATGTGAAACATTTAGCCATAGTTTTAAAAACTTTTGTTACCATTTTCTTTTATCTTTCACCTTTTTCTGCAACGTCTGCTCCCTTAATTAATGTATATCCAAACACCGTCTCCTAATGATGAGCTGTGTAAGCACAGGTGTAAAGGACCCTCACCGCCTGCTAAACAGAGCAGCTATTTAAATTGTGTGTTCATTTGTGTGCTGATTAGTAATAAAAGGCTTAAATCAGGGCGGCACGGTGGCGCAGTGGTAGCGCTGCTGCCTCGCAGTTAGGAGACCCAGGTTCGCTTCCCAGGTCCTCCCTGCGTGGAGTTTGCATGTTCTCCCCGTGTCTTCGTGGGTTTCCTCCGGGCGCTCCGGTTTCCTCCCACAGTCCAAAGACATGCAGGTTAGGTGGATTGGCGATTCTAAATTGTCCCTAGTGTGTGCTTGGTGTGTGGGTATGTTTGTGTGTGTCCTGCGGTGGGTTGGCACCCTGCCCAGGATTGGTTCCTTCCTTGTGCCCTGTGTTGGCTGGGATTGGCTCCAGCAGACCCCCGTGACCCTGTGTTCGGATTCAGCGGGTTGGAAAATGGATGGATGGGCTTAAATCAAAGATCCTGTGGACTACCTCAACCGCAGCCTCGTGTTTTAAAGTGGGCTCCCAACTTCATTAAGCAAGCTGTTATTTCCCAGTTTTCATGTTATGGGGTCAACCTAGAAATTCTAACACTAAATTTGGTCAATTTTTCTAAGAATGTACCAAGCATTTGAAGGATAGTTCTGCAGACGAGATTAGACAGGAGTCCTCGTGGACTGTGATGTTTGCTGATGACACCGTGATCTGTAGCGATAGTAGGGAGCAGGTTGAGGAGACCCTGGAGAGGTGGAGATATGAGAGGAGAGGAATGAAGGTCAGTAGGACAACCACGACAGAATACATGTGTGTAAATGAAAGGGAGGTCAGTGGAATGGTGAGGATGCAGGGAGTAGAGCTGGCAAAGGTGGATGAGTTTAAATACTTGGGATCAACAGTACAGAATAATGGGGATTGTGGAAAAGAAGTGAAGAAGAGAGTGCAGGCAGGGTGGAGAAGAGTGTCAGGAGTGACTTGTGACAGACGGGTATCAGCAAGAGTGAAAGGTAAGGTCTACAGGACGGAGGTGAGAGCAGCTATGTTATATGGGTTGGAGACAGTGGTACTGACCAGAAAGCAGGAGACAGAGCTGGAGGTGGCAGAGTTAAAGATGTTAAGATTGGCATTGGGTGTGACGAGGATGGACAGGATTAGAAATGAGGACATTAGAGGGTCAGCTCAGGTGGGACAGTTGGGAGACAAAGTCAGTATTACGTTGGTTTGGACATGTGCAGAGGAGAGATGCCGAGTACATTGGGAGAAGGTTTTTAAAGATAGAACTGCCAGGGAAGAGGAGAAGAGGAATGCCTAAGTGAAGGTTTATGGATGTGGTGAGAGAGGACATGGAGGTGATGGGTGTTACAGAACAAGATGGAGAGGACACAAAGATATGGAAGAAGATGATCCACTGTGGCAACCCCTAATGGGAGCAGCTGAAAGAAGACAACGACGATGACACTCAGCGGAGCAAACTTCACAGAAAAAGGTGAATTATAGAATATGGTAAAAGAAAGTTTAATATTTAAAAGTAAAGCAAAAAATGCTGAATTTCTGTTACATGTAAATATCATATCAGAACATTTTTCTGAAGGCAAAATATGAGAAGAAAAAGGAGCAACTAATGAACAGTTTAGTTAGAAGTAATGTGGACATAATGATTTCTGAAGCTGGTTAAAATGAACACCTGCAGCCGCAGATGTCCCCAACAACTGAAGCTGGGAAACCCCTTAAGTAGGAGAATACACTGGTGGAGGGGGTGGACAATCCTTAATTTCGAGACATGGTAGTATTTTGGCATTGTTGTTTTAAAGAGGACTACAGAGAATTTTATCAGTGAATGTCTTACCATTTTCAAGGTCATCAGCCAAAGTCGCAAAATGACGGAGGAGAACCTTCTCCTGTTCTGGAGTTAAAACCATTGGCATGTCTTGAGTAATACTCCCACAGTGCTCTTCTTCCTCTTCATCCACACTTGAGCTGCCGGCTGAGCTCAGCTGACTCAGTGAGTCCACATCTAAACAAAAAAAGTTTTTATTGGATGGGAAGGAAAAAAAAACAATAATAAAAAAAAAAAAATCACATTTGTGACAAATGGACCTCAACAACAAGGCAAATGGAATGCTGTCAATGGCTGGCATCTGTTGAAAGAGAATACTAAGACACTTCAAATAAATAAAATACAACTGCTGAGTTTAGGAGAATATGGATTATTGGCATAGCCACATCTGGCATTTATTACTAAGGAATAAAGCAAACTTGTTTATGGGTTTACTATCACTCATCTGTAGGTAAATGTTTCTCAGTTATGCAGTTTTCTATATCCATGTCAAGAATTTGTGTCTCTCTAATAAAAAGTATTGAGCTATATGAAAAAGACACTGAATGTTGAAAATGTAAGATATCAAACAATGAAGTCTCTTTCCCTTGGGAGACGATGGTTACTTGCAACAGTGCCTCATAATATTATGCCATATGTACAGTGCAAGCTGGAGTGAGGTATTGCTCTGTAACTGCACATAAAGAATGAATAAAAATGTACTGAATTGGAAAAGTTACTTTACATGAAGCACTGTGTCTTAAAATTAAGTATACAAGACATACTGGAAATACCCCTCACAAATACAACTGTCTAAACTTAACTAACTCAACACCTCCAGCTATTGGTGCCTTCACTGTCCTACTAGAACCACAAGATTGGTAAGTGTACATATTTTAAGCCTAATGCTTTACAAGTATAGAATATTTAAACTGGTTTGGAAAGGACTGTAGTAAACCTAAGGCATAAAAACACATTTCGTTCACAACAGAAAATCTACACACTTTATAATCTACTAGCCAACCCGCGACGTAGCATACGCCGCATAATTATGTATTGATAGGTTAGGTTAGGTTTCTTTATTTAGTCATGTTTACACAGGAAAACATGAAATTTGCCTTCTCAGTTGAATCTAATAACAAGTAACAGACAGAATGAAATAAAACAGACAAATAGAAATAAGAAAGGTTAAGGTAAGGCAGTTAGATAAAACATATCTATACCAAAAAAAAAAAAAAGGTAACAGGATATATATCAAAACCTTAAACATTATCTCCGATATTTCTTATTGAAAAGTCGTATGGCACTAGGAAGAAAGGAGTTTCTGGAGCGATTTGTGCGGGTTTTCAAAGCAACTATCCTTCCTGATTTACTGAAGTTTAGTTCTACATGTAATGGATGTCTGTCATCAGTTGAGATGATTTCCAGTTTCTTTAGCATTGCCCTCTGACACACACTAGTCAAATCATCTACATCAGCCCCAATAACTTTAGCTGCATTACTTCGTAATCTGCTGGAGCTTTTTTGAGTTTTGGTTTGTCAGACTATTAAACCAGGCAATGAAACTGAAAGTGATCACGGACTGGATCATACTACGATAGAAGGACAACATGAGATCCTTGTCTACTTTAAATAGTTAGAGTTTATGGAGGAGAAATAAGCGCAGGTTGCACTTAGAAAATAATTTTTTTGTATTTGTATTCCAGTTAAGATTGTTATCTAGGTAAGTTCCTAAGTATTTATGTTCATTCACTATTTCTACCTCCTCTCCCAAAACTACAATAGGTGAAAATACAGATTTCTGTCTCTTAAAATCAAATATCATTTCTTTGGTCTTTTTTACATTCAGAGTGAGAGAGTTTTTATTGCACCATTTTACCATACAGTCCACTTGATTTAGATAGTGGCTTTCATCCTCCCCAGATATGCATCCTATGATCATGGTGTCATCTGCATACTTAATAATAGAGCAGTGGTCATTGTTCTGTCTCAGGTCACTTGTGTACAGAGTAAACAGTAATGGTGATAAGACACACCCTTGTGGACTTCCTGTATTTGAATGAAGAGCTTTTGAAAAAGTGTCCTGAACTTTAACTGTCTGTGAACGATTTAAAAGAAAGTTCTGAATCCATAGTGTGATAAATGGGTTTACATTCATACTGTTTAATTTCCCAATCAGTATATGAGGCTGTATAGTATTGAACGCTGAAGAAAAATCCAAAAATGATGGGTGAACACTTCCTGAACGACACAGTTGTCCAAATGGGGTGGGTTTGTGGATACCACTGTGAGTGAATGAAAAGATGGACCTCTGGAGAGAGCAACATGCAATTGTCCGTGACTGAAAGCGGGATTGTCTGTGACGATGGAGGCCACGCTGGTGAAAGTTACTTCGTCGGTAGGGATAAGTTTCAGCACTTGTTCATTAAGGTGTAGCGAGTCTTCGTTGCTGACACTTAATATAGCTTGCGTACTGAGTTGTTCCGGAGTCACAGTTGAGAAACACTTTTTTAATGTCTTTTAAGCACAGGGAAAAAAATTAACATGTGAAACATCCGTAATGTAATAAACCACCAAGAAAAATAACATTGCAATAATGCACGCTACGATCCGATCACTGTAAACAGAAGTGAAAGCAAAATCGAGCCCGGTGCATTCTTTAACTGCCTTGTAGCGCAATGGTAGTGTTGCTGCTTTGCAGTAAGGAGACTGTGGAAGATTTTGGGTTCGCTTCCCGGTTTCTCCCTGTGTGGATAGCGCTTCGAGTACTGAAAACACTGGTATATCAATGTAATGAAGTATTATTATTCTTATGCGTCCAGTGCTCTCTCTCGCGCGCGCCTGTATGTGTGTGTGTGTGTGTCGCTCTCTCTCGCTCGCTCGCTGCACGTGTTCCTGCAGGCATACCAGTAAGTGAATGAAAAGATGGAACTCTGGAGAGAGCAACATACATCTGTCCGTGACTGAAAACTGGTTTTGGCAGATACATGCACATCATTTTGAAAGTTTGGCCCTGTGCCTTATCAATTGTCATCGCAAAGGCAAATCTAACAGGAAATTGTCTTCGTGTTAAAGTAAAAGGCAAATTATCCGTGACAAACTGTTTTACACGCTGCACACCAACCCGCGGCGTAGTATACGCCGCATAATCACGACACTTTTTTAATGTTTTTTAAGCAGAGGGAAAAAATGAACATTTGCAAAATCTGTAACGCTGCTTTCAGTAAGTACAATGCACACGTGTTTAATTTGTCGGCCACTTTTTGCCAGCCGTCTTTTCTGGTTTGGGCTGCTTTTACAGTGTTACCGCTTGTGTATATTAAATCTTGAAATCCTTCGAGTTGCTAATTAACTAACTAACACCCACCCACCCAGTTTGTGAGAAAAAAATGCGCCCGTTCTTTCATCATTTTGTTGCAGACAATCAAAGACTTGCTGATCATGTTTTCTAGACTCAATATACATTGGCTTTTCACTCAGCGCGGGGGCGCGCATTCATCTCGGATTATTACATCCTGCTAGACTAATCTGCTACACGGCTGCGTTTGAAAAACCGACTTATGAGTTTCACCGGCATTAATGATTAGGAATCTGGTTGGAACAAAACCCTGCAGCCACAGGGGTTCACCAGGACCGAGATTGGGAAACACTGCTGAACACAGACGAAACCGACTCAGGTGAGGAGTTGGGGCGGGCAAAGTAGTTGCAGCTATTGATTATTTAGTGTTGTTTGCCTGGGTGTCTGATCTGCTCGACTGGATCAGAAATAAAAGGAAAACAATGTGAAGGCAATGTCACAGGTGATCCTGTGGTATAGGGGGTCCACAGCTCCCCTTCAAAAGGCCATTATTAAATAATCACAGCGCTCACAGTGTAGCGAGGGGCGTGGAAGTGTGGCTGAAACGGTTTCAGGGTGGAGTTGTGCTGCAGGCATTTCTCCCCTGTGCAGTGTGCAAGCGAGTGAGGAGAGAGAGAAAGCCGGTACGTTAGAGTGAGCAAGAGCAGGCTCGAAGGCAATGTGTTTCTGTGGTATAGCGGGTCCACAGCTCCCCTTCAAAAGGCAATTTTTAATCAGGCGACTGACAGTAGTGGAGTCAGGCACAGAGGTGGTCAGCTGGTGAGAAAGCGTCTCGACTGTTGCAGGGCCTGCATCGGTGAAGCAGGTGAGACGCTAATGAAAGAGGTACAGGGCTTATTGGTTTTTAAAGACTGCTTCCTTCATTGTGTTTTAACCTCAGTTTTAAAGGATTGCGCGGCTCTCTCTGTCTTGCACTGCCTGTGTGTGTGCGTCTGTCTCTCTGTGGCGCTGCCTGTGTGTGAACCAAGGTTCCACTGAGGTTGACTAATGAAAAGTCAACATGGCTCAGAGCTGCGTGTGGACTGTGGCACAGACAAACAGAAATGACGGCATGTTTTCCGAGGCGTCACGTCCGAGTTGGTGGGCGTGGCTGTGCGAGTTTTCGTCGTATCCAATGGTCTTATGGTGGCCGTGGTTCCTTCCTGCGTGCTTTCATGGGTGTCGTGCCGCTCTGGCGGCGGCTTAGAGAATTATATATATATATATATATATATATATATATATATATATATATATATATATATGGTACAAGAGGCAACTGAAAAATTATAATAAAAAGGGGATAAATAATACTCTTCATTGTTTAGGTGTCGGCTTTTGTCTACAGGAAGGGGTTGAGGGTGACAATCAGCTGTTAATGGCGACAAAACTCACTCTCTGCTCGGAGGAATGTTAGACTCATTGACTCGGCATCTAATCCTTGCGTGTGCGTGAGTTACGAAACGTAAACAAATGTAAACAAAGGCAAAATGGCATCAACATCTCACGAGGGAGCGAAGCGAGTGCAGAAAAGATAAATACTCAGCAGAGGATGTTTTGCTTATTATTATCGCTGAGTCGGACTCTGATTTTTCAGAATCTGATTTTGTTGAGAGTGAGCAGGAGATCGAGCAAGAGAATTAGGAACTGGCATCAGCTGATCGGACACCAGCCGATACCGCCCCTGCTGATTGGCTGCCAGCTGAGCGCAGTCGCGCAGCTGATGCACTTAAGGCAAGGTTCGTGTGGTAAGGAATACCCAGACATTGATCCATGGGAGTCAAACTGGCTACTGGACTTCACTTGTAAAATTTTTATTTTTATACTGTATTGAGGATTTGTTCTGTTCTGTGTATTGTATTGACCCCCTTCTTTTGACACCCACTGCACGCCCAACCTACCTGGAAAGGAGTCTCTCTTTGAACTGCCTTTCCCGCGGTTTCTTCAATTTTTTCCCTACAAGGGTTTTTTTTGGGAGTTTTTCTCATCTTCTTAGAGAGTCAAGGCTGGGGGGCTGACAAGAGGCAGGGCCTGTTAAAGCCCATTGCGGCACTTCTTGTGTGATTTTGGGCTTTACAAAAATAAATTGTATTGTATCTTTAACAGGAGACTGAAGTCACATGGGACTAAGTTTTGAATTAAGGAGCCGGCTCTCCTGATTATTTATTGATCCTCTATTCAATGATAAAACTTTTTCGTATTTATTTTAATTTGTTCATTCTGTGTCTTCTCATTGTTTTAAAATGAAAACGTAAAACTATTTCTGTTGAGCTTTTTTCCTGTTTGCACATTTTTCACAAACTGACACTGTGGCACTCTTAACTGACATAACTGGAAAGCTGAATTAATACCGAATCAGAGGACATAAAGCGCCTGATGATAGGATGAAATATTGCTACTTTAAAGTTAAAAAAATACTAAGGTACCCCAGGTGGATTTCTGGGATTTATGTGAAAAGGGCTAAAATTAAAATTCTACTTAAGGAGAAAAAAACAACCTAAGAAACTGACCTAGCAGGCTTCACACTTATTGATTGTGTCACTCTCAACTCCACACCTCCATACAGCACATGATAGTGTATAATAAGGTTACCGTCATGTTGCATTTCTAGATTTGACGTGCAACTTCCTGCAGATCCAACGCAGCATGCGCTGTCAGGGCTGTGCTCCTCGTTCTGCTTGTGTCTCCACTTCTTGATCTTGTGTGATGTACCCTTGTGCAGCTCTTTCACATCAAACTCACTAAAAGGAAATTAAAATAAACCCATCCCCGTTACTGGCAGTTCTTGGAGTAAGTATTACTTTAAAATATGACAGTGGATGCAGAAAGCATTCAGACCCTTCACTTTTATTTTTAAAAACAAAACAAAAAAAAAAAAAAACACATTTTGCTATGATGTGTGATAAAATAATTTTTCTGCAAATTTCAAGCAACATTTAATACCCCAGAATGACAAAGTGAAAAAAGGATTTTAGAAATTTTAGGAAATCTATTAAAAATGAAAACCTGAAATATCACATTGACACAAGCATTCCAACTGTTTACTCAGCCCTTAGTTGAAACCCCTTTAGCAGCAATTAAGGGCTGGAGTCTTCATGGTCTGACACATACACCTAGATTTCAGGATGTTTCCGACAGTCTTCTTCTGTAGAGACAGTTTACATGGAGACTATCGATGGACAGCTATTTTCAGGTCACTCCAGAGATGTTAGACTGGGTTCAGGTTTAGGCTCTGGAAACAAATCTCCTACAACCAATTTCAATAAGGTTGCACCGTTACTTCTCAGCCCCTTTCTTCAAATGTCTGAACGCAAGATTAATATACCACAGCACAGCAAGCTCAATGATGAAGACATTCAACCGAGAGTTGGACCACAGGATGACATCATATCATCATGAGACAGGCACATGTCACTCCTCTTTTCAGAGCACTACATTGGCTCCCCATAGAGGCACATGTTAAGTTCATATCCTTGATGCTTGCCTACAGAGTAGTCAATGGCTCAGCACCTACAGTATATATGTGAAGATGCTTATGAGGTCTTCCGGTCCACCTTGACCACTCAACTCTGCTAATGAATGGTTCCTGCTAATGTTACCTTTGTGTGTTATCAAATCTCAATCCAGACTCTCTTCATGTGTAGCTTCTAGCTGATGGAATAAGTTGACCACTACCAATCCTCTCAGTATATTTAAGAAGCATTGGAAGTCTCCCTTTTTGTTCTGTCAATTTTGGTTTAATTGAAAATGGCTTGGTTACGTATTTGTAACCGAGGAAGTGTAATGTGCTTATACGTATTTTGTTCTGAGCTCTTCTCAGACTTTCAGTCTGCTGGTACGTGTTTTTATGTTTCTGTACCGCTTTCCCAAAGGCAGTGGTACAAACAGTCAATTTCCCGGATGGGTGAGATCCACAGCTATACATTTGGCCCTCTTCTGCACCCTTCCAGCGTATACATATTCCAGGTCTAGGAGAGGACTTCCCACGATCCCCTGTGCTGTTCTCACCACCCATGCCAAGTCCTTCCTGTCCTGTGCAGCTGCCGTACCACACTGTCATACTGTGACAGAGAATGCTTTCTATAGCGGATCTGTAGTTTGTGAGCAGCCGAGAGGAGAATCCAGCACGTCTCATCTTCCTGAGGAAGAGGAGTCTTTGAACACATCTCATCTGGTAAAGAAGGCCAACAAAGACCAGGTCAGATCCGATGTGATGTGGATACCCAAGAACTTGATATTGTCCACACACATTACAGCCTCCTCATGTATGAATATAGGAGCATGTTCTGTTCTTCTGGAACTCCTACAGTCCACAATGACTTCTTTGGTCTTGCTGGTGGGTCAAGATGAAGTTGTTCGCTGAGCCCCATAGTGCTAGGTGTTATATCGCCTCTCTATAGTGAGTCTCATCATTGTCTGATATGAAACCCACCACGGTCGTATCATCTGCAAACTTCACAACCATATTTGTGGCATGGATGGCAGAGCACACAACCCTGAGGCATGCCTTTGTTCAAAAACAGTGTGGCTGATGTACGAACTACAATTCTAACCCCCTGAGGCCTCTTAAAGAGAAAGTCCCTGATCCACAGACAACGATGTGGACCAGATTATGAAGCTTTTGTACCAGCCTGTCCGGGATTATGGTGTTAAACACTGAACTAAAATCGACGAACAACATCCTAACATACAGTTAGGTTCATAAATATTTGGAAAGAGACAACTTTTTTCTAATTTTGGTTCTGTACATTACCACAATGAATTTTAAATGAAACAACTCAGATGCAGTTGAAGTGCAGACTTTCAGCTTTAATTCAGTGGGGTGAACAAAACGATTGCATAAAAATGTGAGGCAACTAAAGCATTTTATTAACACAATCCCTTCATGTCAGGGGCTCAAAAGTAATTGGACAAATTAAATAACTGGAAATAAAATGATCATTTCTAATACTTGGTTGAAAACCCTTTGCTGGCAATGACAGCCTGAAGTCTTGAACTCCTGGACATCGCCAGATGCTGGGTTTCCTCCTTTTTAATGCTCTGGAGTTGCATCCAGAGTTGTTTCATTTAAAATTCATTGTGGTAATGTACAGAACCAAAATTAGAAAAAAGTTGTCTCTGTCCAAATATTTATGGACCTAACATAATTGTTAGGGCACTGCAGATGAGTCAGGGCTGTGTGAAGTGTCATTGAGATGGCATCCTCAGTAGATCTGTTCTTCCTGTAGGCGAACTGATGGTTGTCAAATCCAGCAGGGATGGCATCCTTGATGTACTTTAAGGAGAATTCTCTTAATGCACTTCATTATTACTGGGGTCAGAGCCACAGGGCGGCAATCATTAAGGCAGGTGACCGCGGATTTTTTAGGCACTGGCACAATAGTGGAGGATTTCAGGCAGACAGGGACCATTGCAAGTATATGCTAAGCAAATAGATATAAATGTAAATATGAAAATTTGGACTCTGGCTGGCAATTTCTGTTGGAGAGGCGAGTCTCTGGCTGTGTTCAGTGGGCCTGTGTCAGAGATTAAGGAGCAAGTCCTCCGTGTTGTGTGGGAGTGTTATGTGGGCATAAAGAGATTAACAATAGTTATTAGATATTAATGTGTGTTAATTTAACAAATCAAGTTTAGATTAAGACATCATCGATACATGCCATGAAAATGTGTTTAGTAACAGAACTGAATGTCTCCTGCATTTCAACAGAGTATTTTATAGTTGCTCTCAAAATTTGGTCAAACTAATACTGAGCTGTGTAACAGGAACTTAATAAAGAACGACAGACACTGCGCCTTGAGAAGCAGCAGTTCAATGTGTACAGTAGTGTGATAATCACAACTCTCATTCTGTCCAAAGAGATCACAAAATTTCTTGAAATCAAGATGGGATTACTTTGTGCAGCTTCCTACTCTGACTTCACAGAAGTCTTTTCAATACCAAACATGACCTCTCAATACTGGCTTTTGGAGATTGGGGCCGATCCCAAAGGCAGTGGGCCAAAGTCAGCCCAAGCACAGGTGGTTTTCAGTTCATCACTATGAACAGCTGACTGTGTTTGTTTCTATAGCAGCTGTGAAGCACCACATCCCTAAATAATAACTGAAATTCAAGAGGCATTTGACTGCTAGACCGATGCCACAGTTACTGAAGCATAACAGCTGCACAGTTGTAATCCCCTCCTTTCAGATGCTTTTAGTGTTGGGTTCCCATGTTTAAGAAAGGCAAAAGCACAACTGCTTTCTATACTCAAAATTTAAACCACAAACACACACACACACAAACACACACACACACACACACACACACACACGCGCGCGCGCTTTGGCTTTCAGAACAAGGCCTTATAAAAGAGTGTTTGCATTTAATGTGAAAAGCATCAGCTATTGTCATCATGCCTCTTGGTCTCTCTGTATAAAATTCCTTGGCTCCCAGTGGATCAAATCTGTTGGAAACATTTATTTTGTTTAAGCAGTGTAGGGTAGACTGGCATTATCCATTTTGCTTTGCTTTAGCGCACAAGTCTTTGGATTGTGAGGCAGCAGCCAGACCCTCCTTTACTGACATTTAACTTCAGCTCAAGTGTCATTTCTCCTCAAAGGGACTCTCTTTGTAATGCAATTTCTGGGTCTCATCTGATAAGACTGATCCCAGGAAAGTGGCATTCATAAATAACTCTATTCAAACACTAGGTCAGTGAACATAAAAGAGCCATAACTCAATGATTTACAACTTTGACACATGAAACTTTGCACCCATTGTCAAACAAAAGGTTGAGCTTTGTGTACCCAAGAAACAAATGGGAAAAATTCTAACTCTATCCTTTATAACCCATTACCAACACATTCTAAAGATCCCCTTCTGAATGCTCCGCCTGGAACCTTGGTCGTAATTTCAGCTCCACAGCAGGACACCTATGGTGTGGCTGTAACAAAGGCTGGAGTGACGATCCATTTTACTCAAAAAGGTAACCTGGTGCTAGACTAACAGTGGAAGACCATCTGTAAAGGAGCTGGACTAGGGTAATACAAAGAAAGGTGCATGAGCAAGGGTGAGACCGTACATGAAGCCACATGTTCTTGCTAAAGAATTGAATGATCACCAACTACGCCCTGGAGGTAGTAGAGAAGGACAGAATTAAAACAAAACTGAGTGCCATTACGAACAATGCTGCACATCCCCTCTCTGACACACTAACAATGAGGACTTTCAGCCAATGAATTAATCTGTAGAAGTCTGTCAAGAAACACAACTGGGGCTCCTTAATACCAACAGCAACACTCCTATATAGCGCCGGAGTGTTTTCAGACCCAAGTGTATGTATATATTTGTTTACTTACTTACAGTATCTACCTATTTATGTATTTATTTATTTACATAGCTTCTGTAAAAAGTCACATAACGAAATTTTTTGTTGGTAGGACTCGGCTTTAAGGCAGAATACTTAAATACACAATACACTATCAATAATAAACATAATAAGTATAAAAGACAGCAGCAATAAAACAACATCAAGTCCAGACTTTTCCTGAGGTAGTCCGCCTGCAGAGACCAGTGATCTGTGAGGAATACGAGTGTGCGTGTTTGATTACGAGGGAAAGTGTGTGTGCATGTCTACAGGGGGACAGGTTAGGGGTAGACATATGTGTGTGTATCAGAAGGCCAGATGGACTTCACAGCTCTGGGGAAAAAGCCGTCTTTCAGTCTGCTGGTACGTGTTTTTATGTTTCTGTACCGCTTTCCCAAAGGCAGTGGTACAAACAGTCAATTTCCTGGATGGGTGAGATCCACATCTATACATTTGGCCCTCTTCTGCACCCTTCCAGCATATACATATTCCAGATCTAGGAGAGGACTTCCCATGATCCTCTGTGCTGTTCTCACCACCCATGCCAAGTCCTTCCTGTCCTGTGCAGCTGCCGTACCACACTGTCATACTGTGACAGAGAATGCTTTCTATAGCGGATCTGTAGAAGTTTGTGAACAGCCGAGAGGAGAATCCAGCACATCTCATCTTCCTGAGGAAGAAGAGTCTTTGTTGGGCCTTCTTTACCAGATGAGATGTGTTCAAAGACCAGGTCAGATCCGATGTGATGTGGATACCCAAGAACTTGATATTGTCCACACACATTACAGCCTCCTCATGTATGAATATAGGAGCATGTTCTGTTCTTCTGGACCTCCTAGAGCCCACAATGACTTCTTTGGTCTTGCTGGTGGTTCAAGATGAAGTTGTTGGCTGAGCCCCATAGTGCTAGGTGTTGTATCACCTCTCTATAGTGAGTCTCATCATTGTCTGATATGAGACCCACCACGGTCGTATCATCTGCAAACTTCACAACCATATTTGTGGCATGGATGGCAGAGCAATCGTGCGTAAATAATGTGAAGAGTGCTGGGCTGAGCACACAACCCTGAGGCGTGCCTGTGTTCAAAACCAGTGTGGCTGATGTACGATCTACAATTCTAACCCCCTGAGGCCTGTTAATGAGAAAGTCCCCGATCCACAGACACAACGATATGGACCAGATTATGAAGCTTTTGTACCATCTTGTCCGGGATTATGGTGTTAGACCGTGGCCCATTAGCAAAAACACAGCCTAAAACGTGGATTGGGTCAGAGATGGGACTCAGATAACAAAATGCTAAAACTGGCTTGTAATGATGTGGCTGTTAGTTTGGGGAACTTGAGTAACCGAATTGAGTAAATCATCTGAACATGAGAGTTATGTCGGTTAACATTAGAATCCCTGAAGCCTACGAAAAAAGTCTGCTTGCTGCCAGTATTGATTGACACATTTGCAAAACAGACACTGATGAGAAGGTGCGAAAGAATTTAAGGTGGCCCGGGATTACGACTTTTTTCATAGGCTTCAGGGATTCTAGTGTTAAAGGCCACACCATCTTGTGCACTACGGCACAGGAAACTTTTGAACTGTCATATTTCTTGTGACAAACTCGGATCAGGAAGCTAAACATTTGAACTGTTACATTACGAAATAACTGAATACGTACTTACAGGAATGTGTTTAAATAATAGTAAACAAGAAATACAGGGAAAATAGAAATAAGGAAAATTACTTATGGAAATAAATATATTTAAATCATTTGGTAGGGAAAAAATCTGATTAAAAATGGAACAATTAACACCATCTCAGAAAGGAATGTCCAATCAAGAAATGAGAGGATCTGGGCAATGAAACACAAAATAATTCTTATAGGAACAGAAGATCTGAAATAGGAGGTCATGTTGAATACAGAGAGGAAGGGTTGAATCTCTGTCATCATTGCTAAACTGTTGAAAATAGTTTTTCTTCTATTTACATTTGGCACTTAATCTTTTTAATGTTGTACTTTATACTTGTGCTTAAATACATACATTAAATGTTTTGTCAATTAATTTGATCTAGATTTGTATATCTTTCTGGTCTCACAGAGCTCATCAAGGTTGGGGATGTTAAACACAGGTCTGCGAGACAATGGGTGACCAAACTTGCTAAAGTCTCAACACCAGGTAGGACCAGAGATCTGGAAGTGCAGGGTGAAACTTTAAGGACCTTAAGGTCACCATTGCCTCCACATCACTTACACTGGGCACTAGAGCCGGATAACCTGGGCACACCTCTAGGCCTGGCTCTAGACACACTACTTCATCACTTTTTCCATGGGTCTATGGTTCTCTATATGAATAAAAAGTCCAAAGGTTTGTGCAAAATTTAACCCTTAAAAAGTTTCCAATTGTGTCCCCATGTTCTTGTTAAACTCAGTTTAAACTAACAGTCTTGTTCCACAGGACTAATTCCTTTCATATTTTTTTTAAAACCTTAGTCAAGACACCTCTAAAACTTTGTTTGCCTAAAATAACCTCATGGCTGCATTATCTGCCAATTGTAATAAGGCAATATTTCTATGGAACTAAAATATTTCTTCAGACAACCACCACAAATGACTGGCCATCTATTATGTTCTGTGGCATGCCACAGTTTCAGTTTGGGACTTTAGAATTGATTAAATGGTACAACAAAAATGAGACGTCTCTCACTTTTGCAACCCAAAACATACACTTTTCATTTTGGTCGCATTCAATGCATTATATTTTCAGGTGAGTGGTCATTGATTCTGAGCTCCCACACACAGACGCACACAAAAACATGGCACGGCAACTTAAGGGGAGCCACAGGTGTGTTCTACGACTGCTTCCAAAAAATGAAGGTGACCAATAATTGCTGGAAATGTTGTGGGTGGTGAACGGAGATTAAAATAGGGACATGTAATAAGTTAGCATGACAATGGATCCTCTCTTTGCCTTGTTTGGAATGGCATGATTTACCTAAGTAAGGGCCTGCACATGGAGAAAGAGTATAAAGCCTTGGAACATTGCCTGGCACACCTTTGAAGCTGACGGACGGACGGAAGATTACGTTATCCGATCCTGAAAATCCTTCCAGCGCAGTGAGGAAAATGGCAGACTCTACACAAGGTCTTGTCATGGCTTCCTCATCTGTTATGCCACCTAAACCGTCATTAAAGAAAGCTAAGTTGTTTTCTCTTATGTGATTTCTTACCGCCGTATCACTAAGGGAGGGATATCGTCTCGTTATAATATATCTATTCAAATTCTGGTTACTTACAACAGCGTACAGTAATCCCTCGCTATATCGCGCTTTGACTTTCGCGGCTTAACTCTATCACAGATTTTATATGTAAGCATATTTAAATATATATCGCAGATTTTTTTGCTGGTTCGCGGATTTCTGCGGACAATGGGTCTTTTAATTTCTGGTACATGCTTCCTCAGTTGGTTTGCCCAGTTGATTTCATACAAGGGACGCTATTGGCAGATGGCTGAGAAGCTACCCAACCAGAGCACATATTATGTATTAAATAAAACTCCTCAAATATATTGTGAGCACGGGGGCTGTTCGCACCCCTACAGGATACGGCTGCTCCTCAAAAAACGCTGAAAGATTACCTTCACATTGCTGCCATCCTTGCTGGGCTTACATGTGGCTGCTTTGTCAATCGATATGCTTCCCGCACGGTGCTTCGCATACTTAAAAGATCAAACAGCACGTATTGATTTTTGATTGTTTACTTTTCTCTCTCTCTTGCTCTGACATTCTCTGCTCCTGACAGAGGGGGTGTGAGCAGGGGGGCTGTTCGCACCCCTAGACGATACGGACGCTCGACTAAAAATGCTGAAAGATTATCTCCACATTGCTCCCTTCAGTGCAGCTGCTTTGTCAAGCGACATGCTTCCCTCACGGTGCTTCGCATACTTAAAAGCTTGAACTGCACGTATTGATTTTTGATTGTTTGTTTTTCTCTGTCTCTCTCTCTCTCTGACATTCTTTGCTCCTGACGGAGGGGGTGTGAGCAGAAGGGCTGTTCGCACACTGGCCTAGAGGATACGGACGCTCCTCTAAAAAATGCTGAAAGACTACCTTCACATTGCTCTCTTCCTTGCAGCTGCTTTGTCCAGCGGTGCTTCGCATACTTAAAAGCCAAACAGCCCTACTGATTTCTGATTGTTTGCTCTTCTCTATCTCTCTGACATTCTCTGCTCCTGACGCGCACTCCTTTGAAGAGGAAGATATGTTTGCATTCTTTTAATTGTGAGACGGAACTGTCATTTCTGTCTTGTCATGGAGTACAGTTTAAACTTTTGAAAGAGAGACAAATGTTTGTTTGCAGTGTTTGAATAAAGTTCCTGTCTCTCTACAACCTCCTGTGTTTCTGTGCAAATCTGTGACCCAAGCATGACAATATAAAAATAACCATATAAACATATGGTTTCTACTTCGCGGATTTTCACCTTTCGCGGGGGGTTCTGGAATGCAACCCCCGCGATCGATGAGGGATTACTGTAATTAAAAAACTTATTCCAACCAGGGAGCTAGCGCCCCCTAAAGGAAGACAGGACGTAAAAATTAAAAGAAACTCTCCAAGTTGCATATCAAAAGAGACCATAATATGTCCTCCTCCACCTGCAAACTTCCTTTGCAAAATGATAAAGAAAGAATGATATTAAACACAGGCACAGTGTACTAGCCGATCGCAACAAAAAAGTTTCTAAGGCGAGGCTGGACTAAACACTAATTAATGATCGAGCATACAAAACATCAGAAGTGAACAAAGGTACAAACTTGTGGTCCACCGAAAGATAAATAATGGCAACATTCATATTTAAAGAATTTAAAAACTGTCTACCTTTCTCCAGGGAGAGATGCAATGGTGCTGTTGGTAGGGTAGAGTATCTCATCACTAGTTTCAGGAGAGTCAAGGTCCTGATTGAAGATTTCTTCCACATCCTGGAGCTGCAAGAAGCTTGGCCGTTCAAACGGTTCACTCATTCTGCTCCCCAATTCATCCGCCATAATCTAAAAACAAACAAACAAATAATCTTTCATGTGTGCAACACTGCTGGGGCAGTAGCAGAAGAATTACCTATAAAACAAACAAAGAATGAACAACATGGGGGCAACAATACTGAACTCAATGAAAGTCTGGGAAAACAAGCAACAAAACTCAGCCTATCGACTATAAAAGAAAACACTTAAGTGTCTGTGTGCCCAGTCCCTCTGAGCAATCTGATTGGTCAGTTTGGCTCTGGTGATGCAATGAAAGAGGAAGGGTGAGTGTGAGACACATAAAGAGGAGAGAGTTGCCTTCAAAGACGCCAAGTATAAAACCAGACACGGGACGAGGAAGGTGATAGAAAATAACAGCAGAGACTGAGAAACAGGTTTTATGGGAACACACGAGAGACAGAGCGTCATTGAAGAGGCGTTCACACACGGAAATGCAGGGGAAAAACGCTCAAGGGACACACAAGACAAGAGATAGCAAATATTTTGTTTATTATTCCATTACCTGTCTTAGTCAGACACTGTGGCTAGTATGACAGAATTTCATTTTAAGGAAGATTTAAGTAACAGGAGAATTTAATTAATGTAAATGAATTTAGGAACAGACTAATCGGACTAATCTATTTGAATTGTGTTTTTAAGTCGCATTGGACAAAGTTGTCAGCCAAATAACTAAAGTCACGGTTCTATAATTGGCTTGAGTTGTTTAACTTCTTGTATTTGTAAATATTTTGTAGAGGTTGTTGAGTCTGGTATGTTACTTTATACTTTTTAATGAATGTTCAAGTTACAGTTTGCTTGATGTAACATTTTTCTTTTTTTGGATTCTTAGATATTATAAGTGGCTGTTTTTTGATTCTTTGGTTCTGGACTTATATATCTTATATATCGGAATGTCTGACATCTTATATTCGAAATTGTAACCTTAGATCTTCAAATGAGTGTCTGCTTAGAATTCCAAGAGCTAAACTTAAAAGAAGTGCCGAGGCGGGGGGCCTTCTGCTGTTATGCACCTAAAATCTGGAATAGCCTGCCAATAGGAATTTGCCAGGCTGATATGGTGGGGCACTTTAAAACACTGCTAAAAACACATTACTTTAACATGGCTTTCTCATAACTTCATTTTAATTTAATCCTGATGCTCTGCAAACTCAATTATCATTACTATTCATGGTGGCTCCTAAATCCATACTAACCCCTACTCTCTCTTGTGTTCTTTTTCCAGTTTTCTGTGGTGGCGACCTGCGCCCCCCACCACCTGATCAAAGCACCGTGATGGCATTGATGGATTAAAGGCCAGAAGTGCACATGACCGTCATCATCAAGTCCTTCTATGAGAACCCTGAATACAATAAGGACTGATCATTAATGTTAGGTAGAATGCCTAGAGGGGGCTGGGTGGTCTCGTGGCGTCAGAACCCCTGCAGATTTTATTTTTTCTCCAGCCGTTTGGAGTTTTTTGTTTTTTTTCTGTCCTCCCTGGCCATCGGACCATACTTTTATTCTATGTTAATTAGTGTTCTCTTATTTTAATTCTTACTTTGTCTTTTTTCTCTTTCTTCATTATGTAAAGCACTTTGAGCTACATTATTCGTATGAAAATGAGATAGATAAATAAATGCTGTTGTTGGACTTAGTTTAAAAGGTTACATTTTTATAACTATAGAGTTATTTTCATTACTTTGCCTTTTTGGGCATCTCTTTTCAAATAATTTTTTGCATTTGTTTTGTCTTTTGAAAACTTTTGTTAATACACATTTCCTTTAAATAAGAAGCAATTTTGTTTTTTAAGTCTGGGTTTTGATGATTCTTGTCAGCTCTTTCTGAGTTTTCTTAAAAACCTTATCCCTGTTTTTGCATGGACTGAGTAGGCCAGAACCCTTCTTCACGAGTTTGGGGTGAGGCTCATTTAAATTTAAAGCCTTCATAGAAGCTTGGGGTGAGATGTTAGGGGCAAAGCCTCAATTTTAAATTTTGTGAGCTGGATAGATCATGACACATAGCATTACTAGTCTTTACAGTACCATCAAAACTTTAGTCATGGGTAGGTCATTCAGATGACAATTCCTCAAGGAACGATAAAATGGTACAGTTACTGGAGTTGGGGTATTCATTTGCTCTAAAGCACAGGTGTCGAACTATGGTCCTCGAGGGCCGCAGTGGCTGCATGCTTTCATTCTAACCATCTTCTTTATTAGTGAGCCGTTTTTACTGCTAATTAACTTCTTTTGCTTTAATTTTAGTTTTCTTGACTCAGACCCCTTAATTGTCTCGTTTTCCTCAATTAGTAGCCAAACAATAATGAGACATCAAACAAGCACCACATGACCAGCTCACCTTTGCCCATCACACATCACACATATCTGAAAATAAATAAAGGTGAAGGTCTCAGTATGGTTGATCTCTCAGGTCACCAAAACATTTTGACGGTGTTCTTAGAAAAAACAGAAAAAATCAACAGATTTGGAAATGTCTACTGTGGCAGAATGAGAGCAGCAACAAGCCATTGAATTAAATAACGGGCTTAATTAACAGCAAGAATCGGCTTCTCATTAAGAGACTGTTTGGAGTGAGATTGGTTGGAGTTTGAAATCCCAGTTTAGCTGGTTGTCTGTTGGCTCGTTTCACGTCTCATTTCTGTTTGGCTGCCATTTAATGAAGAAACAAATTAATTCAAAGGACTGACTCCTTAAAAACAGGACTATTGAAATGAAGGGAAAATTAGTTAATTAGCAGTGAAAACTACTCACTGATTAGGAAAAGGGTTAGAATGAAAACCTGTAGCCGCTGTGGCCCTCTAGGCCTGGAGTTCGACACCCCTGCTCTAAAGAGAGGAATGTTAAAGTATTCAACTACAAATCATGAAAGGAAAGTGCAATTTATTTTACTTGATTTTTAAAAATTTTAAATCCAAACCGACACCTAAAAATGATATGACGACCATATCATTTATAGATTGACAGAAGTAGTTTGTTTTTACTGTTAAAATGAAGCAGTACATAATACAGTGGAGTCATTTTTATTTATTATTGTCTATAGTTAATGATTGAACTTACACTATTGTCCCAGAAAAGCAACTGTAGAATGCAATACCATTCAAATTCACGTTCTCACAAAAGTGAATTACACTCATCAATGGTGCTCTCTAATGCCAAGATAATTTTGTATGAGTTCACATCAGTCAAGTTATAGGACATCATCACACTATCAAACTTGCATAAACTGATTCAGAGTTGGGGGGGGGGGGTGTGTCCTGGGACGTATCCTGACAGGAACCAGCCCCACTCATATCCCCTTAAACAAGAACACAAATATTTGTTGGGGTTCTATTCCTTTCAGAGCAAATATTTTCAATTTAAACTTCTACTGTATACTAGCTGGCATTACCTGGATAAAAACAAACGGTGGACAACGGCCTTTTGAAAATTCAATACGGCTAAAACAACCCCATGGTAAGACAAAAAGACATCCACTTATTAGACAAAAGCTGTGATCCAGCAAGACAATGGAAACTGTTATCCATATTAGTGGAGGAAAAAACACCATGCCTGTGGTTTCTGATGAGGGTCGCTTTGTGTGAAAAGGTAACTGTGCCGGCCCATCAGCCCCAGCACATCCTGCTGCCCGATTGGTATTGCAGTCCTTGTGACCGCGTTCATTTTGGGGAGGCCTTACCTTCCATTATATCTCCTCTCCCAAGTATGCCATATAGCCTACATTTCAATTTGGAATAACAGCAATGCACACACAAACTTTTATGTAATCAGTTGACCATCTATATTCACAGTAAAATCTACAATGTTAAATTAAAACTTTAAGCGCATACACGAGTTTACTTCTGCAAAAAATACATGTAAGAGCCATTTCATCGTTATACAAGATTCATGAATGTTTTACTAGATGGCAATGCATCTAATCTATGGGAGGTTCCTAAAACCCCCATAAGTTGAGTAAAATTGGTATATTCTAGCTATTTCTATCTGCTCTGCCTAAACATTATTCTTCAGTTGGTGACCAGCCTTGCCATGTGTAAGTCTAGAAGGCATAACGTTTTAAACCGTGCCCGTGCATACGGGCCTATGGACCTTTTAAGTGTGTGAAGTAACTCATGCTTATTTAAGTGCAAAAGTGCTAAAGGTGTACAGAAGAAGAAATTAAGAACCTATAAGTTCAGAAATAACTAAAGTTTCTCAAGAAAAGCTAAGTTTAGAGAAGATACATTTTTCCATTTTTCTGCCTCTTTTTCTTTATTCTTGTGTGGATTATTTGCTTTTAACTTTCACTAAATATTTTTAAAACAAACGTTTGGACTAAGATTTCTTTCAGGATCTGCACTGGCAATCGGAAGGTTGCCGGTTCGAATCCCGTAAATGCCAATGGGGACTCTGCTCTGTTGGGCCCTTGAGCAAAGCCCTTAACCTGCAATTGCCGAGTGCTTTGAGTAGTGAGAAAAGCGCTATATAAATGCAAAGAATTATTATTATTGATCTTGCCTTATGCTTTGGCGGCTATACTAAAGTTTAAAACCTTATGCCCTCTACGATTACACATGGCAAGGCTGGTCACTAACTGAAGAATAATGTTTAGTCAGAGCAGATAGAAATAGCTAGAATATATCAATTTTACTCAACTTATGGGGGTTTTAGGAACCTCCCATAGATTATGCATTGTCATCTAGTAAAACATTCATGAATCTTACATAACTATGAAATGGCTCTTACAATACACTTTAAGTTCTGCTTTGACACTAAGACTTTAATTTTTTCTTAGAATAAAGCTTTGAAATGAATAACAATCAATCTTCTTGCCATAAGTGTTATTCAACTGGTCACAAGATAAAACCAAAGAACTTCACTTTTACTCACTGTGTCTTCTGCCTTCCTTTCTGCACAAATCACTAAAAGCAGGAGGCCACCGCTCGATGGCTAATCTTCAAAGCAAATGCGATTTTTCTGCTTGACTGCCTGTACATAACGCTGCATTACTGCTGCATGCCCACCATATGACATCAGATATTACAGATAGGCCGTGGTAAAAGACAGGCTAAAGATACTGTTACTGAAGTGAACTGGCCTTCACGTCCTACAGAAAGTTCATGATGAGACAGTAATTGTGGCTGAATTCAATTTGCAGAGTTTCTCAGAGTTGCTTACGCTACATTTCTTGTAACGCTGTGCATTCTCAGAGCTCCAGGTACATTTGTCAAAACAGTGTATATGGTAAGGCACAACACCATAGTCTATAGGCAAAAGCTAATTTTTCACTCAAAACTCTTAAATCATATTTCAAAATTAAATTGTGTCCACAAAGAAGTCACTGCCACCAAAAAGAGAAGCTATTTTCACATTATGTAGCACCAAGGTGGTCAAAATGGTTAGATGTTTCATCAGTATGGCAGTAGACTCTGGAAATGTGTTCCTTATCTTCTAATTCCAGTCTTGTTGGACATTTTTCTGCTCACATTAGATGTCAGCTGCCCCAAACGGTTATTGTTTTAGCTATTGTGGATCAGGCTGAATATTATTCAGGCATTGATTTCAACAGGAGAGGGTTTTACATTCCAAAAAAAAAGAACCAAGCATGCAATGTGTGGAAAGAAAACTCAGCCTCTGCCATTGTAAGGCCATGGTTAATAACATGACCTACAAGTGTGGCCCATATTTCATTTGGGCAAGCTCTGTGCATTTCCAGTCTTCTGCTTCTTTGTCTATTTCAATGTTTTGCCATTATCTCTGCCACACATCCAGACTCCACCTCTTCCTCCATAAAAAATCTGTTGCCCCCTACTTTCTCTTTTGTTCTTTTTCCGGTTTTCTGTGGTGGCGATCTGCGCCACCACCACCCGATCAAAGCTCCATGATGTTCCTACATTGATGGATTAAAGGCCAGAAGTCCACATGACCGTCATCATCAAGTCCTTCCACGAGAACCCTGAATACAATGAGGACTGATTGAGGTCATTGATGTCAGGTAGAATGTCTAGAGGGGGCTGGGTGGTCTCGTGGCCTTGGACCCCCTGCAGATTTTATTTTTTTGTTTTTTCTGTCCTCCCTGTCCATCGGACCTTACTTTTATTCTATGTTCTCTTATTTCAATTCTTTCTTTGTCTTCTATTTTTCTTTTCTTCATCATGTAAAGCACTTTGAGCTACATTATTTGTATGAAAATGTGCTATAGAAATAAAAGCTGCTGTTGTTGTTGCCCAATATTTGCCTGAGCAGGCTCCCCTATGTTCAGAAAATATACAAACTCAGTTTCATTCAATTTCTATTCGACAAAACTAATAACTCCTCAATCCCACCTGTGAGTTAACTTGACAGCAAGGGTCACTGGTTGATCTAAGCTTGGAGAACCTTCCACTTTGTTAGTGTAGAAGAAGAATGTTCTCCTCAGCACCATGTATTTTGTGTGTTTAGTAAATTAGAATTCCTATAACAACTATTTTGTAACTTGCCAGTGAGAGACGTTTGGCTTATGAACTAACAAAAATATGTTATTCCAGGGTTCAGGAGAAATAGTGTCCACATGAATATAATCTAAGCTGTTTCTTGTTTTTTCCCTTCTCAGAGTGAATGTCTCAGGGACAAGGTCACAAGGCTGTAGAAAGTACATGTAGTTTATGCAAGGCGTCTCTCCTGTGCTTAGCTTTGAGAACACAGATAATGCTTAGCTCAACAGACATATTGTTTAACTCTACTTAGATGATAAGGATGTTTTTGCTGTCTTATTAATCACGAGATGCTGAATTATAAAAAAAAACCCTCCTAACTTTTTTCGGGGTTCAAACTGAGCTTTGCAGCAATAAGTTATGCTCTTTGAATCTCTACTTAGTGTGACTCCGAATGAATAATAAAGAGAACTAAAGAAAATATTATCTGCCTGCTGTCAGTGTGCCTTTTTCGTCCACATAAGTAAAATTTAAGTTTCATCGGAGGACCAATGCATCCCTTTTAGGAGACATTACAAAAACGACGTGTCACTGCTATTAGCAAAACATTGGGATTGCCAGATTTTGACAAATGGGATGTCTGTTCTGATTGTGATGCCTTACATGAGCACAGAACTCTGACAGGTTTTGAAGTGTAAAACTATTCTAACAATCTGCTTAGATCACAAAGACAAATTCAATTAATAATTGTTCGAAGTCTGGTGAATTGTGCTCGTCATTTATCCATATGTACTAAAGCATTTGTAATTTGTATAAAGAAATAAAAACTAAAAAAAGAATGGGACTCAGACAGCATTTCTATAATATATAAAAACATTTTAAAGTCCCATCCTTTTAAAGATCTTAAGAGTACAGTGGGAAAAGGATTTCTTACTCAACATTTCAGAAACGGAGTGAAAGGCAGCCTTGCAGAGAATTCATTTGAGCTCCATGTGTGCAAAGCATTCAATTACTCAACTTAAAAACTTTAATTGAGCACATCCAGCTCGTCTGAAATTGCCCAAGATGTTTCCACTGCAATTAGCCCCGGCTTCACTGGGCCACATGTTTTGGGTGTGTACCAAGTTAACATCATTCTGGAAAAAATCAGACCGCCTTGGCATCACAATCCCTCCTAACCTATTAACAGCTGTGTTTGGTGGTCTTCCAGAGGGGCTTAAAGTGGAGAAGGACAAACAAACTGGAATGGCCTTTACTACACTATTAACTATTAGACTTATCTTACTCAACTGGAAGAATCCTAACTCACCTCTGCTAAGTCAGTGAGTAACTGATGTTATACAATATCTGAAATTGGAAAAAAAATCTAAATTCTCACTTAGAGGATCTGTGCAAAATGTTTTTAAAACCTGGCAAGACCTAATCAATAACAGTTTAGAATAAGCATTTATATTGTGGGAAAAGACTCCTTTCTCTTTTTACTACTTAGTAAAATAATGCTGATGGTTTACAAAGCCTTCAACAATCTCACTCCATTTTATATATCGGAATGTCTGACATCTTATATTCCAAATCATAACCTCAGATCCTCAACTGAGTGTCTGCTTAGAATTCCAAGAGCAAAACTTAAAAGAAATGGTGAGGCGGGGGGCCTTCTGCTGTTATGCACCTAAAATCTGGAATAGCCTGCCAGTAGGAATTCACCAGGCTAATACGGCGGAGCACTTTAAAAAACTGATAAAAACACTTAACTGTAACATGGCTTTCTCAGTGCTTCATTCTAGTGTAACTCTGATGCTCTGTATATGCATTGAATTATCAATATCATTCTTGGTGGCTCCTCAATCCGTACTAACCCCTACTTTCTCTGCTGTTCTTTTTCCAGAAAGTTTTCTGTGGCGGCGATCTGTGCCACCAACGCCCGATCAAAGCACTGTGCAGTCCCTACATGAATTTCCCCTTGGGATTAATAAAGTATCTATCTATCGTGGAATATGGCTGGCAGTTTCTCCCGGCCAATACCCCCAAACCGTCAGATGGAGCCCTTCCTGCAATATGGAGGTGCCCCGAATGCTAGCAGGGCATCATGGACATTGAAGTCTTTATTCACAGCCCTGCTGGATACTGTGGGGCCGCCACAGGACGCCGCAGGGAGGACCAAAGACTTGTATTTTCCCTATAACCCGGAAGTACGTCCTAGTCACAGCGACAGAGGAAATGACGTACTTCCGCGATGAAAAGGAGAGGTTTTTACCTGACCTGAATGTGATAGAAAGTTACATGGACTGAGGGACAGAAACACTTCCGGGTCAAGGACTATAAAGGATTCTGGGAAACCCCAGCGAATCTAGCCGAGTTGGGAGTAAGGGTGACTGAGCTGCTGGGAGTGGAGGATTGTGTATCTTTGTGCACTTCTTATAATAATAAATTTAACATTTGGACTTTTACCTGGTGTCTGACGTGTGGTCTGAGGGCTCAAGGGGTCGATAGTGCCCCCTATCTGTCACACTATCTATGCCAGAAGTCCACATTACCGACATCATCTAATTCTTCCACATGAAGCCTGAAAACCATGAGGACCGATTGAGGTCATTTATGTTAGGTAGAATGCCTAAAGGGGGCTGGGTGGTCTCGTGACCTTGGAACCCCTGCAGATTTTTTTTTCCTCCAGCCGTCTGGAGTTTTTTTTTTTTTTTTCCTCCTGTCTTTCCTGGCCACTTTCCCTTACTTTTACTCTATGTTGATTGCCTAATTTTTGTCTTTCTTCATTATGTAAAGCACTTTGAGTTACCTCATTTGTATGAAAATGTGCTATAGAAATAAATGTTGTTGTTACTCTTTACAGGCGGAATGGTGGCTCTGAGGCTAGGGATCTGCACTGGCAATCGGAAGGTTGCTGGTTCGAATCCCGTAAATGCCAATAGGGACTCTGCTCTGTTGGGCCCTTGAGCAAGGCCCTTAACCTGCAATTGCTGAGCGCTTTGAGTAGTGAGAAAAGCACTATATAAATGCAAAGAATTATTATTATTATTACTCTTAACAGTTTTGCTGTGGTTGTTGGCCTTCCTCTCTTTCTCATGGGTGAGGCTTGATCTGATTTTAGTTCTGTTAAGTTTGACTTGATTGTATGGAATGTTATATGCTTTTAATAAATTCAGTAAAAATTAAAATACAGTGGACCCTTGACTTACGAACTCAATTCGTTCGCGAGGGCTGGTTGTAACTCAAGTTGGTTGTAAGTCAAGACTATTTTTCCCATAAAAAATAATGGAAATACCCATAATGCGTTCCGAACCTCCCACTGCAACACTTACTTAACCTTTGCATAATAAAAAAAGGGTTGTACAATGTGCATAATTTACCAAAACACCAATAATTTTTCTAATGTACTAACCAAAAAGTAATAAAAAGTGCCTAGCCTACCAGAAACAACAATTTCATACTGTATTCACCATTTAATTTAACATCTTTGGGCTGCAGGAAGGGAGGAGGATGATAATGAAACTGAAGGCTTTTTAAAGGCTTTCTTTAACTTGCGCTCAGGCATTTGCAATTATTTCAATAGCTTCTTTTGCGTTAATTTTAATCTCCTCCTGCCTACAAGTTATTCTGACGAGAATTTTTCTCAGCATTTCCTTGCGATGATACAAGGTACTGTTTCTGAACTCTTCTGAGACCCCCCCCCCCACCCACTCCCCAGTCAATGGGAACGACATGCTGAAGTGCGTCCTGAAGCGCGATTGCCGCGACTGTGGAAGCTTGCTTGTCAATTGCCGGGCAGGGATATCACATGCATATCACCCATCGATATCTTTTCTGTTTGCTTTGGCTGAGAGACTCAGCACAGCTTTAAGCCGGCTGTTGCCCCAGTGTTCCATGCGGAGTTTGGACTTTGGCATGTCTTCTAGTTGGGGGAGGTCCCAAGAGAGTTTACAAACCTGACATTTTATTGAATGAGTGCCGCATTAATAGGAATGTTTCTGTTTGTTTACAATCGCGCAAGCGGATTACACGTGACCGCATTCAGGTCGTAACGCAAGATGTTGATCGTAAATCAAAATAAAAATTTTGGTCGTAAATCAAGTTGTTCGCATGTCAAGCCGGTCGTATATCAAGGGTCGACTGTACATAAAGAATGAGAAATGTGATCCTGAGGTGCACAAGTAACTTCACGTTGAGTAGAAATTCACATGTTGTATCGATACCTTAAGGGTCATTAGAGAATCAGTCCAAAGCAATCGAGTAAAACTGTAATAAGAAACACCACCAAAGATCACAAGAGAAAAGATGAACAGCTGTACAATTTGAAATTTTGAAGAAAGCTTAAGGCACAATCTCAAAACTCTCAGTGCCTTCCATAATGTGGGGGACAAAGACCCATTTTTTTTGAGTTACTCCTCTGCTCCACAGTTTGAAATTACAAATCAAAAACAATTCAGATGTGCATACTGCAGACTTTCATTTAAGGGGATTGCCATAAATTTCTGTCATGTGGAAATGACAGCACTTTTTAAATATGGATCCCCCCCACCCCAACTCATGGCATCACAATGTTTGGGACAATTGGCATAGCCATATGATACCTAGGTTTGCTTCTATAGCAGTTTTGAGAGAGGGTGCGCCAGTTGAGACATTCAAGCGCACGTGAATACAGAGAAAAGGCCTTGCAGAAGGTACATGTAGGGCAAAAGATGGAATAATTTAGAAATATTTGCTATTACCCGTGTTTGACATGTACCATGGCTAGTGACTAAATAAAAACATTGACCCTTGACTTGAATTATTATGTGCAGAATTCTAACAAAGTTTCTAATTAATGGACAATAAAGTTACACACCTCATCTTCTTGTACCAGAAGACTTTCTAGGCTCTGAGGCTGAATGCTGTCTTCTTCCAGTGCTTCACTTCCCTCAATACCTCTGGGTGGACTTGGGGTGAGACACATTTGTAAGCAGCGAGTATCCAGGATGGCTTTGATTTGCTCCTGGTTTGTACTTTCCGCCCAGCGTCCACGCGGCTGATACCGATTACCAGGCCGAGTATCCTGAAGTTCATCTGAAAAATTTTCAGCTGCGCCCTATTCATAAAAAAAAAAAAGGGTGTGCAAAGGGAAAAAGAAATTCAATTATCTTTTAGGGAAACTACAGTTAGAAATTTAAGTTTCTACAACGTATGCAGCAATCCTAGAATGTTAGGAAAATTTTGATGAGAACAGGCCATTCAGCATAACAAAGCTCGCCAATCCTATGCACTAATTTTCCCAAAACAACAAAATTGAACTTTGAAGGACTGCACAGTCCTACCCTGTACCACATTATTTGTTCATTTATTTGTTTCAGGATGAATATGTGTTATTGAATCCACTCTGTTAACAAACGTTTTAAGTAATCATTAACACATTTGATATTGCTTTAAAAAATACATTTCAGTAAGAATGCATGCACATCGTTTGTATCTACTGAAATCAAAATTATACCATAATACATATACAATTTATAATATATAATACACAATGTATAATAAGTTAGCTTCAGAACATTGTGCAGGCAGAAGCATTTAAAGAGGCCCTGTGTCCTCTCCGTTTGTTTCTTTGTAGTTAGTAGTTTTTGATTAATAATAATAAAAAAAAAAAAGTTTAACAATTTATTAATGTTACCGTTAGACTTGACACGGCATCTGGCTTGTCGCTAAAAATTTATAAGTGGATTTTGAATTGATATGCTACTATAATTGCAAGCTGAAGCGTTGGCTCATCTCAACAGTTGTAACGGCCGACCCCTTACCGAGCCGGCAGCTACACCTTCAAGACCTGTGGCTTGGATGAATTACTGAGATGAATCTAAATAGCAAGCCGTACCTCTAACAAATGAAACTTTTCCCCACAATCGACGGTGTAAACATAAGCACAAAAGAAAAGTAGATATGCAAAAATAAGTGAATATATTAAAACAGAGCACAACAAAACACTATTGCACATACCCCATGTAGAATATTATATTATATATATATATATATATATATATATATATATATATATATATATATATACATACACACATATATACACACATATATACACACACACACTACTGTGCAAAAGTTTTAGGCAGGTGTGAAAAAATGCTGTAAACAAAGGAGAGCTGCTGGTTACTTTCTATAGATGCACTAGAGAGAGCATTTTAACTAACCGCATGATGGCCTGCAGGTACAACAGCTGCACCAAAGCTGCTAAAAGAAGCCCTGCAGCAGGTCGTAAAAACAGCAGTGGCCATTATTGGGACTGAACTGCCATCACTTGAACACTCATATAAGACTCGCTGTGTGAGAAGGGCCAACAAAATTCTCAAGGACAAAACTCATCCTGGAAATTCTTTGTTTGAGCTCCTCCTGTCAGGAAGACGCTTTAGGTCAACCTGTGGATGCACAGACACCGACTAAAAAAGAGCTTTTTCCCCATCTGCCATAAACTTTCTGAACTCTGAATCTCCTCAGTCTGAGACCATTTTTAATTGGACATGTGCAATAAGCTATACTGGTAATGTGCAATATACTCATGTAATACAATATAGAATATGGAATGTACTATTCATTAACAGGTGCAATAACAATTTATGAGCAATAATAATTTGCTCTGGTTACTTGATCACTTAACACTGTATATGACATATTTGGAATTATTTGACTTTTCTTTAAATGCACCTTGGGGCTGTCACAAAAAGTAATTTTGTAGTGTTACACAATGACAATAAAGTGCTTGAACTTGAACTGTCCTGAGCAGGTAACAATACTGAGGCCTTCACCTTTCTTTATTATCAGTTATTGTGTGATGGACGCAGGTTGTTGTTTATGTGTTGGTACATTTTGTGTCTTAATATTGTTTTGTTACCAATTACGGAAAAAAAGAAAAGTGGCCTGAGTCTTAAGAAAAGCGCTATATAAATGTAAAGAATTATTATTATATCAATTAAAATTAAGGCAAAGATTTGATTAGCAGCAAAATCTAGTCACTAATTAAGAAAAGGGTTAGAATGAAAACCAGCATCGACAGTAGCTCTCCAGGACTGGAGTTGGAGACCCCCCCGCTTTAGAAGTACAGAAAGTGCCCACTTGTGGTCCTTTGGCTCTTTCAATTAAGAACATCGGCACCATCTGCTGTTCACAGAAGGTATTAACACTGTGTGCCAGTGTGTAATTGAATGAGAGGAAAGGATGGAAATGTAGGGGTCACTGAATGAGACGTGGTAGCGTACCTGCAAGAGTGAAAAGGAAGGTTTATAAAATGGTAGTGTGACCAGCTATGCTGTATAGTTTGGAGACAGGAGGCTGAGCTGGAAGTGGCAGAGTTGAAGATGCTATGATTTTTGCTCCGAGTAATGAGGGTAGACAGGATTAGGAAGGAGTATATAGGATCTGTTCAAAACTTTAAAACCTGTCAGGATCTAATCAATAACATTTTAGAATAAGCACTTGGGATTTTCTCCCCCTTTTTTTCCTACTCTTAAAAAGTTTTACTCTTGCTGTTGTCCTTGTTCTCTTTCTCATGGGCGGTTGTTGTTTTGAACTTAGTTTTGTCACATTTGACTTGCTTGTATGGACTGTTACTTGCTTTTAATAAATAATTAAAAATAAAAGAATGTGTATATCAGAGGGACAACACAGGTACAACAGTTTGGTGACCAAGTGAGAGAGGCGAGATTGAGATAGTTTGGGCATGTGCAGAGGAGAAATGAGGGGTACATTGGGAAAAGAATGTTTAGGATGGAACCGCCAGGGAAGAGGATAAAGAAGAAGGCCAAAGAGGAGGTTTATGGATGTGGTGATGGAGGACATGAAGGCAGCTGATGAGGCAGAAAATGATGTAAAAGACAGGGAGACATGGCGACAGATGATCCGCTGTGGCGACCACTAAAAGGGAGCAGCCAAAAGAAGAAGCCGTGGTATAATAGGGATCGCCATTTGTGCTGACAGGAGTTCATCAGGAACCTCAATCGAGCTGCAGGTTTTGAGTACAGCAGTGTTTTTAACCAATTGGTTTGCCAACCAGTGGCAGCTGAGTAATCATAAAGACTGTTGATGGATGGAGCTTATGGAGTTGTGTACAGCAACTAACTGGTCCAGGCTAGAAGCATAATGCATCAACTGTGCCAAAACAGGAACATCAGAATTAACAATTTGTTGTATCTTGTCAAGGATAGCGTAGAGCAGCCAAAAGCCCAAAACTTCAAAACAGTTGTCCTTAGGAGAGAACATTTAATCAGAAATTAAAAAAGCCAACATTTTTAAAGTGGCAGCACTGCAACCCCATGGAGTCGGTGTCATGACTTAGATTTCTGCACCTTGACAGCTTATATGGAGTTGGACATGTTCTTATGTCTGTGCAGAGTTGAGTTTTCCCATGTATCAAAGACATATAAGTAAGGAGATAGACTGGCACCTTTTTAGGTTCAGTTTCTGCCTTGCGTCCAAGTGCTACTGCGCTAGACTACAGGCCTCTGGGCTCTTAAAGTAGTTGGGAAAGTATATTTGCAATGCATAATTTTGAAATGAAATTTAAAGAAGAAACTGAATGTTTATTCAAAATGGTAAAAAGAAATGGATTTTTAAAAATATTAATACAACTCACCAGTCTCTTTGCCCAAAGAGGAAGCCTCCCATTAGTTTGAAGGAAGGTAGGATCCATAAAACCTAAGCAAAGATAAAAAAAAAAAACAAACAATTAGATCATGAGCGCCCTCCTGTTCTACTAGTCAAGTCAAGTTGGGGAGCATGCACTGGTACAGCGCGCTGCCGCACCCACTACACGTCAAAACAGCTCGGGATCCCGGTTGGTGACCCCCCCCCCCCAGGCAGACACGCGGTCCAGTCCTACCCTCTGGAAATGACCCTCTATCTGTCGCAGCCAGGTGTTACGTGGGCGACCCCTTGGCCTGGTCCAGCCACTCGGGGCCCCAACAATGAGGATCTTACGAGTTGGATAACCCTCAGGGAAACGCGCCACATGGCCGTTGAGCCGTACCTGACGCTCCCTCACAATGTAGGTCATGTGCCTCATTCGAGACTCCATGAGCAACACAAAGTCAAACCAATGGTATCCAAGGATTTTCCAGAGAGACACTTTGGTATCACTTTGACTTTGTACTACTAGAAATTTACAAATTAAATGTACACAACCATTAGAGTATAAAAGACCAGGATATAGAGTAGAACTCCTATTTAGTAATTTCTATTGACTGAAGAAAAAATTATTAAATGCAGTAAACTGTCACCGACTTTGCAGGATTCCATGAGGACAGGTCTGGGTTTGCGATGTTAAAAGTTTCATTTTTGTGGTTATGAGTTATAATCCAGTTTGAATGCATCCTGATTTGATCTATTTAATTTGTTAGTATTGGCCTTTTCAGATTAGATTAGATAAACTTTATCATATTACTATTTTTTATCAGACCAGTCCAGTATGTTGCTTATGTGAACCTCCAAGTACTTGTAGCTCGGCACCACCTCCACGTTTTCTCCTTGAATAGCGACTGGTCTCAGAGGCTCCTTGGCAAGCTGGAAGTCCACCACCAGCTCTTTTGTCCTGTCAATGTTGAGCGGTAGGTGGTTAATCCTGCACCACAAGACAAAGTCCTCCACAACATACATGTGCTCAGACTCGTCTCTGTTATTAATGCAGCCTATGAAGAAGGGGTCATCTGTAAATTTCTGTCAATGGCAAGTGCTGATATTGTACTGGAAAGTCAGTTTGTGTAGAGGATAAACTGGAAGGGAGACAGGACAGTTTCCGAAAGCGCTCCAATTTTGCATCCCACCATTTCTGACAGACAGTCAAATTGTTACAAATTGTTATTCTTTTTTATGGATGCCCCCATCTTGATAGCAGCTGTGCCATTGTTAAAACATGTGACCCAGAAAACTCATTCCTGGCCTGCATTTTATAGCCCAGAGTGTAATTTCTAAAAACAACATTACATTTACACAGTAGCTCAATGAACAATTTTTGAAATGTATGTGACGCAGATTTGATCTGTTTAGAAAAAGTGTGATCAGCAGAAAAGAATATGGAATAAGAATATACATGCACACACAGGCATTACATACATACACCAATCAATCTACATTTCTACCCTCACATACAGTGGGGCAAAAAAGTATTTAGTCAGCCACCAATTGTGCAAGTTCTCCCACTTAAAAAGATCAGAGAGGCCTGTAATTTTCATCATAGGTATACCTCAACTAAGAGACAAAATGAGGAAAAAAAAATCTAGAAAATCATTGTCTGATTTTTAAAGAATTTATTTGCAAATTATGGTGGAAAAAAAGTATTTGGTCAATAACAAAAGTTCATCTCAATACTATGTTATATACCCTTTGTATGACCATGAGCTTTGTGCAATAACTGAAAAAATGAGATTGCAGGTACTGTACAAGTAGCTGAAGTGAGCTTTCTCCATATGGCGGCTATCTTATCTCCCTCATAGATAAGAGTGAGAAGCACTGAAATCTAGAGTAGGCTCAGAGTAGAGCGTTGATCCTCCACATTGAGATGAGCCAGTTGAGGTGGTTTGGCCATCTGATATGGATGCCTCCTGGACACCCACTTGTGGAAGTTTTACAGGCATGACCAGATAGAAGGAGACCCTGGGGAAGACCCAGAGCTCACCAGGAGGATTATATCTCCCTGATGGCCTGGGAACACCTTGGGATAGCACAGTATGTTTAGGCAAGTGTGGCTGGGGAAAGGGATGTATGGGCCTCACTGTTAAGATTGCTGACCCCGTGACCCAGCTTCAGATAAGTGGTGGAAAATCAATGGATATATGGAGGCACTTGTGAGGTTGTATGCTGCTTTGACACATATTTTTAACAAGTCACTGTGTACTGGAGAGATTCCGAAGCACTGGAAAAAGGCAAATATCATCTCATTATATAAAAAGAGTGATGGGGCAGATCCAAGCAACTATAGGCCAGTAAGCTTAACATGCATCACAGGAAAATTAATGGAAGGAATTATTAAGGATAAGATTGAGCAACACCTGGCAAGAACAGGAGTTATTAGGAACAGTCAGCATGGGGTCAGAAGAGGGAGGTCGTGTTTTACCAAAATGCTAGAATTATATGAGGAGGCAACAGAAGGATACGATCAAAGTGGAGCAGATGATATTATTGATCTAGATTTTCAGAAAGCATTTGATGAGGTGCCACATGAGAGGGTGGGCATCAAACTAAAAGAAGTGGCAGCTCAGGGTGATGTTTTTAGATGGGTGCAGAATTGGCTCAGTCACATGAAGCAGAGGGTGATGGTGTGAGGAACCTCATCAGAACTGGCCAATGTTAAGAGTGGTGACCAGCAGGGGCCAGTGCTTGGGACAGAGAACTTTTTTCTAATTTTGGTTCTGTACATTACCACAATGAATTTTAAATGAAACAACTCCGATGCAGTTGAAGTGCAGACTTTCAGCTTTAATTCAGTGGGGTGAACAAAACGATTGCATAAAAATGTGAGGCAACTAAAGCATTTTTTTAACACAATCCCTTCATTTCAGGGGCTCAAAAGTAATTGGACAAATGACTCAAGGGCTATTTCATGGGCAGGTGTGGTCAAGTCCGTCGTTATGTCCTTATCAATTAAGCAGATAAAAGGCCTGGAGTTGATTTGAGGTGTGGTGCTTGCATGTGGAAGATTTTGCTGTGAACAGACAACATGCGGTCAAAGGAGCTCTCCATGCAGGTGAAAGAAGCCATCCTTAAGCTGTGAAAACAGAAAAAACCCATCTGAGAAATTGCTACAATATTACGAGTGGCAAAATCTCCAGTTTGGTACATCCTGAGAAAGAAAGCAAGCACTGGTGAACTCAGCAACACAAAAAGACCTGGACGTCCACGGAAGACAACAGTGGTGGATGATCGCAGAATCATTTCCATGGTGAACAGAAACCCCTTCACAACAGCCAACCAAGTGAACAACACTCTCCAGGGGGTCAGCGTATCGATATCCAAGTCTACCATAAAGAGAAGACTGCATGAAAGTGAATACAGAGGGTGCACTGCAAGGTGCAAGCCACTCATAAGCCTCAAGAACAGAAAGGCGAGATTGGACTTTGCTAAAGAACATCTAAAAAAGCCAGCACAGTTCTGGAAAAACATTCTTTGGACAGATGAAACCAAGATCAACCTCTACCAGAATGATGGCAAGAAAAAAGTATGGAGAAGGTGTGGAACAGCTCATTATCCAAAGCATAGCACATCATCTGTAAAACACGGTGGAGGGAGGCAGTGTGATGGCTTTGGCGTGCATGGCTGGCAGTGGCACTAGGACACTAGTGTTTAGTGATGATGTGACACAGGACAGAAGCAGCCGAATGAATTCTGAGGTGTTCAGAGACATACTGTCTGCTCAAATCCAGCTAAATACAGCAGTCCAATTGATTCATGATACAGATGGACAATGACCCAAAACATACAGCCAAAGCAACCCAGGAGTTTATTAAAGCAAAGAAGTGGAAAATTCTTGAATGGCCAAGTCAGTCACCTGATCTTAACCCAATTGAGCAGGCATTTCACTTGTTGAAGACTAAACTTCAGACAGAAAGGCCCACAAACAAACAGCAACTGAAAGTCGCTGCAGTAAAGGCCTGGCAGAGCAATAAAAAGGAGGAAACCCAACATCTGGTGATGTCCAGGAGTTCAAGACTTCAGGCTGTCATTGACAGCAAAGGGTTTTCAACCAAGTATTAGAAATGAACATTTGATTTCCAGTTCTTTAATTTTTGTCCAATTACTTTTGAGCCCCTGAAATGAAGGGATTGTGTTCACAAAATGCTTTAGTTGCCTCACATTTTTATGTAATTGTTTTGTTCACCCCACTGAATTAAAGCTGAAAGTCTGCACTTCAACTGCATCGGAGTTGTTTCATTTAAAATTCATTGTGGTAATGTGCAGAACCAAAATTAGAAAAAAGTTCTCTGTCCAAATATTTATGGAGCTAACTGTATAGGAATATATATAATATCTACTGTTAAATTCTGCTGCGCACTTCTAAAATTTTATTTTTATACTGTACTGAGGATTTGTTCTGTTCTGTGAACTGCATTGCATTGTATTGACCCCCCTTCTTTTTGACACCCACTGCATGCCCAACCTACCTGGTAAGGGGTCTCTCTTTGAACTGCCTTTCCTGAGGTTTCTTCTATTATTTTCCTACAAGGGTTTTTTGGGGAGTTTTTTCTTGTCTTCTTTGAGAGTCAAGGCTGGGGGGCTGTCAAGGGGCAGGGCCTGTTAAAGCCCATTGCGGCACTTCTTGTGTGATTTTGGGCTATACAAACATAAATTGTACTGTATTGTGTATAGTAACAAGCTGGTTAAGTTTGCAGATGATAAGATAGGTGGATGAGCAGATAATTTGGAATCCGTTATATCATCACAGAAGGGCTTGGATAGCATAGTGGCTTGGGCAGATTTTTGTCACATGAAATTTAGTGTCAGTAAATTTAAGGAATTACACATAGGAAGTAAAAATGTTAGGTTTGAATACACAATGGGCGGTCGGAAAATTGAGAGTACACCTTATGAGAACAATTTAGGAGTCATAGTGGACTCTACCCTATTGAACTACAGACAGTGTTCAGAAGCCATTAAGAACAGAGTGTCAGGTTATATAGCGCCTTGATGTGTGGAGTACAAGTCACAGGAGGTTCTGCTTAAGCTTTATAACACACTGGTGAAGCCTCATCTGGAGTACTGGGTGCAGTTTGGGTCTCCAGGCTACAAAAAGGACATAGTAGCACTAGAAAAGGTCCAGAGAAGAGTGACTAGGCTGATTCAGGGCAACAAGAGATGAAATTTGAGGAAAGATTAAAAGAGCTGAGCCTTTGCAATTTAAGCAAAAGGAGATTCAGAGGAGACCTGACTGAAGTGTTTAAAATTACGAAGGGAATTAGTCCAGTGGATCGAGATTATGATTTTAAAATGAGTTCATAAAGAACACTGGGACACAGTTGGAAACTTGTGAAGGGTAAATTTCACACAAACTTTAGTAAGTTTTTCTTTACATAAAGAACGACACTTGGAATAAGCGACCAAGTAGTGTGGTAGACAGTAAGACTTTGGGGTCTTTCAAAACTCGACTTGATGTATTTTAGAAGAAATAAGTGGATAGGACTGGCAAGCTTTGTTGGGCTGAATGGTCTGATCTTGTCTAGACTGTTCTAATTTTCCAATGATCTCGGCCTCTAAGGTATGCTGATTCACCCTCTATGTGGTACTAATTCTCAGTTCAGACTCTTAATCTATCTATCTATCTATCTAATATGTAGCTCCTGGCTAACACTTACTGTACATAGAAACCACTGAATCTGGGTTATCTGATAGGACTACACAATTACTACAGCAGTCACAAGCTGTATGAATGTTTGAATTCAATGGAAACAATGTGGTAGAAACCTTAAGATCAAACAGAAAGAACCTGCCAAATTCTGTGATGACGAAAAAGTTGAAATCGGGAGAAGTTGCAGCTGCATTCAGAAATAAGTTTATGGCTTTGAAATGGTAGGATAAGAGAGCTGTTTGCATGCTGAGCACACATCCCATAAGAGATGTGTGGTGCGTTTGCCACATAAGTAGATGAGGGAAACAATATATTGCTGCAGAGACTTTAATGCTCCACTCTGTGCTGCTCTGTGCTTCTGCACATACCACACACAACTGTAGTACTAAGTGAAAAATTCTAAATTTGTACATAGTGTAAATAAATTACAAAAAAACTAGCATGAAATTAGTTTATTGTTGCGAACAAAAATGTTTAAATAATTTTGTTTGTAGTTTAAAAATTGTTTTCTTCCAACAATTTAACTTGCAAGTCAATTAGGGAATGTTCTAGCAAAATTCAACCATTTCTATCGACAAAAAAAAAAAAAAAACACACCAGGGGGGTGACTACTGAAAAAAGCGCCCCCATTAAAGGGGCTAACTCTACTTACTTTGATCGGGGCCATCTCTAGTAGGCGTCTGTATGAACTCGTCTTCTTCAAGGTCCTCATTGCTGGCTTCCTCCTCTGCATCGATTTCTGGTTTATGTGGCACAGTAATGTAAGTTTCCCTCCTGCAGAGTCCACATAAATATTTGATTGTGCATTAAAACACTCAGTTTATTTCCAAAATCATGAAACTGATAAATCTTGAACGATAGAGATGTACTGCTGTATAGTTTACTACATGTCAGCACTAGGAACCTAAGCAGGTCATCTAACAACTGCATGTCCCAGATGCTCTTTCTTTTTCTAACTCTCAATAATCTGCAGCCATGGCACCTCATCATCTGTTGTGTACACCTAAGGGACATTATTCAATTCTGTCATCACAGCAAAAGTATAAAATGTAATAGTCTGAAACTCCAAATGCAGGTTGCTAGGATTGGGTGCAATGCAGGAATGCAGTCTAGAGACATTTTGTATTTGTATTTTGTATGTTGTTATGCTATGTACATACAATACAAAAAAAACTTTTATATTGTAAATAAACTAACCATAAGTGACGGAGGGTTGGGTTACTAGCATGTATTTGACACCTTACACTTTTGTCTTGCCATGAGTTTCATTATATTAGATGCAAGGGTGATAAAAGGAAAGCTCCACAAAAAATGCAGAATTTTCAACAAGATTATCAAATTTGAGCAATCTGCACAGGTTATTGGTGTATTTTTTTATCCACTTAAATTCCTTAAGCCATGACAATCTCTCACAAGTCTTTGCTTAACACTTTCCACCTGCACACTGTTGGCTGGCTGGATGCTATGGCCATCCATAATGGCTGTCCCAAAGCACCCAACTGGGATTGCAGAAGTCATCTTGTGGCTACAACAACTGACAGGACAGCATGTCATTGCTTATTACTAATCTTGAAGTCTACAAGGAGCAACAGCAATTTGTACAGTATAAGCCCCATGTTTGTCATTTGGTAACACTTTATACAGTGAATAAATTAATAAACACAATAAATTAATAAATTCTCCATTTTTGCCCATCAGTCTACACTCAACACCTATAATGATGTTTTCAGTTTATATTTCTCTATTATAAAAAAAATCTTGTGACGATACAAGACTTTTTTTTCCTGCGACGAGATGTGATCTTTTAAAGAGAGACACTTTCACGCTCCGCGAGACGAACAAGTCACGTCATACTTACAACCTTTGGAAGCAAGTCCCGTGATACACATGCAGAGCAGATTAGAGATAATGGAAGTAGGAAAATTCGAAAGTCTCAAAAAAATGAGAGTAAAGATCACATTAGCGCAAACAAATGGAAAATATTACTCGGTAAAAGAGATCGCATAGTGTTTGAGGATGTCTGGGGGACAAGAGAGATAAGGCAGTGAGAGAAAAGGACAGCTGCTGTACCGGCTTTTAAATGTTTGATGCACCGCATTAAATTCAGATCACGTGGCACGGCAGCAGCAGCAAGCCAGCAGCTGATCGAGCAAAGAGGAGATAAAACAAAGCCAACTGTTATTTGTTTCCCATTGTATCACCGTTTAAGAAGGGGTTTGAAGGAGTGGCCATGTCTTCTTGGAGTACATTTAGCCACCCTCTTCACAACAGCGCATAGAACTGGCAAGGGGGTGAAGCCCCCTAGTTTTAAATGCAAAAATCACTTTTCAGCTACTAGAACACAGAAAATACAGTGGACACTTCACCGATCAACTTTTACCTCTATACACAGACATTAGAAGCTCTCATGGCCTGTTAGAAATAAAGAGATGGCAAAATGGCATGTCTGTATCAAACTATAAATGGATAATCTCCTCAGGATTGTGAAAGGTTTAAAATTTCTGTGAAAAAGGAATGCACTCAATGAGGGCTACGTTACTTGACTGTTAAACTATTAGACTATTCTGCACAGGTTTTCCAGCAATTTTCAGTCATTTGTGTAATTTTAGCAATTTGGGGCAGTCACTGTGTACTTCCTAGACCACCGATCTGGAACGTGCTCAGACTAAACCAAGCAGTTTCAATTTTGTCTCAAGGTTTAGGGTGGCTTGAGTGTGTGTGCAGGAGATGACAAACAGTCACTCACCTGGAAGTACAATGCTGCGAAAAGGAAAGTGAGCGTTTTCTCGAGCATTCAAACAAAAGAGAGATGTCTCTAGTTTGTCATATAACAACAAAATTTTAAAGAAGGAAGATACGAGATTGAGGTTGAACTCGTCATAACTAGAAAGCATTGATACAGGCACTGGCGTTGACAGGTGAGCTATTTAGACATTTGAAGCTATACAGAATAGTCATAATGGAGTCACATAATCCATCCTCAAGGTAACGATACAGTAACTACAGTCATAAAGCTTGACATGCTCTCCTACTAGAAATTGGGGGTCCTTACCTGATCTGTTCGTTCTGAGACGGGGTCACCTTCTGCTGACCCTTGCAGAGTTTTAGCTCAAGTAATCTTTTCCTCATGCAGTTTGTCATCTGAGAGTCAAGTCGCCAAATGAACACACAACTTTTGGGACACAAATATAAACTGTGTTAATAAAACTTAATACACAGGACAACACTAAAATGCTTTTAAAAATAGAAGTACGTGTTGTGATGTAAGATTTTGCATATAACTTGATAAACATTTTGTATGTATTTATTTGTAATTTAGGCAAAGCAATGTAATTTACTGTTACATTAGTGAGAAGCATTCATGTTTACCCCCCCCCCCCCCCCCCGAGGAATAGGTCTTACAATTTAGCAGAGAAACACTCGCCAAACTGGTTTAAGGCACTGAACCTCCCCAAAAAAAAACTCTGTCGTTAAATTCTTTCAACCCCCGCAAGGAAGCCAGTCTACCTAACATATGGTCTTGGGGGGGGGGGGGGGGGTTTAGGTTTTAAGATGTTGTATTCCCGCAATGGTCTGAAGTATGTCGGTTTGGAATTGGCTTGGATCAGAAGCTTTTAAGTACCATGATGTCCTATTGGCTCTAGGGGTTGGACAGAGAATCTATAAATCTGCTTGCTCAGCCACACTCTCTCTTACTAACCTCTGATGACGAAGGCAACACAATGAAGAGCACAGCTTGGCAGCCATATTGAACAGGCTTGCGGCCTGTTCTGAAGAAAGCTGAGCACCAATGATGCCTTAACTAGAGATTCTGAGTAACTAACAAGTCTGTGTGCGCCTGAACTACACATCACCATTTATCAGGGTGTATGGTTGCTAATATTCAAATGTACTTTACATATTGTTTTTATGACTATTACCAATAATACATTGTTTAAATTGTAACTTAACTCTTGCTTGTCTTTTACTACACCTAATTGCCAGAGGTTATAGATATAGAAGAGAAGGTGGGGATAAGTTATATACTATAATACCTCATAAACAGTGGTAAGTCTGTGAGATTATGCATTCTGACAAAGGCTACATATTAATAATACAATAGGAGAAAGTAGAGCAATATATATTACTCTACCAAGACAAAAGAGCACGTCTCTTACCTGTCCCCAGACACAGTTATAAGACGTCTGCAGTCGTTAGTGAACCGCATGCCTGTTACAATCTCTGTTAGAATATAAGAATAAAAGATAAAGAATGTTTTATTAATAAGTAATAG